>NC_134700.1:133076552-133676552 GCF_043290135.1 Rhipicephalus microplus
CATCCATCTGGTAAACCCTTACAAGTAACACCTACTCGCAGCTTTTTCTCATATATTGATCATACACAAGTACCGCCATCTAGCGGACGTTCTAAGAACAAAACGAGAGGTGGCTACCTACTACATACACGAGGACGCATGACCCACGGCTTCTGGAGCTTCACCCCTTAAAGTCATTTTCAAGGAGCTTGATACTTGTAAATATAGTCACTCACCAACGGGCAGAAAAAGCGATACTTTTTTGTGCTATAGCTTGTGAGAACGGTTAGGTGGTCAGATTTCATTTGAAGTTTACGTGGCTGCTACAATGTCAGGGCTTCGAAACGATGAATATGTTGCAATTGGCCATCGATTCACAATACTGTTATGTTTTATTGAGGAACCATTAAATTTGGACGGTAGTCGCTTAAGAAAATAATGTGTGATAGGCTCAGCTCTCTTGAAGGGCCTCTCACCAGGTGGTATAACCAATTTTAGTTAGGCTGTGGAAGTAGTTACTCGCCTAATAAAGAGCATTTCGCTGCAAGAATGTTTGCAATTGGTTCATTAGGCGATGAAAAAACAAATATTTTGAATCAGTGCAAAACCATTGTGTGAATAGGAGAGCTTCAATCGACTGCGCTCAGCCGGCCCCTGCAGCTTTCGCAAGGCCAACACCTTTCCTGTCCTCCTCGGCGCGCGACCGGGAGGATCACGCGATGCGTACCTCATGCACACACAAGGTCATGAGTACATGAAGTACCCGAACTAGCTTGAGCCCCCAATACGCGAGCGGTGTTTTGTCGGCCTTCTCTGCGCTTCATTCATGCAGGCTAGGTCGAATGCATCCTGGCAGATCACTGGGCTGTCAACTTATTACTGAGTATGTAGTACATTATATACGAACTTGCGTGTTGGATTCCGTGCTGAACGCTTGTGTCATGTGCGATCTCCTAGGCGCCATCGTAGCTCCCGCCGATCGTCAGAAACTCCTGGTGCCGTTTAACTCTCGCTGAGCGGTGCCCCGTCCTTGGACTCTTTCGACCGTGTCCCAACCTTTTTCTTCTATCAATCTTTACTTCTATATCTACGATTTTAAACCCTCCCTATCCCATTCCTTTGTGAGGTACTGCTTATGTGGCGCACTTAGATGTAGACGGTTGCGAGGCTCACAATTCTGTTTTTTTCCTCCTATTTTAAAACCACTTTTCCGTGTATATTTACGTACGCAAGACTTGCGATATCACCAGGAAGTGCAGCTATAGCATTTAGTTATACTCGCCAACAACTTTTCTTCGCAGTGAAACGATGACTACAGAGCCAAATAGCATGAATCCTTCCGCCAGTAAACGTAGTTCCACAATAGAGGCCCTATTTTCTACGTGAAATATTCTACGTACACATTTTTGAGACAGGACGCGGCACACACTAGAAAGACAGTTGTACTTATTTACCTTTACAGCGTTTTCGGTTGCGCGAGAAAGTGCTGCCTTTTTACGAGTACCTCAAATGCTAAACGGCACCTTCGTCGACATGATGGTCCGCCACCGTCACTTTCCACAGCGTTACGAGACACGCGCCAATACTTCGCGTAGGGCTACATGTTGTTGCGACGCTGCCACCACTGTTGCGAAGCGCACCTAAAACGACGTTACGAAGGGCGCTACGAATCTCACCGCTGCAACCACTGTTTCGAAAGACGGCGACGCCAACACGGTCCCGAAGGCGCCACTGCTTCAAATTCTGCCGGGAGTGTCACCAGCCGTTTGGTGGCGTAGGTTTCTCAGCTCGCGACTGCTTCTGCGCAGAGCTGATAGACGAGCGGACGAGACGACGGTGAGTTAAAAAAGGTTTATGTACAGCATATACACAGATGCGTTACAAATTCGGCACTGGGGCCGACAGAGACGCGAAGAGCCGAGCTCTTCTCTCTAACACATAGCTCTACTCTCAAATGGATCCGCTGTCCAAGGGGGTCTCTCTCGAAGCACCGCAGGGCTTCTTCTATATGCCCCGGGTCCAACCCAAACGTCCAACTCGAAGCGCCGCTGGTCGCGAGGTCCGAATCCTCCAATGAGGTCACCGCTGTGCCGCGTCCTTCTTCCTCCTCAAATCTGGAGAGGCTGCGCTGCAGGTGGCTGCACCCTAGGACAAGTGACGTCGCAAGGCATTGCGTCAGACCCGCCAGACAGGAAGGCGCCAGTTGTTTACTCGACGGGCTCGCTTGCTGAGGTGACTCACTGCACGTGGCTGACAGAAAGGCACCGCGCGGGTTGACGCCGTTGAGTAATTCGGGTCAGGCGGGCTGGCCTTGACACAGATTGCCTTTTTCAGAGGCACGGACGTCCGCTGTGGACTCGCAGGCATAACAGCACCCCCGCCGCCAGACAATGCGCCGAAAAGACGAGCTGCTTCCACGGGGCTCGGATGACAGTCGCGCTCGTTCGCCAGGTCCCTCCAGGTTCGCCTCCAGGGCCATGGGGAGAATGCAGCTCCAGACTCCGTTCCGGGAACACATCCCATTCTTGAGGACGAATCCCAGCTCCACAGGCTTGTCGCCACAACTTGTTGACCAGCTTCGCTCGTCTCTTCTGACAATCTTTGGTTTCAGCAGTTGTCGATGGTTCTGCAACTTGTCAAGAACGGTTCGACAACAGACAACACACGACACAAGCAAGTGCCCTCGGTCACCCGACAGAACACCAGACAAAGTATACTACAACATATACCTAGCTACGTGTCTATCAGAATTTCATTCCCTCTACATCAAGAGGCACATGTGGGACACAAGACTCTTAAAATGAGAGCTCAATTTTTTTACATGTACAACAACGTAACGAATCAGAATACCACATATAGTTGGCCCCTTGAGATCACTCTGAACGAGAGCACTCAGCCCAGGTCGTGATGAGGTCAAAATTTTGCCCCAAATCGCCAGCGAGAAACCGAAAGGCGGAGAAGGTACTAGTTAGAACGCACTGCTCAATGAACCTGCATTAGCGTTTAGCTTTCCTTTTTTCTTTAGCCAACGTCAAAGTCGCGCTGTCGGAGTATCACGCTCCATCTCAATAACCGGTCACTTTTAGGCGACGATACCTATGCGGTACCAAGAGCGGCTCATACTTGCGACGTTGCAGAGGGGAACAACGATACGGTTTGCTACGGATTGACTCCTCACCGCTTAGCTCGATATCGTGTTCGATCACCCTCGTGTTTCCGGGGCGGTCCGAAAACACGTCTCCGAACTCGGAAACAATCCTTCTCAGGTCCTCCTTCCGGACTTCACTTAGCCTAGGCTCTAGGTTTATCTGCTCCCAGATTACTTTCGATCCCCCTTCAATTACCTCACAAGAACTAAAACTTTCTTCTCCCTCTTCCTCTGAAGCATTCAACAGCAGATTTACGACCGCTAGACGTTGAACGTATGGTTTCATTAAGTTACTGTGGTAAATTTTGTTCGCCGCCTTCCTAATTTCACTTCATAATTGGTATCAGAAAGCTTCGATATTACTTTGGCGGGCCCTTCCCAATAAACCTCAAGCTTGTTCCTTTTGGACTGCTGCAGCAGCATTACCTGACACCCTGCTTCAAAAGCACGCTTCTTCGCTGATTTGTCGTAGTACTCCTTCGACAACATTTGTGAAGCTTTCTTGTGGCTTTCCACTGGCGTTTTTAATTGAGAGGTCCTCGCGCTTCTCTTGAATGGGCGTCTCTCGATCATCCCTCGACAGCTCGCTCCAACTTTCCCCTACAGGCGAGAGCGTTGCAACCCTCTCGCTCTGACTCAATCGCACCATGTCGTCTCCCCTTACGCATACCGCGCCGGTCGCTTGGGTGACGGGCCGCTCGCGCGACTGCTCACATGACTCACGCGGAAAATTTCCTTTCTGGGGTTCCGTCGACCCGCCGACAAGGTCACTTGAGAGTTCACCGCATTGAACAAGATCAAGCTTCTGCGAAAGCTTCCGCACTTGCGATCGCGTGAGGGCCATGTACGCTAAGTTGGGGAAGAACGATTTACCCTGCTCTTTGAGAAGCTGCTCTGAGCTGTTAGAGAAAAGATAAGGAAAACGATCGTTTAGCGCGGCAGACACAGCCGCTTCGGTGCAATGCCTACTGAACGGGCCTTCAATGACAACCGTGGCGATTGGTAAGCAAACACTCTGCTCCTCGGCAACTTGCCTGATCCACGCGCATTCTCCTGTAGAGTCATCCGGAGACACCAATGAAGGATGGACAACATCCATGGTTGCCGCTGAGTCTCTAAGTGCTTGGCACGTTTTCCCATTCACCCAAATTTCTTGGAGATACGGCTCCAACAACCGCATGTTTTTTTCTGATTCTCGGATTGTTGCGAAGGCAAACTTTTCCTGACAGTTTATCGCGATGTGTCCTTCCTTTTTGCAGTTGTAGCAGATTAGCGGCTTGCGTTTGTTTTTCGATTCTAGGATAGTTGCAAACTTTTGCTGACAGTTTATCGCGATGTGCCCTTCCTTTTTGCAGTTGTAGCAGATTAGCGGCTTCCATGATTCAAACGCCCGTGTGGTAGAAACCTCACTCGATTTCTTCACTTCTGTTTGCCATTCCCCTACACTGTCCTTCTTAAGAGACGGGTCCTTCTTGAAATTACGGTGCGGAGCGGGTTTCCGTTGATCAGGTTTCTTTGAAAAGCCCTCTTTTCTTTCATCCTTTTCAACGCGCACTGCCCTGCTATGCAACTTTCGGCGAGTATAATACTCCTCAGCTAACTCTGCTGCCTTGTTTAGCTGTACTTCACCAAGTTTGTCCTGCAGCCAAAGTTTGACATCCTCCTCGATGCAGCGGTAGAGTTGCTCCAATGCAACGCATTCCACCACTTTATTGCGGTCGTCATAAACACCTTCGCCCTTGAGCCATTCAATTAAATCAGCTTTAAGACGAAACGCGAAGTCAACGTGTGACTCAATCCCCTTTTTAGCATACCGGTACCTTTGCCTGAAAGCCTCGGGTCACAACTTATAACGTCTCAAGAGCACTTCTTAACCTCGTCATAGCTCTCAAACGCTTCCCTCGACCAGCAAGTTATCGCGTCGGACACTTCGCCGGGAAGAAGAGCTAACAGGTTCTGCACCCAAAGAGACTGCTCCAAAGCGTTTCGCTCACACACGTGTTCAACCTTACGAGATACTTCGCCATGTCTTCGCCTACTACGAACGGTGGCAGTTGGTCCCGAATTCTAAAACCGCTGACCTGAATCGCCGGAGAAGCTACGCTAGGCGCCTGCGAACACTGTAGGATTGCCAATTCTATTCGTTTCAACTCGAGGCGCTCCTGTCTCTCGGCCTCCTCGCGCTGGCGACGTTCTCGCCTTTCAGCTTCTTCACGTTCGCGAGCTTCTCGCCTTTCTTCACGTTCGCGAGCCTCTCGCGTTTCAGCTTCTTCACGTTCGCGAGCTTCTCGCCTTTCAGCTTCTTCACGTTCGCAAGCTTCTAGCCTTTCAGCTTCTTCACGTTCGCCAGCTTCTCGCCTTTCAGCCTCCTCACGGCGTGCTTTCATATCCACCCAGGCCTCATCGACTTCCTCAGCCGACACTCCCTCATCCTTCATGATCTCAAGAATCGCTTGCTTTCGTTTCGCACGGCCCAAAGTAATGCCGAGTTCCTCACAAATTTCGATGAGTTCCTTCACTTAAGGTTCTCCATCGTTCACACTAGCCTCTTGCTGTTTGCCCCTGTTAAGAATCTACTTGCCGTACCCACTATAAGCCTACTAGCAAGACGCGCAAGCAATTTTAAACACTCCCGTGTTTACACCCTCCGCATTAACTTTGGTTTCAAAGCGCTTTGACTTGGCTTGAAACGATCAAAGCCCACTCTAATCCTTCACACTGCCCTTCTCTAAACTACTATAACCTTTGCTAGAGTAGTCTGGTGAACTGAGGGGAAAACATCAGGCACCCACCGCATCGATGTCGCTGACGCCGGCCGATCCCGCAGCTGCCAACCACTGTTGCGACGACGGGCCTCCGAAATCCCGCCACTGCCACCACTGTTGCGACGCTGCCACCACTGTTGCGAAGCGCACCTCCGACGACGTTACGAAGGGCGCTACGAATCTCTCCGCTGCAACCACTGTTTCCAAAGACGGCGACGCCAACACGGTCCCGAAGGCGCCACTGCTTCGAAATCTGCCGGGAGGGTCACCAGCCGTTTGGTAGCGTAGGTTTCTCAGCTCGCGACTGCTTCTGCGCAGAGCTGATAGACGGGCGGACGAGACGACGGTGAATTAAACAAGGTTTATGTACAGCATATATACAGATGCGTTACAAATTCGGCACTGGGGCCGACAGAGACACGAAGAGCCGAGCTCTTCTCTCTAACACATAGCTCTACTCTCAAATGGATCCGCTGTCCAAGGGTGTCTCTCTCGACGCGCCGCGGGGCTTCTTTTATATGCCCCGGGTCCAACCCAAACGTCCAACCCGAAGCGCCGCTGGTCGCGAGGTCCGAATCCTTCAATGAGGTCGCCACTGGGCCGCGTCCTTCTTTCTCCTCAAATCTGGAGAGGCTGCGCTGCAGGTGGCTGCACCCAAGGACGAGTGACGTCGCAAGGCATTGCGTCAGACCCACCAGACAGGAAGGCGCCAGTTGTTTACTCGACGGGCTCGCTTGCTGAGGTGACTCACTGCACGTGGGCGACAGAAAGGCGCCGCGCGGGTTGACACCGTTGAGTTGTTCGCGTCAGGCGGGCTGGCCTTGACACAGATTGCCTTTTTTAGAGGCACGTACGTCCGCTGTGGACTCGCAGGCATAACAATGTGCAGGAGCTCCGCTCCCGTAGCTTACCTTTCCATGACAAGGAAGGTTGTCTCCAGGAACGCTGGAACGTTGTAGACAATTAGTTCCGTTGTAAGGGGTGGCACCTGCACGAAGCGCAAAAGCGAGAATACTGAAGCATGCGAATTGAGATACAGACTATAGTATCGCACCTGGGTGAAAGCTAGAAAGCTGAGCAGTACGGACGCGCTCCCACCTTTTGCATCTCTGTGATATCTGATGTGCCAACACCCAAATTATGAATGTGCCAACTTTCATCCGCAGTTTAGGGGCGAAGCTTCTTAAACCGTGGGCCGTGCGTCATTGATGTATGTAGTGTATGTATGTTGTAGTAGCAGATAGTCACCTCTCGTTTAGTCTTTGAAACGCCCACTGGATGGCGGTACTTATATATGAAGAATATATGATAAAAAGATGCGGAATGGCGGTGCTTGAAATGTTCACTAGGTGGACAGAGGCATGGACAGACCAAGGAGGTTATACTAAACTTTCTGGAGTGTCGGAGGGGCTCCGCGGCTGATGCCACGCGCCGCCATATTTCTCAGGGCAGAAAGCGGTCGAACGCATTGTAACGCGTGCATGTGCGTGCGGCCTCTCCGTTGTTTTTCTTGAGTGCGGTGCCTCTAATCGAACGAGGCCGCTGTGGCAGACGACTGTGACCTCTTCTGAAGACGATGGTGGGCTCTTGCGCAGCATTTGGCTGCGCAAATCGCGTGAACCAAACACCGGGGATAACTTTTCACGTGTAAGTACCGTGCTTTGCTCGCTCGCTTTCCCTCGCATATTTTTGCGATTACGAATGCATTCGCGCGTACAAGCATTTCCCATTTACGTCCGGGTGCCATGGAGACACTGTGAAACATTTTTGTGCTTTGCAGGTTTCCCAAAGACTGCGAATTGCGCAGTGCATGGGAGCGCGCTGTGAGGCGAGAAGGTTGGACTCCGAAGAAGTATGACGTCTTGTGTTCAACGCACTTTGAAGCAGACTGCTTCGATAGAACAGGGCAAACAACGAGACTACGAGCTGGTAGCATCCTTACCAAGTTTGCAGCGTTTCCAGCGCACCTACAAAAGCCAGTGAGTGCGCTTCGTGAGCTCTTCGTTTGCCAAATGTAGTTATTGTAGCGTTAGCTCCGCATCTCTGGTATTTTCAGTTTCTAATATTTAGTTGCGCATTCGCTCTAAATGCCTAAATTTCTGACGCTGTCGCGTTATTCCTCTTTTTGCGTAGGAGAAGAGAAAACGAGCTCCTCCAAAAAGTCGGGAGATGCCTTCGCCTCAGGAGCCTGTTTTGGATGAAGCTGCCGAAGTCTCCCCCCTGCAAACTTCCCCCCCGAAGGAGTGGTACAAGCAGAAAGTGCATGAATCGGCGAAAGAGGTACAGCAGCTGAAAAAGAAGGTCAAGACGTTGCACCAGAAGAAACGGAGACTTTCAAAACGCATTGATGCTTCTCAGGATTTGATTGAGCAGCTAAAGGAGCAGAACCTTTTGTCGGAAAAAGGGTTGGAGGTTTTCCAAGCGTCATTTTCTCCGGATATCCAGCAGCTTCTCTAGAGAACTCATTAAAAGACGAACAAATACCCCCCAGAATTAAGAGCATTTGCACTGACGCTTCACTATTATTCGCCAAGGGCTTATGATTATGTGCGAGCTAAGTTTAACAATGCTTTGCCAAACCAGCGAACTCTTCGCGAATGGTACAAGGCAGTGAATGGTGATCCTGGCTTCACCTCAGAATCATTCGAGTTTATCAAGAACATAGTGCAAGGAAGAGATGAGCCACTGGTCGCTGCCATAATGGTTGACGACATGTCTATTAAAAAACATGTCCAACTTGTGGGCAACAAAGTTTTCGGATATGTCGACTTGGGCACGGAAATGCCAGATGACAGCCTCCAAGAAGCAACGAATGCCTGTGTTTTCATGCTGGTGGCACTCAATATGAGGCTGAAGGTGCCCCTTGGGTATTTTTTCATTGATTCTCTCTCTGGTTCTGAAAGAGCGCAGCTAACGAAAGAGTGTATCTCGCGCGTGACTTCAGCAGGTGTCATAGCAGCATCACTGACTTTTGATGGAGCGGCCTCGAACTTTTCAATGGCCAGTTTTCTTGGTGCTGATCTCCGCTGTCGTTCTCCGGGATTTAACACCTCAATCCACTGCTTAGAAGATTGCCCAAGCAAAGTATTTGTGATTCTAGATGCCTGCCACATGATCAAGCTTGTGCGTAACTGCTTGGGATCAGTAAACCACCTCACTGATATTCAAGGGCACAAAGTGAAGTGGTCATACATTGAAGCTCTTGAGGCCTTGCAACAAAAAGAGGGCTTGCACCTTGGAAACAAGCTGACGAAAGTTCATCTGGAGTGGGCAAAGCAAAAAATGAAGGTTCGACTGGCTGTGCAGACCCTTAGCTCATCTGTTGCTGATGCACTGGACTTCTGCGAGTATAAACTGAAGCTTCCCCAGTTTCAAGGTGCCCTCGCAACAGTGGAGTTCATTCGAATCTTTGATCGCCTCTTCGATATTCTCAACTCGAGGAACCCTCTAGCGCGATCATTCAAAGCCCCACTGCGGCAGCAGAATGCAGCTTCTTGGAAATCGTTCTTCCACGAAGCCGAGGAGTATATTAGGGGGCTGAAGGATGCAAGTGGGTGACCAGTGATAGATGGACTGAAAAAAACTGGGTTTGTTGGCCTCATCATTCGCATTCGAAGTGTCACTGCCCTTTTCGATGCCCTTGTGGCCACGAAAATTTTGAAGTATCTGTTGACGCACAAGATGTCGCAAGACCATTTGGAAACGTTTTTTGGTTGTGTGAGGGGAAAGGGGGGATACAACAACAACCCCACAGCCTGCCAGTTCAGAGCCGCCTATAAGCGCCTCCTCTTCCACGCAGAGGTAACATCGTCTGACGCTGGGAACTGCTGCCGAGATGTGGTGTCTATCCTGAACATGTCCAGTGCTGTCAGCCTTGCCGAGTC
The DNA here is from genome assembly GCF_043290135.1 of Rhipicephalus microplus. NCBI lineage: Eukaryota > Metazoa > Arthropoda > Arachnida > Ixodida > Ixodidae > Rhipicephalus > Rhipicephalus microplus. The sequence continues at coordinate 133,086,329 of NC_134700.1, forward strand.
ACCAACAGCAGTTACGTCACACAGGAGGTCGTCGCTTCTGGAGCCTGTGGATGATGAACATGACTACACTCATCGTGTGGATCTCCCCCAGAGCCTTTCAGCGGTGACGAGTGCTGTTGTGCCGTATATAGCGGGATTTGTGGCTCGCAAGGTGCGGTCTGTCACGAATTGTGAGGAGTGCTGTGCTGCGCTGGAATCAAGCGAAGAACCAGACCTTGTCAGAGCAAAAAACAGAGGTGGACTTGTCGCACCATCCAAGGACGTCTTAGAGATCTGCAGTATTGCAGAAAAGGGACTGCGAGTACTACAGCATGAATGCAAGAATTTGAAATCCCTTAATACTAGCTCAGATAGCCTTTTGGTACATGTGATGACTGCAGTGTTTGAAAAAGCATTGTTCGCGCAGCTGGAGCCTCACCTGCTGGACTGTGACCCCCTTGATAACCATAATTATAGCTTATCAAAGAAAATTGCCAGCGTGTACATCAGAACAAGATTTCATCACATTTCTAGGAGAATGAACCAGGAGAACTGTAACAAAAACGTGCGCACACTCCTAACAAGAGAGATTATTTTCAAAAATCTCTAAGTGCGAGAACTTGATTGATGTGTTTTTCTATTTAATTTAGCTCACTGTTAGTGTTTGATGCATTTGTTCTTTTAGTCAGAATTTTAATTTTTTGCTGGAAGATTTAACGTTTGGTTTAGTCAAATGCATCTGGTGCTGAATGTGACTAACTGTAGGGTTTAACGGGCCGACGCATTGCAGGCAATGAGCCTTGCCGTAGTGGAGGGCTCCGGATTAATTTTCACCATCTGGGGATCATTAACCTGCGCCGAAATCTCGTTTTCGCTTTTCGCCTCCATTAGAAAAGTAGCCGCCGCGGCCGGTAACCGTGGTGCTGAATGTGGACAAGTGAATAAATATGGTTGTACCGTGAACCTTCAGTTTCCTTTATTGCGTTATTGGTTTGATATTTTTGTTTTCGTCTCCAGCTAGCATTCTACAACTTCTCCCGCTCTTAAATTTTATTTTCGTTGCATCTTCTCGAGCGGTACTTCTGCCGTGAGACAACAGTGTAAACATATAATACAAACTGATATCCTATCGCATCATCTTTAACTCTCAGTGTAAGTGTCAAGAAAAAAATAAATAGGATGTATATTAATCGTTTCAAAGTTCCCTCGCGTCCTAAGAAAAATAAAGCGGCCCTTTCATTGCTATTACAGAAGGCACGGCTGCAAGCGTACGGGGCACAACGGCGGCACAAGGCAGTCGCCGCCTCCTTCTGCCCTGAGCAATATGGCCGCCGACGGGTTTCCGCGGCTTCACTCCGATACATGGGCGGGTATGCGGGACCGCCACTCCAGAAGTTCTAAGTATAACCTCCTTGGGACAGACATACTGACCGACGGACATATAGACAGATGCACATCAAGACGCATGGACGGACAGACAGACAAAGAGACAGACAGGCAGACAGATGACATACTGACAGACCAATGGACGTACAGACAGACAGACAGACAGACAGGCAGACAGACAGGCAGACAGACAGACAGACGGACGGATGGATAGACTGGCAGATAGACGGACAGACAGACAGACGTCCGGATCAACACAGACAGACAGACGGACGAACGGACGTATGGGTAGATGCGTGGGCTGATCAACGCACGGACGGACGCACGCACTCACGGACGGACGGACGAAAAAATGGACGCATGGATGGACGCGTGGATGGATGCATGGATGGATGGATGAACGCACGGACTGACGCACGGGTGGACGGATGGAAGCACGGACGGAGGGCTGCTTCGCTCCATTGATCCTCATTCCCAAATTGATATGTGAGGTTTATTGTACCAAAACTATGACATGATTATCAGAGACGCCGTAGTGGACGGCTCCGGAAATTTCGACCCCCTGTGGTTCTTTAACGTGCACTCAAATCTGAGCCCATGAGCCTACAGCATTCCCGCCTCCATCGAAAATGCAGCTGCTGCAGCCGGGATTCAATCCCGCGACCTGTGGGTCAGCAACCAAGTACCTTTGCCACTAGACCATCGCGGCGGGACCTCATTCATTCCGTTGATGCGCTGTGATTTTTTTGTTTTCTTTCATCGAGTGCACTTTGCCCATCCGGTCCCGAGGAAGTGCGGATTTTCGACTCTGAATGAGTTTTGGACACTTTTCGTCACCTTTAACTTTACGGCACTGAAGCCTAGTTTGATCTAGTTGCAGGAACGGAAACCGCTGTAAGCGGCATGAGTACGGCTATACTTGCGATAGCGGGGAGCGCTTCGACGCCACTTCAGTCGACGCCGAGTGTCTGCAACCCTGTCGAAAGCGGCGAAGAGGACGAAATCTTAGCAATCGAAGGAACTCAATGCAAGGGGACTAATCGGAATCGGCCTAGAAGAAGCACGCGGCGTCAACCTAAAGCTTCACGAAGATTTCTAGACTACGCCAAGGTTGGCGTCAAAAGCAGCCGCCTGCCAGCTATGTTGAAGAGAGTGATCATGGCCTCCCATGCCAGGGCTACCTTCCACGCACTAGAACATTATCGTCAGACTGCGAAATGGTCTGGATGTAAAAAAAAAGTTGCCACGGCATTTCCACTGCCATCTTCATGGCAGCCGAGATAACTACCATCGAAGCCTCCACCGATTTTACCTACCCCTACGCCATGCAAAGCATCGTTGTGTTGTGCACCAAAAAAAAGACGATGCCCACAAAATATTGCCTCTCAAGAACATTCGCATCAATGGGAATTGAACGTAGTAGTGGTGTACGCCACTGCCGAAGGCAACTATATTAAGGAGGTCATCCGCGACGTCTAGCGTGACATGGGCGACGCCGACCTCGCAAGGCGCATCATACACCAAGGAAACACCTCGGCTGCTGGAGTCAACAAGAGCTCTCGCCAGTGGTGCCCCGTCCACGGACTCCTGCAACCGTATCCATCTTTCCTGTCTTCTCCCTGCTTCTGTCGTTCCCTGTCCCATCTCCTCACTCTATCCTTCCTCTCTCTCTATCGCTTTACCTATTAATCCTGTCCATTTGGTCCCTTCTCTACCCCCATTCCTCGTGAGCAACTGCTGAGGTGTCCTCCCCTTGAGACACATTTACGGGGCGCACTTTTCTTTTCTTTTCACTTGAAATCACTTCACCAAACGAATCTTGGAAATCAGCTTTGTGATCGTTCTTTTAAAGCGATAGCGTTGAAGAGCTCGTGTCGCCGAAAACTCGCCGCCGGCATCGGCCCTCTTGGGTGTGAGCGAAAAATCATCTTTGTGTCTGTGACCAAAAAATCGAGTTACCGAGATAGCCGTGGGAGGCCGCTACTTGTCCACGCGTGCGCACATGGTCGCACTGAAAAAACCGCGCATTCGATGAAAAAAAAAATTGTGCTCAGGGTCACGAGGCACAGTAGTGTCTATGCCCTGTCACCCATCTCTCCTTAGCTTCCAGCACTTTCGTCGGGATGAAAGAAGAGATAATGCAATTGAAGCATGCGAAAAACCTTTGTGACTCCTGTTACGACCGTCATCATTATTAAAGTTTTTCGGCCTTTGTGAACGGGACGAAAATATTTCGACGCATTCCAAGCAAGGGTGTGCCGCAAGACGGGTTGATTTCCTCTTGACAAAACCTGAACTAGGGGTTCGGGACTGGTTCGCGCTAAGAAAACGCACGAGCCAAGAGAGGCCCTGAAGAGCTCGACTCAAAAAAGGCCAGTGTGCTTGCTGCGAGCAAGGCTTTCGAGGTAGACAAGGAGGCAGCAGGGCCATTTTCGAGGTCAATGAGGATCTGGAAATCTCGGAACCAGCATGGTACTTGCAGTTTAGGCTGAAACCTAACGCCAAACTGATTGTGGCTGCATCTTGCGAGGAGAACCGAAGTCTTGGATATTCGCCGCTAAGCCCCTGCTACTAGCAAACGAGGAATGGAATGTGGGGTTGAAGGGAAGGAAAAGACACTATGTGCTGCAGCCCTTGCGAGAGCCCGCCTCGACGACGAGGGATTAGTCGACCAGTCCTCCTTCTCCCTTTCTTTATAGGATCGGCTGAATGGGGTGGCATGTTTTGACGATATGCTGGCCCACCACTACATTGTCCTACCCAAACAGTTAGGCAAATTTGACACGTGTACAGGCAGCCCGTTTTTTGAACCTCACCCAGCTGCCAGAAGAATCTTGGAAGCCAATGTCATCGGGCGTGCGTGAAACTTGGTGACGTGTGTTTGACGCATGTACTGGCAGCCGGTTTTTCGAACCTCACCTAGCTGCCAGAAGAATCTTGGAAGCCAATATCATCGGACGTGCGCGAAACTTGGGGACGTGTGCGAAAACGTCGGTGCAGTGCGTTGGTGACCTTATTTAGTCATCGCGTAGACTGTGCCCTCTCCACGTGCATTGTGTGGTGTCTTTCCCCGCCTTCGTGGGTGGATCACTTAGACCTTGGAGCGCCCTATTGGCGGAAGCCGCGGACAATGCGCCCAGGGTTGGCAACGAGACGCTATATAAGCCGAACTCTTTCGAGTATTTAAAGTTCTACAGTTCAACAGCTCTCATGTACAGTTCTTGACTTCTACTTGATCACTTGATCACCTCTTTTCTAATTCTCAGTTACTAACCATGTAAATAAATTGTTATCGTTTTTACGAGAGCCTCTACTGACTTGTTCGACGGTGGGTCCTAGGACGGGGGCCCGCTCCCAAACTGAAACCCGCAGAACCCGGAGTCGCAACACTCCACTCGCACTGGACGGATTCTTGAACTTTTCGCAATGTTGAATTTGTGAGGCAATAAGCTCTTCACGTGAATTCCTTTCATGGTTAGTTGAAAAAGTGTTTCAGAGCCCTTTTAACGCATTTTGTTTGGATGGTGTCACGACGAAAACGAGCCCATTCGGCGATAATAGCGCGCGCTAGCCCAATCTTGGGGCCGGATTTAGCTATCGCGTTCAACTCCTAAAGGCGAAGCTTAAGGGTCCTCCAATTTTTTCACAAAGGAATAGTGCCAAGCTACATCAGAGTCAGCGAGAAAATAGTCCGGTGGTACCTTATTTAGATATTCATAGCTAAATCTCCTAATTAGTTTTCCGCATTGGGACTCAAAGGATGAGGGTGTCGAGAGAGCGTCGTTCAAAAATGGAAAGTGTATTCAATGCAAGAACATTCAGGGTGTTTTCTTGTACACCTGTCTTGACTTTACAGGACTAAGGGCATTTAACTAATGCACTTTTGTAGAAGTATGCGGATGGACCCGCCAGGGTAGTTTAGAGGTTATGGTGGTCGACTGCTGACCCAAAGTTCGCGAGATCGAATCTCGGCCATGGTGGCCGCATTTTTGATTGAGCCGAACGTACCTTAAGCCCGTGAACAAACATTAGGTGCACATTAAGAAACCCCAGGAGAGAAAGACTCTCTGGAACCTTGCAAAACGTGTCACTCACAATCAAATCATTACTTTGGGCCCTAAAACTCCAACAAATATTAGAACAGGTGTGGAGACGTCTGGTATTCGAGCACTACATAATTTACTAAAGGGACGTCAGGATGGCATACTTTGCTGGTGGAAGCTTCCTAGAAAAGTGGATATTCGGCTCACCATAATTGGGTTAAGTATAGGCTCAGAGCCTTTAAATTATGTTGGCTATTTTGTACGAGCTAGGGATTCTGCTCCATGTTGTCTAATATGTGTGTTCCAAAATATTTGGACGCATTTATGCTTACTGACTCGAATCTGCACCACAAGCACCAATGAGATCATTGGTGCTTGTGAGTCCAGAAGCAACCTATAAAGCAAATCTGAGTCTCTCCGATCAACGTAAGGCAAAAGGCAGAACCCATTAGAAACGTCGCGCTTACATTACACACAGTTTTTCGGGGAACCCATGTGTAATTTGAGCGCTGGCTTGACATCTGAGGTAGCTGTGACTAGATGGTATGAATGTTCAATTTGGGGCTCTGCTTTTAAATTCTATCTTTCAGAATTCAACATATTCTTCTACGGGCTTCCCCTAAATAAGATAATGTTCTTTCTATTAGATTATTTTTAGCTTTTATGTTATTATAGCGTGTTTCAAGGAAGAATCTGAGGCCACTCGCCACTGTGTTTAATTGAGAAATAATTGAAACACGAGCTTATTATAGACACATGTATAACGTCACATAAATTGTACCTTAATCATGTCCGTACAAGGTGAAGACGAATTGGTTGCAATTTTATTTCTAATTGTGGTCTGATGATCACCAATTTATCATCGACCAACAGTTTTGTAACATGGCTTTACACAGCGGAAGAGAGAGCTCCACAGCGGAAGGGACAGCCACATTTTCTTCTGTTACGAAAAATCCGCATACACAGCAGGGGCACAATGTGTTTTGAGATGACAGGCACAAATATATTACCAGTACAACTCTTCTATAATGCGTACAAAATATACAAAACAGGGGCTAGCTCGCAGACAGAGCACTCAGATTTATGATTTCAACTTTATTGCATACGCTTTACTGGTGCCTCTAAGTAAACTGACACTGGTTTGGCCTGCGTACACCCAGGAAACTGAAGCGTTAAAAGAGGCCGGATAACATGATTTGTCAAGCACATTCTCCGACTGTCTGTGTTTTCACAGGCCAGTGTTTTTTTTTTTTGAGTATCTGTGGTGTCATGTCTCTTTACGGGAAATAACGCTGCCTCGTGGACCCCTAGTAAAAAGCGGTTAGAAGGCGCTCATTAGGACATTTGATATCCTGCACACTGTTAGGCCTGCGAGTCCACAACGAGCATCCATGCCTCTGAAAAAGGCAATCTGTGTCAAGACCAGCACGCGAGCCCACCTGACGCGAACAACTCAATGGCGTAATCACGCGGCGGCGCCTTCCAGCCTGGCGAGTCTTACGCTACGCGTGGCGATGTCACTCATCCTTGGGTGCAGCCGCGTGCAGCGGCTTCACATTTGATGACAATGACGTGGCCCAGCGGCGACCCCATTGGAGGATTCTGGCCTCACGACCAGCGGCGCTTCAGGTTGGACGTTTGGTTACTCAAAGAATCCACTCAGTGCATATAAAGAAGCCCTGCGGCGCGTCGCGAGCAGTAGACCTATGTGTCAGAGAAGAGAGTTCGGCTCTTCGAGTCTCTAAACTGTTGGCCTCAGTGCCGAATTTGTAACGCCTCTGTATATATTGTCACGAGCAAACAAGACCTGCAGCCAGGAGTTCACTTGAACCAGAACAACGAAGAAGTTCTGTTCTTCTTCGCAGCCCAAAAACGAGTATGAGCCACAGAGGCTCGTTCATCAATGGTGGCATTACCCCCTCTCCCAAGAAGCATCGTCTCGATGCTGTACATGAAAGCAAAAAAAGAAAAAAAAAGATGAAAATTAGCATGCGAGCAAAATGAATGGCGTAAGGCGGAATAGCGTAGTTGGTTGTGGGGACAAAAGTTAAATGAGGAATAAGAAAAATAGGACAAATGTGAGGCTTTATTGCCGCTTTATTTATGGTATGTACGGTTGAACAGAATCCGTTTCTGCCCAGATGGAAAGACATGGTATCCCAATATTAGAATCACGACGTAAATCATTTAGGCTGAAATTACTGTACCAAATAATTAACCGGAAGCTCTTATTTGATCACAGCCCCTACATTAGTCGCCTGGAAACACGGCGTGGTCGTCATTCACACTCTCTTGCCTTAACTCCGTATTTCTCCAAAACTAATCTCTTCAAATTTTCGTTTTTCCCGCGCACAATCTGTGAGTGGAACGACTTACCGTCTGCCACCCTGCTGTCGACAGATTCTATTGACGCACATGTTTTCCTGAGGATGTAAAAATGTTTTGCAGTTTTTTTCTTCCTTTCAGTGCCGTGTTGTTTCCCTTTCTTTCCCTTTGCGATTCACGCAATCCCACTTAAATCATCGCTGTTACAATAAGTTTGGTTGCATTATTGTTGTATGTGTGTGATGATTGAATTATTGTATGCTGTGTGATGTTTGGCTTGATTACCTTACTGCCTGCACCATTCCTGCTTGGGCTCCATGCCTGCAGTATCTTGTAAATAAAATAATAAATAAATAAAAGACGAAACGAAAAGAAAGACGCGAAGTTACCAATAAGGTCAGTCACTCACTGACGATTCACAGCGGAAAAAGTATGGTTTGAGACGTGAAACGTGAATGACTTCAGTTTGCGGGGTGAAACGGGAACGACTCGAATTGCCTTGTAGGAGAACCTCGTAAGTGACGTCGCTGAGACATCGTACGACTTTGCAAGGGCCGAAGTAGCGGCGAAGAAGCTTTTCTGAACGTCCACGCTGTCGGATAGAAGTCCACACCCAGACTTCATCACCTGGCTTAAAAATAACTTCACGGTGGCGAAGATTGTAGCGACACGCGTCTGCGGTTTGGTGATGTTGAATACGGTGACGAGCAAGTTGACGGGCCTCTTCTGAGCACTGCGCGAATTCGGCGGCATCCGTGTGGTATATCCTTAAGTTGTCGGGCAGGAGCATGGTGTCGAGCATCGTCGTGACGTCGCGACCGTGGACTAAGCGAAAAGGTGTGAAACCGGTACTTTCTTGAACAGCAGTGTTATACGCAGAAGGTACGAAGGGAAGTAAAGCGTCCCAGTTCTTGTGATTGATGTCCACATACATTGACAGCATGTCTGCAATTGTCTTATTGAGCCGTTCAGTCAGCCCATTTGCTTGCGGGTGGTAAGCCATTGTTTTACGATGTTCCGTGCCACTTAATCGCAAGACTTCCTGCAGCATCTCTGCGGTGAAAGCTGTCCCACGATAAGTTATGGTGACAGCTGGAGCACCGTGACATTAGACGATGCTGTTAACAAAAGATTGGGCGACATCTGCTGCGGTGGCTTTTGGAAGTGCCTTGGTTTCACAGTAGCCTGTTAAGTAGTCTGTAGCGACCACAATCCACCGGTTTCCAGAAGAAGACGTGGGGAATGACCCCAGCGAGTCCATGGCAATCTGATGAAAGGGCGCCTTTGGTGGGCCTATTGGTTGCAGTAGTCCCGCTGGTCGTAAAGGTGGAATCTTACGTCGCTGACAGTCGCGACATGTGCGAACGTAGTGTTTCACAGTCTTTGCGAGACGTGGACAGTAGTAGGAGCGTTGAATCCGTTGCAGCGTGCGCGTATAGCCGAGGTGTCCGGATGATGGCTCATCATGACACGCACGTAAAATGTCACCACGAAGCGTAGTTGGCACAACAAGCAGATACATAGCTTGTGTAGGATGAAAGTTGTTTTTATAAAGCACTCTATCAAGGAAAGAATAAGAGGATAGTGAGCATGCAAAGCTTCGAGGAGGGTGGGAATTGCGTCCTTCCAGGTAGTCAATGAGCGGGATGAGCTCCGAGTCGTGACGCTGTTGCTCAGCTAAGCGGGTTGCTGATACGGCAGAAAGAAAAGTGTCGTTGTCTTCAAGGTCAGTGTTGGCATTTTCGACTGGTGCACGTGAGAGACAGTCGGCGTCGGTGTGTTTCCGCCCAGATTTGAGAACGATTATGACATTGAAATCTTGTAGCCGAAGGCTCCATCGTGCTAGACGACCTGAGGGATCTATGAGATTTGCGAGCCAACAAAGGGAATGGTGGTCGCTAACTACCCTGAATGGGCGGCCATACAAGTATGCGCGGAATTTTGTTATGGCCCAGACAACAGCGAGGTATTCCTTTTCGGTAGCAAAATAGTGTTTCTCCGCTGGGGATAACATTCTGCTCGCATAGAAGCGATCACGCGCTGTACGTCATTATGCCACTGAACTAATACCGCTCCTAGCCGAACGTTGCTAGCATCAGTGTGTAATTCTGTGTCAGCGCTTTTGTCAAAATGACCCAGTACAGGTGGAGCCTGGAGGAGGTGTCGGAGGGTGTCGAACACATGGCACTGATCGGGACCCAAAACAAACAAGGCACCGTCTTTTGTAAGCTTGTTGATGGGTTCAGCAATGTCCGAGAAGTTTTTACAGAGCACCTGTGATACGCACAGAGCCCCAAAAATTGGCGTAGGTCGCGCTACATTGTGGGCACGGGAAAGGCGGCAACGGCACGTGTTTTCTCCGGATCTGAGTGGATGCCGTCATGGCTCACAAAGTGACCAAGGTACTTCCGTTCTCCATATCCAAAATGACATTTGTCTGGTTTGAGAGACAACCCCGCTGTTTTGATTGCCTGAAGAACTGCATGAAGGTGTTGGACGTGTTGTTCAAACGTGTCTGCAAAGACCACGACGTCATCAAGGTAAACAAGACATGATTGCCATTTGAGCCCCGTGAGAACCGTATCCATCATTCTTTGGAAAGTAGCTGGCGCTCAGCATAGACCGAAAGGCAACACTTTAAACTCGTACAGGCCATCGGGAGTAATAAACGCCGTCTTTTCGCGGTCGCGCTCGTCCACTGCGATTTGCCAGTAGCCGCTACGCAAATCCATGGGGGAAAATATTTAGCGTTGCGTATACGGTCCAACGAGTCATCCATCCGGGGTAGAGGATAAACGTCCTTTTTGGTGAGCTTGTTCAGTTTGCGGTAATCAACGCAAAAACGCAACGTACCGTCCTTCTTTACTAGCACAACTAAGCCCAGGGACTGGTCGATGGCTGAATGACGTCGTCCTGGAGCATCTGCTAGATGGTCACGTATAGCGTCTTGCTATTTTTGCGACACCCTATAGGCATGTTGTCGGATCGGTCTCTCGGTGGGTTCCGTGATAATACGATGCTGAGCAAGTGGTGTCTGTTTAACCTTTAAAGTAGTGGCAAAGCAGTCTTGAAATGAGCCGAGTATACGCAAAAGGCTTTCTCGTTGAGCCGAAGGTAGTCTCTCGTTTACGTCAAGAGTGCTCACGAAGGCCTCGTCAGGGTGGCCATTCGATGAAAACGAAGCTAACGTGGACGGACCATCGTAATCGGTAAGTTCTTCACAATATGCAATGGCAGTGTGTCTCGTTAGGTGGCAATATTTGTGGCTGAAGTTCGTGACCAGCAGGCTAGCATGCCTATTGCAAGGCTTAATGATTCCTCGGGCAACACAGATTTATCGTGAAATAAAAAGAGACAAATTGGCCTCTGCAATTACCGCGTCAGACACGTCCTGTTTTAATTCTACTTTGACAAAGAGGCTGCTTCGAGGTGGGAGAGTCAGAGAATCATCGGTAACACGAAGCGCTCTTTTCCGGAATAGCGTACTGTCAGCTGCAGCGCAAACAGGATCCTCGAACGACACAAGAAATTCACGGAGGTCGAGCACGGCACCGTATTCACGAAGAAAGTCCATTCCTAGAATGACTGGCCGAGAACACACGCGCAATACGAGAAAAGAGCCCGTAAATGCCGACGTACGTATTCGAATGCGTGCTGTGCACATACCAGTAGGCGTCAGCAGGTGGCCACCTGCCATGCGCAACTGGAGTCCTTGCCATGGCGTGGTAACCTTCCCCAGTTCAGATGCCAGTGTGGCGCTCATTACGGAATAGTCGGCACCGGTGTCGACGAGGGCGTTAACAGCATGATTGTCGACGAAGACGGCAATTTCGGCAGAAACAATCTTTTTGCTGTTGGAGAACACTGAAAAACCGGAATCGTCCTCGTCCGGTCGTAGCGTCGAAGGAGGGTCTTTTACAGTTCGCCGGGCCGCGACTTCACCCCCAGAAGTCGCCGTTCCTTGTTTCCCCTGCGGGGACTTGGTGACCGGCTCCTGAAAGGAGCGGAAGACGATGAGGGCAAACTGGGTGACGTAGACAGGCGAGGCGATGGTGATCTCGACTGGTGGTGCTGAATAAATGAAGGAGTACGTTGGCCCGTGAGATAAGCTTCGATTTCGCGGGAGCGTTCACCGTAGCGCGGGCATCGAGCATGAGGGTGGAAGCCGCGGAGGCCTAGTTGCGGGTATTGACAGTTCCGGTATACGTGACCCGCTTCACCGCAGTGATAGCAGAGCGGGCGGTTATCCGAGGTGCGCCACGTGCTTGACTTGCAACCACATTGTCTTGAGGCAGACGGCAGATAGATGGGTGTGCTCGAAAACCTTGAGCCGAGAGGCGGGCTCGAAGCAGTGTTGTGGAATGGCTGCATAGCCTGGTACTTTGGCCGCATAGCAGTATCTGTAGCCGGTGGCGCAGGGGATCGCAATGCCCCTGCGTATGTCAGGACTGGGGCCTCGGGAATTGGTGGTGCGATTGGGGCCAGCGGTGTGACGGCATGCCGGACTTCTTGTCTGATTACATCCGCGAGGGCTGACACAGGTGGATGGGATCCCACTGCCTGAAGCTGTCGCAATTCGTCCCGAACGATACTTCGAATGAAGTCTGCGCTGCGAGGGCTTGTCTCTCGCTGTCAGAGCCGATAGAGCATGTGGTGGCCGGGATATGGCGTTCGTATTGTGACGACCGCTGCTGCAGCGTACGTTCCATCGTGGCTGCCTCACTGATGAACTGGGCGACTGTCGTCGGTGGATTGCGCACGAGCCCAGCAAAAAGCTGTTCTTTTACTCTGCGCATCAAATGCCGCACCTTCTTTTCCCTGGGCATGGCAGGGTCCGCGCGCTTGAAGAGCCGAAGCATGTCCTCGACAAACATGGATACACGTTCGTTCGGCCGTTCGTTTTTGCAGGATATGGCTTGTTCAGCCCTCTCCTTCCTCTTGGTGTTGCGATAGGCGTCACTGATTTGTCGGCTAAACTCTTGTCATGTTGCAAAGGAGCCCTCGTGGTTCTTGTAGCACATCTTCGCAGAATCCTCCAAGTAGAAGTAAACTCGGCGCAGCTTGCGAACATCGTCCCATTCGTTGATACTGGCTACCCGATCAAAGTGGTCGAGCCAGTCATCAACATCCTCGAAGATGTCTCCATGGAACGGCTTCGGTGTCTGTGGCGCATGAAAAACATGCGCGAGAAAAGAACCATGGGCATCGGTGGTTTGGACCGCCTGGCTTGTCATCGAAGTTGCCATCTTACTGGGTGTCGATGCCAAGGGACGAAATTCAGGGGGTAACCCACGCAGGCGGCGGCTGATTCTTGTTCTGGGAGATGTAGCTGTCTCCACGATGGCCGACACAGCCGAAGTACACGTACCCAGCACCTCCACCAGTAATGTCACGAGCAAAACAAGACCTGCAGCCAGCAGTTCACTTGAACCAGAGCAACGAAGATGTTCTCTTCTTCGCAGCCCAAAAATGAGTATGAGCCACAGAGGCTCGTTCATCAATGGTGGCTATATGCTGTACATAAACCTTGTTTAACTCACCGTCGTCTCGTCCGCTCGTCTGTCAGCTCTGCGCAGAAGCAGTCGCGAGCTGAGAAACCTACGCTACCAAACGGCTGGTGACCGTGTCGACGGAGATCGGAGCAGTGGCGCCTTCGGGACTGTGTTGGCGTCGCCGTCTTTCGTAACAGTGGAGTCAGCAGCGAGATTCGTGGCGCCCTTCGTAACGTCGTTGGAAGCGCGCTTCGTAACCGTGGTTGGCAGCTGCGGGATCGGCCAGCGTTAGTGACATCGATGCAGTGAGTGCCTGATGTTTTCTCCTCAGTTCACTAGACAACTCTAGCTCAGGTTTTAGTAGTCTAGAGAAGGGCTGTGTGAAGCATGAGAGTGAGCGTTGGTCGTTTCAAGCAAAGTCAGAGCACTTTGAAACGAAAGTTATTGCAGAGGGTGTAAGCACGGCAGTCTTAAAATTGCTTGTGCGTCTTGCTAGTAGACTTATAGTGGTTACGGCAAGTAGTTTCTTAACAAGGTGAAACAGCAAGAGGCTAGTGTGAACGATGGAGAACCTTAAAAAGAAGGAACTCATCGAAATTTGTGAGGAATTCGGAATTACTTTGGGCCGTTCCAAACGGAAGCAAGCGATCTTCGAGATCATGAAGGATGAAGGAGTGTCGGCTGAGGAAGTCGACGAGACCTTGGCGGATATCAAAGCACACCGCGAGGAGGCCGAAAGGCGAGAAGTTCGCGAACGTGAAGAAGCTGAAAGGCTCGAACGTCGCGAGCGTGAGGAGGCCGAGAGACAGGAGTGCCTCGAGTTGAAACGAATAGAATTTGCAATCCTACAGTGTTCACAGGCGCCTAGCGTAGGCTCTCCGACAGTTCAGGTCAGCGGTTATAGAATTCGGGACCAACTGCCACAGCTCGTAGTAGGCTAGGACATGGCGAAGCATCTCACCAAGTTTGAACACGTCTTTGAGCGAAATGCTTTGGAGCGGTCTCTTTGGGCGCAGAATCTGTTAGCTCTTCTTCCCGGCGAAGTGTGTGACGCGATAACTTGCTTGTCGAGGGAAGCGTTTGAGAGCTATGACGAGGTTAAGGAAGTGCTCTTGAGATGTTATAAGTTGTCGCCCGAGGCTTTCGGGCTAAGGTTCCGGTATGCAAAAAAGGGGAATGAGTCACACGTTGACTTCGTGTTTCGTCCTAAAGCCGATTTAATTGAGTGGCTAAAGGGCGAAGGTGTTTATGACGATCGCGATAAAGTGGTGGAATGCATTGCATTGGAGCAATTCTCCCGCTGCATTGAGGAGGACGTCAAACTTTGGTTGCAGGACAAACTTGGTGAAGTGCAGCTAAACAAGACAGCAGAGTTAGCTGAGGAGTATTACACTCGTAGAAAGTTGCATAGCAGGGCAGTGCGCGCTGAAAAGTATGAAAGGAAAGGGGGCTTTTCAAAGAAACCTGATCAACGGAAAGCCGCTCCACACCGTAATTTCAAGAAGTACCCATCTCTTACAAAGGACGCTGTAGGGGAAGGGCAAACGGAAGCGGAGAAATTGAGTGAGGTTCCTGAACAACGCACTGATACCGCACGGGCGTTTGAATCACGGAAGCCGCTAATCTGCTACAACTGCAAAAATGAAGGGCACATCGCGATAAACTGTAAGCAAAAGTTTGCTTTCGCAACAATCCGAGAATCGGAAAAGAACATGCGCTTGTTAGAGCAGTATCTCCAAGAAATTAGTGTGAATGGGAAAACGTGTCCAGCACTTCGGGACTCAGCGGCAACCATGGACCTTGTCCATTCTTCATTGGTGTCTCCGGTTGACTTCGCAGGAGAATGCGCGTGGATCAGGCAAGTCGCCGAGGAGCAGAGTGCTTGCTTACCAATCGCTACGGTTGTCATTGAAGGCCCATTAGGTAAGCTTCGCACCGAAGTGGCTCTGTCTGCCGCACTTCCCGAGCGTTTTCCTTATCTTTTCCCTACCAACTCAGAGCAGCTTATCAAAGAGCAGGGTAAATCGTTTTTCCTCAACTTATCGTACATGGCCCTCACGCGATCGCAAGCGCGGAAGCTTTCGCAGGAGCTTGGTCTTGTTCAATGTGGTGAACCATAAAGTCACCTTGGCAGCGGGTCGACGGAACCTCAGAGAGGAAATTCTCCGTGTGAGTCATGTGAGCAGTCACTCGAGCGGCCCGTCGCCGAAGCGGCTGGCGCGTTTCCGTACCAGGGGGAGACGACATGGCGCCATTGAGTCACAGCGATAAGGGTGCAACGCTCTTGCTTGTAGCGTAAAGTTGGAGTAAGCTGTCGAGGATTGATCGAGAGACGCTCATTCGAGAGCAGCGTGAGGACCTCACGATTAAAGCGCTAATGGAAAGCGTAAACTTGGGAAAAAAGAAAAAAGATGTTTCTTTTTTTTAGAAAGCAGGACTCCTGTATCGGAGCTACACACATGCGCAAGGTCGCAAGTATGAGCAGCTCTTGGTGCCATAAAAGCGTCGTCGCCAACTATTGGAACTGGCGCATGAAAACGCTTGGGCAGGGCATCTTGGCTTAAAAAAGACCAAGGCTAGAGTTTCCCTTGAGTTTTATTTGCCAAAATGCTGCAAGAATATCGAAGACTTTGTACGCTCATGCGACACTTGTCAGAGAGCGGGGAAATCCACGGACTAGTGGAAGGCGCCCATGAAACTTTGATACCAATTATGAAGTGAAATTAGGAAGGCGGCCCAACAAAGTTTACCACAGTAACTTGAAGAAACCATACGTTCAACGTCAAGCGGTCGTAAATCTGCCGTTGAATGTTTCAGAGGAAGAAGGAGCAGAAATTTTGAGTTCTAAATATGTAATCGAAAGGGGATAGGAGGTAACCTCGGAGTAGTTGAACCTTAGCCTATGTTATTGAAGTCCAGAAGGAGGACCTGAGAAAGATTGTTTTCGTGTTTGAAGACGTGTTTTTTGACCATCCCGGAAACACGACGGTGAGTGAAACCGATATCGAGCTAGCTTGTGAGTAGCCAATCCGTAGCAAGCCGTATCGTTGTTCCGCTGTGCAACGTCGCAAGTATGAGCCGCTCTTGGTACCGCATAGGTATCGCCGCCTAAATGTGGCCGGTTACTGAGATGGAGCATGATGCTCCAACAGCACAAATTTTACGTTCGCTACAAAAAAGGAAAGCTAAGCGCTAATGCAGAAGCATTGAGCCGCGCGTTTAGTTAGTATCTTTTCCACCGTTCGGTTTCTCGCTGGGGATTTGGGGCAAAATTTTGTCCTAATACCGGCCTTAGCTGGGCGCTCTCGTCCAGAATGAGCTCAAGGAGCCAACTTTATGCTCTATTCTGTTTCGTTACGTTGTTGTACGTGTAAAAATTTGAGTTCTCATTTTAAGAGTCTTGTGTCCCACATGTGCATCTTGATGTAGAGGAAACGAAATTCCGATAGACACGTTGCTAGGTATATGTTGTAATATACTTTGTCTGGTATTTTGTCGGGTGACTGAGGGCACTTGCTTGTGTCTTGTATTGTCTGTTGTCGAACCGTTCTTGACAAGTTGATACAAAAGATCGTCAGAAGAGACGAGCGAAGCTGGCCAACAAGTTGTGGCGACAAGCCAGTGGAGCTGGGATCCGTCCTCAAAAATCGAATGTGTTCCCGGAACGGAGTCTGGAGCTGCATTCTCCCCCCATGGCCCTGGAGGCGTACCTGGAGGGACCTGGCGAACGAGCGCGCCTGACATCCGAGCCACGTGGAAGCAGCTCGTCTTTCCGGCACATTGTCTGGCGGCGGGGGTGCTGTTATGCCTGCGAGTCCACATCGAACGTCCATGCCTCTGAAAAAGGAAATCCGTGTCAAGGCCAGCACGCGAGCCCGCCTGACGCGAACAACTCAACGGCGTCATCACGCGGCGGGGCTTTCCTGTCTGGCGAGTCTTACGCAATGCGTGGCGACGTCACTC
This sequence comes from Rhipicephalus microplus, assembly GCF_043290135.1. Taxonomy (NCBI): domain Eukaryota; kingdom Metazoa; phylum Arthropoda; class Arachnida; order Ixodida; family Ixodidae; genus Rhipicephalus; species Rhipicephalus microplus. Next base: position 133,103,517 of record NC_134700.1, read on the forward strand.
GTCCTTGGGTGCAGCCACGTGCAGCGGCTCCGTATTTGATGAGAATGACGCGCCCCAGCGGTGACCCCATTGGAGGATTCTGACCTCACGACCAGCGGCGCTTCTGGCTGGACATTTGGTTACTCAAACCATCCACCCGGTGCCTATAAGAAAAGCACCGCGGCGCATCGGGAGCTGTAGACCTATCTGTCAGAGAAGAGAGCTCGGCTCTTCGGGTCTCTAAACTGTCGGCCCCAGTGCCGAGTTTGTAACGCCTCTGTATATATGCTGTACATAAACCTTCCTTAACTCACCGTCGTCTCGTCCGCTCGTCTATCAGCTCTGCGCAGAAGCAGTCGCGAGCTGAGAAACCTACGCTACCGAACAGCTGGTGACCTTCCCGGCGGAATTCGAAGCAGTGGCGCCTTCGGGACCGTCTTGGCGGCGCCTTCTTTCGTAACAGTTGTGGCAGCAGCGAGATTCGTGGCGCCCTTCGTAACGTCGTTGGAGGTGCGCTTCGTAACAACACTTCATAATCGGGTGAAAAAAAAACCTTTCATGGGAGATCCCCGTATAAGTATCCTCTAAGTGGGGTTTCTATTTTTAGCGAACTTCGGGTGACTGTGAGCGCATCTATCTATCTATCTATCTATCTATCTATCTATCTATCTATCTATCTATCTATCTATCTATCTATCTAAGTACCCGCCTACAACTTTTAGCTCCTCTGGCCGTTTCGATAATGGTATCGATTGGTTTGCCATGATATGATTGTATGACGAGCATAATTGACTAGTGACAACATGAAAATATTCACATGTGTGTTATGAATGTCATAATTTACATTTGATGGTCTTGGTGCTTCTGCAGAAGTGTCCTTCATATGACATACTGCAAAACTTGTATGGTATGATATGACTGCAAGACGAACACAACTGACAGACCCCAGCGTAGAAATCATAGCAGACATGTCACGTAAGTCACGATTAAAGGTCATACGCTCATGGTGCGCTCACGGTCGTTTCGCAAGCTTCACATATAACAAATTTGGTATTGCGTGACGTGAATGGCTGATAAAGATATACGGATGGTGCCAAAACGATAACAATGACATGCGTGTCATTAAAGAACATGACTAAATGTTACGCCCATAGACCGCTGTCGGCCGTTTTGCTAGCTCCACATATACGAAACTTGGTATCACATGACGTCTACAGACGACGAAGGCAAATGACATGTCTAAACGTAGTAATCATGACATGCGTGTTGTTGCGACGCGCACCTCCGACGACGTTACAAGGGGCGCCTCGAAGTCTCACCGCTGCAACCACTGTTTACGAACGACGGTGACGCCAACATGGTCCCGAAGGCGCCACGGCTTCGAATTCCACCGGGAAGGTCACTAGTCGTTTGGTAGCATAGGTTTCTCAGCTCGCGACTGCTTCTGCGCAGAGCTGATAGACGAGCGGACGAGATGACGGTGAGTTAAACAAGGTTTATGTACAGCATATATACAGAGGCGTTACAAATTCGGCACTGGGGCCGACAGAGACGCGAAGAGCCGAGCTCTTCCCTCTAACACATAGCTCTACTCTCAAATGGGTCTTCCGTCAAAGGGGTCTCTCTCGACGCACCACAGGGCTTCTTTTATATGCCCCGGGTCCAACCCAAATGTCCAACCCGAAGCGCCGCTGGTCCCGAGGTCAGAATCCTCCAATGAGGGCGCCGCGGGGCCGCGTCCTTCTTTCTCATCGAATCTGGAGAGGCGGCGCTGCAGGTGGCTGCACCCAAGGACGAGTGACGTCGCCGCGCATTGCGTCACCCCCCCCCCCCCCAGACAGGAAGACGCCGGTTGTTTACTCGACGGGCTCGCTGGCTGCGCTGACTCACTGCACGTGGGCGACAGAAAGGCACCGCGCGTGTTTACGCCGTTGAGCTGTTCACGTCAGGCGGGCTGGCCTTGACACAGATTGCCTTTTTCAGAGACACGGACGTCCGCTGTGGACTCGCAGGCATAACAGTGTCATGTATAGGATGAAGACATGTTACGCTCATAGTGAAGTCCCGGCCGTTTCTCTAGCTCCAAATATATTGAATTTGGTATCACGTCACATGAATAGGAGACGACGGCAAATGACAAGTTCAAACATGATAATCATAGAATGTGTGTCATGTAAAACATGACTACATGCTTGTTTTATAGCGGGCTCGCGGCCAGCTGCACAAATACTAAATTTGGCATCACATGACGTGAATAGACGAAGAAGCTAAATAGCAGGTTCAAACATTATATTCATGACATGGAAATCCTGTACGGCATAATTTACGTCCGCTGCGTAAGGTTGTGCTGATTTTAAAGTGACATATCAAGCTTCGACATTTGTGCTTTGCATGCCCGGCCTTGGTGGTCTAGTGGCTAAGGTATACTCGGCTACTGACGCGCAGGTTGCGGGATCAAATCCCGGCTGCGGCGGCTGCATTTACGATTAAGGCGGAAATGTTGTAGACCCGTGTGCTCAGATTCGAGTGCACGTTAAAGAACCCTAGGTTGTCCAAATTTCTGGAGCCCTCCACTATGGCGTCTCTCATAATCATATTGTGGTTTTGGGACGTTAAACCCAACATACTAACCAACCATTTGTGCTTCGCATATCATTGACTCCCGCTATAGATGTGATCTGCCAATTTTTTTAAATGCGAAGCCGTTTACGTTTGGGTGCTCTCGTGATCACCCCTTTAACTTGGCGTGGACCAAAATTAGTGTGGCAAAGTAAGATAGTTTGACAGATATGATGCACTTATCAAGACATGAATAATGTAACAATCCCATCACGTACATCATCAAATGCTTCCCGCCAAACAGTGGCACACACCCACGAGTGGGTATGTACCGCTGGTATGTGGGTATGTGCCACAGGTCTTTGACACTTATTATCCACCCAGGAACGACGAGAACACACGTGGGCAATTTTAACGAGGGAGCGTTAAGAAATACCCGACATAGGTAGCGTCTACCCGATGAATGCAATAATAGATTTCAGAGTCCCAGCAGGAATCGAACGCGAGAACTATTCGTGGCAGTCAAGCATTCTACCACAGAGCTACGCCATGTCTCGGAACTACTTTTCAAATATACGCCAATCTTCGTGAAACGTTAGTAGTGGCCGCAGTGCTGCGTACCCAATTTATAAATATCACGTATGTACCCCTTTGGTACAGCCATCACATTGGGATAACGTCAATTGTGGTTAGTTGCCATGCGCTGAAGTTTATTTATGTAGCAGTCTCCAGGACCAGCATCGTCGCGGTCATTAGCGCTTCATATAAGCTTCTGGTTTGGCTAATGCGCATGTTCCAGTAGGTATCGTTGCGCCAGTGCAAACCACTGGTTATATAGGCATCTGAAACTCTTCAGCATATATCGGTGCGTGAAGCATTTGTGCATACATTTAGCGTGATTTCATGGCGTGTCGCTCGATTAAAAAATTGCAACATGGTCATTTTCCCTCTGCATGCTTTGCATAACGGGGATCACCACGTGCGTGTGATATACAGAATTTTTAATAATATTTTTTTGCGATATACACTGGTGAGACTTGAGCATCTGTACTTTGTTGGCCGCGATGGTGTTGCGATTACGGCACTCAGCTGCTGGCCTGAAGGTCTTGGGTTTGATCCCAGCTGTGACGGTGGCAGTTCATTAAAGGTAAAGTGGTTCAGGCCGGTGTGCCCTGTAAGCAAAAACTATCTGAGTTTGGGGTTTTTGCGGCTCATGACCTCTGAAAACTCTCTCGCGTTTAAAATTACTACTTCGTGTAGGAGTAAAAAATTGTACATGACATAGTTTTACCACCACCTCTCAGGCAAGTATTAAAAGAATGTAAAAATCCAGTTTTACCACGTAGGGAGTTTTCTATGGTGATTTTTAACCTGCGATTCAGAGTTTATTACCACGTGACTGCAAGGTGCAGCTGCTTCGGTGGCTTTTGCCCCATACCCAGCACTGCGATGCTCTCAGTGAATCCTGAAGGTACGCCAGGACGTGTGGACGCATGGGCAGCCACACAGACACACGCATGGTTGGACGGAAGCAAGAACGAATGGACGGACGTATGCTTCGCCCCACTATCCATCATTCACTCCGTGGATATGCTGCCAATTTTTTAATGTTGAGCAAATCTGGAGCTATGTATTTCTATGACAGCATGCTAAAAATATTGTGTTACTGCAAATTCTAGTAACCTGTGCACATTCATTTGCTTAAATTTTGCAGTGGCAGTCAGCCATTGGCTACTGCTCGCAGACCGATGGGCTCCTGGACAGCTTGACTGCAAGAGAGTACCTACGCCTAATGGCGAGGCTACGTGGCGTTCCTGACGGCGACATTTCGAGCCTCGTGGATTACCTTCTCGATACGATCAGACTATCAGGCCACGGAAGTCGAAGGTGTGGGACGTATAGGTGAGAAAATGTTCATCGCAAGTCACATTTGAAACGCTTGTTCCTCTGGACAAAAATTGGTTCCTGCTAAGTGTGAATTTGGAAGATAGATTATGAAGTGGTTGCTTGAGCTGGCAAAGAGCTGGCATTTGCAATAATTACCAGGCTAATAATCGGCTTCCTTGAAGTAAAAAATTTGCAGGCACCTATTACGGGCATTCATAACACTGAAAAGTTCAGGATAAAGAACGAGGGAAGTATTGTTGAGAACGACGTAACATGTGATGCAACGCTAACATGTTACGTCGCCAGGGAAACAGCTGGTGACGTAGCATCCCAGAAAAAAAGCCAGGAAAACAGCTGAAAGCAATAAAGAAAAAATAGAGGTAGCTGGCGTTCAAAAGAAAAGTAGCCCTTGCGATGTCACGTACTGTGAACGACAGACAACCTCCGGACAGTTCGATCGACGCAATACCAACGAATGCGAGGTGTAGCTGACTGCAGTGTAGGTCTACTTGAAGTGATTAAATGGGGAAGTTCGCAGGAAAGAAATACAAAACAGCCGCAGCAACTTATGTTAAAATGTAAAAAGATATTTATTTATTGCGTATAAGTTAACTACAATTTCAAAATACTAAAAAATACTCTTAGACCGATAAGACGCTTAGTAAACTAAAGAGCTTCCGTAAAAACGATGCCAATGACAACACCACTTGAAATTCCCACACTAAATGGCATGACGTCAAAAATTTTGATGGCATGTTATAAATCGTCCTAATTCGCAATGAGTAAAGAATAAGTACAGCATCCTCTAAAGGGACCATGGACAAGAAGTTTCAGGAAATTTTGCTGAGTCAATATCGGTAAAATACGACAATTCCGTTCTGATGCTCCCTACTTCTCTCACGAATTCTTCCAGGTGAAATTCAAAATTTCATTCTCTTTTATTAACTTTTGTGGCAAAAATAAGGTTATTAAAGTTCTCCACCCATTTCATAGTTTCACTTTGGCGTGCCTTCAAGCTATAGACACCCCTGAGAAAATCCTTGGCATTGTGGTGGGCACCAAATAGTCTGAATGTGATGACTGCACATTTATGAAAAAACGCACATAGGCGTTGCTTTAAATGTGTCTGCTATGGCTTCATTAGCCCTTTGGTACTAACGCAATACTTATCAAGTTAGATCATGCGTTATAATAAATAGGTTAGGTATCAGTAAGAAGATTAGGGGCTGATACAAATCTAATTGGTACAGTAGTTACAGGGTTCGCGAAGTATGATTCATTTTGGTAGTTTTTTGCACACCATTTTTCCGACAGACCAAATATAAAACACTGGGTCAGAAAAGAAAAAAACCTCATATTCATTGGCCATTCATGACAGTGCAACTAATCGTGATGTACGTCCTTATGCTTTTTTTTCTTTCTTCGTGTCGAGCTTCTGGGCTATACGTTACTTCATGGATTTCACTCAGTGGCGGCAACCGACGGAAGCTGTCTGTGGCAGCCGCACTGATCGGCCAACCACGTGTGGTGTTTCTCGACGAGCCTTCGGCCGGCGTCGATGTGCTGGCACGTAGGGACATCCTGGCTGCACTGAGGGCTATCAGTGGCACCTGCAGAACTGCGGTTGTCATGACATCCCACAAGTAGGATTGCGCATTAAAATCTTGCGCTCTCATTGCATTCTTTGCGAAAACTTAGTACCATGCTCGCTGCTATAGATAAAGGTTGCCCTAGGCTGGAATGAAATAGAAACCAGGGGTGGTATGTGGTATGAGTCGAACTTCTCGGGCAGAAGAGCTCGCTCTATGGTGACCGTGATATGACGACAGTGTAGAGAACGTGATAGCAGCATTAATAAATATGACTACGAGAATGCGCGTGGCATTGGAAACGCGTGCGGGAAATTTACAGCGGTTATCAAAAAAAAAACACTGCGTGCGAACACGTCAGCGCCGCCTCTCAGTCAGCATTTTTACAGTGCAGCGACGTCAGCGTGATTGTCACGCTCTTATAGTTTCCTAAAATTAACTACAGGGGACTCTGGCGCTGCGATCGTTCAGCGACAATTGGAATGATGGGTAGTATGCGAATAAGGTAAGAATGAACCCTTTTGAACTTCGTGACCTGATTTGGAATGGCAAGCCTAAAAGTTTAAGGTGGTGAAGATAGATAATATGTGGCGTTTAACGTCCCAAAACCATAATCTGAATATGATGGACACCGCAGTAGAAAGCTCCGAAAACTTTCACCACCCGGGTCCCAAAACCATAATCTGAATCTGATAGACACCGCAGTAGAAAGCTCCGAAAATTTTCACCACCCGGGGTTCTTGAGGTGCACCAAAATCTGATCACACGGGTATACAGCATTTTTGCCTCCATTGAAAATGCAGCCTCCACAGTCGGGATTCAATACCGCTACCTGCAAGGTGGTGAAGTGCAACAGTGGAACATTCGGTGATTTTTGTGTCGTGACAGAACAGCTCGAAGCCACATGACCACACACGGAGCCAGATTTATGAAGATTGAACAAATCCGTGTACTATCCATCATTTCCATGCTCGCTGAAGCGCCATGCGTTGCACCTCACTTAGACACATGCGCCAGACTTCCCTCAAGGGAATATATAGGAAAATACATTGCCGCGCTATCTTTTTGCCAACTCAAGACGAGGCTCCCACAGGCGTGATCGTCGTCGTATGTCCTCTTTCGGGCAGTTTCTTTTGTTCCCCCTGCCGCATAAAAATTTCCACTCTCGAAGGCAGCAAGGATGCACACGCAGCACTCTCACGTAACTCCTGTCGCTTCTTTCAAATACTGCAAATGAACATAGGGACAGGTGTTCAGCAGGGGCGCTCGCATCATGGCAGCAACGTGGCTGTGAGTGGATACGTCGTGAGTGCGGTTTATTTGAATGCGAGACACCGTAGCCGCGTGATGATATCACGTTTACTTCTGCGTGCGTGTGTGCATAGTCAGCGCGAGATAGGTGATAGATGAATCGGCAGTGCCACTTGGCGTGAGCACTGCTCCTCGGCAAGAGCATTCGCGGTGGGCGTACACAATTTTTGCCACGGGAGTCTTTTAATCAAACTGATTGATGCGTGAACTTGAATACCAACTCGTTGATTCTTAGAAAGCCCAAGTTGAACTCGTGACAGTCATGGTGCCGGTGTAACTTCCAAGCGTTTCACACTGTGGATGCTAAGCAGCGGCTTCTTTGCATATAAAATAATTTTTCAGCTTCCACCACTTGTGTAAGGCTGAAGCCATGGTGGAGCTTGTCATAACCTAGCTTCTTCCAACTTTTCATGTCGGTCGTCTACTTATCTGATTGGTCGGCTTCAATTGACTAAGGCCTAATGACCATTACACTGAATCGTTTCGTCTTCCATGATAAGGTTTCAACTAAAATGAAATTACCTAAGGTGCAATTAGGAACGTAATGATCAGTATGAAGCTACAAACGTAATCCTAATTAGCACGATCGGTATCATCATCTTGATAATCATCACAATCCTAATCAGATAGTAGTAAGGGCTAATTAGCATGGTTTTGATTGGAGTGCCTATGACTACCGTCGCTTGATTTAGCTTGGGTTAGTTAGCTCAACTAGCATGCTTTGGTTAGCTTGGTCTTAGCTTTACATGGATTCATTGGCATTGGTCTACTTAAGATTTGGCATAATTACTTCAGCCTTACGATGACTTGACTGGCGTCATTAGCTTAGTCATAGCATGTGCTGGCCCAACTATAGCCAAGTATACAGCTCAGGGAAACTGCTAATTAGCCAGATGCACGTGCACTGGTGCTAGCAGACGACCAAAACGACGAAGAAAGCGCGTACTGACCGAGCAGCACACTGAAGTGTGCAGGCCGACTACGACGATTAACAAGTGGCCTTGAGTTTAGCTGTGATCGTGATATCTGACACTCCGCCGGAACAAATCTCAGAGGCCACAGTGCTGATTATTTTAAAACAGACTTTGTGTAGACAATAAAAGCTTCAAAATAAATTTAAACACCCTGTGCCTATAAAAAATATCATGACAAAACGCTTCTGACATTTTTATTTGCATGGGCGCACTTCTGCACTCAGTAACCGAGAAACAAATGAAAGACGAATCCTGTGTCTTGAAAACATCACCCAACTTAGTTGACCGTCCTTGACGTGATACCGGGTTTCATCGTAACCAATGAAATGCAGCTCACCGAGGGGTGTAATTGGCGTTTTCAGTCGGTTGGCTCATTAAAAAAAAATTGCCCGCAGCTTCCCTCGGGGGAACACTGAGGAGGATGCGGACCATATAATTGGTTAACGGGGTGTTAAAGTGCGACTTACTTGGGTCGATGGCTAAATTGGTTAACGTGGTTGTGAAATGGGGTGTTAAACTGCGACTTACTTGGGTCGATGGCTAAATTGGTTAACGTGGTTGTAGGAGGGGGTGTTAAATGAGTGAACACGTACACACGTATGCGAAAGGGCGGCGCTGGTCGAAGGGACGTCGATCATTGTGTTTGTGGATTCGTTGGAATTCATTTCACCGCGACCTTGGACGTCGACGCGCCGTACAAACCAACCGACGAGCGGCAACTGAGCGAGCGAGCGCCGACCTTGAGTATATATACAGCACGACGGCGCATGCACTGTCAGCTGTTGAATGTTCTCGAAGCGCGATGCCACATGCGCGTCCACTGGAGAATCAGGAGAATTGTAGATGTCGAACGCGGTGTGTAGAGGAGGAAGGGTGCACAGATGGTGGAGGAGTGAAGCACGCGCGGTGTGTAGAGGAGGAAGGGATGCACAGATGGTGGAAGAGTGGGCGACGGCGCGACGGCGCATGCGCGCGCGTCAGCTGTCGAATGTTCGAGAAGCGGTGCGGACGGCGCGAAAGGCGTGGACGGCGCACTACAAGGCGCGAGTATAAGATGCTCCGCATCTAAAATGGGTGTCGCCAGAGCCAACACCACCTAGACTATTCACAGGGCCCGTTCATACCCCTCTCTCTAGACGGCATACGTCAAGCTAGTTGTCCGATGTTATGACCGGCACAGCAAGGAGGTGGCTTGCAAGGGACGCTCATCGGCGTAACGGTCAAACGCTGTCCGCGTCCTGCAGGAACGCGGGAGGCGTCCTTGTGCGCCGCAGGAAATGCACATCAGCGTGGCTGGGACACACATTCGGCGTCTAGCGCGTGCACGGACGGCTATAAAAGGAGCGTGTCGGGAGTGCGCTGTGCTCTCTTTCTGGACTTCGCTGGCCCGCTCGTCTCGAGTGCACTCTGGGCCCTTGTGATAGAAAGGCGCGTCTGTACGCTCTCGTTGCAATGTACTTCTCTTGCAAATATGTAAATTAAACGCATCTTCTACTTGTTCGTGAGACGCGTCGCAAGAGTCGTCCTTCGCCGGATCCTGGGTGGCAGCCTCAACCCCTCCCCGGACATATCACCGACTGTCCAGTGGCCGAGGACGCGTCGCTCAGGTGGTGGTGTTGGTCACCCCGCGCACTTTTTTACCCCGAACGGCGGACAAGCCAGGACAAGTTTGCCTTTCATCGCTACCTGCTTCGCTGGTTAGACTGCGTTAGGCTTGGTGCTGCATCGCACTGCTCTGAGTCTTCGTCCGTTCCCACGTGTCCTATTGTATTGGTGTTGTATTTGTGAGTATGTGACTGCACATCAATCAGTGCGACATGCGACGTTGTTGTGTTCCCGGGTGCCGCGGCGATTATGCCACTGGTCCCAAAGCGCGTGTTTTCGCATTCCCCAAGGATGAAGCTCGGAAGAAGTCTTGGATAAAAGCCATTCCGCGAAAGGATTCCACACCAAGCATACACTCCAAGGTGAGAAACTGCTGAAGTTTGTTGTCTTACCGGCTCTATCGCATTACTGGCATTCTGGCTCTGTTACTGTGAACGGAGCGAGTATCGTGAGTGGTGATGGTAGTTTTGTCGCGCTTCAGCTAGGGCAGTGCGGTAAAATAGAACAGAAATACTCAGGCTCGTGTAAAAGTTCCCATTAGTCCGTTTCGTATGAAAGTATTGAAGTCACTGTTATGCATGGCGCAGGTCTGTGAACTCCACTTCCTCGAGGCCGACTTCATCACAAAGCTGTCACATTTCGTCGCAGCGTCGGGACGGACATTGACAGTCGACAGCGAGAGAGTGCGCCTAGTGTCAGATGCTATACCATCGGTGTTTCCGAACTGTCCGTCCTACCTGAGCACGAATCGCAGTCGTCGAGAATCTCCTGTCTCGAAACGAGCTCGAATGAAAGACGAGGCCTTGAGCAAAGCGATTAAGGACTCTATATGCGCAAAAAAGTGAAGAGGAGAGAAATGCTGTGTCCTCTTTCGAACACTTAAGAGGCAAGCTTTCTGCTGTATGCAGTAATGATTTCTGGACCATCAAGGCCAACGATCGTTGTGTGATGTTTCTCCGCATCGAAGATAATCCTTCACCGCACCTGAGGTTTTCCGTCACTGTGCTTGCTGATCTCTCACTTGCAGTCTCAGCATGTATGATCAAGCTGGTTTCATTACCTTGCGGAGGCGCAGTTCCAGACGCAGTGCGCGACATCCGAACGTTGTCCTCACTGCTCCAGCAGCTGGAAAACCACATGACTGAGACGCCTGAAGTTGCAAGTCCGTCGAAAACAGCGTCAGTGTTGCAGCATATCGGCTCCTTATTGAATGAACGGTCCCAAGACAGTGACACGACCGAAGAACACAGTGCTTTGTTTTGTTTGCTAAATGAGAAAATAGCTCTCGCACTCGCTGCCCCCATTCGTCGCTACAGTGCTGAAACATTAATGTTTTCTAGCATCCTGCACTCCATATCTCCGCACGCCTATAACTTTGCCAGATCAGCGTCGACGTTGACTTTACCCCATCCTTCAACCCTGCGCCGCATTTGTTCCAAGTATGGAGGCGATCCACTGAAGGAGCAAAACGAATCGAACTTCCTCTCCTACATTCGAGAAAGAGTGAAGTGCATGCAGCCGCACGAAAAGACGGTGACGCTAATGGTTGATGAAAATCATATCAAGCCATACTTCGATTATAAAGGGGGCAGCATAGCTGGATCTGCAGCGGATTCTCAAGAGGCAGCCACAACCGCTCATGTTTTCATGCTTCAGTCGCTCTTGTCATCAAACAAATATGTGCTTCACATTCTTCCGGTTGCTAAAATGACCGCCGAAATTCTACATGAGTTCTGCAAGAAAGTAATTTTAGAAGGGGAATCTATGGGCCTCAGGGTCATTGCTGTAATTACCGACAACGATTCCCTCAACCGGAAAATGATGTCGTTTTTCTCAGAGAAACAGGAAGTAAGCATTGTATATCCTCATCCAGCCGACAACAATCAGCCTCTGTTTTATGTCGTAGACCCTGTGCAAATACTGAAATGCATCAGGAACAACTGGATGAATAAAAAAACGAAGGAATATGCTTTTACTTTCCTGAAGTGAGCCTGTCAGGACAGGCCGCCCGACAGGCCGCCCAGAATGAAAGCAGCATCATTTGAAGCCGTACGGCAGCTGTATGCACTGGAGCAGACATCGCTTCTCAAGCTTGGCTACAAGCTAAATTCCAAGGCAATCAATCCAACACCTATGGAGCGACAAAATGTAAAGTTGGTGTTAAATGATTGATATGTGGGGTTTAACGTCCCAAAACCACCATATGATTATGAGAGACGCCGTAGTGGAGGGCTCCGGAAATTTTGACCACCTGGGGTTCTTTAACGTGCACCCAAATCTGAGCACACGGGCCTGGTGTTAAATGTCATTAATCCGTTTGTATCAAACGCACTTGAGACGCGTGGTGATGCCCTTGAAACCACATGTGCCAGTTCAACAGCTCTCTTCATAAACATCATATCGACGTGGTGGAAAATCGTCAACGTGAAGACCCCTTCGAAAGGTCGCCGACTGAACGACACCCTTCAAAATCCAGTGAATTCTACGGTGGATCAACAGCTGTTTTTCCTTAGTGGCATGGTAGACTGACTGGATGCTTGGGGCAGCGTCCACATGAGCCGTGGCTGCTTGACAAGGGAAACACATTCTGCATTGAGACTCACTTGCTACTCCCTTGTTGAGCTGTCTCGGTACTGTTTAGAAGAACTGAAGTTCAAGTATGTCTTGCTGGAAAAATTTCAAACTGACACTCTTGAAGATCGCTTCGATCGCTACCGTCCGCTTGCTGGTGCACAATATCATGTTTCCGTGAGGCAGCTTCTGGAGTCTGAAAAGAATATTCGTCTGCCAAAGCTGCTGATGCTTCCGCAGCCAGACATCAGCAGCGAAAGTGACACAGAAGTATCGCAACATAACTTCTCTGTTCACATCTCAAATTATGAAGTTTCTAACCCAAAGCATGACATGGAGGTCGTTGCTTATATCGCTGGATATTGTGCTCATTCAGCTCTGAAGAAGCTGTCATGCGCATTTTGCAGCATCGTGCTCGTCCTAGAGAGCAGGAACATAGATGTGGGAGGTAACACAATGATTGACAACTTGTCAAGAGGAAGCTTAAAGTTTCTGCAGCCATGTACTGTGCACATGGCGCGGGTGACAACGCTTGTTGTCGAAAAGCTCACCAAGGAAGAAAATGCAAAGGCGTTCCTCGCGTCGAACAACCAACGTGGCATTGTAAGCTCCATTACCACATCACTGCTAGGAGATGTTGAGCTAGAGACTTGTGAAAATGGCTATACCTCTGAGACTATCGTGCGGCATGTAGTGCGTGTTGCAACAAATGTCGCTCTGAACAACTTTTGTAGACTTCAAAATGACACCATCCAAAGCACCGCACAAAAAAGGCAGCTGACAGAAAAATCAAAACCTTGAACAAGAAATGAGGTAGGATGGTTTTAGCCTTTCGTCCTAATAAAACCACTTCTACAAATGCATTTCTGACTGTTCTGTTCTGTTCTGTTTTAACTGTTTTTGCTGTGGAGAGGTTGAGGTGACTATTGCCTCCGCTACTTCATATCACAAAGTTTTGCAGCGAAAAATAAAATAATAGTACAGAACGGTACCCAAAATAACAATACAGAAAAAAAGAAAAAAAACACATAATAGACACTGAAACCAGTTCAAATAACATGCCAATACACAGTTTTCTTCACGCAGTTCAGACAGTCATAAACTACTTACACGCACACCTTACTCAGTATATACATGACCACATTTTACATAATACCCATCTCTGGCTGTCAGTCATAGGCGCTTGTCCAGTCCGGTCTCCACTAAAAAGTCTGTCAGGAAGATTATTGCCTTTTTCTGGAGATGCATCTCAGGCCATGGTCCAAGTAGTTTCTTTATTGTGAGGGGCCGTCTGTCCAAACTTGCTAATTTGTTCTTTAATTTTTCTCTTTCATTCGCGTATTTAACGCACTCCAAAAGAGTATGGTGAACATTTTCTTCTGCATGACCACAATGGCATTCCGGTGAGTTGGATCGATGTATCTTGTGCAGGAAGCTGTTTGTGTATGCTACTTCAAATCTAAGTCGGTGGATCAATGTCTCTAGGTGTCGTGGGAGGTCTATCGCTATGGAAAATTTTCTGTGTGGATCAACTTCATAAAGTACCGTTTCCTTTGATTTAGGGCTCTCAAACCACTTCTCCATCGAACATTGGTTAGCTCCTTGTGATATAAAATGTCGAATATCCGCCCCAGACATAGGTGTTGTGCAATCCCGTCCTTCCTTCAGTGCTTTCTTCGCGAGACTATCAGCATCTTCATTTCCCTTTATTCCAATGTGGCTCGGTATCCATTGGAATACGATGTTATGACCCTGCGATGAGGCATATTTTACAGTTTCTGCGATACATTGTGCTATTTCACCATTTTTGTAAGGTGATCTCACATTTATGATTAGCTGAAGAGCAGGTTTGCTATCAGTGCATATCACCCATTTTCGTGGCTCAGGATTCTCGCAGATAAGCTTAACTGCTTCAAAGATAGCCACCAAGTCTGCTGTCGTCGATGAAGACTTGTGCGATAATTTGTACATCCTCTTTTTCTGAATTTCGGGTATAAAGACCGCACAGGCTGACGCTTCTTCTGTGCATGATCCGTCTGTATATATCTTCGTTTTTCATTATGCATTACATGAAGCTGATGAAGTACCAACTGTGCCGCTACTAGAGGTGTCATATCTGCTTTCTTCTCTATGCCGTCTATTTCACGGATAACGTTGAGAAGTGGAAGCGTCCAAGGTGATTTTGAAGGTTTCCATTGTTTAAATTCTGGTACTACTGCTTGAAATGATGATATAGTATCCTGTAGTCTCGTTGCCGTCCTTTGTGTTAGTGCACCAGATAAATAATGACTTTCATGTAGCGTGAAAATTCTAAATAAATTTCGAGATGTTTCTTTAGTTAGGAGTACAGCCAAAGGTGGCTCTCGAGCCTCCGCATACACTAAAGCACTGGAAGTTGACCGTGGTTAACCCAGACATACCCTCAAGCTCCTTGCCAATAACAAGTGAAGTCTCCTTTCGGTGGAGGCTGGGAGTCCATGCAGCAGAGGCAATGAGTAAGTTACGATGGGGCGTATCCAGGCAACATGTAGGGCTAATAACGACTCTGTAGTACCACCCCATTTGGCCCCGCAGAGATGCCGGAGTATTCGAATGGCCTGATTCACTTTTTGTTCCAGGGACTGGACATGAGGCGACCATGTTAGTCTCCGCTCTAAAGTTACTCCCAAGACTTTATGAGTTTTAACCATTTGAATGGGCTGATTTTGCAGAATAATCTGGAAGTTTCCAGGTCTTTTTAATGTAAACGGAAGTATGGCTGTTTTAGCCAGACTCAGTGCCATTCCTCTTTTTTTTTTAGAAAATGGTCTACACAATCCAATCCTTTTTGTAGAGTTTGTTGTACATCCAAAAACGATGGACCAGACGTCCATATACTTATATCATCAGCATATACTGAACATCTGATGTTAGGTGGAAGATTATACGGGAGCTGCGCCATGACTGCATTAAAGAGAGTAGGGCTTAGTACGCTGCCCTGTGGCACTCCTTGGTTGATGACATGTTCTGACGTTGGGCCCTCCTGCGTAACTAAAAAAATTTTCCGGTGCTTCAGGAAGTCAACGATCCAATGCAGTATCTTGCCCTTGAATCCCTGTAACGCCAGGCCTTCCAGAACGTGAACGTGACTCACTGTGTCGTATGCTCGGTGGACATCAAGGAATACAGCGACAGCGTTATTTCCTTGCATTCGTTGGTTTTCCACATCTGTGACCAAATCCAGAATGCAGTCCATTGTGCATCTACCTCTTCTGAAGCCGGCTATGCTTTTTGGTAGTAGTTTTTTTATGTCTATCCACCATAAAATTCGTTCATTGATCATTTTTTCCATCACTTTTGAAAAACAACTTGTCAAACTAACCGGCCTAAACGAGTCCAACTGCAGAGGGCTCTTCCCTGGCTTTAGCAACGGTACTACTTTTGATATCTTCCAACTTTCCGGAACTTTTTCTTCTTGCCAACTTTTATTATAGATGTCCAACAGGTGTAATTTTCCTTTTTTGCACAAGTTAGCAAGACCAGCGTTTGTAACTGCATCTGTTCCTGGTGAACTTGTTCGTTTTACTGAAGACAGCACATATTGGAGCTTCTCTGGGGTGAAGCTGTCATCCAGATCTGATGAACTGATCGCAGAGAACTTTGTTACAACCGCCGATGCTGATTCTGCTGAGGATTTATATTCGCTAGTTTGGGTGGTGTCTCCATTTCTCAGTATAAGATCGCAAAATTCTTCGGCAATCACACGTTCGCTAACTCCTCGAGACAGCGCTAGAGCCTGTAGTGGTCTCGAGCGGACTACTGGCTGTCGGAGAGCGCGTACCATGTTCCACAGTTGAGGCGCCGAGGTAAATGGAGAACGTGAGGCACATAAATCTTGCCACCGTTTGGTTGAAAGCTTCTGCAGTTGGTTACGCATTGCAGAATGTACTTTCTGTGCAACATTAAAATCTTCTAAATTACCCGACCTGCGATGTCTTCTTTCAGATCGGCGTCGTATTGCCGGAAGCCTCTCATACTCAGCGTCAACACCCGAATACCCATCTGGAATGGGTACTGCACGAGTTGCTTTTGTTAGAAATTTTTTTATCTTCGAAGCATACGTTTCTGCGTCGGAACAGGGTTCGAGATTTTGTCTCTGTAGTTCTCGAAAGATTGCCCAATTTGTAATTCTTGTTGTGCGGTTATTTCTTGTTTTCTTCAACTTTGGGTGATATATGGATACTGGCAAGTGGTCACTTCCTCTTGTGTCAGCGTCTGCAGTCCAGTCTGCTCCAGCCGCTAATTCAGGGGAGCACACAGTAATGTCTAGTACGCTGCAGTAGTTATGCCCCCGTAGAAACGTCGGAGAACCATCATTTAGTATAGTGTAACCATAATCTTCGCATATTTTTACTATAGCAGATCCCCAACACTACAACGCTCACTACCCCACAATTCATGGTGCGCGTTAAAATCACCACATATAATTATGGGATCATGGTCAGATCTACACACTGCAGCCAACTCTGCGTATGAAACGTTTGCTTGAGGGTGCACGTAAACACTATCTACAGTTACAGTAACGTTAACAAACTTCACCTTGCATCTAACAAATTCCGGCGCATCTGTTTTTGAAGTAGCCACAAGTGTCGACGGAATATCGCGTATCACACACAACATCACCCTGCTTTTTGCAGCAGGGCGTTCTGCTTCGTACACCACATAATTGGAGAAGCGGAAGTTAGTCGATACTCTTGCTTCGGAAATACACAAAATCGGAAACCCGTGCTGAGCAACGAATTTCCAAAAATCTCCACTCTTATTCTGTAAACCGTTGCAGTTCCACAGAAATATTGCACTTCTTTTGTACCAGTTAGATAGTCCGGTAGCCATGATTACGACAAGAGAAGATGCTCAACATCTAGCAGCAATTTCACTTCTGGTAAAGAACCTGCTTGTGGCAGGGATCGTAGAATTGCTTTGAGAGCCGCAAAGATTATTGGCAAAATGACTTGCTCGTTTCCGGCTGTCTCCGCCAAGATCGCATTTCTTGAAGAATTTTTCCTTAGCAAGCTGCTGTGACTCTTTCCTTTGGTAATCAGTGGCTCCTTGGCTGTGTCTGGCCCGGCAGAAAGTTCCACTTCAGCGTGTTCTTGGTCCCGGACTTTTTTGCCAACGCGAGGTTTTTGGTGCTGAGCGCTTCGATACTTCCGAGTAAGAGTCGTGGCGGAGTCACTGTGAGTCGTGGTAGGAGTCACTGTTTTGCATTTCTTTGTGCCACAGGAACATCTTCGACTATATCCGCTTTGGGTGCTAGACCTCTTCATATCTAATGGTGCCCTTTTACAATTCTCTCTCTTTGTGCTGCCGATGCCAAATGGTTTCGAGAGCAGCCTGAGAACGACGCCGGATGTGGTCCAGCACAGTTGACACACTTAGGTTGACGCTTCGAGGTGCATTCTTTGTAATCATGTGCGCCCGCACATACCTTGCATCTCTTGGTTCCCCTGCAAGTTTTAGCCTTATGGCCATATCTCTGGCAGTTGTAACACCTTACCGCCAGCTCAATGTATTCCTCGACAGTGGGAACCGTAAAGCCGAGAGCAACTCTTTTTGGCAATGGCATGTCATGTCTAAACTGGAGTATTACATTACGTATGGGCTGCATTGTGACACTTCCGTCTTCATTTCTTACCCATCTCTTTTGTCGTGTGACTGAGATTACTCCAGCATCTTTAAGATATTCCAGTAGGTCATAATCACTGTATTCGAGTGGAACATCTCTTATCTTTGCTAGGGTCTTCATGTAAGACTGAGGCATTATCACATGTACAGGCAATCCAGCCAGATTCTTGATCAGCAGCAACTTGTTTGCCGAGTACAGCGACCGTACTCCAACACAAAAACTTCCGTCTCTGTTCATTCTTGATCATGTCACTTTCTCATTGATAGCAGAGATTATCTCAGATGCTATGCGATTGGGATTCACCTTCCAGAAGGAGTCCTTGGCAGCGATTGGTCTGAACGCCACCGGTATCCCCGTAGCTCAGTTCTTGTGATGGGTGACCACCGTGTAAGCTTCCTCGTCTTCCTTGGGTGCTTCTGTATCCATCTTTGTCATGTAATTAAGGGAGTACGTCGATGTGGCGTCATCGTTGTCAACCTCTTCTTCCTCATCTGTACGCCTCTTCTTGCACTGCGAGGCCTCGCTGTTCTCTGTATGGGACGTCGCTATTGTTGCTGAGCCTGCAGCAACTTGACGTCGAGCGGGATGGATAAGTGGTACTCTGCTTGGCGCTAGCGGCATCTCGTTGTCCCCCATACCCGGGCTTTGCCAGGTGTGAGGCACGGGCCCGCTAAGAGGCAATTCTGATCGCGATGCGTAGTGAAACTCCGACTCACCGATGTTTAGCTGCCACTCTGGAGACAGTCCACTCACCGCACACACTGTAAAAAGATCCTGAACTCAATATAATAACTGAATTAGGAGAGCGAAATGAAGCTACGGGCTTCTTCCATTCACTTCTTCTTCCAAATTTCTGACTATTACAGTTTGATCACTAAAGTATAAAGGCAGGCGTAAACAAATGCAGACCGCGCAGGAACAAAAAGAACAAAAAAAAAGAAACACCGGCTTTCAATAAGTGCCCACAGCAGATATAACAAGGACGAGTGGCGGCGACGGCCGGGGTGTAGGTGGGCAACTATCGTGACGTCACGTTCTCCCTGGAGGGGCCTTGTCTATAGTCTAGGTGGTGTTGCCAGAGCTCGAAAAGATCCCGAAGAGATTCTGAGTTTGGCCAAGCTCGGGCGATCCTGCCTAGGTTCCCAGACTCCAGGAAAAAGTTGCCGAAGTATCCAAATCATTAGGTCATATTCACATAATTGCGGCGAAATGGTTGGAAACTGGTGTTATGAAACGTATTTTTTAATCAAGCGATAAATAATACTGCTTTCAATCGGCAGTCAAGTAGAAATAACAGCGTAGTTTGTTCAGCCCTTGCTTGGTACGCAAGCCGTAAATGAACAATTTACAAGTTTCATGCAACTCCATAGAGAACAGTTATACTGTAGAAATTTTCAATTTTTATCACTTGTTTAAAATCATCAATCCCCATTACGGCCAATCTCCCGTAATGAGTGCGAGTCGTACTCACTAAGCGGAGAAGTGCAAGAACTTCGTCGCTCCGTATTTGTGGGGTGCCGTAACTAAAGTGCCTCGGATAGCACCGAACTGCTGGAGAGGAAAAGACATGCGCGTGCATGGGCTGACGCATCTAAAAAGAATATTTTTTTGGTGGCTGTGGTTGAACACCTCGAAACCATCCTGCGATTATCAAATGGCGTGGTGGAGGACTCAGGAAGCTCCGACTACCCCGAAATCTTCAACATGCACCTAAATCGAAGCTGTAGAGCCTAGAGCAATATCACCTCCATCAAAATTACGCTGGTAGCACCAGGGATTAGCTACCGCGAACTGCAGGTCAGCAGGCGAACATGGCAACCACTAGATTATCGTTGCTTAAGTAGTTGTTAAGCTTGCTCGGTATTTTGCCTGGAAATCATAAAGTTACCGGCTTTCGGCAATACTACAAAATATAAATTTATTGTAGCTAGGATGTGAATATGGCAGCAGTCTATAACTTATCGTCGCCAGACGGGGCGCAAATAGTGAATTCGAAGCAATTTAGTCACCAACAGCAGCCATGGTACAGATCGAACTGTTGAGTTTTTCGCCAGCTTAGTACACATTAAGCATAGGCAGAAACTATTTTGTAAGATCTGTTCTCAGCATTCAGCGCATGGGAGTGCTTAGGATGCCATTATTACCATGCTTTTATCAGGCTTCCTAAAAAAATTCACCTGGCACCCAGTGGCACCATGTCAAGAATGCGGCAAACGCACAACAATGTTACTTCTTGAGCAGCTTAACATCATACATGGCTGCCCTAACGTGGCGATGTTATATGGCCTATATTTCTACTTAGAGTGCTGTAATATTCTGTCATTTTAATTCACCAGTTAATCTGCATTTGTTTACACTGAATACAAAAAGAAATGATATATTCCATAGAGCCAGTTTCGTTATTATTGCCCCCGCGAATATGACATTTTAGCCGGCTTATCAAGGTATAGCGCAACAACAACAAAAAAAGCAGGTGTGAATGCGTGTGCGAATGAGAAATCCATAAAAAGAAACACAGAAAAAACGCCCCGCTCTTTCAGTCCGAGTTGGCCGCACAGTACAACGGTGGTGGGTAGGAGAATGGTGAAATGAAACGATGGGAACTGGAAATAATGATTGAAGAGGCAGCAACCTAAAATAGATGACTACTTCTACACCTCCATTGTTGTGGCTATATGTGCCTTGAATTTATAATGCTGTTGGCTGTTGTCTATGAAATGTTCTCTCCAGGTTAGCACAAGGATTCTGGGGCAGATAAGAGGATGTGGAATAAAATGCTTCCTTCAATATAATCAAAACTAGGAGGAAATAATGTCGTGAGATGTGTAGAGGATGCCACTAAGAGTGATTGTAATGTAAATTCAAAGAAACGAAAGTGAACTAAAAGATAACTTGCCACTGGCAGGATCCGGACCTGCGACCTTCAAACCGGTGACCTTCGAACCGGCGACCTTCGACTGGAATGATTCAGTCTTTGGCAAGCCCCGCGCGTTATCTGGCCACGAAAGAGCTGCAGCGGATTTGCGAGAATTGCAGGTGTATACTGTAGCAGGATTCCTCTTCGCTCTTTCCTGTAAATAGGCTTCGCCATGTAAAGACCCTGCCTGAAGTCTCGGCATTTAAACTAAGCTACATGCGCGAATGTGCAATTCCACGCAGGCACTATGCACAAATGCTTCGTTCAAGCTAAATGGCTTCAATCCAGAGCTTGAAAACAGTCTCTAAACAAATTTGTCGCAGATAACAGCTATTGTATACCGTACTGCGCCGTAACTTCCTCCGATACAGTAAGGTGTCGTACATGTACATGTATTAAGAATGATATACTATGAGAAGTTTGTTTTCAGCTGCCGTAAAATGAACAGAAAAAAGGTATACACTTTTGAAAAACTGTTTACTTCTAAACGTTTTGATCGAAGCGCAACCTTCATCAAGACAAAATTCACCAGGCTTCGATGTACTTTCGTACCATTGTCCTCTGGGCTGAGAGAGAAATAAAGAAAATGTCAACAAAGAAGAAAAAAACAAAAATACTGAAAGAACAATCAAGAAACAAGAACAAAATATTGGCAGCAGCTACTATACCAGCAGAAAGAATTGAAGCGAGAGACGGGAAAACTTGGTTATAACACTCGGAAACTACCCTTTTAGAAGTGACCCGCCACGGTGGTCTAGTGGCTAAGGTACTTGGCTGCTACCTGCAGGTGGCGGGATCGAATCCAGGCTGCGGCGGCCGCATTTCCAATGGAGCCGGAAAATCTGTAGGCTTGTGTGCTCAGATTTGCGTGCATGTTAAAGTTCCCCAGGCGTTAGAAATTTCCAGAGCCCTCCACTACGGCGTCTTTCATTATCATATGATGGTTTGGCGATGGTAAACCCAACATATCAATCAATCAATCAATCAATCAATCAATCAATTAATGTATCTCCTTAGAAAAACCAAATTATAAAGGGACATATTAACATCTTGCAACAGTGTGAACGACTATCAAGGCCTTTTCTTTCGCTCCGCAATTTGTATATACACGCTCAAATAACATCAAGGGTGATGTGTGTTTGAAAACTGACAAGACGCCTATACACGCATGTCGGTCATGTGGTTAGGCTCGCTGGAAAGTGTGCCAACACATACGGGCAACTAACACGGCTGAAAGCACTTTTCAATTTCACTCTATTCACTTGAACCTCAACTGCAATAGCTCTAATGTAGGCAAATATCTGTGGTGTACACCTCTGGGCAGACGTGCTATGCCCAGATGGGGGTTCATATGGATTTCACTTGCACTGTCGTGGTGTGACTGCTTCGCGGCGTTGTAGGTCTCGGTGAGGTGGTGGGTGGAGGCGTCTGCTCGTTCTGTACTAATGCAGAACTTCATCGTAGGTTGTGATGGAATAATCTTTGTCTTCGGCATCGGGTCTGCGCGGCTCTGAGAAATGTGCTCGCGGACACCCGCGGCTAGTTAACGCGTGTGCCTTCTTAACGGATATATGCTGCAAGAAGGCGCAAGCCACATAGAGAAACCTCCCCTGGGACTGAGCGCCCCCACCGGGTAACCAAGAAGACGCAATGCCAACTGTCATCAGCAACAATATCATCAGTCGAGAATCAGGCAACCAAGAAGACGTGGTCCAGCACGTGCTTAGCATCCTGAACTCCAGGGACTAAAAGCGGTGCCCCATTGGTTTGACGTGAGTAGGAGGCTGCTCAGGGACGACCGAGCAGACTAGTGTCTCGCTTTGAATCCTCTATCCCCTCCCACTTTATGCCGCATTGCCAATAAAGTTTTTTCACTCAATCAATAGCTAAAGATAATGCTCTACCTTTTAGAGTTAGCATGTGCAATATTCAATACATTATTTAGTCAGAATAACATTGCCTTCCTAACCAGTTTAGCAACCGTCGTTCTCATGTTCATTCACTTGCTTATGTGCCTAGGGCACTGCATATATATTACAAAACCTCTCGTTTTATTCAATCAAGTTTACACTCTTACAAAGCGGTTTCTCCAGTACAAGGAAGCGCGAACAGCGCAGATCACATACGGTTTATGAATGTAATACAAGGCTGGACTAAGAATCAAGCTGAAAACGCCATCTCCAATTCGTTTTATAAAAGATTTACGGTAGTATTGACTTTATTTGCAGCCTCTTTTTATGTATCGGTGTGATGTGTGGTGCGCGTTCAAAGTGCGCGCCTTCGAAAAGTGCGCGTCACGGAAAAAAAAAAAAACAAAAGGAGAAATACCAGAGTGCACGTGCGGTGCTGCTTAAACAAGAATGACGACGTTAAAGAGCGTCAAGCACGAGGATGCGTGGCAGGACGTGAAGTAAACAAAAGGTAAAACATCCAATGGGCAGCGAACACGGAGATTTCAAGGCCCAATGGCTTGACACCACGAAACAGTAGTATCTCCAATGAGAACGAGACAAGTGGGCCAGAGCTGAAGCAGGAGCCTGGGGAGACCAGAGCAAGGGGAATTCGAGGCAGGCAGTGCAAGCGGAAGGTCGTCACCGGACCGGGCGCTGAAGATGGGCCGTTGGGTTCCGGACCCGAGCCTACAGGACTTCCACCGGCCGGGGCCTCCTGCTGTCGGGTTCCCGCTCCAAA
Organism: Rhipicephalus microplus; assembly: GCF_043290135.1. NCBI lineage: Eukaryota > Metazoa > Arthropoda > Arachnida > Ixodida > Ixodidae > Rhipicephalus > Rhipicephalus microplus. Next base: position 133,127,265 of record NC_134700.1, read on the forward strand.
GGACCGTGGCCATCCGGTCCTGAACTCCTTTCCAGAGCCTGCGGACTTCGGTTCCGGCAGGCGAGCTACAGCCGTCGGGCTCCGGGCCCGAGCTGTGCGCCCAGCTGCTTGACTAGGTCGACCCTAGTTCCCGGACGCGTCGCCACCAGCCTGCGTTCTACCGTCTCCGACGTGTCCACGCTCCTCAAGCCGAAACCATCACGATTTGGTAGGGCTTTTCGACGTGTCGCCAGCAGCCAGCGTTCCCTCGTCCTCGTCCAGCCCACGCATTGACGCAGGAGTCACGGCGTTCCGGTTTCTCATCACCGCCGAAAACCAACTTGTGGGTGAGACTGCACCGATACTCTTGCGCTACTCCCATCACTCAGCCCCTTTCGAACGTTAGGTTTAGTTACTGACTTTGAACGTTTTTGTTGGGTGTTTACAGATGTGTTTCGTCATGTCCAGTCAACTGTTTATTAAGTGTTTTGTTTTGTGAGGAATCTTTGCCTTTTTTTCTTTTCAATTAAACTTTTTGTGTGTTTCTTGGAAACCGAACGGCTTTGTCCTTATTAACAAAACTCTCTGAGGCTCAGCCCGGGAGAAAAACAAATCAGCAACAAGAACCCTGCATCACAAATTGGACATCGCTAGGATCCTAACCTAACCTAACCTGATCTAACCTAACTGAAGCTGCTTTCGAATAATCCAACCTACAACGAAACCACTGCTGCAACACTTGAGAGACGACTCCATCGAAGGGAGGGGATTCTGCATTGTCTTTCGAAACACTAGCTAAAGCAATAGTACGAAGAACGCGGATGTCTGTTTTTCATTGCAGGTGTACCCTCTTACATTTGCCACACTGGCACTCGGTCATATATATATATATATATATATATATATATATATATATATATATGCATACGTTAGCGTTCTTGCTTTCCTGTTCATTATGTGAAGTCATATCACGGGCATGTGTTGCAGAATGGATGAGTGCGAGGCTGCCTGTGATCGTGTTGGCATCATGGCCGACGGGCAGTTTCGCTGCCTGGGATCGCTACGCCATTTAGTCCAGCGGTACGGTCGTGGTTGCAACCTTGCCTTCACTCTACTAGAAGAACGTGACACCACAACACGGGTAGCATCGATTGTGAACGAAATACTGCCACAAAGCAAGCGGCTGCGTGCGTACAAGGTGAGTGCTAATATTGCGATACTATGGCTCCGAATGTCGCAAAATACGGAGTCCATATATAATTAACGGATTGCTCTAGAGCTGGTGAAATGCTCAGACGTTTTTGCCGCTCAATACGTCGCGGATACATTGAACGACCGAAATCTGTGTTTGCCCTACCTTGTACATAGGAGTCACGCTCATTGCGTCGCTTGCGCGACATGGGCTGCGCACTATCGATACGCCTGGCCCACTCACGGGCTTTAAAAGCAGCAGCCGTGGTATAGCGCAGACTGTCGGAGACCAACTGTTGTGCGCGAGGTAGTGGTGCGTCCCGCCTGGGTGAATATTAGGGGCTGTGCTTGAGCCCGCCCTATCATATGATGTAGCTTTTTGTGGGTTCGGAGTTCATTTTATTTCATGTGTCAACTTTCAAGTAATAAAGCACGTTGTTCCTCGAAGTGCAGTCATGTCGCTGGAGCTTTACGCATTACACACGCACACTCACTTGTACACACGCTATCTATCTATCTATCTATCTATCTATCTATCTATCTATCTATCTATCTATCTATCTATCTATCTATCTATCTATCTATCTATCTATCTATCTATCTATCTATCTATCTATCTATCTATCTATCTATCTATCTATCTATCTATCTCAGGTGTTTCAAGAAACTTCCACATATTGTGAAAACTGAAGGAACGGAACTATTATCTCCCTGGTTTTATAAATACTTTATTATTTCTGGTGAGATGTTACGATAACACGAGACGTTAACATGGCAGTAATTACCCAAATTTTATTTACCTTTTTATTGAGACGAAACGGATGTTTGGATCTGCAGGGACGACGGCTATCCTTCATACGTGCGTAATGAGAGCAGCATTCTGGGCAAGTTGGCGACCCATTATTTGAGAAGTAGGATTGAACAACGAAAGCAAAAACAAAATAAGAGGTCACAATAGCAAACGATAAACCCAGTGCGACGTTCTTTTATTTCTCCGGGTCTTTAAATGTGAGCGGGTATGTGTGTGTGTGCGTGTATGGTGCAATCATTTCAAAATCCTCTAGAAGAGCCAATAAGTGCGTTGAGTTCTCGATAATGTGGCAGTTGTATTCTTTCAGAAGAGATAGACTTGTCATGTTCATCCAATCCAGCCTCACTATGAAGGAAAGTGGATGCGGCACGAAGGTATAAATAATAAATGGAAAACGGAAATGTTCATCGCAGTCACAAGGGCAGTAACAGTTTTCTTCGTGCCAAGAGGTTCATTTGCGAGTGTTATTGTAATACGATTGCAATCACCAACAAATAAGAAAGGAGAAGTACGGATTCAAACTCACCTCCCAAACACTCATTTCAATTATGCGAGGCTGTATGAAACAAGTATCATTCGCGATGTTTTAGGATGAGTGCAAAAGACGCAAGTTCTGTTAAAGCTGTATTTAGCCCTGTGTCTCCTGCTCTCCGCTCTGTAGGCTCTATGCAGCACCATTGCCTCATGTGTATTCCATAGCACTTATGTTGTTTCCTTACGGCCAATTGCCGCAAAAGGCGAAGAGTTGTCTTAAGAACTTCTGGCATGCAATGTTTATTGCGACAAGCAGGCTGTAATGTGAAACCTTGTATCTTATATTCTCTAAGTATGATCGTAATGTATAGTGTTATTATGTCTACTATTGCTAATTACGACGAATATGGGCGAATAAAGATGGCCTCCTGTAAGTATCGGCTATATAGTCCGGTTTGCGCCCCTTCTAAAAGAAAAAAAAAAGATCTTCCTTGCTGCGATAATGAAATACAAGCATTAGCAGGAAAAACCACCTTGAGAGTAAACTGACAAAAGATCTTGGGGGACGAGGAATAATAGCGCCTTTCGGACGCTACATTCTTCTGGGACGTCGAATACTCTCTTTACTCGCGCATGGCCACAGAGCTCTATCCACGTTATACTCATGATGGTGTACGAGATTACATGCTCCTAAAAGCACACTATATTTTTTTGTCATGGTTACTATGTTCTTAAAGTCTCACTTCAGTCTCCGCCTCCGGAACTTAATTGTGTGTTCTGAGATGCAATAACTTGGTTTTATAGATTTAATAAAAAATTCTCATTTATGAAGCTGCAAAGTATTGCCAAATAAGTTGGGCACCAACGCTTACCTTGAAGCAAAATTAAAATATATCAACTGGGGTGTTCGCCATGACTTATCGGTTGTAAGCGAGTACTTGTCAGTGAAAAAAAAACACAGAAATTCAGAGTGTGCGATTTCGCTGCAAGAAGATGTTTCATGAAAACATTTTGAAGACGGCCCATATAGCTTATTTTCACCCACTCTTTTTTTTTCAAATTGGTTTCTTACGATGTGTTTTCGTGACAGCAGCACGCGCGTGAACACCATTCATAAACTGTACGAACAACGCCGGAGCAACCATTTTGCAGATTATTATACAGTTTCATCGAGTATGAGTGCGTCAAGTATTTCCAGAGCTAAAAGCTTCGAAATTCGTGTTTCATGCACATAGCATCTACTTAGTTTCTATAGGAGTTAGTGATATCAGTAGCGCAATACAGCACCAACTACCAGACTATGACGGGTTGGTTTCATGTTCTATCCGGCTTATTTCTCCCTTGCTTCTTAGTTGAAGTTTGATGACGTTCTGAAGCTTTTTAGTGATGGGAAAATACGTGGATCATTAAAAACAACTGAGATGAGAATGAAAATTTTTGACTGAATAGTATTTGCTCTGTAGCTGGTGACAACGTCACAATAACATAAGCTCCACTAAACCCAACTACGTTCCGTGCATAAAGAGTTAGCGTGCACATGCTCAATTAAACTACATTCGCCTACCCTGGATACGTTGATAAGTTCTGCGTGTCTGAAATATTTTAATCGTCATGCGAACCCAATTTGTTGCGGTGGTTTTATGTAGTAATTATGACAATGGCAACGCATTTTTTCATAAATTATAACATAACCCAAAGTGTCAGGTACCACGGCAATAACGAGAATATCGTCCCCTCTCCAGCTACCGAGGCCAGCTATCTTATCAGCTCTATAAAGCGACTGCACTTTCCTCTGTACGTACATACTATTGGTTCAATAATTCATGTAGAAATGATATTTCAAATGAAGACACTAACAATACAATATAACACTTACGACATTCCCGACGGTCAGTAAGCTCTAGAGTGTGTGCTCCTTGTGCCGCTGTCTTCGCGCGCCGAGTTTTAAAGTTATATTAAACCATCTAACCCAGCGACAATTATTACCTTAAATCCAACCCTCGGCTACATCTTCCGAAAAAAATTTTATACTAACACCTCTGCTCAACTGTACTGACCCCATTAATAGTCTATAACTGAGCACCTATTTATAAAATAATGAAGTGACTTTATTGCGACATCTCGCTAGTTGCTGGTCCGGGCTAGACCACTTAAAATGGGGATGGAAGACTTTGTCTCTCAGTGTAACACAAAGAGATAACTTTAAATGAAATGTTGCATGCTTTCAAGAATTTTTTGGCGTGCTTCAAAGTTACATTTGTGTTTATTTTCTTCTTATGTATGTAGTGATTGTAACAGTATTGTTTACCTTCTATTTACAAATTATCGGTAATTCTTGTGATATTCAATACGTCATTAGTATATGTGTGTATATATGTCCCTCTGCTGTATGCCTTGCACAGGGGGCCCAAATATTTGGCAAGTAGACACCACTACTTTTTGTTCTGGCCTCCCTTTGTTTCCTATGTAAAATAAACTGAATTAAACTAGATATTAGGAGCCATATTTTTATTTTCCTTTACATATGTAGTATTTACGTTAACAAAAACTGGGCACCAGTGGGTCGACCGAAATCGAGCTGGTGCGATTTTCTTATGAAGGTAAAGAATGGGCGTTCTGCATTTCCGCTGATGGAGTTTGTAGTCATCCTTGCGCCCTAACCAACTAAAATTTGTGAAAAATCTCCCATGTACAAAGCAAGATTCGTTACTCAAAATCGTTCGCACTTTCTCGCGCAGGGAAGGCACGAGTATCAGCTGGACAAAGCTCTTTCTTGGGGAACCATCTTCGCCAAGGTTGAGGAACTAAAAGTGGCTTTGCACCTAGATGACGTTTGTCTGACACCGGCTACACTGGAGGACGTATTCACTGAACTGACCGTCTTAGGTCAGTTCAGTGAGTGAGTTCAGGTTTTACGCAATATGTAGCTACATCTCGTATTCCGCGAAGCAATACTTATGCTCTCTTAGAATTCTGTACGTGAATTTCGTAGATGCGACTTTTTAGGATTGATCAAAAATAATTATTTGGTTTGATAGTGCAGTACAGCGCCTTCGGCTTGCCTGTCCCAATGTTTTTGTGCAAGAACCAATAAATTGTGAAATATAAAGAAGCGAGAGAAAACGTGTATGCGTTAGATTCTATCCACGTTTTTTCTAGTAGGCTGAGGAGTTCTCATGCCTGTGGGTGCACATCTCGAAAAGAGGCCCCACAAGGATTATACTGCCGCATTTCTGATCAGCCTAGTCGACATATGCATTTCTGTGCCAATAGAGCGCTCGAGAAACCGAGATGGCCATGCGTGCGGTATTCTGACGCTTATCACCAGTCATCGTGAAGAAAAAAACGTTTAACACAATGTACACTTCCTCAGTGTTGCCAAGTTTGGAACCAAGTGCGCCAAACTCGGTGGCCTAGTATACTTGTCTACAACCCCCCGCTTAAATAACAGGAACATACCTCAGCCATATGATTGCGTTTTGTTGCCCGTAGAGACCAAATGTAGGACATTTTGTAGGTGGCTTCGTGCTAATATGTTGTGACGATAAAGGTACAGCTTTCGCTGTCACGACATATGAAGCCGAAATGGGAGACTGTACACATCGCAAGTGTTTGAAGGGTTGGTTTAGGGAATTCGCACTTGGTGTAAAATATATAACTGGGAGCTGAATACTTTCTGAGTGCTGAAAATAACGGAAGGAGACTTCTGGCTGCACGTCAGAAAGGAAAAAGTTTATAGCGGTCGGAATTGGTGGCCTATCGGGGCTTCGATGCCAATTTTGCAGACTCAAGTAGCTCCGTGCAAATGGAGCTTCTCAAGGTGACGATCCTTAAATAGGCGCGTGACATTGAGGCGTTTCCACTAGGTTCGAAAACCTGGGGCCTACGGGAGTTTGTTATCGCACCCCTGGCAAGATCTCAGAACCCCTCTTTCTACACTATATGAAAGCGAACGTGACAATATATGCACCATATGAAAGCAAACGTGACAATGTTGAGTTGTTTTGAGTTAGACAGGAATTAACAATGGCCATTTACAGCTGACATGACAACCTGCGTTTGTGAATTGCAACCTTGCGACATGCGTGCCGAAAATTTTTGTTCCATTTTTGCACGTAACTGTGAACACGCCGAATTTTTTCTCTTTGCTTCCAAAGACCCCATCGTACCTTTTTTTTCCTGGCATCGGCTTCAGCGCATGGCGTGTCTGTTTAATGCATCTCGGCTCACAGCCTAAAATGATGGCCGACACCTGCACTGGAGAGCTGAATGCCAGTAAATCTGGACAACTGGAAAAAAAAACAGAAAAAAATTTCCAGGGGTCTGAATTTCATTTTCAATAAGTGTGCATTGTACTTGCCGTTTTGTTTTAGATTGAGGAGAGCGTAAACAGATGCTGAGCTTCCCACGTTCACGCTGCAGGCTTTTTTCTCTGAGCGCACTGGTAGAGAGACCCTGTCTGAATAGCATTACGGTGTGGTGACGGCGGTTAAATGGACACTAACGGCAACTATTAAGTAGACGGTAAGTGTAGAAATAGTAGTCCAGAAACCTCTTAGTGTTAGTTTTGTGCCAAGGAAGTGCGTGTTTGAAAATAAAATCACGTTTAGTGGACCAGATCTGGTTATCGCACTTAAAACTACCCGTATGTTGCTGTTGCTGCACACAACGTTGGCTGGCTTCACTACGCGGTCGCTGACACTAGTAGCAGCAAAACAAAATCAGCCAAAGGCACAACATCAACAAAAGCCATTAGACATTTTCCCGTCATTGGCTCAGAGATGGCAGACGTGTTTCGGTTCAACCGGGCCCCGCTAGATCGCGCGACCTGGCCAGTTTAACCAGGCGAAAGTTGAACTTGTGAACCACTTGTGCCATTCCCTATAACTTAATGCCCGTCGGTTCTTTTTTCCATGTGTCCAACAGAAACGAACAAGAAGCGTTTTGTTACGTCTCTTGATACACGGTAGGTTATTTTTCTCAGTGCATCTAGTTTGATTACTAGTGAATAATTAGAGGTGGTACGTCTGACGTAATTTGGACCATTTTGCAAACTTTATATCGTAGCGCATAAATTTTCGTGTATTTACCTTATTATTTTGTAAAAATGGCACTTCTCATAATAATATTTTCGTTTTAGACGTTGTAATACATTGAGATTTTAATGTGACATAAACTTTCATTTGACTTTAGTGTCCTTTTAAGGTCAAAGTTCGGAAAGAGAATGGACAGTTTGCAATGATTTGCAAGGTGGCTCTCCTTTAAGGTTTGTTTTCTAACAAAAACTCTAGTTTACAGACTCATTTTTTTTGCTCATTGTGTTGTAATCGCGTGCTCGCGTGCCTTCGCTGCACAGTGAGTGAGAAAAGCAGTCAGTGAACGAGAATTTTTGGTTGGAAAACAAGCCTTACAGGTACGCTGACTTGAAGATTATTGCAAACAGTCTATTGTTTTCGCGTGCTGCATTTTGGCTTCATGAATTGAGGCCCTCATACTTTATTTATGGGAGATTGAATACTTCGAATAGCAAAAATTCTTAGAGAATCAAATTGAGTAGTCAATATTCGAAAGGTAGAGTACCAGTATACTCTGTACTCGACCCTTCACGATATATAAGCATCATTCCACGCAAACTCTTCCAACCTTGGTGACCGCCGATCTGTTATTTGTTTCATAAAAAACAGAAGACCTTATATTTAAAGAGAGAAGTTTCGAATCTTTCGAAAAAAACAATTTCTGTCTCGAAAGCTGCATGGGAAAATTTTCCAAATCATTCAATCTATATAACGTAAAATGTATAGGCGAAAGAAAATCTGACCGTCTAAATTTACATCACAAGTAAGCTTTTTCCAACAAAAGCAGGGCTACCTGTACACTTGGAATAGGTTTTGAAAATTTTTACACTTTCGCATTTATAGAAAGTATAAACCACCTCCAAAACAGAATTGTCAAATATTTAGGAGCGCTTGCGATAGTAATGTGCGATCCTGTGTGCATAGGCGTGACGTGGAGCCTCGTGAAAATGGATTGCCTTAGAATCGATGGAATAATTCGGTAATATAAACTGTGGTCATTTGTTATTTACTTCTTGCACACCTTTGTATGACCATATTTAGCATCATACATTTGTCTATTTGTCATCATCATCGTAATGGTGCGTTGTTATTAGAGGCCGGATTTTGAAGCACCAAAGGCGCGTTTTAGGTGCCCAAAATAGGCAGGGAAAACGCCGTTTTAACTGTCCAAGCTCATAATTATAGGCACAATATTTTTACGAAAGTTCAAATAATTGTAGGCCGAGAAGCGGGCAGCCTGTATTTACGAGAGGAAAAAAAATTGTTTTTACGGCATAAAGGCGGCAACGGTTTCGCATAGCCACGCTATTGTACTTTTTCCCGAACGGTTCGCAAAACATGGTCTCTATATTTATTGTCTAGCATAGGGGTGCAAGTATACGCCGTCCGTTGAACACACTCCTGGGCCACACTTTTTTGCAGCATCATTTAAAAGTGCAGAACAGAAAATAGCCAGGCCACTACAGGACCAGAATGGAGGGATATCTCATGGTGGTGGGTACTGCCCACGTAAGTTCAATATCTCCCCTCATGGTGAATATCGGAAAGGGCACCTCACAACGCTTCAGCGTTTTGAGCAAACAAGCGTATCACATTTACTGAGCGCTCCCCATCACGTCCGCCAAAATTTGCAATGCCACACGTCACCGAAGTTTAAAACGTGAATTTCTAAACAGAACGTATCTGTCGCACTACACTTGGGCACGCACCCCATGCGTAGAGGTGGTGACGTACAACAATTACTAGCCCTGTGTAGTTGCTCGTGCTATTACGTCGCTTCTCTTCGTAGATATTCGTGCTTAAACGTCCCTCCCAGTTGAACTTGATACTGCGAGAATTACTCGAGAGCGACATGTAAATTTGTGTGATCTGTCGCTTGAATCAAGAAAATAAATCTTGGAGAAATACCGAAAAACACAAATAAGAATCCTAAGAATCCTTGTGTGGTTCAAGCATTTGGTTCCAATTACCGAGATATGAGATACTACATTTCCTCCATTTCGCATGAGTGCATGCACTGTAAACACAAATTAGTTGAAATAAGCCTTTTAAGATCGTCATATTACCCTTATTCACACTCAGACATCCTTATGGTGTAACAAAATAAATTAGCAGATCGCAGGTACAGTGGGAGTCCACGATATGCGAAGCACGAAACAGAAATGTTGATTTGTCACTTTAATATCAGCACAGCGTTACGAGGTAGAGGTAAATGATGCCGTACATGACTTCCGTGTCATGATTATCATGTTTCGATGTGTCGTTTACCTTCGCCATCTATTCACGACACGTGATACCAAGTTAAGTATATGTTAAGCTAGCGAATCGGCCACTAGCACGCTGTGAGCGTGGTATGTTGTCATGTTATTACATGACACGCGTGTCAGGATCATCATGTTTGCACCAGTCATATATTTTGTCATCCATTGACGTCACGTAAGACCATATTTGGTATATGTAGAGCTAGCAAAACGGCCACGAGAGCATCATGAAGGGCCCAATACACTCCAATATAGTGTTGACGCATGCGCACGCTGTGCACAGCAAAGCTACGTTAGCAAAACGCGAGCACTCTATAGTCTGACGCCAGGGGCGACCAGCCTCTGTCGGCGCTGCTTGACGGCAACCGGCGCGAAATGCGACATGTTGCATTTCGCACCGATGCGTTACCCATACAACACTGCATCTCCCTCTTTTCATGAAAGAGGGACGCTGGACGCGCAGAAACGCGCATGCGTCAAAGCAACGCAGCGCGGCGTGCGCCTGCGAGTATATGGCAGGACCAGCACCTGGCGTGGCAACGCCGGCATGACGCGACGAAAGGAACGGCGGCGAGCACCCGCACTGCGTTACGTCGAAATGTATTGGCGCCTTGACTGTGGCATGTAGTCATGTTCTCACTTGTCACGCATCCCATGATTATCATTTCTGCGCCAATCTTCATACCTTTGTCATCAATTAGCGTCGCGGAACACCAAATCTTGCATACGTGAAGCCAGCAAAATGGCCGCGAGCGCATCATCAGTGTGGCATGTTGTATGTTGTTAGATGACACGCATGTCGTGATTATCATGTTTGGATTAGACATTTACATATGTCGTCCGTTCGCGTCACGTAATACAGAGTTTGGTTCATATGAAGCTAGCGAAACAGCCGCGAGCGCATCATGAGCTTAGCATGTAGTCATGTTGTTACATGACACGCATCTCATGTTTATCACGTTTGCACCAGTATCATGCCTTTGTCATCCGTTCACGTTCCGTAATACCGAATTATGTATAAATGAAGCTTGCGAAACGGCCGCCAGTGCAACATGAGCATGGCATGTTGTCATATTGTTACATTGCACGCATCTCCTGATTATTATGTTTGCACCAGTCTCATGCCTTCGTCATCCAATCACGTACTGTAATACCAAATTTGTTATATCTGAAGCTAGCGAAACGGCCGTGAGAGCATCATGAGCGTGTCATGTAGTCATGTTGTTCAATTACACTTACGTCATGATTTTGATGTTAGGGTCTGTTTCTTGCCTTGAAATCATGCCATACCATACCGGTTTTGCAACAAGCAATGTGAACCAAACCACCGCAAGAGCTGCAGGACCATGAAACATAAATCAGACATTCATGACACAAATATCATGATTTTCATGTTATGACTAGTCAAATATGTTTTTCATACAGTCATGTTGTGCTATATCAAGCTTGGTATCGATACTAATAGCCAAAAGACCAGGAGAGCTAAAAGTTGTAGGCGGCTAGAAGATTGTAGGCGGCTAGAAGTTGTAGGTGGCTAGAAAAGAACGTCGCACTGGGTTTCTCGTTTGCTATTGTGACCTCGTATTTCGTTTTTGTTGTCGTTGTTCAATCCTACTTCTCAAATGATGGGTCGTCAACTTGCCCAGAATGCTGCTCTCATTAGGCACATATGAAGGAGTCGTCGTCCCTTCAGTTCCAAACATCCGTTTCGCCACAACAAAAAGGTAAATTAAATTTGAGTAATTACTGCCATGTTAACGTCTCGTGTTATCGTACCATCTCAACTGAACTAATAAAATATTTATAAAATCAGGCAGACAATAGTTCCGTTCCCTCAGTCTTCACAATATGTGGACGTTTCTTGAACCACCTTAGATAGATAGATAAATAGATAGATAAATATATAGATAGATAGATTGATTGATTGATTGATAGATTGATTGATAGATAGATATATAAATAGATAGATAGAAAGATAGATACATAGATAGATAGATAGATAGATAGATAGATAGATAGATAGATAGATAGATAGATAGATAGATAGATAGACAGATAGATAGATACTTTGAATTTCGCCGAAGTTCGATAAGAAATGTCTCGCATTTAAAAGGAGTAAAATGTTTCTGTGACCTCAATTTCAAGTAGGTAATAACGTGAATAAATGAAGGGAGAAAGGAGGTAAATTCACGATCTGAAGTACTTCATTACGAACGAGACCACCAGGAAACTCGCATTTCACCTCCCCTTGCATGTTTTCTGTTTATTTGTTCCCGAAGCTTTTTGCGATTTGCCTTCGCTGCTGGTCGGCATGGGTTATGCTGTGCAGGGGGAAAAAGTGCGTTGTGACACGAAAGCACAAATTTATCAGAATGCTTAACAAACTCACAAAGCGCTAATCAATTATTTATTTCTTCGTGTCGTCGAATGATATCTGTTGTACGGAATTCTGCAGAGGGCACACTTCAGACAGTTGGGCTCGGGTTCAACCAGCTGCGGGACCACAGAATAACTTCGCGTGTGTTGTTTTGCCATCAAGTCATTATTATGCTAAAGCAAGAGCCTGCAGACCTTCGATGCGGCTGATCGGCACCGCATGCACACTCAGTACACCCTTTTGGATAACGTATCGGGCAGGCGTGGCCTGCATCAACGCACGGAATAAAACCAGGTGCTGAGGAAACCCGTAGAAAAAACAATTGGTTCCAAATCTGCATAATAAACCGCAAAGGTCGTCGAAAGACGATAGTCATGCGTCTGGAGAGAGTGAACAAAACGTTTATTTGATGTTCTGCGCAAGAAAATTAGTGAATGGTATTCTGGAGGCGCTACGAGCGTGGAGTGGAGGCGAACGAGCGCATCGAGATACGTTAGACACAAGCGCCATCTGGCAGTTATGTTCGAAAACGAAGGTGTGCAGCCCGCGGAAAAAGATGTGCGCTAGACTCGGAGGTGATAAGGTGTAGAATGCAAAGCAACGGGCAGGTACAACCGACGTGACGTCGTAGCAAAGCGTTGGAAACACCTTTTTGGGCATCGCGTTGCACTGTCAGCGCAGCGCGATAAACGTTCCATTCCTTAGAGTTGCTTGTGTGTGCCTCTTCTAATATAAAGGCAGACACATAAAACATCGAAGCGTTGTTTTGGCGCCTCAAATATGCGCAATAATTGCTTTTTAATCGACAATCGCACAGCTATGAACGCTAAGGCTTGAGCAATATTGGTGGGTGCTGTGGATGGGGTTGGACATTTGGTGCCGTTTGAGGTATCGCTAGGGCGGGCAAACATTATGTCGCCATAGTACTTGTGGTCAGTACAGAGTATTTTGACTATTGAGACAATTTTTGGCAAGGTATAAGCTGCTGGTATTGTGTATGGCTCTTCTGTTGTCATCATTAGAACTGTGATGTTTATTTTTGCCATGAATCAATAACAAGTCACCTGATCAGAGACCAGAACGGAGAAGCTGGAGCTGTTCAATAAGTTAGTGTTCCACGTGTGTTATTACAAATGGGTATAGCTGTTATGTTTAACGTCTAAAACCATCACATAATTATCGTGGCTCTCTAATGGGGAGGTACACAAATTTTAGTACAGAAAGTACAGAAAAAGGGAAGGTACATGACAAGGGCGTCAAGCATTCTTTCTTCATCAAGAATGGGTTTAATGACAAAGTGCATTCTATCAACACTTGCATCTTTTTACACTACAATGCTAACTACAGTGGGATTAAAATCTGTCGGAGTAGTGCCACACAGGACCAGAGTTCGCTGCTGATGTTGTTTTGAATGTCTTCACCGTCATGTATTCTTGACCTTTTGTACTTTAAGTGAAAAGTTTACAAGGAACTATTTAGGAGCATCTCAATTTTGCATTTGTTTTATGTTACGTTAGAAAGTCTGCAATGGTACTGTCAAGTGTGAGTCAGCTGTAAGACATTCATTTTTATTAATACAGAAAGCCGAATGGACTTTTTTGTATATTTTTCAGGAAGACATTTATGGGAAAGCAGCAGGAGTTGCACACCCACCTGTTTGTGTACAAGACAGTGTATTGTGGGAACTGTGCCTAACTGTACACTAACTCAAACATTTCGTACATCTTACAATATTTGAGATAATTCTCTCACTTTATACATGCAGAGTGCTACGCATGGTTATACACGGAACCTGTTCAATAGCGTGCTCATTTCAAGTTTCGCTTTATTAAAAACGACACTAGGTGGAACCGGCTTTTTACAGCAAACTTATTCCTAAGATGAACAGCTGGGCGAGTTCATGAGTAATAAGTGTCATAGAAAGAGTAGAAAAGAGGCCCATATCACAGGGAAATGAGAATGAAACGCACAAGGAAATGCGCTACTAGAAAGGGAAGTGTGCTGCCAACCACAAAAAGATACACACACAGAGTACAAAAAAATACAAGATGAAAGTATCGTGTAGTCGCAGAATGAGTACAAATGTGACTAAAATAACTATACACGCGGTAAACTTCAGCTTATAGTACTGTGTTGCTCTGTTCTCTTCATTTCCAGTTTTATGTTGGTTTGTAACGCACTTTTTTCAACTATGGACTCAAGTCCTAACTGCCTAACACTCTGTATGCATTTGTGGTTAAATTTGGATGCAAATGTGTAAATATACACATGCCTACACTGACATGCAAACTGATGGTGCTATGCTTCCAATAAAATATTTCAAACACTGTATCGTTCATCATTTGTGGTATGCAATAAGAAATCCCGAAATGCTGCTGGCTCAATGTTATGGCTTGTGCTTTTATTACCAAGGAATTAGAGCAGATGTCCTACTCTTGAGAGTTAGAGTTATTGTGGAAGATAAATATGTGACAGGCAAACAGGCAGGAAGTTTTTGTTCTGTTCATGCATTCATTAGTGGTTGCTTCATCAATTATAGCATAATTGAAGTGGCGTGTTGCATAAATAAAGTTTAACATAATATGCAGTTGACGACACGGTGCTACAATGAGTATGATTTTCTAGTTTTGTGACGATTTGCCACACACCTTGTGGTTTTGGTGTTATGTCTAGGAAATTCTGAATGGCAAAGAAGCAAACCTGTCTTCTTCTGTGCGTGTGATATATTAGCACTTAAAAACAATTTTTTTCAAAAACAAGAAAGATAGGTAAAACCCCATTTAGGCCCTCAAAGTTATAATTATAGGCACAATAAATTTCTACGAAAATTGAAATATCTGAAAACAACGACGTCAGTGCCTTCTATCTGCGGCAAGAAGCAAAACAAATGATGTTTAAGATAGCAGAAAGGTAACTATGAATGAACATAGGCATGTATTTTTCGCGTGATTCGCAGTATGTGGTCTTTCGTTTTATTGTCTAGCATTGTGCGTAGACTGTTGAGCATTCAATGAACACTCTCATGAGTCTCTTTTGTTTCGTTGTGGCTGGGAAGGGCAGCGCAGAAGCAGGAGCGAATAACCAGACCACTGACACCCCACGAGGGAGGCCTGATAGGTCTAATCGCATAGGACCAATTTTTCCCCTATTGGTGAACACCTTAAAGGGTCCCTCATTAGGTTTGAGCATTTCGAGCTGACAAGCGTTGCACTGGGTGATTCGGATCATTCCTGTTAAGATTTGCAAAATTACATGTTGCTGAAAAACGCTGAATTTCTAATGAATGTCACTTGCCCTTGTCATGGGCGTGCGCCCCAAGATCTAGGGAGTGACGTACAGCAAGAAATGGTCCTGTTTTTACGTCGCTCCTTCACGTTGACATTGGCGGGCTGACGTCGCATACTGTAGGCTCTTCATCAGAACTTGGTTAAATGCTAGCTGTATCTTGAAAAACAGACGAAAAATGTCCCGTCTTCTGATTATATTCTGAATTTCAAATGGTGCCTCATTAAGAGTGTTGCACGTGACAATATACTACTTAGCATGTGCAATTTGCGTGTTCTGTTGGATAGCATGAACGAGGAGTATGTTGATTTGGGCTAGCTGCTTTATGTCCATATGAAAGGGAAGCGCAAAGACAAAGCGAAAAGAAAAACAGCACTCTTTTTCTCTATGTTTTTTTTCCCAGTGTCTTTGAACTACCCTTTAAATATCAGTATAGTGAATGAACGCTGAGAAAAATAATAAAACATGCAAACGGAATCTCAGCTTGTTATTATTTTTATTTTTGTTTTGAAAAGCTTCGAAATGCTATCTACTAATCGGCCCGCGTTTAGCGCCTCCCCTGTAGACCTGTCGCTATAGGGTGCTACGCTGCTGACCCGAATGCCGCGCGTTCGATTGTGGCCGCGGCGGTCACATCTAGATGGAAGCGAAAAAGTAGATGCCCGTGTACTGCGCAATGTCAGTGCACGATAAAGAACACCAGTTGGTCGAAATTTCCAGAGAACTCCACTACGAGGTCCCTCATATTACTCTCATGTTTCTTTTTTACGTAAAACCACACATAATACCTCTACTACTACTACTACTACAACCCCATTTCGCTTGCGTTCGTCTCCTCGTCGTTCCTACATCATGCCTTCGCCAACCCTGACAACGCTTAGCTTGTGTTTGGTGCGTCGTCTCTGACCGCAGTTTCCGCGGAGTGACGAGGTGTGTCGCGGTCACAATACATGATCTTTGCCAGCCTCTCCTAAAGTACACGCGCTGACTGATCCATGACAGAGAAAGTGGTAAGACACAACAGAGAGCGCCGAATCGACACAACATCGATGGCGTACGCGCACGAGTAGGCTGGGGCATGTCATGCGGGCGGCACCTTGCTTACGCATGTTGTTCTTGGTGCGTATGCGTCATGTGATTCTTCAGCCCCGATGCCCAAGAAAACAGGGAAGGAGTAAGGCCCACGATGACTACATATGACCGGAGGCGAGGGATTCAAGTTTGATTGATTGATTGATTGATTGATTTGTGGGGTTTAACTTCTCAAAACCACAATATGATTATGAGAGACGCCGTAGTGGAGGGCTCCGGAAATTTCGACCACCTGGGGTTCTTTTAACGTGCGCCCAAATCTAAGCACATGGGCCTACAACATTTCCGCCTCCATCGGAAAAGCAGCCGCTGCAGCTGGGATTCAATCCCGTGACCTGCGGGTCAGCAGCCGAGTACCTTAGCCACTAGACTACCGCGACGGGGCAGGGATTCAAGTTCACTTCTTTTCATCGTCCTGTGGTGGCTCGTAGCAAACCAATTTGGAAAGTTACCATAGTAGGATGCTTTACATTGGGCACGCAAAAACTTCTAGTGTCTAACTACAACTTATTATATCACCTAGAGATGGACGCTTAAAAAGTGAATTACAAACAAAACAAAAGCCACGTGCACATCACATTTGTTACCTGAAGGCGCTGCAGCAGATGGGTTATATTGTCAAAGAAAACACGCCTTCATTGGCACAACACACTTTGTTCTTTTTGTAAGCCATTTGATTCTGTCATGAAACAAACAAAAAACGAATTATTAGGAAAAATATATCCGATACGACATAAAATCTTAATTACCATTGCGCGAAGAGGAGTGTTTAGGTAGATTCATTTTCGAATGTGAGTTTAACATGAAATGCTCGACATAGGAGCTTTACCCGCAGTTTAACTCGACGCGATGATAGTAATTCCCACCGTAGTTCATTTTTATATTGCTGGAGCTGTCATTTTTGAGTAATGACTTAGGACAAACCTTAAAGCGCTGATCTGCATTTTTTATTGTTTGTCACCTAAAAAGATATGACAAGAGATCTCATACGGAACAAGCATATTCAAGCATACGGTGAAGGTATGCTAAGTACTCCGTTGACTTGAAACATGCTAGCACCTGGTCCAGGCTTCTCTGCATAAATTATAGCGATTTGGTGACCTTCGCCACCAGTGAATCCACAAGAGCATTCCATGAGTGGTTCTCTATGGTTTTTCATTCGTTTTCCAACTACCCGCGGCTGTTCAGAAAAACCTGCTCTTCCTTTCCCACCGCAATACTTAGGTTTTCAGGGGGGTTCTTCAGGTTCTTCAGGGCACTGGACAGGTATTCGTAGAAGTTCGTCGCCACGTCCTCGGCAATAGACGTCACTTTTATTTTCTTACCCGGTCTTTATTTCTCTCTCCTTCTTCCCCTGCAGACGCTGAGACATAATTCCACTTAGGGCTGCAGAAAGAGCGTCTTTTAGATGCGGAAGCATCTTATACTCGCGCCTTGTAGTGCGCCGTCCGCGCCGTCCGCGCCGTCCGCACCGCTTCTCGAACATTCGACAGCTGACGCGCGCGCATGCGCTGTCGCGCCGTCGCCCACTCTTCCACCATCTGTGCATCCCTTCCTCCTCTACACACCGCGCGCGCTTCACTCCTCCACCATCTGTGCACCCTTTCTCCTCTACACACCGCGTTCGACATCTACAATTCTCCTGATTCTCCAGTGGACGCGCATGTGGCGTCGCGCTTCGAGAACATTCAACAGCTGACAGTGCATGCGCCGTCGAGCTGTATATATACTCAAGGTCGGCGCTCGCTCGCTCGCTCAGTTGCCGCTCGTCGGTTGGTTTGTACGGCGCGTCGACGTCCAAGGTCGCGGTGAAATGAATTCCAACGAATCCACAAACACAATGATCGACGTCCCTTCGACCAGCGCCGCCCTTTCGCATACGTGTGTACGTCTTACTCATTTAACACCCCCTCCTACAACCACGTTAACCAATTTAGCCATCGACCCAAGTAAATCGCAATTTAACACCCCATTTCACAACCACGTTAACCAATTTAGCCATCGACCCAAGTAAGTCGCACTTTAACACCCCGTTAACCAATTATATGCTCCGCATCCTCCTCAGTGTTCCCCCGAGGGAAGCTGCGGGCAACTTTTTTCTTTCCTCATGCTCCTCCTCCAATCGCTCTCAGCATGCCAGCTTAATCTGAACCTTATAGTTTTTGGAAATATCAATGCTACTTTTTTTACATGAATAACGGCTTCACTCAACGCTCAAAAATGAAATTTGGGCTTCAATAATTCAGCGTTCGTTTGGAAAATAGGCATTTATTGGCACTTATTGCCGTTTAGGCACAGACACCCAACATAGGCATTCATAGGCACTATAAAACACAATAAAAGCTCTTCTTAACCTCTAATTCATGCTCATATAATAAAACGCCACGATAGAAACCAAAGGAACAGAATAGGCATTTGCCAATATTCCGGTCTCTAGGGATGACACGCTCACGCTGGCCGCTCAATGTCAGTCACGGCTGAGACTTGAAATGATAAAGATGTGTTGCTTAGTGTTTTGTCCTCCTCTCTGAGGATTCTGTGCGGCGGCAGTCTCAGACATCGATCTACAATAGAAACACAGGCCGTCTCGAACAGCTCGTAACACGCCGCTGCCATGGGACGCGTGCTGGTCGAGGCAGAAATACCGAAAATAGCTCCGCAGCCCAAGAAATGCACATATGTTCGGCCATCTGAAGATATTTTTGTCATGCCTGTATCCACGAATTTCGGGAGAGTGAAGCACTGTCGACGTATGGAGAAGTGCTCAAGTGGGCACACGTTTACCATTTGTCTAGTGGCACGACACGATGAACCGAATACTTCGAAGACAAAGGTGTTCACCGTGGCCTGCATGACACCCTTCAGTTTATGCTGTGGCCTTGTACAAGTGCAGACCCATGCCGCTGCAACGAGAATAAATGATAAACCAGGCAAGCTATTGGTGGCGCTATGGTGAAGCGGTTATCGTGTTTGCTTTCAGTGCGTGTGGTCCCAAGTTCGATTCGTGTGTCGTGCGCACTTGTATGCAAATGTCATTTTTGTGCGTGGATTTAAGTTTTCTATCATGTCCCTACGATGAAAATCAGCAACAAAAGTCTGCGAAACTCTAATTTAGTGCCAGAAATACTTTTTTTTTCGGCCGCGTAACTGATTGATATGTGAGGTTTAACGTCCCAAGACCACTATATGATTATGAGAGACGCCGTAGTGGAGTAGAAGGCTCCGGAAATTTCGACCACCTGGGGTTCTTTAACGTGCACCCTAATCTGAGCAAACGGGCCTACAACATTTCCGCCTCCATTGGAAATGCAGCCGCCACAGCCGGGATTTGAACCCGTGACTTGTGGGTGAGCAGCCGAGTACCTTAGCCACTAGACCACCGCGGCGGGGCTTTCGGCTGCGTATAAAAGGGAGTTTCAAGGCTCTCAAATAAGCACAAAAACTTCCGCTGCGCTCCATTCAAGTCCCGAATCGAATTAAACAAAAACACCAACGTTACCTTCTAAGTTCCCTGTTTGGCCCCATTTACTTTCGTAAACAAACCTTGTTAAGCCTTCTTACATCACAAACTGGCCGTGTATCTCAAAACCAGAGCTATTTCATCGGCAATAAACAATTAGCGAAGCTTCATTTCTCAATTTTAAATCAAATACGAGATATTTTTGTCTATTAATGAGTTTAATAAAGCAGGTTGACCGCTAGAAAGATTCGAAGTGGATGGCTCTCACTTCAGCATGGTGCCCAAACGATTAAAAAAAAAACTCTTCACAGACCCCACAAAAAAAACCGCAAACAAGAGGGCTAGAGAAAACCTAATTTCAATGGGTGCTTCACTCATTACCTTTGGGATGAACGCTGGAACACGATTCAAATATCCCTAAAAGGCTGAAACCTGTTTACAGCGTGTTGCCGCTCTTCCCGCGTCGTGCCTGCGCCAGCCCTGACTACGCTTGGCATGGTTTCGATGCATCGTCCCGGTGAGGCAGTAATATAAAGCTACGCTCTCGCCTTTTCAAGGACAAACGTTGTAATGCTCTAATTTTCAAATTTAGCGCGCTTTCTTAGCCGAAAAAAACGATAACCTTATTGGTACGTTGCTGAAAATAGCACTATTAAGTGTCGTTGGAGCATGACCACACATACCTTACCACCATGTAAATGATTAGGTGAGTACTTGTGCTTTTAGAAATATAATTTGGACTAATTACATCAACGTAAAATGCGAACTAATAGAAGTGTTCACTACATTAGACAGTATAAATACTCAGAAGATTTGCTTCGCGTAACAAAGTTTTGATCTTTATTGAATTGCGCTGCGTGAAAATTGGTACTCTGTATTCATAAACAATAATGTTATGGCATCTATAGTGTGGTCAAAAATTTAATTGAGTGACCAACATGGGCAATTAGGGTTTGTGAGAAAAAATATCTTTTGTATATGTTTTGCAGCATTTATACCCTGACGCTGTGTACGGCCCAATACGCTTTGTAACTTCTGCCAGTATGTCCAGGACTGTCACTATAGTCGGTGATAATATAAGTATAAAGATATTCTCCACCTACGAGGCCACATTAGACTTATTTTTCATGCCTCTATGCTACAAAGAAAGTAGCTCCAAAACAATGACAATAATTTTGACGGATATAACCGTAATGTTGCAACACTTCATTTATACTAAAATAAAGAAACCGAAGCTGGACGAAAATTGTAGTATAGGCATGGAGCTCAGCGTCAGCATAGAAATTTATCTTTTGATTAACTGGCATCTCCTGCCGCACTTTTCTCGAAGTCCACGAAGAAGTAATGCGTAACTCTCGAAGGCGTAGTGTCTGCGTGGTGCCCATTGTGGTACCAACACAAGCAATGCCACATTTACCCTACAGTTGTAAATAAAATAATTTTTTTGCGGTTTCACAAAACAAAACAGGGTCATTATTCATGTTTCAAAAAGTCATTTGTTTTTGTTTTTGCTTTACAAAACTTTTGCTACTAGTTTTTTGTTTTTTTTCTCTATGCTGTAACTATGGCAACAACGTCTGAAAGCGAAGAATGACCAAGTTATCTGAGAGGGCATGACTGCGTGAACTTTGATTCTTGTGCCGCTATAAATTCAGAATGTGTGTCTCACGTAGCCGTGCAGGTCGTCGTGTTTGGGGTAATCGACAATTCGCACTCTTGTTTCCATGCTATAAACGCGCGTTACGATCAATGCGTTGATGCTTAGTGGAGTTTTGTGGTTCAAGGGCCATAGGTGGCCAAAGAGCGCCATGTATTTGATGCAATGTAAGCAATGACCATTGCTTGCGATGAGAGGGTGCGCTACGGCTGTATAAAGGCCGAACATCACGTGCTGTAGAAAAGCATAAAATGTGTGTACAAAGTATAAAATTATGAGAGTAATACGTGATTCAGTGTACGGGTGTAAATGTATTAAAAGTGACCATGGTATCTACAAGTGAGCGATTGTAAAACAGCAGGGATGCCTCCTCAGTCCCATTGAAAACCGAATGGTGAGAGGCAGGTGCGTCTCAGAGTCGCTACTGCAGCAACAATTTCTGCGGAGAGGTTAAGCTACGGCTTTTCCTTGTATATGATGCTGAAGCTTTGAGTTTGATCTAAAAACGCGAACAATTACTGATATTTAAAAAGGTGGTTCTTTGCCATTGAACATTCCAGGAAGAAGTGGAACGTATTCACGGTACGCTAATAGAAATTTATTTATTTTTAATAGTGTAAATCACTGCGCTAAATGAGCATGTGGTTGACAATGAGTGATCCACTGAATCTATCGCACAAAGGTGTATCCCCTCTGCGAAAAAGTATGATTGTGTCCTAGCTTTCTTTTAGGATATGGTTTAGGTCAAGAGCAGGGATAGCTACAAACAGCGCTTTCATAGACAGATGCGAATAGCTGGTCCGCCATCATGTTATTTTGGATCTCATGGTGTCCTGGCACCCAGCACACAACAACATGCTGTTAACACTTGTACACTGTGCATACTAGTGAACAAAGTGAGACAAAGGCGGGGTTTTTTGAGTTTTTAAGAGTTTTCAGAGATTTTACGACGCTTGTGGAATCACCTTTTGTAGACATAATTCTTTGATGTGTTTAACGCCGCAAGTATCGCAAAAGCTTCTGCTGTGAAGATGCTTGTGTCAGGATGCAGAGCGCCGGGATTAAAAAAGGATGAACCAATCACTGCGTACGACACAGAAATGTAAGACTTTGAGGAATCAGTAGAGAATTCAGGACAAGTGTATTTAGGTTGCAGTTCCATGAAATATGCGTGGATGTGTACAATAGGCGCGTGCTTTGTAACCTCTCCAACATATCGCAGTCTATCGACTGCCTCTGCCACGGTGGCAGGTGCGCTGCAGGAGCATCAAAAGGTGTTTAAGTGGCACACCTGTTTCCTAAGCAAGGCCCCTCACTCAAAGTGTCGCAACGAAGGCCGACTGCAAAACAGTGCAGAACTCATCATATTATTAATACACGAATGTGTAGGATGTTCTTTGCCTGCATTCACTTTCAAATAATACAGCAAGGGCATGTAAGATCTCTGAAGTTGCAACGACCACTCGTTCAATTCTACATGCAGGGTCTTTACAGGACAAGTGCGAAAAGCACTCGTAGGGAGCCGGATGCCTAAGTGATGGTAAGAATCAAGCACTTTCAAAGCGCTTGGTGCGGCAGATCAATAGACAATCGTCATCATTAAAGCGCATGCATATTAGGCTTTTATAAAGATTGATGAGACATTTTCTATCACTGCCGCAGATGTTGGCGACCAGACCTTCAGTACATTCATTGCTTTCAAGCATTTGTTTTAGAGATTTTTATGTGGCGTACGAATGTCAATTTCATGTCTAAAATTATGCCTAAAATTTTGTGTTCAGTTTTCGCAGCTAGCTACTGGCCGTGTAGGTGAATAGTCGGATCGGATGTAGACCTCTCTTTCATAAAAATGAAACGCATATGCTTTTTTGTGGGTTAAGTGTCAACCCATTCTCGTCTGCCCATTTATTAACCCTTATCAAACCAAGTTGGAGCTGCCGTTCGCACATTCTAAAATTGCATGATTTAAAATCGATCCAAACATCGTCCAAATATGTAATAAAAGATAATGCGTGGAATATGGGAATTTAAGGTGATTATTTTTACAAAAAAAAGTGTGCAGCTGAAGACACAACCTGGTGGAACTCCATTGTTTTGGACAAATATTCGTGACATACCCACACGGACACGAAAAGTGTGGTTGGACAAGTAATTTTCGATTATGGTCAGCATGTTACCTCATTATGGTCAGCAAGTATGCCAAAGTTCTATGTAGTGTCATAAGCCTTTTTATATCGTGAAACAACGAAAGAAATTGATTCTAAACGAAAGCATCACGAATTTGCGCCTCGATTCACTACTCCAAGTGTAGATCCACTACTGACAAGATGTCGGTAGTGGACCTACACTGATGAAAGGCCAGTAGCTTGTAATGGACGATAGATTCTTGCCTTGTTTTAAATCGAAATAATAATGGCCTCTTTCCAGATAGAAGTTATCTCGCCGAACAATCAAACGGTGCAATGCAAGGAAAGAAGAGCGTTTTGTGTTTCAGAGGACGATTGTTTTATCGCTTCATATACTACTCGGTTCGAACCTGGGGCGAATTTATTGCAACAGTTTAGCGATGCTTGTAGCTCAGCTAAGACGAAAGGTTCATTCTATGGTTCGGGCTCAGTAGGTTTGCGTTCGAGTTTCTGTTTTTCGATTATTGTTTTGTATCACTGAAACAATGTGATATACTGCGACGAGCTGGAGACAAGTTTAAAGTGAGCCCCGAGATAGTTCGCCTGGTCCTCCAAGCTGTCGCCTTGTGTGTTCACAAGAGGAAGTGGATGAGATTGCCGTCCTACTACCATACCTGCATGTTTCAGACTCTCGCCTCCTGTGTATTTGAATCGATTCCAGATAAAATTTTATGGCAGCTTTCTTTTCTCGCCTGTTTACGTGTTTTCCTGCCTTAGAATTTTACGATGTTGAAATTGTCAAGGTTCTTAGCTGTCGATGAATCTCTGAGCAACTTCTATGCCTTATATTCCTTTTTTTGTGCATTTAGACACTCCATATTCCAATAAGAAACGTGTAGTGTGTTGCCAGGTACCGTTTGTGGGATGCAATTATTGGCAGCATCAATTAGAAAAGCTTTGAAGAATTCAACAGCTGCATTTACGCTTAGGTCAAATAAATTTACCTAACTTAAGCGACTCGCGTTTCGAAACTTTTACCCGACGGCCTTGTCAATCTGCCATCTCGGAGCCTGTGGAGGGTATGCATTATCGATTGATGTGCTGAGAATTGTTTGGAGATGGTCACTTCCGTAAGAAATATTATTAACCTTCCATTTGAGTGGAGGTAGAGGTGATGGTGATCTAATACTAAGATCTATGGCCGAGCAGGTGTTGTTGGCGAAGCTGTAATATGTTGGTTGCTTCTGATTTAAGAGACAAGCGCCAGATGAGAAAAGGAACTGTTCGAATAGATGACCTCGTGCATCGCAGCGAGAATCACGCCATAAACTACTGTGTGTATTAAAGTCTCCAAGAACCAAATAAGGTAGTGGGAGTTCATCGAATAAAGCCTAGAATTCTTGTTTATGAAGCTGGTGATGCGGGGTATGTAAATCAAGAAAATGGTGACCAGTTTAGTGAAGTTGACGGCTTGAATAACCACCACCTCGAGAGATGTTTGAAGGGGTAAGTGTGGGCATGCAATTTCTTGACTGACTATACTAGCTGCGCCAACAGATGACGCCACAGCATCCTCCCGGTCCTTTTAGGAATATAACATGGTGGCGTAGAAAGTTCGTGTTCTTGGATTTTAAACGTGTTTCTTGCACACACAGCACTTTTGGCGAATGTTCGTGTTGAAGTTCCTGGATGCAGTCCTTTGATGTTCCACTGTGATAATTATGTCTCCATTTTGTGTGCGAAGTAATGCTGTGTGTACTGCAAGAACAGTTACTTCAATTTCGGGAGTTCTTTCCGGGCCCCGTTAAAGGGATTTTAGTTTCTTTTTTTTGTTGTTGTTGCGCTCCAACGAGCTACGCCGGTCCTTCGGCACTTGAAGTGCTCTTGCCGTTTTTGTTGTGTCCATCACCTCGGCAGAGGCACTGGATGCCCACTCGTGAGTAACGAGTGCGGGTGTTGGATTTTCGGGACCTTCCGCCTGAGCAAAAGGCACGAGGAATGCAGCTCCTGCGGTCTGCATGCTTTATAATGGCGGAGCAGCATTGGCTGCGGCTTCCGCTGAGGAGGCGGAAAGTGCTGCCGCCCGTCCACTGTATGTGGCACGTGCGGGCGCCGCAAACTTCTGTGGCACAGCCCCCTTGCGCGCCACGTCCCCGAATGAAGGACCCTGACTAAAAGAAAGGCGTTTTCGCGCCTCCTTGATTGAAACGTTCTCCGTCACCTTTAGAGTGACAACTTATTTTTCCTTTTTTCATGTGCGACCGGCCCGGGAATACGCTGGATGTCCACCGTCGGAATTCGCGTAGTGCGCAGCTTCCTCACAGTTGTCGGCAGGTTGATCATTTGAACTACACTTGGCAAAGGTTTGACGGCCGCGGCAACTATGCGAGTCGTGATTGAAACGCTGGCACTTAGAGCAACGCCATGGGTTGGGGGTGTAGGCTCGCACATTCAACTTCAAGTAGCCCGTTTCGAAATGTTCAGAATTGATACTCGTGCAAAATGTCACAATGAGGTGTTTTGTTGGGACTTCAATGTTATCACGCCTAATATTTGTTCTTTGTACTTGTGTCACCAGCTGGCCCTTTCAACCCTCGAAGAACTAGCTCACTTTCAGTCAGGCTGAGCAAGCCTTGATCAGACACAACGCTTCGGCAACTGTGGAGGTAGCGTTGTGGTGTAATTGAGATAAGAGTGTCTCCAAATCATTCCAGCTTGTAGAGGTTCTCATACTGGGCCTGACATTTTACTTCGAGAAGGAGATCCCCACTGACCATTCTTGCAGCGTGATAATCTGGATCAAGTGTAGTGGTTAGGCATTAAAAGACAAGAAAAGGTGAGATTGTTCTGGCGTTCTTTTTGGTAACTTCGCAGTGAATCACGCGGTAGCGGGAGAAAGTTTCTTTCAGTCTTTTAAACTAGTTGAACATGTCCTCGGTGCAAGAGGACGATCATGCAGCGGAGGGAAAGACGTTGATTGATTGATATGTCAGGTTTAACGTCCCAAAACCAGCATATGTATATGAGAGACGCATGAGGGAAAGACGTAGAAGCCATGAAATAGTTGTAATTTTGGCAGCCATGCCAGCCGCCTACCATGGAGCCAAACACGGCGACGTGACAGATCTTAAAATTGTATGCGGCATGTCAACTTCAACTGTACACAGCCACTCTAACCAAATATAATGTGCCCAATTAGGACAGAGCACATACAAAAAATTAACCCTTGCCGCCAGAAAAAATTGAAAGTATGCAGAAGGGAGGACTAGATAGGACAAATGAAAAAGTGAGAAATAAAGACGAAGGTGTAGGGGAGAGTGATAGGAAAAGGCGACTGCCAATTTCCTCTGGGTGGGTCAGCCCAGGGGTGCAGTCTACGTGAATCTTGTGCCAAAGGTGGTGTGTTGCTTCAGTCAACGAGCCTGAAAGGTCGCATCATCTGGTGTTGGCTCAACCCCCAGGATTCCCTTTTCCCCGGACATGGCTACGCTACACACGGCTAAACTTGAGAGAGTGTCCATACCCTCCCCCCTTCCATTGGCTCGGGTCCAAGGTGTTGCCACACACCAAACTCCTTCTTGCGCAGATGCCCCTGCAGAGGCTCACAGTGCGTTGAACAGGAGCGTAATTACATACGTGGTCGTTACGTTCGTGCCAAGGTGATATACGCTGCGAAAGTCACGGCAACGAATGGCAGTACGTCGATTTTTTTTCTTGCTCCGACAACTTGCACAGGTCTTCACATGACCCGTCAAAGCTCCTGACTTTTTGAAGCTTTTTCAAAGTGAGACCAATTTTCGACTGAGCAGTTGCCACTCTCATCCATGCATGTGTTTCTACGAACGTGTTTTGCCAGAGGGTTTTTTTTTCTTTCCAGTGAATGTCAGTGAATTGCGTGCCAAACTTCGCTTTCACAAGGGAGTGCAATGCATCATTCATGTTTTGTTTTGCTCTACAGTAATGTGGTAGAAACAAATTACCACTACGTGATACATGCGCACAATACAAGCGATATGCCAAAAAAAGTTTGAGTCAGACAAAGGCAAGAATTTTCTTATTCAGATAGTGGTAATTGTTACAGAGCCTTAAAAATGACATTTTTTTTGCTCAATAACACTTTTACGGCCATCCTTTCAAAAACAAACACGATCTATGCAATCGATCGTAATTAATCGTAATCGCTTCATCGATAAGAATTGATGCAGAGAGATTACGTAGCACGCATGATGTCTCGGTCTGAAAAACATCGCAGTGCGTTCATGCATTGAGCATGAGACAAGCTTACGAAACGGACACTTCAACTTGGCACATAAATTTGCGCTGGTAGAAATCGATTCCGTTAAGATGGCACAGCTGCTCCAATAGGCACACATAATATAATCACACACAGACACCAGATGATCGTAATTAGCTTCATAATGCAAAAACCACTGGAGACTCTTCATACCTGGTTTGCTTACCTTCGTTCTTTGTCGCGCCAGCAGGTTCTGTTGGTAGTCTTTTTCTCACGCCTCGTCCGCACGCGCACCACTCATGTAGGCGCACAGCACAGCACATATTACAAAAGATCACCAAGATTCCCACGTTGCGACACTCAAGTAACATGCACGCACAAACACAAGTGTTCACATTCCACAAAACACAGACAGACAGATTGCAACTTCCCCTTCACCTTACTGTATACTATTGACCTTGACGACAATCGTCGATAGTGGTCACCCTGAGGCGATGTGCTTGGTCGTTGGCTTGGTGCCCCCGAGCCACGCAGGCAATATACGCCGTCTAGCTGCATCACGCTGCCGAAACGACGGAAAGCGGTAAAGCTGTGCCGGGTCTGTGCACTTCAAACGCAGTGAAATCAGAAACTTCTGCATCGAATGATTACCGGTGAAAATTATTGAAAATTTCAGTGGGTAATAGTCGGAAATAGCTTTTTCTTGACGATGAAAACACCGCAGGAAATCCGAATTGACGCCTGCTGGTTTCGGTGCAGCGGCACATCACCTCTCATCGCAAAAAACTTCATGTTAAAATTTTCATTGATTTATCAGAACCATGACGTCATAGTAACGATATGCTGCAGTTGGACGAGCATAATACGACTGGACAGTTGTACGCACTACTTTTTATTTTTAGCTTGTCAAAACTGTAGTGATTGCAGAAATATTTGCGATACAATATACATTTGAGCTCGTAGTAAAAGATTACCCATATGACTCAAAGTAGTTCCTAAAGATTATTCGGAACTTCTACCACATCGCTAACCTATATTTGTAGGAAAGAAGGACACAATGAAACTTCTAAAATATTTATTACCGAGAATTTGTAGCGATTAAGTTTCGAATGAATGTCTACTGGTGCATTGGTGTCATGTCACCGAACCGTTAAGACGCTCTGAAAAAATAGAAGAACGTATATTATATATTGAATGCATCACGACGTAGCTTTTTGAAACAGACCTAAATCAACAATCAAGGTTTCTGGGCGTAATATATAATTGCACTTCCTTTGAGAAATAAAGCTGACGAGGCAGCTTACGAGCCCCACGAGGCAGTCCATATTTACTCACAAATGAATGTTGAAGCCGTGTAAGTGCAGCCGGACTCGGATACACCACGTAATAGTAATACCGACAACAACAATAACTACAACAACAACAAAAACAACAACAACAACAGCAACAACAACAACAATAATAATAATAATAATAATATTAATAATAATTTCCACTTTCTTGAAACGGGAGGAACCAATATATAGAAGCCGATAAGCGTAATAGCTGTAAGTTGTATACCACGTGTGGGCTGTCTGTCCATATGCCTATGATTGTACCTTTCATAAAGCGGGAATGTCGAAACAGTAAAGCGTTGCGAATGACATAATGTCACTTGGTCGCAATGGTGAAACATGCGGCGGTCGCACTATAAATGCCGTAATCTTTATTTGGGTAACTTGCCCACGAATATAACGAAATGTGAAACTACATGTAATGCACCCTGCATACTGATAGCGGTGAACACAGCGTAGCCCATCCATAACCTGATCATCAACGGGGCATTTTCTCGCTCATGTAGCAGTCATCAAACCTGATAACATTTTCGCCGGTACTTGCGCAAGCTCTAGAAGAATCAGGGGAACGTAACGCTCCGTACCTGGGAGTTGAACGCGACATTGATATGCTGTTCCTAGTGCGTACTTCAAACACTTATGGCATGAAATCTTTTCGAACTTGCGATGCACCGCGCTACAAGACTCTAAGGGAATAGACGCAGCGGCGTGTGTGCCTTCTGTAGTGGATGACCGGCTTTAAGCTACAAGGCTATCAGGATAATCGCATGTTCTGACGCCTGCTGGCAATGGGCGCTTGTACCAACCGTTATTATTCCAATATTTGATTTGGCATTGTGAAGCATGTATACACGACGCGTGTGTTTATAAAGCATGAAAGTTTCACTGCATTTCTAAGCAGAGAACGTTCCTTTCACTGTATTCACAAGCAGACGTGTGGGCATCTGCTAGAGAATCCGCTTACCACGCGAATGACCCGGGTTTATTACCAACTCGGTTCCAAACTATTCCGATTCGGTCCGCACTATTTCGCAGGGTATTCATTGATTTATTTTGTTGGCATCGTTCTCGATTTTTCGGTCCCGCATAAGACCATGAATTTTCGCTCACAACCAACGACGTCGACACTGACGTTAACGCGGGAACCTCTGCGAAACGACCTCTTTCACGCTACCGCGTTAATACACTGGACTGTTCGCATACTGCGCGTACTTTGACTCTACGGGGGCCCATATAGTAGACAACTACAGCTGCATGAGCGCATGTCATATCCCCAGACCTAGAGGCGCCAATGTATACAACCTCTATACTGCTACCATACTTTGTTTAAAGGCCGCTAGCTCGGTGGTTCTGTGCATATTCTTGGTAAGGGGTGGTTCTGTGAAGGTGCATATTCTTGGTAAGGGGTGGAATGATAAGGCGGTTGTGGACCGAGGCAGCAATTTTGACCTTTTCTTCCTGCTGATTCCTTCTGAGTGTGGTACCTAATGCTGAGCGAATCAAGAATGTGTCGGCCAGTCTTTGACTTGGATAAGTGCTCATATTGCACAACGTCGTGGGCCTCAACTAACCCATCCAGTCAGTGGCAAAGTCCTAGCTCTGGAAGGTTTCGGTACACCCATTGTCTGGAACTCCGACTGCTCGCTTGAAAGCCGTTCGTGCAACGCACTATATAAACGAGTGCATGCCTATCTTCCACCCAGGCGTCTTCGGAATTATACTCTCGCCCCCAGAGACGACATGATTTGTTTTGAACTGCTAAGGCGTGCCTCACTAGCATGACAAGCGTGTGGCTCTGGGACTTTGAACGTGTGGCTCTAGGACTCTGGGACGCTGCGGACGCTGATAAGAAGTCATCTAGGACTTCTAGGTACCCCGGCGCCGTCTTCGGATGCGACAACAAGCAGCGCAAGAGGAAGAGATTGGTGAGCACTGTCTGTGAAGTTGACAGCGCATTGCGGGAATCTGGCCGTTGCGGTGTCTTCACCTTTCGCCGATTTCCATCCACAACAATGAGCGCTGAGCTTCGTCGCTAATAAATAAATGCCGTGAAAAAAAAGGCTATACTAGCCTAGTTGATCTGCAAGAGTAAGCACACTTACTGCATGAGTTCAAGCGTGACGCCAACTACCGGGCTTACGAAAAGTCATCAAGGCACCACTGCACCACCTTCGGATGCGAAAAAAAACCAGCGCAAGAGTAAAATATCACTCAGCGCAGTGTGTGAAGATCACAACACGACACGGAAATTGTGCCGGTGTTGTGTTGTCCGATTTCACAGATTTCCATCCGCAACAACAAACACCGCGCTCCGCCGCCAGTACATACAATTGTAGTCGGCAGGAAAAACTACCAGCCGAGTTAATTTGCACGTGTGAGTAGACTTAATGCGTTTACTCGAACGCGACACAGGGTGTTCCGCTTTGCAGCAGTGATTTGCGTGCAGTATGCTTGTAGTATGCAGCACCAAATCATTGCCGTACTCTTTCGCAGGCCGCAAGCCAATAATACGATATATTACGACTCACGCGATGAGACAAGCACTATGGTCGTTTAGTACAATCCTAACGGCGTACTCTCGCTATACAAAAAGATGTGAATGGCGTGGAAAGCATGGATTTTGACTCAGTCGAACTGCAACATGCTTTGACTGCCACTAGGCGAATATGTGCTTTCGTCCCGTGTCACCGTAGCCTTTTAAAGTCTTGTTCTGGCTGGCACTTTCGCACCGTGTTTGTGTTTCGAATAATTAGCATGACTGGCGAATGATGAACAAACGCAGTGCATGAGCACAAGTTGGAGCGAGATTATAGCACTAGGTTGACGCCGACTTACAGCACAAATTCTGCCTTGCCGCAGCCAAGGCACGCCTTAATGCGACTGAATGAAAAGGAACGCTTTCCGCTGTTCGTGCTTCTTTCAATCGCAATAGTACGTACCTGATGAAGTTGCTTCTCTAGTCTACAATGCACGTGCTGTAGACATTCCGGACTGTCGAGGAAGGTCTTCTCGATGTTTCCCACGAAATCAGAACAAAATTCCAGGAAAGCAAGAGCACAAAACATGCTTACAGCCGCACTCGGGTTGTGAATTTTTTGCTCGATTTGGGGAGCATCTGCTCACGTAGCATTGCAGGGTGTTGCTTCGCCGCGCTTGCAACAGATGGCGCGACGCGCTTTTTAACATCGCAGCACGCACTGAGTTCGCTGTGTTTTGGGGTATTGTGCGTGTGTTCTTTTTTTTTCTGTCCCCTTCCAATGAATGGGACACTAAAGAGGTAACAATGGCTTGGTTTAGATTGACAATCCGTACTTTGAAAACTCTCATCCTATATGCTTCTCAATCTTAAGTACACTATTAGCGAAAGAAATCCCTTAAGTTTAATTTTTTTAGTTTTACAGGGAATCTACGCGTGTGACGTAGGGAATTTTCAAATGTATATTCAATATTTTCGTGGCATTAGATCGATTAAAGCTTTTGAAACTTCTTATAATGAGTCTACAGCATTCACGATTTCAATTGACTTCATTTTCATTGATGGGAAGATGGAATCCAGTAGATGCCTTTGAGAATTTCTTAATTTGCGTTCTTTGGTGCGGGAATCTGAAGGTGGCGTCGCGACGCGCGTATTGTTTTTGCGCGTTTTCTCGCTGGCTGTGTGTAGTGTCACGGTTAAAGTGGTGTGTTTGGGGTTGTGAGGTTGTACTTTACTATTTAGTGAAAAGTCGTTTTGTTCTTTAATGTCCTTTTAGAATAGAGGGCAACGTACGTTATAGCGCTTATCACGTACTCCTACAGAAAACGGATGGTGCAGCATTTGTGCATGCCTCTACGTTTAATCTTATATGATTCAAGAGTCGCGCTGCGTTTTCTACCGAGTGAAGGAGCCTTTGCACCGTCTCATCATTATGGCCGCCTGCCTGTAGGTAACACTTTAAAACATAATTTTTTCTACGCATGATATCGGAGTACGATTGGCCAACACAGATTGTATTTTGAAATAATGCCTTTGCTCGTCATACGGAGTTTCGCGTTCTCTATTTCCCAGTTTGTACAGTGAAAAATCCTAGATTTTGCTGCTGAACAATCGATGCCCGTTAATGTCAAGTACTCCTGGACTTCATCCACTGCCGCCTGTAGCTTTCACTACAGGGGCCCATCACAAATTCGACGGGAGGCAAGAGGTTCACGTCATCCACGTAGATACTGTGATGCAATGCTTGTATGTTGATTACATTTCGCGGCAGCACCAACGAAACTAGAAGAGTAACAGTGAAACTACGGCGCCTTCAGGTGTGCTCATCGAACCCTCCACAAGCTTTCGCGATTGTGTGTCATGGACAATGATACCTTCACCAGACTCGAATATTTTTTAACTTGATTTAGGTTTCGTCGCACGCACAATGCCAATGATAAAGGCACAAAATGCTAGCTTAAAGAGTATAGGAATGTTTACCTGTGATTAGCCACTTAGTAAAAAGTGAAGGGATGACATCAGACCGTTTATTACTGTGCTGCGGATTGGAGAACTGTTACTGCGAAACTGAGTGAAAGACACTACGTGTACCTTCCTGCTCTGCTTTTGTTGAAAGTGTTTCATAACAGTCATTTACCTTGTTGTATCAATGAAGATTTCAAGATTTGATTTGGCCGCTGCACTACACTACTCTTCAGAACGTTTTCTTTCTGTGCCAGAAGCGCATACTGCGTGGTCCTCCTCTTAGTAAAATCATACTGGCTTGTACTGATCTCCGTTTTACTGTTATGAACGAACCATGAACTCATATTGCCAATCCAATATTTCCTGTGCATCATCTGATTATAGGTATCAGTAGCTTCACAATTATTCGTTGAAGGGACAACGGAATATTTCATTGCGTTGAAAAAAAAAGCCGTTGTCCGAACACTGTTAAAAAATGTGTGACTCGCCGGCAGGAAGTGCACGACTTATCGTTGCTGATGCATAACATTCCGCAAACTTTTCTGATACAGACGCTACTAGAAGTGCTTTTGGATTGTGAACAAACCGCTTCCACGATGACTCCGAAGCATGCTCTTTTCAGTGCGGTAGAAATTGATATCTGGGGGAAAGAGGATATCCTCTTTCCCCGAGATCATAAACCTTTGTATCATCGTTAACACTGGTGCCATCATTTGAAAAATGATGTCTTTTTCGTCACTTTACAGACGTGAAACTGCCACTTTAGGAATAATTCAACTCTTAGATGTGCAATAATGAACATTATAAGTAAGTATCGGGTAAATATGGTCTGTTTAGGCCACCTTGCTTTCAGTTCATCTACAACCTTGTTACAAAATACACAGGCATGTGTATTTAAAATGTGTATGTGTAAAATTCTGACACGACCCCAATTTACAGGCAACTTACATGGTTCAAGCGTATGATGGTGCAGTTTGTACTACAATACACTATGTTAGACTGCGTGTCTCGCTTTGCATGAGGTATTTTTTTGGGTACAGGATCGAAGCTTGTTGACACCGTCCAGAAATCAGGTGAGTTGCGAATAAATGCTGTAACATTCTGGCCCGCTTTAATTTCGGGTACATTAGCGTATTCGATATCACTGGTATTACTTTCAATTCCAATGCTGATTCTGCAAATAGAACACAATACAGTACAATCATGGTTACCTTGAAGTTCTGTAAGCCCACAAAGTATAAAGTGTGGGGGTGTGTGCACGAGTACTAATTTACATGTATGTTTTGAAGCAACGTTTTTGTATTTTTACCTACAGTAACTCCTAACAATATTGTATCTCTTTGCAAGTTAAATTCAGAATCAGTATTCTTCTACATTGTAGATTGAAAAACAACTTACTGTTGTTCCGTGTGAGAAGAGAACAGTGAAGTAACAATCTTTGTAGATTTGTGAAAGTAATATACAAAAGAAAATGCGTTTGCGCA
Organism: Rhipicephalus microplus; assembly: GCF_043290135.1. NCBI lineage: Eukaryota > Metazoa > Arthropoda > Arachnida > Ixodida > Ixodidae > Rhipicephalus > Rhipicephalus microplus. The sequence continues at coordinate 133,162,546 of NC_134700.1, forward strand.
CTCAAATTGCCGCCATGATGGGAGCCGCCCTCGTTATTTACGCTGGTATATGTACAAAAATAATCACATTTCGCTAGAGTGCCCAATCGGCCATTTCAGCTGTGTTTTTCTGCCGAACCATACAAAGAGTGATGCCGCAATAATACCTGGTGCAGTCACGCTGCATGCCACGTTCGTGTGCTATACTTCTAGTGTTATTAAAGGCTTGTAGCTAATGTGAGGTAGCAAAAGCGGACAATGACAGCGTCCACAGTTCCACTGCTGTAGATAGGTGCAATTTCGTCGGTACATAGCTCTGTAGCAATACTATTCTAGAAATTATGCAAGCTGTCCAGATAGAGATAGATCCCTGTTAAATACGCACTCTTGCTTTCTGAAGCCACTGATTCTTAGCATGGCATAACTTTGCTGGTTGTCGTCTATCGCTGTTTCTATGACTGTATCTTGACATTACGACTGCTTATAGTTGGTAGATTCTGATTGCTCTTGCACTTAGGCTGAGTCGGGGATACCAGGTGATCAATTGTGAAGCAGACATTTTTGTATATTCTGAGGTGGCTTTGTAGCTCATTACCTACATCAGAAACGTGGGTTGATGTGGTGTTAATCGTACTTTAGCACACTGTTCGGAGGAAGAATGTGAGTACTGTCGGTGTATAGTGGAGACTAGGCATTGTAGGCTGGTTTTCATCTAGAATGAAGTTATTCTTTCAAGGGAGGTACGCCACATCAAATAGAGTCACAAGGATGTGGGTTCTGACTTGCGCTTTAGATATGACATTGTTTTTCATTTTAATGCTGTTTTAACTCTTGCATGACCCTTATTTCCGTTGAAAACATAGCGGAGAGGCACCATTCACCCTGCCCTATAGAAAATCCCGCGTTGGTAGATGCTGGAATTGTTGGTAGATATGATGGAAAGAATAGTGGATGTGGTGGAAATAATAGTGAATATCCTGGCAGCTGAAGTGCAATTTTGGCTGATGATAAGAGTAGAACAAAATCGTGGTAGAAGGTGGTGGTGGTGAGGAGCTTCTTTCCGTGGTATTGGTTGTAGTGGGAAAGAATAAAAGGAAGTGACAGCGGAAAGTGCTCGCTGATGGTGGCGACGCAAAACGTGCTTAGTAAATGGAGTCCTGGGTTCCCACCATATATTGTAGCATGGGTGAAAGAACTTACAAGTGGAAGAGAATTCTGATGTTTTCAAGCCGGTTTCTCTTCCTGTAAGCATAAGCAAACTAGAGGTGTACCTCAGGAATTCGTACTTTGCAACGTGTTATTTAATATGTTGCTTAGTACCAACCCCATTCAGTCAGGTGTGAAAACATATGTTTATGCCGATGACATTGCTTTCTTCTAAATGGCAAATGACATCGAGTGGTTTTAAATGTCTTGCAAGCATATCTAAATAAGCTCGACATAAGCTGAATGGTTAAATGTTGAACCTGAATACTAATACAAGTTTTATTCTCGTTTTTTTTTTCTGTTAAAGATCCTGTGCACGTGTCTATTATATTAGAGGCTGCAAGATATCCCACAAGTACAATCACTGAAATACTTTGAAACTATGTATTATGAACATCCCAATTGGCACCCTCACATTGAATACATCGTGACAAAAGCAGTACGCGCCATGAGCGTATTGCGGAGGTTGAGCAGCTGTAGATCAGGTATGAAAAAGAACGCATTTTTGATGATATTTAAAATATATCTCCGACCTGTGTTAGAGCTTGGCTGCGCTCTTTTTTTCTGATGTGTCAGCCTACAAGATTCGGCTGCTCGTTCAAATGGAAAGAGAGGCCTTATAGCTCAGCATAGGACTTCCAAAGAATACTGCAAATGGAGTGTGATTCCTTGATGCAGAAATACCAACCGTTTTATGTCACTTTTATGTCACTTTAACAGTCTTACTAGGCAGAATTGTTTTATGATTATATAAAGTCACCTCTAACCCTGATGAAATAATTTTCTTTCTGATCCTGACTTATTTTTCTCTGTGCATAGGCCCAGATTTCACAAACCACAAATAGTGGCAGATTCCAGGTACAGTGGAAATCGAAGATATGCTAAGCACGAATTAGGGAGGTTGATAGGTCACTTTAAAATCAGCAAAACGTTACAAGGTGGAGGTAAATTATGCCGTACATGACTTCTATGTCATGGTTATCATGTATGAACGTTTGATTTACCTTCGTCATCTAATAAAGTCACCTGATACTAAATTAACTATATATAAAACTAGTGCAACGGCCACGAGGTGTGCTATGAGCCTAGCATGTAGTCATGTTTTACATGACATTCACATCAAGATAATTAAGTTTAGACGTGTCATTGACACTTGTCGTCCATTTACGTCACGGGTTACCAAATTTAGTATATGTGGAACTAGTGAAATGGGCGTGAGAACCCTATGAGAGTAGCATGTAGTTATGTTTTACATATATATCAAGATTATCAGGTTTAGAGGTGTCATTTAGCTTCGTCGTCTATTAACGTCCTGCGATACCAAATTTGGTATATGTGGAGCTAGGGAAACGGCTGCGAGTCAATCATGAGCGTGGTGTGTTGTCACGTTCTTACATGACACACGTGTCCTGATTGTCACGTTTGCACCAGTCATATGTCTTCGTTAGCCATGGCTCGCGCTCCCAGCGGAATTGGCCTGCCTTCAGTTTTAAACAAGCGCCATGCGGTGACGCTTGCGACCGACACTATCATCACGGCCGCGGACGGTACCAGCTAGGCGTTTTTCATCTGCGGCCCATAGGTGCGCGTCAGTCAAGAGTTGTTCGAGACCTGCAACTGTACACCGCTGTTTCGGAGGCTATGCGAAGTGTTGCGTTGTTGCAACGTTCACCACAAGTAACGCTAGCGATCGAGAACATTCTAAAATGAAGGAGGGAAAGAGTGTGGCAGCTGTTTTTCTTCTCATGCGGCAGGCATCTGTTTAGAGGAGATGTTGCTCATGTATACCTATGTACAACGCCCTCTCTGGAGCCAGGAAACCGGTTCCGAAACCGTAACTAAAATCCCGAAGCCATATCCCCCCCCCCCCCCTGAAATGAACATGATGCAAGGTCCTGCACGCTACCAGTGCGCAATACGGATAAAAATGTACGGCACACACAAAAAAAGTAGAGAATTGCGAAACATAACGTGTGGAGGAATGCACAGCACATAAAAAAATGGCAGCATATACACGGAGTGAATGACAGAGACTGGGGTGAAGCATCCGTCCGTCCATTCGTTCTTGCTTCCGTTCGTCCATGCGTCCGTCTGTGTTACCGTCTGTGCGTCCATTCGTTCGTCCATGCGTGCGTCTGTACGTGTGTCCGCACTTCCATCTGTGCGTCCGTCCCTGCGTTCATCCATGCATCCCCCTGCGTCCGTCGTTGCGTCCATCCGTCCGTGCAGCCATCCGTGCGTCCGTCCATGCATCTGTCTGTGTGTCCGTTCGTCCATCTATTCGACACTCCAAATACCACCATTTCGCATCTTTTCATCATATATTCCAATACAGAAGCACCGCCATCCAGCGGACATTGCAAGGACTAAACGAGAGGTGGCACATGCACACTTTCTTACGGCTTGCGCTTCGAGTCACCTTCCAACTTTTACCCACCTCGAGTTGATGGTATATACTAGTTCACCGTATTCATGGCACTGCGGCCCAACGCTCGCTAGACCTTTCTAAAACCAAGGAGGTTACGCCTACCTAGTATAACGTAGCAATCTTTATTGTCAGCTAGTGCTCAATGTACATGCCAATTGCTGCTAATGGGGAATGAGAGACAGGAGAAATCGTCTCTTAGTTAACGCGCGCGCTGCGAATGTTTATTGTTCAACAACGCACAGGAGAATCTCCCACCGGCACCACCTTGCAGGTCAAAACGTGAGACTGGTTACACACTACGACTGCGACTACTACGAGGGACGAATGGGTGCCGCTTTAAGGGGCTTCGCCTCTAAAAATGCAAGGCACACGCCACACACGGCCTTATTATCTTGTCCCCTGAAAGATGATGTACGCATAGTCACTTTTTCGTTTGATTGTACGTCGTTGACTGTAGTGATGCCATTTCCATGACAGGCACTGTCAGTGCCCACAGCTGTTTGGTAGAGCGAAAGGACCAGCCCATGGTCTCTCTTTCCAGTGCACTTCCGGCACATTAGGGGCCGGAGCAAGCATGCGCTGAAGATCCGACTAAACACGGTTCGGCGCCACCGGCATGCAGGCGCCGTGCACTAAACAGGAACGGGCACGGCCGGTTCAGACGCGACCGGCAGAAGCACCTCCGCCGCACGCAGAACAGGGACCACCTCCGGAATCCCGGCCGGTGCGCTCGGCGAATGCATATCTCGTGTACCGAGAACGAAAACAGCATTTCGGAGATCACCACCAACTGAAAAAGCACAGCCTGGACGGAAGCAGCAGCAGTCAAGACGGGAGCAGCAGATAGAACCGTAGGATGGACAGCTAATGCAGATCATGTATGGTCAGCGTCAGCAGACACAACCGGAACTGCCGTTCTCACTGTAGAGAACCCCCAGTCAAAGCGTGTTGAGTGAGGTTATGCTCAACTGCAGTACAAACGGCAGAAGTAGGCACCTCAGGATAACCGCGAGCTAGGGCGCGAGTGCTCACACTCTCAATCTGCTAGGGATCGTCGCTGCACGTGAAGTCAAAATATGGCCTGGTATATTTGGCAAGATTTCCGCAGAACTCGGAAAGCTGAGGGCAAAACAGGATTGGAAGCATTACGTTGTAGCAGTATTGGTCGAGGAGGATGAACGCCGCGGCGTTGATGCTGGCGTCGCGTGACCGAGTCGACTTGCAGAGCAGCCAGCTCATGCAACACGCGGTCGACGCGCTCCTCTTTCCTGGAATGTTCCAACACTGACTGAACTGTGAAAGCATCCCTCATCTGGATGAATGACCGAGTTAGGTCGGGGTCACGCAGGTCGTGTTGAATGTGGGCCTGTATCAGTCTATCTGCAGCGGTGCCGATATCGCAGTTGTTGGCCAATCGCCGCATAGCTACAATGAATTGGACGGCAGTCTCGCCCGGTTCTTCAACTCTCAGCCGGAATCGGGCACGAACGCAGAAAGCGTCTTCAAGTGGAGCGAAGTATGAGTACAGGACGTCTTACGCCTGCTGGTACGAGTCGCATGTTGCGTCATCTCCTGAAGCCCGGATGCCTCTAAGCAGCATTTGCTCGTTAGCAGCCTTGTAACAAGTTGGTAATCCCTCCACTCCAAGCGCGTTAAACAGCAATGCCTTCTTCGCGTCTGGCGTAGCGTCCGGGGCCGCCGCGTCGACGTACACTTGCAAGATGCAACACCAAGTCTTTCAAGGAATCGGAGGAGCGAAGGGGCATTGCAGAAATGGAGGTGGAAAAATTGCGGGCAACATGCTGCTGCCGAGACAGACAGGATGCGGAGACAATAATTGTATAGCCGCACCGCTTGTATAAGTCCGCAGTCCCGTCAACCCGCCGAAATGTCCGTAGACAGCGTCTTGAATGTCAGCCGCACAGCATAAGATTGAATAATGACTCACATTTCAGCAGAATAGACGTGGAGCAACGCAGGTATGGTCTTGGTGTGTCACCAAGCAAGTGATCTTAAGGAAACGCCGCATATGTGAGGTAGTAAGCGGTGTGGTGAACAAGGTAGCACTAGTAGTAAAGTTTGCCTTCCCACTTTCGGCCGGATGCAAATGGATGTTCTGACGACCCGTCGTCAGATGTTGTATCGTGCGTCGGGCACGCGACGCATGGAGAACGCGAGGTCCGGCACCCGAAACGTGGGCTGGGCAGTAGGAGAAAATGGCACAGCCAAGACCCGGGTGGGAACTCTTTTTGTGTTAGCAAGCATGGCTCATAGATACATACGTACAACGCCCTTTTTAGGGCCATGAAACCGGTCCGATACCTTAACTGAAACCACGACACCACAGTGTCACTGAGAACAACGACAGCGAATGTGTTACATCGCGGCGCACTTGTCGAGAAATAAGGGAACTCTGGTTCACCATTGCCCTTTATAACAGTAGAGCAGAATACAGTCACCACCTAATATGGCCACGCTAGAAACATAACACTGGCAATACTTTCACACTCAGTTGCCTCAGCTGTAGTTTATGTTATTAGTCAAAGTGCTTGTGACACTAAAATGCAAAAAACATTCACATTCTAGATGCATAGAGATGAGCCCCAGCAAGTGTGACGGCCACCATTTATTATACCACCATAAATTCGACCAAAGGTTAGGCCTACTTACTGAGCTGTTCAAGTGTCGTCGGCGCTTCTGGGTTTCAAAATACACTATTTCGACGAGTACGATTGTCCAGTGTCACAAAACGAGCGCTCAAAAAAGGGCGCGCCGCCAAATTCTCGCGACGAAGCTCCGAAGAGATGCCTCGAGGTCAACGATAAAAAAAAAACAAGCATCCAAAGACTCCCCGGGCGCGCGTCCCTCTCCCCTCGGAAGCGTATGTTCGCCAACGAACCTCCTCACATCGGCGGCGAGCAAGCCCTGGAAAGTTCTCGATGGAAAGGGGCGTGGTGATGCAGGGTTGCGTCATCTGTCACGGACGGCCCTCGTACGGTCTCGAGCTTCCCCCAAACTTCACTGTGTATCGCGCCGACGAAATGATGAGAACTTTCTGGAATCTCACGCGGAAGGTATTTAACCGAGCAGCAGAGATGGGAGATGAGGAGAAGAAGGAAGTTCACGCCAGTGTGCGTAGGGTGTTTCCGCCATGTTGTCGCCGAATCCTTTGGTCCTTAGTGACAAAGGAGAAGAAGGAAGTTAGCGCCAGTGTGCGTGGGGTTATTCTGTCGCGTCTGTCGGTGAAGGTTTTGTCCATAGTGACAAAGCAGGAGAAGAAGAAAGTATGCGCCAGAGTGCGTAGGGTCTTCCGCCGTGTCGTCGGCGAAGGTTTTGTCCTCAGTGACAAAGCAGGAAACGAGATTTCACGCCACAGTGCGTAGGTTGTTCCGCCTTGTGGGCGAAGCCTTTTGTCGTCTTCCGTGACAGAGGAGGAGATGAGGATTTTCACCTGAGGGGTGAAGACTCAAGCTACAGGCAAGAATGTGTGTCTACCACTATCGAGCGAAGACGCGTGGCAACAGCTGCGTGTGTGAAGCCGACGTGTTACCGGCGAAGAAGTTTGGAGCCTGGAGAGTGGCCAATTGAAGACGCGAAGTTTCCTGGAAGAGAAACTTCGGGGGCAGCGGAGACGACAACAACGCTGGACTGAGTGAGTGATTCTCGGAAGAGAATCATCCAGACTTTTGTTCCAAGAACTTTGGACTGAATAAGTTTCCAGCTCTTTAGTCTTTAAGTGTCTTGGTTGTTCGATGCATGCGACTGCATTGTAGTGCGCATTGTTGTCTGTGTCCGTTGTTTCGAGTGTGGCTGATTGTACTGTGTAGTACATTGTTTGATTGGTGACATATTGTATTCAACTATTGTCGAGTGTGCATACTTGTGTATCGTTTTGATCTGGCATTATTGAGAATATAATTTTGTTTTGTTTATCAACTCTCGGATCTGACTTGTTTTTTGGGCCACAGCCGGCGTCTGCTGGCGCGCCTAATAGGACCACTTCTAAATTGTCCACGCTTTCGTGGTGCGGTTCAGTGGGCCGATACTTCGGCCCTTGGAATTAGTCCGGCGATCGCCTCCCAAATTAACGGGACCTGTGACATCCATACAGCACGGCAGTGGTTTAGTTATCACAAATGAAGCATTCGTTCTTGTGCACGGTGTCCGCTCAAGGTGCGACGAACATGAATACGACGCGGTTCCAGCACTCCCAGCAAACGTACAACTCCACTCATCGACAGCCACTAGTCACACTCGTCGACATTTTTGTGACTTTTATGCGAGAAAACAAACTATTTAATTCTGATGTTTGATGAACCAAGAGAATGCCATAATGTTTCCGGTGCTCTTCGTTCGTTTTGGCCTAGCCGTTACGTAGTTCTTCTAACGTTACAGCTACAGATTAGTGAGCTGGCATGACTGAGCTGTAAGTGGCACGAAAAACATCACAATACACAGACAATTGTGCGCGCGTAATTTTAAATTGAGGCTAGAGGCATCATGAAGCCTGTGCAGATGCCGTCTTTTGAATGATCGAGAAACCGATATTAAACTTGTCATAAAGCTTGTGCAGATGCCATCGTTGGAATGATCAATAAACCGATATTAAACTTCGCAGTAACCCCCAGTAAACTGTACCTGCTGCTTAATGCTCTCCTTTTATTTAGTTGTGAATCAGCACAAAATTAGAGCTGCTGTCATAATTGCGGTGGCCATTGTTACTGGCAGCAGTTGTTTGTGTTTATAACTGTGCAAACTTTAGCAGCAGGTGAAGATACGGTCTGTCTCGAGTTGGTGACATAGAAAAGTGAAGTTGAACGGAAAATAAGAAGACTAGTCATTCTGAAGAGTAATATTCACATATCAGCAAGGCGCAGGGGTTAGTCTTTGGTTGCAGATCTGAAGGTTGCACTTTTGGATCCTATTTCCGCGTGTTATTTTTTCTTTGTATGGGTATTTTTTGCATTGCCTTATATATAATTTTTTGCGGCATCTCGTCACAGTGGTTCTGATCCTGCAGAGCTGTTTTGGGCTCCAGCACCGCCGGCACTCCTGCATCCACCGTGCGCCACCATACACCATGTGCCACCATTTTACCAGAACCATAATCCACAATTACTATGATGAACAGATTTTCAGTAGTGCTCAGATATTTTGAAAAAGAATCCCGTGAAGAAGCTTGCTGAGTGCGGCCTAGGCACCTCATACACCCGTGGTTCACGCCTTTGATAAATAAGTTTTGAGCTTGAGTAACGACGCTACTGCATAAAAGTAAGTGACTGTATACAAAAACATAAATGCCATCTGACATAGCACTGATAATCATGCAGAAGTTTATTAGTTATCCCCATATGTGGGCACAAAAACGTGCAGCTTACTCAGCACAATCATGAAAGATATTAGGCCACTATGAACCACACTCACAAAATTTTTCTCGAGCAAGCGCACTCAGATTCCGACTTAGTAAACTTTATCTCATCTGAACTCACTCGGACTCAATCTCTTCAGAGTATTACTCACCATACTGACTCAGGCTCAGACTGGCTGCTTGATATGAATTTCAGTGAGTCTGAGTTACTCGAACGATGAGTGAGTTTGCCGACCTGTTAAAGTGAGTGTTGCAATAATCGAGACAGAGCAAAGGCAGTATCCTTCGTTTTGCTACATTTTCAAGTTTTCTCCGATTTCTTTGCCTGTAAATGTCTTCATGAGGTGGATTAGGTGAACACATATGAGCTCATGTGTAAAATAAAGGCACGTCATGAATCACGAAGAAAAGAATTTTTTTTGGTAACTCAGGTAGCAATGCCGCCTTTTTTGAATACTAAGACTAGCCCAATTTTCTGGCTATAGTATGATCGTGGCAGGGCTGCCAGCTCACAAACATAAAAAATAACCATAAAATAGAAAAAAAAACAAAAAACAGTAACTATTTTCAGCCAAGCGTCGTAGAATTATTCAATGTACCCGCGGAAGCAAATAAATAAAACAACTCTAAGGTAATAGGTTCACTGACTGAACGCAAAAGCTTCTTGGCCAAATTGAAATAAGTGCAGCACGACCACTTCAAAATTATGATAGTTCAAATTCACAGATACATCGTTCGCTTTAGCAACCATTTCATGCAGCATGAAAAAAAAAGTCTTAGCGTTTTTACAAAAAAGTTGTCACGTGCATTTTATGACCATTCTTGATACGATTAGAAGTAACAGTATTGTGGCGCCATTTATACGGGTGCCGCATAATAGTACACAGTCACAATTGGTGTGACGGACGTATAAATGTAGTCAGTCTCGCAGTCATTAGTCGCGCGGTGACAAAGTTTGTGTAGTTTATATTCTGTCGCTAAATATGGCACGCATTGCCTCATATAATCGCGTTTTACTCCCTATGAGTCTTTTACTGCATACACGTATTGAATTCCGGGACAGAAAAAAGCTCTCTGTGGCCGGCCCATTTCATGGAGCAAGGCAGTAACGTACCTGGGGCTAAAGACTGACCACCACCTCACCTGGATATCAGCCGTCTAACTCGCCACGTTCAAGATACTAGGGTCGACGCTGCTGTAAGAAAGTGGTTCATCAGAGGCCACGGATGCACCTCACAGCTGGCCATTTGGCTCTACGAAAGGGCTGCAACGGCGGCGTAAACTTACGCCATGTCCCTGGTGCAGATGGTGTCACACCGCAAGGACCAGCAGGAGCGGCAAAATCGCATGACGATTCGGCACTTCATAGGCATTTCAGGCCAGTCGTCCGTGGCTTCAACACTGGCGGAGGTCAAGACCTGGCATCTGTCAGTCTTTGTGCGGCAGAAGGCGCTGCATCAAGCGGACCGCCTTCGTAGGGCCCCCCGGGGCAATGCCCTTCTTCAGAGACTGCGGAGCTCACTGTCGTCACGGATGGCAAATATCTGCGCTCTCTATGAAGAAATTAAGCCCAAGGCTTCCTGTCTTGTTCGTCCCCCTCCACCACACCAGCAGCCTCTCGACGTAAAATTAGGGCTGGAAAACCTCAACAAAAGGCAGTTACCGAAGCGCGAGCTCCTCCAGGCAGTTGTGGCGAAACTTAATGAGAGGCTACGGTGACACCTGTTGGCGTTCACAGACGGCTCCATTCCGGACCCCCCCGCCCCCACCGTCAGCCATGGCTGCTTGCGTCATACCGTCAACTGGGACAATCATCCAGTTCCGCTTTTCCTTCCATGGCAGCTCCACTGCAGCTGAATTGACGAGCCTTTACTTGACAGCCACCTACCTTGCTGGCACGTCCCGGCAGCTGCCCGTGGTGGTTTTGTGTGGCTACCGACCAGCCCTACAAGTGCTGCTTCAACCAGACCAAGGAGGCACCACTGTGGCATTGCTGCATGGCCGATTTCGAAGATGGCAGTGTGCGCCTGTCCCTCCGCTGGCTACAATCGCACGTTGGGATAGCTGGCATTGAGGAAGCTGACGCTGCCGATAAGGTAGTACACCACTGCGACACTCCAGTCACCGAAGCAGCCACCCAGTCGGATTACTCCCGGCAACAATTGCGGCTTCCGCTACCAACGGCCCACCCCGACACGCGGGTGGCAAGCAGCAGGCCTCCGCCAACCCTTACAGAAACAGGCCAGGACAGATGCGAGCAGCGTTTGTTGGTTGGCCTGCGTACTGGCACCGGATGGTCTGCGGCACGAATTTATTCAGCGGGACGCTGTTCATCGCCTTCGTGCCGAAGGTGCTGCGATTACGAAGCGCTGCAGCATATTATTTGTGCTTGCCCTGCCCTGGCCACAGAGCGCTGCGTGATGGTTAGCCATTATTGCCGGCTCAGTCTGCCTGCGGCAACAGTGGAAGACATCCTTTTTTCCGCGCGCTCAAAGACGCAAGTCCTCCAAGCCTTCCTCGAGTTCTGCACTTCCATGGACCTCCCTAACTTGTAAACGAACGCTTTCGCTTCGTGCTACTGACTGCACTGATGAGACTCGCTTGCCATGCCTTACACTTCTTTTTCTTTTTTTGTTCTTCCTATCAACTCTCCTTCCCCCTCTTCAATCACTAAAGGCACTAAGCCGTGTCCCCGCGACGAGAGGCTGTGAATAGCGTCCTCTTTTATGTTTTCCTTTTTCATTAACCTCTCTCTCTATCATTCTCTCATACTAAAGAACACCTGCTATAAATCATTGAACACAAATCACCATGGATGCGATGTGCTTTCCATAGCCCTGTTTACTTCGAATTACTGTGTGGATTAGCGAAAACTAACAAGTAGTCGCTCAAATCAGGCCCTTTGCATACTTTTTTCCTTGAGACCCAGCCACGTAACCAGAAGCCTTTTTTCTTTTGTGGTACAAGTGCCAACTGCATTTTTGGAAGCTGTTACCACGCTTTGACCACCATGCTTCGACATCGCATAGTATAATGCCGTCTCTTGCTTCGTCAACTAATATTTATAATCTCGTTATAGTAAGGGGAACGACGCGATAGCCAAATGAAGATGCAAGTAGCTAATAAGGTCTACCACAACCTGGCTAAAAGGTTCCCACATTGGTGCAAATCATCTAAATCTTGAAAATCTTGTTCGTGGTACCTTGATATTGTAGCGAAAGCTTTGAGAACAAGACAAGTTTTACCTAGATTTAGTACCTGCAGATAAAATGCCACAAACAGGCAGAAAGCATTAGGTCAGTGCGTGTGATCCTGGTAGACTCCTTTAGCAACACGACGGTGTTAGGGCGAGCTCAAAGCAAAAGGGCGCGTGAAATACTGGAACACTCGCAGATAGACTACGTTCATGCTGTTCACTAATACACTGCTGTGTCGTCCTTAGCGCATTTCATATTTACATAATATATTTTACCAACTAGCCTCCAAATTACCACACGCGTTCCGAATACGCTGTGGCACTGCCCTCCGCTGCGTTTAGCCAAAAACAAATTCAGGCAACTTTGCCCAAATGGTGACAAACATGAAAAAACTGCAGAGGTGGGCAGCCTTACTTCAATCTGTTTGTTTTTCTCTTTCGTTCTAACTTTTTTGTTGCTCTAATATTTCTTCGTTGTTTCTGTCTCTTTTCCTACATTTCTGCCTACTTTTTGTCCATCTTTATACACTTGTAGCGGTTTCTTTTTTTCATATTTCGCCTATTCTTTTCCTTCATTTGTACTTTCAGCTAACTTTCTCCTTTTCTGTATATTTACACGTGGTTATGCCCGCGTTACACCAAATGAACACAAAATGCGGAAGCATAGGACAGCTAGAGCTTCAAAAGGGCTCTACACTTGATATTGTCACCAAGGCACTCGAAGAACAAGAGGAAGAATACTAAACCTTGGCCTGATCGCGCAGTCAATATGCTGCAGGTGGTTATGGTTCACAATGCTTTGCATCCGTTATGCCAAGTGGGGACGGCATAAGAAGAGAGTTACGACAACCTGGGTAGGCAGTGTGCTCCGCACTAAATATCATCACCAAGGCACTCAAAAACGAGAGGAGAAAGACTTCTCCTTGGGACGAGCGTTTACTCTATATGCTGCAGGTGGCAATGTTACACATTATTTTGAATCTGTTACGTCAAGTGGTCAGAGCACTCGACAGTTACGAAAACCTGGGCCCATATTGTGCTTCGCACGTAGAAGCGTCTTGATCACAAATTATTCACTCCTCCGATTTATAGGAGATGCTTTGTTTTGAAAGAGCACTTGTCTGTTCCCGTTAGCTCTCTGCACGACTTCATTTGTATATGAAGTGGGCGATCAGCATTTTAGTCGTTACAGTGAATATCAGGTTAAGTTGCGTGAATGCTTTTAGACCTGCACTTAATTTCAAATACTTTGCTGTCTCTAAATTATTTTAACGATCTTCCAGACCCAACTCAATTGCATGAGGGGTGGTATCTATACAATTGGCATCAATCCAGCTCAGTACAAAACTAGTGCTTGAACTCTCTAAAGTGAAGGGGATTCACACACAATTTCTTCTATGGGCCACCAATCAAAATGAACGCTTTATAGAAGCTCAACTGTGGTAGTGTTCGGAGTATTGAAGCTTGACTTACTTTTTTGATGCATTAGTCACACTGAATTCGACGAACAGTGTAGAGCCGGGAGGATGTTTGAATTTGGAGATGCCTTCGTAGCTCGTACCCTGTCGAGACAAATCGAAATAAGCCGCCGTTGAACTATATTGTTAGAAACCGACAGAAGAATGTTGTGTACTATAAAGTTAGACAACGAGGCCGTGTGCTATGGTGAAATGACACTTGAGGATGCCACACACATACTCTGCTATATTTGACTTTATGCGAAGCATTTTGCATTCTATATGGTAATGTGGGGATGATGTTAGCAAGTTCTTTACGCAATGCCAGAAAGAGAAACGACGACCTAAATTTTTTTAAGGTCGCTATCGCTATGTTTGCTTGCCGATGCTTAGCTCCTAGTATTTATGACAGCAGCATGTTATTGCGTGAATTCACGTACCACGCCCGTTGCATGCGACTTTGATCAGTCATATTTCATGTTTCAGTAATTATCACGTAGGATGAGTTTAAAAGATTACACTCAGCTCACTTATTGTGACTTGATATGAAAGTGTCGTGTACGTGTAGTTACGTACAGTACCGTCGATATAGACACCAAAAAATAGTATGGTTTTCTAAAAAAGACTTTCTATATTGCTTTTGCTTTGTGTATAGTTGTATACAGCTATAGCGATGCACACAAGAACTTTCGTGACGCTGGTCATACCTAGATGCGTCGCTTTATGGGGAGAGTCTGTGACACAGGAATATTCATTTCCGTCCGCTTCAAAATTTTTTTGCTTACGGTATCACAATAGGCTACGCGGGCATTATCAAACCTGACGGAACTTACAATGTTATTCCAAAGAAGCGTTCACCGCACCCCATCTTAAGTTGTTCTCGAGCATTTTTACAAGCAAAAAATAGTTTCGGGGGGTGGCGCAGCCGTCTGCTATTGCTCCCAAGATGTCTCCCCAGCTCACGCCAGTGTTAAATATAAAATTAAGCCATAGTTATTGAAAAGTTGTTTTTCACCCTCTATTCGCACCTCTAGAAAGCGGTCCGTGTGCTAGAAACAACGGTAAAAAACAACAATGGCTGCGCCTAGCAGGGTCAACGCTGCACTTTAGCTTGGTGCTGATTGAGGCTTCGCGTAGCGTTGCTTCGCCGAAGGTGAAAGGTAGGTCGCCGCGGAGCGCCTCATTCTCATCGGCAGGAAGGATTTTACTCACCGAAGAGCGGACATATCGGCTCTCCCTGTGCAAACATAAAACCTCTACGGTGAACAGCATCAGATTTACCTCAATTCGAAGAACCTGCCTAATACACTTGAGGCTGAAGAAGGCAAGTGCTCATGTGCAGTGGGCCCGTCCGAAAGATGCTAGCCCTTTTGCGCTGCCTTGCTACACAGCTGCAGGCAAGGCCTCAACAGTTTTTGAGGTAGCTACGCTGCGTATTGTGCTGTCGATCGCATGTATCCCACTTAGTTCCATTGTATTGCCAAAAGCTAAATACGAATTCCGTTCTTTTGATTACAGAACAGAGCTATGTCTGGGCCAGTGTATCAAGAGATAAGGCAGAAAAAAACTTCGATTGTAATAGCGGGTGATCCTTTCTTTTCGTTCGCGAACATGTTACGACGTTTCTGTGTTTTGTGCTTCTAAGCACTTTCTTGTTAATGTTGGCAGAGCTCGGTATTCAAAGCAGATATACACACGCACTTTACACACGCTACGAATCCACGGACATGATATTGCCTCGGGGTCGCGGCGTGAATGAAGGAAGCATACTGTATACGTCAATGATGGAACTGTTTACTTGACTGAAGGTTTGGATGGCAAATGGAAACTCAGATCTTAGCGATACGCACTGTAACTGATAGTGGAGAACAGAGCGTCGGCCGTCCATCAACTCACAAGTGGTGAGGTGCGACAGCAGTTATACATGTGCAGTCGAATATCCCAGCATTATCGCTAGCGGCCACGTAGTTTCGAGAATAATTCATAGTATTCACGTAGTGCGCGTAATCTTAACAAAATGATCTGCTACATTCGTGTAGCTTCGAAAACACTGCAGGTGCAGGTTGCGCTAACAATTACCTAACGTGTCGGTGCGATAACAGAAGTTCAGGAACGAATGGGGCAATTGATTGATTGATATATGGGGTTTAACGTCCCAAAACCAATATATGATTATGAGAGACGCCGTAGTGGAGGGCTGCGGAAATTCAGACCACCTGGGGTTCTTTAACGTGCACCCAAATCTGAGCACACGGCCCTACAACATTTCCGCCTCCATCGGAAATGCAGCCGCCGCAGCCGGGATTCGAAGCCGCGCCCTGCGGGTCAGCAGCCGAGTACCTTAGCCACTAGACCACCGCGGCGGGGCGGAACGAATGTGGCAATATGTGTATACGCACCAACGTACGTATATACACGCACAAGCACGTGTGAATCCCGCCCGCGCTTGTGGGCGTGCCCATACACGCATTTGAAATGAAAATGGCGAATCCAACGTACAGTGGGAATCGATGATATGCGAAGCAAAAATGAAGAAGGTTGACATGTCACTTCAAAATTATCAGAAAGTTCGGAGGCAGAGGTAAGTTATGCTGTAGATGCTTCCATGTCATGATGATCATGTTTGAACGCAGGCTTGTGCGCACGCCTGTGCGTACACATTAGGGAATACGTTAGAATAGGTTTAGGAACCACAAAAATCACCACGACTTCTCTCAAATCATATGGCGGTTTTGTGACGTTAAACCTCAAATATCGATCAAAGAAAACAAGCCTATATGAAAAATACAGTTACGCGCGTAACGCAAAAAATCTCCTAATGTGCCTGCTTACATAAACGAAACTGTACTCCGTGCTTGGAAGATCCTCAATATTAATAAAAATGGGAGCATATCCACAGAGCGAATGATACAGAGGGGGCGAAGCATTCGTCCGTCCATTCGCTCTTGCTTCCGTCCGTTCATGCGTCCGTCTGTGCTGCGGTCCATGCGTCCATCTGCCCGTCCGTGCGCCCATCTGCCACTCCGTGCGTGCATCTATTCGTGCGTCCGTCCCTGTGTTCTTCCATGCATCCGCCCCGGCGTCCGTTCATGC
This sequence comes from Rhipicephalus microplus, assembly GCF_043290135.1. Lineage (NCBI taxonomy): Eukaryota > Metazoa > Arthropoda > Arachnida > Ixodida > Ixodidae > Rhipicephalus > Rhipicephalus microplus. The sequence goes on from NC_134700.1 coordinate 133,179,273, forward strand.
GTCCATCCATGCATCTGTCTGTGTGTCCATTCGTGCATCTATTCAACACTCCAAGTACCGCCATCTCGCTTCTGTTCATCATACATTCCCCATATAGAAGCACCGCAATCCAGCGGACATTCCAAGAAATAAACGAGAGGTGGCACACGCACACTTTCTTACGGCTTGCGCTTCAGGTCTACTTCCCATCTTTAACCAACTCGAGTTCATCGTATATACTAGTTCACTGTATTTATGACAGTTCGGCCCAACGCTCGCTAAACCTTTCTTAAACGAAGGAGGTTACACCCAGCGAGTATAACGTAGCAAACTTTTCCTGTCAGATAGTGCTCAATGTACATGCCAATGGCTGCTAATGGTAAATGAGAGACAGGAGAATTCGGCTTTTACTTTCTTACGGCTTGCGCTTCGTATCTACTTCCCACCTTTAACCACCTCGAGTTGAAGGTATATACTAGTTCATTGTATTCATGGCACTGCAGCTGAACACTCGCTAAACCTTTCTAAAACTACGTAGGTTGCACCAGGCGAGTATAACGTAGCAACTCTTTCTTGTCAGATAGTGCTCAAAGTACACGCCAATGGCTGCTAATGGGGATCGCAGCGTGCGCGTTAACAAAAAGCCAAATGCTCTTGTCTCTCATACTCCCTTAGCAGCCAGTAGCATGTACATTGAGTGCAATCTTTTATTGTTCAACAACGCGCAGGAGAAAACTCTCACCGGCACCACCTAGGACGTCAATATGTTATACTTGTTACACACTGCAACGGCCACGAGAGACGGACGGGTGCCGTTACAAGAAGCCTCGCCCTAAAAGAATGTACAAACACGACGTAATTATGTACTCACTGAGGATAATTAGGTCACCGTGAGCGAATCAATCAGAACAAACCATTGTACCGCCTGTCCCCTTCTTTATAAAACTCAAGCTTCTGATTTGCGTCGTTCTCAGTGTAACCCGTCTGCATCATTCGGGAAATGAAAGAACAATATATGGCCATCTTTACACCAGGATGCCACGCTTTGCAGCAACTGGCGGCCACTGGTCTCTCGACATGACTTTCAAATGCGAAGCATTTCTTAGCAAACTTCGGCGACTTTGAGCGTATCTATCTATCTATCTATCTATCTATCTATCTATCTATCTATCTATCTATCTATCTATCTATCTATCTATCTATCTATCTATCTATCTATCTATCTATCTATCTATCTATCTATCTATCTATCTATCTATCTATCTATCTATCTATCTATCTATCTATCTATCTATCTATCTATCTATCAATCAATCTATCTATCTATCTATCTATCTATCTATCTATCTATCTATCTATCTATCTATCTATCTATCTATCTATCTAGCCGCCTACGACATTTAGCTCTCCAGGCCGTTTCGATATTGATATCGATACGAAACTTGGCATGATATAACATCAGTGTATGAAGAACGTATTTGACTAGTCAAAACATCAAAATCATGAGATGTATGCCTTGAATGTCATGATCTGCATTTCATGGTCCTGCAGCTCTGCGGCAGTTTTGTTCACATGGCGTGTTGCAAAGCTGGTATGGTATGGCATAATTGCATGGCGACCACAAGGGATAGACCCTAACATGAAAATCTTGACATGCGCCTCATTTAACAGCATGACTACATGCAACGCTCATGATGTGCTCACGGCCGTTACGCTAGCGTCACATATACAAAATTTGCTATTGCAGTACGCGAATAAATGACGAAGGAATGTGAGTGGTGCAAACATGATAATCTTGAGATGCGTGTCATGTAACAACATGACTACGTGCCACGCTCATGATGCGCTGACGGCCGTTTCGCTAGCTTCGCTTATACCAAATTTGGTATTACGGGACGTGAATGGATGACGAAAGTATGATACTGGTGCAAACATGATAATCATGAGATGCGTGTGATGTAACAACATGAGTTCATGCTACGGTCACCTCGCGGCCGTTTCACTAGCTGCCCATATACCAAATGTGGTGTTACGTGACGCCAATGGATGACAAAATATATGACTGGTGCAAGAATGATAATCCTGACACGCGTGTCATGTAAGAAGATGACAACATACCACGCTCATAGCGTGCTCGCGGCCGTTTAGCTAGCTCCACGTATACTAAGTTTGGTATCACGTGACGTGAATAGATGACGAAGGTAAACGACATATCCAAACATGATTATAAAAACACGGAAGTCTTGTACGGCATCATTTACTTCGACCTCGTAACGTTGTACTGACTTTAAAGTTATATATCAACCTTTCTTCTTCGTGCTTTGCATACCATCGATTCCCACTGTACGTAGGATCTGTTAATTTGCTTCTTTTAAATGCGAATGCATTTCTTAGTCGGGCTACGTAAGTCATCCGTTGGGATCCGTCTACCGCCCTCGCCCATAGCGAGACCCGCGGACCCGTGCGTCCGTTGCAACCGGAGCCCCCACCATGTCATACTTCGGCGTCGGCAGCTGCCAGCAACAGCCGTGGGCGCACGCGCTTAATCTCGCCCCTAGCAACCGGAGCCCCCCCGCCTTCCCCCTTCTTGACCTGATTTGACCTGCCACCGCCTCAATCAAGTGCGCTTGAAACGCGTTTGTGGCGTTAGTGCTGCCAGTGTTTGTGTAGCGTTTCTGTTGATAAGACGCTAACATTATGGCCGTCAGTTACAATTACAACACTAACAGGTGCTGATGAATGGTTATATAAATGGTTACGGTATAAATACTTGTCTCGTCAATAATTTACGTATTAAAATTACTACGCTGTGTACTTTCGGTGCAAGAAATGCATTCGCATTTCCTCACGATTTCCTTCGGTGTGGTGGGGACACTTTTTTTCCAGGCTCGTGCGTGTCGCATTGCAAAAAAGAAAATAATAATAAGCATGCAGCTGCTTCTCAACGCGTGCAACGTGTTAGCACATGCCCTTTCATAGTGGACCCTGTTAGCGCTATGTCCAGGGGCGGCCGTTATATGACGGGTGCTTAGTTGGCATTTGGAATTTTTTTTGGCTGTAACTCGTTTGCGTACTTATTGATCCCGTAAGAGAAGATGTACCACACTCTTAGCTTAGTGTCCACTTCGGTCAGACTTGTATATCTTGTCTATTTACGCACAAAAGCGAGAAAACAACTGCCGTATGCGTGCGGAGAACGATTATGCGAGCAGTGGAATGTAGAATGCACACTTTCTGCGCTTGGTTTAGCCTTCGGTTTTCACTCAAGCAGACCACGTAACAACTAGACGCACTTGTTGAGCGAAATATATGCAGTTATATGCACTATTTCGGGCCACTATATCTGTGCGCAGCGTAGCGCAAGTGAGGGTCAGCATTAAATATATCCACATTAAAAATTTAGTAACGCGGCCAAATTAGTAAAGCTCGCAGGTTCGATAAGCCTCGGTGCGTTTTCTAATTGACATGGTGAGTTTATGGGAGCCAATTATGAAATGTCGTCTTTCAAATGCTGCTGCAAAGTTTTGAGTGCCGTCATGATAAAAAAAACTGCATATTGTAAGAAGAATTCTTGTCAACAATTTCACTCTCATGAACTCCAAGCTACATGAGCTCAAAAGTTTAGTCATATTCCATAGAACTCACTTTATGTTGCGCACAGCGATTATGCTTGCGTTACCCTTGTCTGGTGAGTTTCAGAGAGTTCCATAAGCCACATCATGCAACCATGTTCCCTGTTCATGCTACTTAATGGTATACGAGAATTTGCCAAACGTGCGACAGTCCAGTGGGAAATATTATTCGCCCCCTTCTAATATGATAAGTGGTACTTTCTCGGCCATGGACTCTTAGATTATCATTCACTTTTAATGTCACAATCTCATCATTTGTCAATGTTATTAGTCTTTTCGCGTTGCGGCATTTCTTTGCTTGGATGTGAACATTACATGTAATATTATTAATTATTTGGTTTTTATGAAGTGTAACGTAGTTTAGCGACAGCTGATCTTTAAACTCCCGTGGCGCTGCTTCGCCGCAGTATAGGTTCACATAAGCTGTTCTGTAAGAAATTGGCTCGACGTAGTTACACGAAGTGATGGAAAAACCGCAAAACTAACCCTGCGTCGCGTGGAACTAAAGTGCTATAAGTCATTATTCTATCTTTGTTGTTCAAATAGCTTTGTGAGATCATGTCTAAACTAAACAAATTACCAAAAGCGTCCAAAGGAAGTTCTGCAATGGGCTTTAAGCAAATCGTGAGGTATGGGGTAAGTAAAGCGCTGTCTGTAATTAAATGCGGTAAATGCTGCTAAGCCGAATTTTGCTCTCTTTGTTACAGACTTTCTGGTGAAATAAAATAGCAAATTGGGCTAGTTAGAACGTACTCTTCACGGCGAGAGCCCAGAAAAATAAAAATACACAAGAAAGTTCTCCACACAAGCACTGTCTAACGACTGAAAGTTTAATGGAAGAAAGGTGTCATATACACACATTCAGGAAGGCATGAAAAGTACTAACAACCCCAACCAAGCATGGGAGCTGTAATAATCACGTAAGCTGTAATAATCACGTGTGCTGTAGACACAAAATATGAGCACCTGTGAGAGCTGAAATAAAACTTTCAGTTGTTCGTCAGCGCTTGTATGATGCACTTTCTTGTGTTTGGGTGTTTTTTGATTTTTTTTTCGTGCTGATAGTGATGATTTTTTGTGAAACACTGGCTAGTGTTTACAGTGATGTCCCGCCATGATTTCTCTTTGCTATTGTTCTTGCCTGCTTACCAGAAGGTCGCGGGGTCGAGTGCCTGTCAAGACCACTGCACCTCAATCAAGGCGAAACGCTATTGACTCATCAGAATTGGGCACACGCAAAGAAACCTCAGGACTTAGAAATTTTTTAGCCATTCACTATGACGTTGCTCATAGCCGTGCCGTAGTTTTGGGACGTAAAACCAAAGAAATTACATCAAACCCTTTGTTCCAGTGTCAGCTTTATCGCACGTCCCACATTGCAGGGCTCGATCCACTTTACTTTTTTGGGAGTGTGAGACCCACAGCAAACGTGTACCCGAAGTGTCCAGATGAATGCTATCACAACAATGTGTGTGCTAACGCTTCCTGACCTGTCCTGTTGTTTGGCGCATTATTGTGCTGAGATTTTCTCTACACCTACCAGTCCAGCGGAAGGAAAGTGGTTCCCTTCTTCTGCGCTGAAATGTATCGATAGGACGGTGTCATTTTGTGCCTTAAGTATCCATTCCCATTGAGTAGGCACTGAAAAGCAAAATGAGGGTATATTACAGATTCGTGAGGCAGTGATGCAATCACATTCCGCTTATAGCATGGCCATGTTTGTCCAAACAGATGTTCAAAAATGTCCACTCATTTCAACAAACTCTATCATGGCAAGTGGGGGAAGCCCTGGATACCATAATGATGAGTAACCATACGTTGTCCGAGCGGTTATCACATGCAATGTGAATTAAGAGACGTAAACTGGCAAAAACTGACACAAAGGGTCGCGACAAAGCTTGATTCTAAAGTCCATAGTACTTACGTTGGAGTTGCCGACTAGTGTAAAGGGTTTGTACTTCTAGGTGATTTATATAGTTCTGCCGAAGTTATGATTGATATTGTATGACATTCTACCATTATTAAAACACAAGAGACATGAACATAACGAAATGGGCAGAGCTTCCAACTGATTCGACATAGGTTGCACTTCGAAATAAGTTGGAAGTTCCGCCATTGCGTCGTTCCCGTGTCGCTTGTTTGTGTGTGTTTTTCAATAGCGGCAGAGTCTCATGGAGTAGACAATACCAAGTAGGCCAACAAAAAGTTATTTAAAAAAATTGTTGGTATTAGCAGATTGCCTCTTTTTGTGCCTCACGTTCACGCATGTTCTCGTGACGCGCATCGCGGACGTGGAAAAACAAGCCTCCGTCACAAGGTTGTTTGCCTCTAAACCACGGTGCGAATTTGCAAGCAGGAGAACAAAGTATGGTAGAACTTACGCTCAATTTCTAGCATGTTCGCCTTGAAACCCGGCTTATCGTTGACGTATGTCTGTAATAAAGGAACGAAGTTTTATATTGTACCAGAGGTTCCCATGTAACAGTAGATAGGGTAAAACGGTAGCATAACAATGAATACATTACAGAGATATGTGTGCTCATACCGAAAGGGGTGCACTTACTGCCTTATCAGCCTGGCGGTCTGTTCTGAGCGTTCCTTTCTATTCTTTTAGGGGAAATTTGAATACATCAAGAGTAGCAGTGCATGTTCAAAGCAATACAGATTGTGGCCAAAAATATTTTTCTTGTTTATAGAAAAGATATATCAAGGAGATAAAAACTATTAGCAACACGCAAATGTGATGCAATCAACTGGGGCAAATGGCAAGACTCAGAACGCTCGCTACGCACCCGCTGACCACGGTATCAATGCCAGCTGTAAAATTGAATTTTTACTATATCGACCCACCCCAGTTGCCTAGTGGCTATAGGTCACTAGGCTTCTGCCCCGTAGGTCTCGACATTAAATCTCGGCTGAGGCGGCCACATTTTCGGTGAAAGCAAAAATGCTTAAGGCCCGTGTGCTTAGATTTAGGCGCACGTTAAAAAACCCCCGGTGGTCGAAATTTCCCGAGATTTCCACTCCGGCGCCTCTCATATACATGTCCTGGTTTTGGTTACGTTGAACCCCAAAAATTGAAATATTGAATTATTATAGGTATATAAAATTTTGTTATACTTTCCTTATCTATAAATAATGCATTTGCCAAAAGTTGCCGTGACCTTCAACTTTTTCATACAAACCAGGGCTACATAAGACACAACGGCCGGACTGTGACAATGATGGCTGCAGCAACTTTTACATGCAGTTTAACGTTAAGAAATAGGATATTCCTGGTGGTTACCTGCCTTGTGCTTTCTTGTCCACGTACCAATGGGAAATCTGTTGGTGAATGTTGTTTGGCAGGAAGGCTGTTGTCATTATCGGGAGATGTCAAAAACAATACCGGGTCTATACAATAGGAAAAGACTAGCTAACTTCCTAAAACACGTAAAGTAATCTTGAGTAAACTTTCGCAGATAAAGGAAAAACACGCCTGTTATAAAGCAAGCTTCGTTCAAATAAATATCAGTCTATCAACAGTGGAAGAAAATTTGAACGAAATTGGAGGTGTGAAAAAAAAACGAGTGGACATAGAGTAGTCCTAATAAAGAGACAGAAATATAAATTGGCTCGGCCAAAAAGTTGATCAGCTATGAAAAACTTCAGGTGAAATAACCTAACGATAGGATGTATTATAGAAGAGTGACATTAAACGAATGACATTTTGATGAAAGTTGAATGACGATGTGTTTAGCGGCCTTCTTTATTCAATTAACCAATCGTAAATGAGTTACAGATGACAGTGCAGATACGTAAGCCGTATACTTCACAAAAAGGCAAATAAATGTCTGACCAGGTGTCGTAACTCGTCCCAATCAATAATGTGCGCAAGGGGTAGTGACATGCACGTGTTAAAAAAATATTAAAAATGTAGCCACAATTGCGCAATTTCAATAACAGATTATAAAAACACTATTAGAAGAACATTTATACTTCGAAAACTGTCTGTAAAAAATAGTTGATAGTAATCCTATAATATAATATTATTTTGTGAACCGCACAAAAAAGAAAAGTTTAAGTTCATACTGAAACCTAAAATCAGTTCACTTGAAGTAAAACATCACCTAGATAAAAAAAACTGGAGGTAGAGACTGTCCCATATTTCGCAGGTTAGCTGACGTCTGAGAAAGAACTGTTATTGTGAGTAATTCTTACTTGCCTAAGGAAACGAACAATAAAGTAAGCGAGGGTTATTCGAAGATGCTGATTAAAATACGAAAACATCTGTGCATCTTCGTAAAATCGATTGATTAATATGTGGGTCTTAACGTCCCCAAACAGCCGTATAATTATGAGAGACGCCGTAGTGGAGAGCTCAAAATTTTTCGACCACCAGGGGTTCTTTAATGTGAACCCAAATCTCAGCACACCGCGGCCTAGAGCAATTTTGCCTTCGTTGCAGCCGCCGCAGCCGCGATTGGATCCCGTGATCTGCGAGTCAGCAGCCGAGTACCTTAGGCACTAGACCACCGCAGCGGGGCCATCTTCGTAGAAGGAACGGCCAATAGGAACAAAGGTCAAGCTCTACTACACGATGAAATGACATCAATAATGGAGACCTTTAGCTTTTACACGCACTTCTTTACGTAACCGTGTTTCCGGACGGAATCTGCGCATGAACGCGCCTTTACAGAACGTAGAACTTTACGTCATGTACACTACCCGTCAGTTCGCCTTTATGTTGGCGGCCCTATCTCACAAATTCATGTTTTTTTTCCTAGAGAGCCGTGATATCAGCGTTGTGGAGACTCGAGCCGTCGAGTCAAAATGAGCTGAATTGCGAGCGCCAATAGCGTTTACAATGTTTCAGCCGAATTACCGAAGCTAGAGTGGCCTAGAACATCGAAGCCGTTAACGCGTGAGCCCCGACAAGTTGAATAGGTGGCGCCATCTAGCGGGGCCAAATGAACCAGGAAAATTCAAGCTCAGCTGTTCTGGAATCGCGCACTCGCTTTCTTTACGGCCTGCGCACGGGGGACTGTTTCTATCTATCGCTATCCTTTCACGGAGGCGCCCCGTGCCAACTCGCCGCCAGCCGTTGCGGAGGCTAGCGTGAACAAGAAATGCTTGGTTTACTGCGTGCTGTCACACTTCCTGGTGGTACCAATGCAATGTAAACTTAGTATCAAGCATATATGACAACTGTGGTCTTGGGAAAGCATCGATGCGATCATAGCAAAGCATTTTCTTTGTTTTCTGTGAGTTATTGAAACGAATAAAATGATGTGTATTTCATTTTACGCAAGTGTACATTCATGTGTCGAGCTTAGAAGGCTCAGCCACATAATCTGTCCCGGACAAATCAAAGGAATGAGAGAATATTTATTCTTTTAGGGGTGAAGCTCCTTATAACGGCCTCCGTTCGTCCCTCGTAGCCATTGTAGTGCGTAACAAGTATAACATTTTGACCTCCAAGGTGGTGCAGGTGAGAGATTTCTTCTGTGCGTTGTTGAACAATAAAAAATAGTGCTCAATGTATATGCCAATGGCTGCTAATGGGGAATGAGAGACATGAGAATTCGGCTTTTAGTTAACGCGCACGCTGCGATCCCCATTATCAGCCATTGGCATCTACATTGAGCACTATCTGACAAGAAAGGGTTGCTACGTTATACTCGCTGGGTGTAACCTCCTTAGTTTTAGAAAGGTTTAGCGAGCGTTGAGCCACAGTGCCACGAATACAATGAACTAGTATGTACAACGAACTCGAGGTGGTTAAAGGTGGGAAGTAGACCCAAAGCGCAAGCCGTAAGAAAGTGTGCGTGTGCCACCTCTCGTTTCATCCTTGGAATGTCCGCTTGATTGTGGTGCTTCCATATAGGGAATATATGATGCGAGATGGTGGTACTTAGAGTGTTGAATAGATGAACGAACGGACACACAGACAGATGCATGGATGGACGCATGAACGGACACAGCGGCGGATGCATGGATGGACGCAGGGACGGACGCACGAGCAGACACACGCACGGACGGGTGGATAGACTCATGGACGGTCACATAGACGGACGCATGGACGGGCGGAAGCAAGAACGATTGAACGGACGAATGCTTCGCCCCCCTCTTATCATTCACTCCGTGGATATGCTGCCAATTTTTTTTTTAAGAAACGATCGCTGAATTGCGTCTAAAGACTGGCTGTGCATTGTTTGTTTGTCCGCATTATTGAATTTCTGTTCGTCTTCTGTTTCCGACGGCTCAAAACAGCATGCTCTAGATATTCCGGCTCTGCCTTCGGTTTGAACGGCTTGCTTGAAGGAGCAAAATTTCCAACTGTTGATTGTTTGCGTTTTTTTTTTGAAGATGGCGCAAGGCACGACGATTATCCTTGAAATACATGTGACACCGCAACGAAAGCAAGTTGTTTTTAATTTTGCGTCCACTGACATAGTCACTCACGAGAAAAGTCTCGCTGCAAACGACAGTGGAGGCAGACTTATATTATTAACGAGATTTTCTAGACAAATGTTTTCTGCCACTTTGCACGTAGTTGCTCATTAGCAGGGAACTAGTGAAATGACACGCCGGCAATCTTTCCAGTCCATGACTTGAAGACGGCACAAAACAGTACACCATGAATGAGCGCGCTGTGCGAATGCTGCACCAAAACACTAAGCACACATCAAAGTCACTTCGTAACAGTAGATAGGCAACAACGCGAATAATTCAGCAGACCTTACGTACCTGACAATCGACGTTATGCAAAGCAGGCGGAGGGAAGGTGACCGTGTTTCAATTTTTTTTATTGAGCGACACGTCATGAAATGACGCTAAATAAATGTACAAATGTTGTGCGCACAGACACATGTCCAAGAGTTGCAGATGGTCATATAGCCAGTTGCGTGCACTTACACAACAATGTCAACAGGAACATGCGTATTAGCAACACCAGAAGCTGATATGAAGCGCTGATGCTCGCGAGGATTTCGACCATGCACACTGCTACATAAATCAACTTCAGCGCATGACAACTAACCACAATTGACATTAACCCGACGTGGCGGCTGTATGAAAGGAGTACAAATGTAATGTTTATGAAATTCGGTAGGCAGAATGACGACCACTGCTCACGTTTTACGATGATTAGGGTGTACTTGATAAGTACTTCCGAGACTTGGCGTAGCTTTCTGGTTCAATGCTTCTTTGCCACGCAGAATACTTATGTTTGATTTCAACTGGGACCCTGACATTTATTCTTTGCATTCGTCGGGTCGACGCTACCGATGTTGGGTATTTTTTCTTAACGCTCACGCGCTTAAATTTCTCCCGTGTGTTCTCATTGTTCCTGGTAGATACTAAGTGTCAATCACCTGTGGCACGTATCCTCATACCAGTGGCACATACCCGTCCGTTGGTATGTGCCACTGCCTGGCGGGAAGTGTTTGACGACGTACGTGACGCGATTGTGACATTATTATTGTCTTGACCAGCGCGTCAGAATGGTCAAACCATTTTACCCTCTAATGCTAATTTTCGCTCACGCCAAGTTATAAAGGTGACCACGAAAGCACCCAAACGTAAGCGGCTAGATAGACAAGTAGATACGCTTAATGTCGCCGTAAGTTCGCTCAGAAATGCTTCGCATTCTAAATACGTCGTAAATGCTGTAACACCCCTTTTAATGGTTTCCACAAAGGTGAAAGCACACGTATACGTACGTACGCAAAACTTAACGCATAGGAAGTTAAAGATAAAAAAAAAACACGTGTTCCGGTTACCCGGTAACAGAAATTTTGTATACCGGTAACATGGTATGGTAAAAAAGTACACGTAGAAGCTAAAAGCCCCTTATGTGCTTTACGTGTGGAAATGAAACAAAAAAGCGCTACAAGTGTGAAGTTCACATACAGAATAATTCCGCTTAAAGTTTAGAAAGACATTGCTTCAAGACATTGAACGTGAATGCTGAAGGAATGTTAAGTAAGGTCTATGTTGTCGGAACACTGACTATAGAACATGAGCAGGCCAGTATGATGATTACGGAGACAATGCTTCATAATGATATATTAGCGAAATAACTCCCAAATATGAGGTTTTATAGGGTTATGAAAGACCGGATTAGTAGAAGGCAGGAGTTGCACGGCTAATTCGTGCCAATATTAAGTTTGGTGTACTTTCCATTTCTGCAATAGTGAGACGGTGTGGATTCAGGCAGGTTTTAATAATTGCGTCATTCATATAGGTAACATATACAGTCTACCAAATACATGAATACAAGTTCTTTTTAGTCTCCGGTGCTTCATGAATCACAGTATGCAAGATGATGAGGATATAAATTAGGCGACTTCAACCTACGTGAAATAAACGAAAGCGGCAACATTCTTGGAGCAACAGAAATTTCAAACTAGAAATATCTAACTAAATTTGTTTCTTGTTTGTTTAGGCCCCCTGCTGAGCGACTATTTAAGGGTATATGCGCGTACTTTATCTATCCTTAATCATTTTTTTGTCTAATTAAATGTTGTCTTATGTACTGGCCCTTGAGGCGAGGGATGATACCCCGAAACATAAGCCTGCAGTGCTGTCTTTAAATATTTCAATCCCTGCTGTCAACCATTCACAAAAGTATGTTTTAAACTTTGCCCGAGCTTATAACCTCGAAGTTCTGAAATCGTTAGAGGGTTCTGATAAGTGCTTCTGTCAGCATTTTAGGCATAACGAGAGCTCGGATCGTTTATGGAAAGACTATTGTAACTTCGTAATGTCTTGGAATATCTTCATATGAAACCGCCTCAAGAAAACTATTAACACAAGAGCTTGGATAATAAGATACTTAATACGCTTCAATAGAGAAATAAAATGAAAACGTATGAAGTTTGGAACAATTTCTTTTTCAAAATAAACAAGCCATTTGACATCTTGATGGATCTTAATTAGCCCTGAAAAAGTTCGAAAGATGCTATCACGGTCCTATATTATAGGGAAGCTCCAAATAAGGTCTGGAAACGTGTCAATCCATAAATCAAAGCTCGCACATTGAGGCAGTCTACGGAGGGTCCTCCAGCTTATAGTTTAAATGAATATTTTGCATAAGAATTTACGGGTGATAGCGGCATCTTGCCGAACAATCAATCACCGATAAACAGGCCACCTACGACTGACGTCTAAACTTCTGAACAGCGTGTTTCTAATTATTTGCTCAGTTTGAACACCAAAAAAGCCCGGAGCACGATGGCTAACAAAATGAGTTTTTATACTAAGAAGCTGAATGGGATCCGAAATACCTCGCATTATTGTTGAGGGCTCCCCTTCTCCGTGGTTTTTTACCAAGGAAGTAAGGGAAAGCTGATGTAGTTCTCGTTCGTAAAAGCGGCAGTCCTGAAGCAACTCTCGGCCTCTTTCAATCACTACCACTTGTTGAAAGCTGCTTGAACGTATAGTTTCGAAACATCTATTAGGCTATATAAATGAACATAATTTATTATCCAACTTCCAATACAATTTTCGGCAAGGTTTCTCTACGAAGTCACAGCTCATAAAATTAGTTCCTGATCTTTCAAAAACTCTCGTCTACAGACGAATATGATTTTCATGAATATCGCGAAAGGTTTCGACAAGGTGTCTCACTGTAAACTACAGTAAACATTCTGTTTCGTTCCCAGATGATATTGTTACACACTAGCTTTCATGTAGTTTGCATGCTCCTGAGCAATATGTTGAATTTTCTGGCACTAACTTTCCAGATTGAGTTATAGAGTCAGGAATACACTATGGTGGTGTCCTGGTCCCATTTCCAATCCTTTTATATACAAAAGATCTCCCGAATGAAACAGACATTTGTGCCAATCTCTGTGCAGACGATTGAATCATATGAAGTAAAATAGCAGTATAGTGGATCACATAAAATTGCTAGAAAACTTTAAAAAGTAAAGAAATGGTGTATAAATAACAAATGTAGTAAATCTCGTTACGTATGATAGTTTTCTGTTAAAGTTGCTTCATTTAAACTAATTAAATTATTAATTTTGAACTTAAAGAAGTTGAGAATTATATATACTTTTTTTAGAATTTTACAACTGAGCTTCGCTTGAATTCTCACATAGTGTGTGCGAGAGCCAGCAAGTTTATTAAGTGTCTGAGGTGTCATATTCCGTTCGCTACATTAAAAAGAAAATGTTTGCCTTGCAACACACTCTTCTGAATAATAATAAACTAATAAAAATCATCTGGAATTAAAAAATGAAAAAAAAGAATAAGGGTCTAGCAGACCAGTTTATATCTAATAAATATCAAAGGACAGATTCACCATCACAGATGTGTCTACTAGCGGAGCCAGCCACTAGTCAGGCAGGACTAAATACAATACATTTAAATTCCTTTACACTATTATTGATGATCGTAGTTAGTATGGGGCAACAATTACCGGCGTGTTGTGTGTAGCGTAATTATCGCGGTTGATGCAGAGCGCGTAGCCAGCTCCCGTCCCGTCAACTAACGAAGCTGATCGGTTCCGCGAAGGGGAACGCGGAATACCCAAGCAGGTGAAAGAAAGGAGACTTCTTCGTTCACACAGTTCACTAGCGGAGCAATCAAGGTCACTCCCGTCTGGGGCTAGAAGGGGAAAACTTACTCGGAAGAGCGTCTTGCAAGAAGCAAGCCAGGCGCCACCGTCTGAGTTTAAGTCATTGTTGGCATCAACGTGGGTTGAGAATGCCGCGGGGACGCGACCGCTGGGCTGACCATGGTTGCCGCATGGAGACGAGCATATCCTCCCCCGCTCTACGTTATTACCGAGTGTTGTTAGGATGGCGGGCACCTCGCTGTCGCATGCACACCTGGTAAGCGCTCAGAGCCCAACGGTGCACTCACTGCTATTAAGGAGGCTTCTACGAAGCAACATTTAATGAGAGAGCTGATGGGGCTCGAGCGTGAGAATGTCTACCGACGGAGGTCGGCCTGGTATGGGAGAGAGTGTGACACGCGGAAAACCTATCCCCTCTCGTGTTGTACTTCATAACGTAATAATCAACAATGCAGTGCCTGTTACAAAAGTGGTTTCGCGATTAATTGTGGTGATGCGGGCCTACACGTGGGATTGGCTTGCGTCGATACCCTTTATTCAACCGAACGTTGAAAAGAGGATGTTTGAATGCGAAAAAGAGAGCGGAGGTTCGGGCTTGTACTCGGGCAGACGCATGAGACTGCAATAAAGCGTCTCTTCACCGGACTACGGCTCTTCCTTCGCGCTGCCACCGTGCACTCGAGTCATCGAGGGGACCCATTCCGAACCTGAAACATGTTCCTTCCTTTGCTAGTGTAGCAGCTAGTCGAGGAGAAGCAAATGACCTATCGTATTCACATAAGGTATGCTGGATATCTTGATATTCTTCATAGTAAAACGTCTAGACACTGTACAGGCCTCCAGCATTAGTGCTTTCTTTCCACTGCGAAGTTTGGATTCTGGCAATAGGCAGCACGCAGGTCGGCAGCGCACAGGACGCAATTAGTTATCTTTGTTCCACTCAGTGTGCCCTCCAGAGTGACAGTACAACGACGCTGATGAACATAGGCACGCGCAGGGATCCCCCTCAGGGGGAGGGGGGGGGGGTGAACGTTCATCACAGTGCACCCCTTCCCTATTGTTTCGTTATGTAGGGCTGACTTTGCGCCCGCTTCTCGCTACCTCCTACCCTGCCCTCATGCCCACGCCTACGCTGCCCATCATGTACTTCTCCGAGTAAGCTTTTCTCTCGATCTCTGGAGACATGAACTTAACGATGCATACTACCAATACTGCGATGCCTACTACCAATACGTCGCCGTAAATGTCGACGACGACAATGACGGCGACGATAGCGCAGGGTATACACAATGATACCGCTCATGTACTCATAACGTATTTGCATCGCAGCGATCATCTCAAACGAAGTAATCACAAGTATTGCACCTGAGAGAAATTTAATGATTGGACAAGTACCGCGCGCAGCATTGCGCTACGCGTGTAGCATTGGCTGGGCACAGCCAGATATTTCTCGGCATCTAGAGTTGTGTAATACATAGTTTTCGAATAGGGGCCCCAAAGCCCTTTGCGTATGCATGCTTTTGTGTCAAGCTAGAGCAAATAGTTTTCGAATAGGGTCTGCGGCACTTTGGATATACTCTTCTATTTCTTGGTCATGTCAATTCAGCGGATGCCATCACGTTTGTCGGGAGCAAAGCTTTTAGGGCAGGATTTGGGGCCTCTATTTGAGAAGTTCCTATTACAAATGCCGAGAGATGTTTGTAATTTGAGAAATAGAGTCCCCAACCCAAAACCCAAGCGTGGTTTGAAATTCGCGCATGCGCCGTGGCCTTGGAGCTATTTCTTTGTGGACCCCGAAGTGTTGGTACCCCCTTTAAAAAAACTTCCTAACGTTGGATCTGTTGGGGCGCTCATTGAACGATAGCGTTGACGCCAAACGGTAGGAGAACCAGTCGCTCTTGTGGTAAGCTTGTGCACACATGTAGCGCACACAAGCATTGCGACATACAGAGAGCCCCGCTAGATGGTGCTTGAAAGGATACCGCAGTGTAACGTGACTGTTCACTGTAGAGCCTTGGCTAAGGTTGGCGAAAAGCAAGGAAATTGCGATGCAACTGATGAACGTGCTACTCACTTGAAAGAATTTCGTGTCCGTTAGACGAACAGCAGGCGAATAGAAATCTCCTGGCGAAACCTTCACATCAATGTCTGTCGTGGTTTCGATGTTCTTGGAAGTCTCGTCACTGTACACGGAGAGACAATTACCTTCTTTGTCTACCAGGGCACGGTTATGCCATTTCTTCGTGCCCCCTTCCCAATGAACTTCTAAACTAGTTGGCCTGGAAAAAGAAAAGAGCTCTCATTTTCCTCGCTGTGACAAATTGGGGCTATACGGCATTACTTTTTTGTGAACTATACGCAATATCTTCAGCAAGGCTAAGCTAATCAGAATAAAAGCGAATGCGCTTTCTTTAAGTCAGATGTGTTACAAGCACACGCTGCAAGCAGCCGGTGAAGCTCCTGGGCTACGCGTTCTCGTGTTCCCTGTCATAAACATTGACACTGTACATATGACTACCAACTTCTTGACCTGATATTTAGCGTTCTTAAAAACGAAGAGCCGATAGTAAAATTACCGGATTAGCCACTAAAGAAACGCTGTACCATAATATACCAGTTGGTGAGTGGTTGTGAGGAAGAGGAAAAAGGCACCTAATTTCTGTCTGCCTCAGGGGCGACACGACGCAGTGCCCTATAGGGGTGAGGGGAAGGAGAGATAAAATAATAAGAGGAAATAAGTGAAGAAATAGAGAGGCAAGCGAGGGAAAATAGAAGGAGACAGGAAAGTGGGGATCCGGTTGAGGCAGTCCAAGGGCGGGGCAGCACAACGCGAGAGCTGCACGGCGTCAGGAAACCGCGGAGGGCGAACCAGTCGGCGGGAGCTACGCTGGCATCGGAGATCGCGAGGGCACGTCCGTCCAGCTTGAACTCCTCCCAGCGAATCCCAATATACCAGGGCAGGCTGGAATACTATCGTCATTTTTTGAGGAGAGCACGTGAGCGCATGATTGATGTTCGACGGCAACTGCCTAAAACACTCTCAGCCGACGGATGAAGAAAGCGCATCCGCATTTTTGGTGGTGCCACCCGTTATCAGGCTAGAGCGGGATCATTATACAGCAGTGCTTGTCCAAGGGTCATTACTCGTTGTTTTGTTTGCGAATAGATGCTGCCAAAAGTGCGTACGCTTTCTTTAGCTGTCGGATAATGGTGGTGTAGGCAGTCGCAGAGGTTAAGCCCCGTGCTCGCGTATTCCCTTTCATGAAGCATGACAATATACAGTCGCGGCCACGTCTGTGTAGAGCACACGCGCTGCCGGTTTTCGCTATGCAGCGCGTAAACTTGAGGCAGTATCGGGATCTGACATGTTCAGGTTGACAATTAGGACACGCATTCTCCTGTTACAGCACTTCAGAGCCCGAAACGCTTTCAAGGTTTCGACCCGCAAAGCAAAAACCGACTTCTCGCGTGCTCTACACAGATGTGGCCGCGGCTGTACGTGTTACAGAAAATAAGTCGGCGATTACAAATACTTCTTTCAAAACTTGATGGATTTCAGTAGTCAACTGCAGCCCCTGAACAGTAACTAAGCAATTACGAAAATACAATCACTTACATTTGTGTTGCCTCTCTGCAAAATTTTACTGTGTTATCACAATAACAAAGTCTAAGTCAAACTGAGGCTAAGATGGCGGATAGATAGAAGGCTGGAAGCTAACGTAAAGGCTGTGATGGATGCTCCGAGTTCAATGATAGGCTGTTACAAGCTGTTAACTTTCAACATAAATTTTAAGTGCGGATCACTTTAGAACACCTGGCTCTAGTATACGCTGTAGCAGTCGCAATGCAACTGATTGATATGTGGGGCTTATCGTCCCAAAACCATCATGTGATTATGAGAGACGCCGTAGTAGAGGGCTCTGAAAATTTTGACCACCTGTGGTTCTTCAACGTGCACCAAATCCGAGCACACGGGCCTACAACATTTCTGCCTCCATCGGAAATGCAGCCGCAACAGCCGGGATTCGATCCCGCGACCTACGGGTCAGCAGCCGAGTACCTTAGCCACTAGACCACCAATTCACAATTCACATTGCGTAACGCAGGCGAAATCACACATAGCATAGCCAAAACAAACATACGCATCAGGCGCTCACACCAAGAAGTGTTATTGACGCATGTCGTGCCTATAAAGTTAAATAATTATTTATTTATTGGTGTAATTCTTTATATTATATACGAATTTATTTCGGCAGCTGCTTCCCTCGAGGCATTCTTGGAGGGGTTCAAGATTATGCATGCAAACAAAATGAAGAAGCGATGAATGACAATGGAACTGAGTATTTAAAAGTTGGCGAAACTCACAGTCTATCGCTTCGGGGTATTCCCGCAGCCACCCTTTCATTTCCCGTTACCAACAGTTTTTTTTTTCTTTAACAAGTATTACTTCAGCACGTACCCAGTTATTAATACACGCCACGCTATCTAATTACGCCTAGTTCAAAGAACTTTAATCAAAAACAAAGTAACAGCTCAGACGCCTATACACTACACTTTAGGAAGACCACCATGCTACGTTTTTGTTGTAGATATCCCCTCTTCCTGTCACCATCATCGCGTTTATCACGTTCTTCTTCGGTTCTCTTTTCCCTTTTGCTGAGTAGCAGGTTAGAAAGTGCAAGCTCAGGCCTACCTCTCAGCCTTCTAACTACTTTGTTATCTCTCTCTATCCACCAGTAGATCACGACCTTTTCTTCCTGTAATTTCGGACTCTCTATCCTGTGCTAATAGTTGCACAGGCGATGTCGCATTTGTACCCTCGGTTGCGGTTTCTCTACATGTCCTCAATCTGCAACCTTAATGTCGAGTCCATTACCATGACATTCCTTCCCGCCATGTGACACATAAAAAGATGCGAAACTTCCGGAAATATTACTCAATCGAAAAAAACCTAGTTTATTCACGTTTGTGTTCTGAAATTCAAAAACTAAAAAGAACAACTTTATCAGCGTATGCCAATATATTTAATGCCTTGTGTCAAATGAAGTAACTTATGTATATATTAGAAATTAAATGCATTTTCTTTTTTCACAAACGAATAAGACAGCTAGAAATCGAAAACAGGTCAGGAGTAATTGGTTGATTTGTGGGGTTTAACGTCCCAAAACCGCAAAGCAGGTCAGAAGTACCGACCCAAACTGATTTAGGTATCAGTGAATGGGTATGGCTTCCTAGAAGTTTTACGGCAGTTCAAATAAAGAACACAGAATTGTCTTTTTGTCGGGGATTTGACTATGAAGACATTGACCAGAATGGTAACAAAACGAAGTTGAAAGTTTTATTCATGGTCGGTATTACTCGCTTCATCCGTAGCTTTCTTCATCTATCAAGATGTCGCATTGAGAAAAACGTAGTTTCTGTTGCAGCACCAGCAGACAGCGAGAACCCATTTCCCGCCAATGGTCTGTCTGTCCGAGAATTGAATTCACATGTCCGAAATTGGCTCAACAATTGCAGATTATGCTTGCACTCGGTTTTGCAAGCAAAGTTTTGCCACAGGTTGTAGAAGTGTATGAGGGAAAGTAAATATTGAGCAATAATGGGTACCAAAACGCCAGAAACTGCCCGCTACATGATAAAACCCGAACGACAAAGATACTCAAGCTAAGCTGATGCTCGAGCTCACTTTTTGCGATGTCGATGGTGAGTGGTTAGCCATCGTTTGGTGTTTTGGTTTCATGTAAGACGATTTGGTTTCGCGTTCAACGCTGGTATTGCCTGAGTTTAATTTGTGGGCGTTTTACCCCACGGAAATTCTGACCAATATTTCCAGTGGCACAAACAACAGTTTTAGGAGCGAAGCTTCTTACGGCGTGGGTCTGCCGTTCCTCCGTATGTATGTATGTATGTATGTATGTATGTATGTATGTATGTATGTATGTATGTATGTATGTATGTATGTATGTATGTATGTATGTATGTATGTATGTATGTAACCACCGGTGGCCCATACTCACTCTAGAGCGGGTATATGCCACAGCGGTTGTTAAATGGGAGAGGGTGGCACTTGGAGTGTTCACTAGATGGACGCACGTACGGGCGGACAGACAGACTAGCAGACGGACGGACGGATGGATCAACGCGCGGACGTACGGATGGACGAACTCACGAACGGACGCACAGACCGACGGATGGATGCATAAATTGAGGCACGGATGGTCGCACGGACGAACGGAAGCATGGACGGGCTGACGGACGCTTCGCCTAACTCATCATCATTCACTCCATGGATATGCTATGATTTTTTAAAGACGATAGCCTTTCTTGGAGACCTTTGACACGAAAATTTTGATCTGTCTGTACATTTGTCCGTTTCTCCACTCTTAACGGCATCGGGTACTTGAAACGGCCGACCCTATCTGCAGCGCCCACCAATGTTGCTCAAGATTCAGCGTTCATACTTGTGCAATTGTCATTTAAAAAGCAATCATTGCGCATGTCTGGGGCACCACAACAACACGTATATATCCTGCACGTGCATCTTTTACTAGATAAAGGCATACATAAGTAGTTTTGATGACCATAGCGCTTATCACACTGCGCAGATAACGCTTGCATGAATTGGCAAGTGTTTCCAATACTTTGCTAAGACGAAACGGTGGTGGCACCTACCCGTCATCTTGCGTTCTGCACCTTATCACCTCTGCGACGGGCGCGCACATCCGCCTCATAGCCACGCGCTTCGTTTTCCAAGAAAACTGCCAGATGGCACTCATGTCTCAAGTGTGACGTGACTTGATGCGATCGTTCGCCTCCGCTGCACGCTGGAGACACTCAAACGTAGCGCCTCCGGAATATAATTCACCGATTTTCCTGTGCAGTACATCAAATAAATGTTTTGTTCACTCTCTCCACATGCAAGACTATCGTCTTTCGACGACATTTGCAGAATAGTATGCAGATACGGGGCCAATTTGTTTGTCTGGAATTTTCCCATGTTTTTTTTTCGCACTTTATGAGTATGGTTTCTGTGCGTTGGTTCAGCGCGATAACCAAATTTTGGTAGAATTCTGGGTACTAAAAGAAAGCCCTTTTACGAAAAAGGGCATGCAAGTGTGCCATATTGGAGGCACCGATAGGCGTTTCTACTTCTTCGTTGTTTTTCAGTGCTATGACATAAACTTGCATTGTTGTTCCTGGCATGCTATTTGTCTGTCGTTATATTGGTCGTGTTCAAAATTCATTTCCATTTGAAAATATAATCGTTGACGTGGCTGTAGCAGCCGTTCAATTAAAGTGCGAGATTGTTGTGTTTTGATGATTGATATGTGGGGTTTAACGTCCCAAAACCACTATATGATTTTGAGAGACGCCGTAGTGGAGGGCTCCGGAGATTTCGACCACCTGGGGTTCTTTAACGTGCACCCAAATCTGAGCACACGGGCCTACAACATTTCCGCCTCCATCGGAAATGCAGCCGCCGCAGCCGGGATTTGAACCCGCGACCTGCGGGTCAGCAGCCGAGTACCTTAGCCACTAGACCACCACGGCGGGGCCAGAGATTGTTAGTTTAGAAAGAACCACTGCTTATAAATGCAGGTGACCCGAGGGAGACTTTTATATACAATGGTGATTAACGTACAAACAGGAAGATATGAATACCGACTTCATGACTATAGCTGCACAATTCACTAGTCTCCTACGGCACATCTTGTTGCTAATTAGGAAAAATTCCAATACAGTATGCCTGACAGCACCAAGCATGTTCGGGCTTGGCGGTTCTTTGTGTTTCTTACTGGCGATTTCACTTTCTTTCGTAGGCCCAGGTTCAACGACAGAAATTTGTAAGCCTGTTGAGAATAAAATATCTCGTTGTCAAAAAAAACGGAAGAAATGTACATTGTGGCAGCAGTTTTATTTCCCCTCTGTAGCTTACGTGCTTTCCAGTAACAAGTCTTTTCAAGACCGACGGTCACACTTGTTTCAGGCGCCGCATGTCTTTTTCGCGTTGGTCGCAAAAGTGGTGCGGTTTTCTTTCCATTGGGCCTGGTTGGAACCTCTGGCATGCTTGATACGCCAAAAAGTTTTGGATGTGGTGTACTTAAGGCGTTTGCCAAGTGCTGTAGACTGCATCCATACACAGTAGGCTACCTAAAAAGTTTACGACCTTTTGATCTGATCAAATTATCTCATGTGCAGTTTAGTGAAGTGATTCATCGAGATTTTGCCAAACAGTTTGTGCAGCAGCTCGCTTTCTACCCCGAATACGTGTTCTTCTATTGTGACAAAATATTACGATCATGCACATTGACTTGCTTTCATCTCGCGCCTAAGGTGTGCTAAGAGGATGACGCTGCACATTGAAGGCGCAAAAATTGTGTCCACCACCGCCCCACTAACTTTGGCTTTGTAAAGGACAAAGCAGGCCACACGGTAGATCTTCTGTATGTTTCTCTAAGCTGTATATGAATGTGTATGAAGTGGTTCGCATAGATACACAAGGTGCTTTCTACGGCAATGCCAACAACTCCACTGTTTAGCTGCTTCTAGTTCACTTTCCGCGCGTCTCCTTAACGTCCCCATCAGTTACGGAACGAGTCGAGGCACTACCTCCTCTATTTATTTAGGGCGTGGGCCGTGGCCTGGCCGAACGCTCTCCTCGGGCCATCGAGTGCGCACTCCGCTCGCCGAAGCCGCGGGATGGCACTGCGCGAGTTGACTATACGGGAAGCTGGCGCTGAACGGCCGCGCGTGCCCCTATGGGAGGCTTGCGAAATCGTGTTTCCAAGCGAGTTAACTTGCATTCGTGTTTATTGTTGAGCACGTGCCCCCGTTGTTCAAAATTGTTAAACTTGGTTGTTATATTATGGGAGAACTGCTTTAAGGCATAGGCTTGTCTCATGTAGTCGCGGTACGTCATGCCCTTTATATGCGGCGAGACGAAGGGTGGTGTGGTGTAACGCGGAAGAACATGACCACCGAGGGGTTGCGTGAGTTTATGCAACCCCCTCAACGCGTCGCATGAGTTTCATAGCAAGCTTATGCGACAAGGCTTTGCAAAGTCACTTTCTCTAGTCGTCTTGGTGTGCCTATGTAGTCATTCACCGTTTGTCATGCGGTCACGATCCATCAAAATAAAAGAGGTATGCGCCATGAAAATTGAGTAAATACCACTACTCACAACCAGTTCAATAAAAATGACGGCGGCCCAACAAAAACCACTGATATTAGTGCCACTGAAACTCTTTCGTAAACGCCTTAAGAAAATGAATGCGGGCACGTAGTGAAGCAGAGCAGAAAAGAAGTGCTTTAAGGTATGCTGCATCACGGCGCCTTTTACTGATGACATTAGCGGAGCGCAAGCACTATTCCTTACAAGCTTCGCTCCATGCAGTTTTGATATTACCAATGCTAATAAAAATACTGATAAATTTTATTATTATCTCTAGCTTACCTGTTTCAGTAAATAGCTATCTATCCCACTATACCCTTCAGGGTAAACCACTGGCTGCCCAAAATGTTAAGTGAAATAATGTACTTACTCGTTGTCAACTTTAAAAAGGAAAACACGGTGTGTGAGTCCATTATATGTTCCAGGTGGATAAGGCATTTTCTTCTCCCCATATTTTTGGGCACCGTACTATAGAGAGAGGAAAAGTTGTCATAATAGGATATTGACGTGAAAGAAAACTTGTAAACGGTGATTGTTTAAGTACTTAAGTGAATTTTAAGGTGAGAATTCAATATTCTAAGGGAGAATCAGCGAGAGAGAAAAAGTTAGTGTTCCGGAACATCTACGTAGGCAACCATTGTGTCTTTACTGAGATGCTTTTACCCACTGCTGACATTAGTGGGCATGGCGGCTGCGTTGCTCCTGCGTAACTAAGTCATTACTGTTGCGACGTAATTCTAATGACTATCAAGACATCCAGTTGACTTTGAATGATGTCTACCAGCTCTTCTAGTCACCGTGTACCAGCAAGAATGACTATGCTTATTAAAAAGGAATGATGAGATAGTCTTTCAGCACAATAGAGACGTGCTGTCCGAGTGGTAGGACAATTTTCAGGAATAGCTTTATCGACTTGGATGTCAGCCAATATTTGCACCAAGGTGGTTGGGGAAGTCCATACAGAAGATATCATCTTTCAAGCGAAGTTTCAAGACCACAAAGCTCACGAAATCAATAGATAGATCTTATTGGTAATGGTCACTATTGTTGCACATGTTCCTGGCGGGGTTACCTGTTGACCATGAGCTGTCCATTTTTCGGGGCCTTCCCAGGGCATCTGGACTTCTTCAACTTCACGGCAAACAGCGTACTGATGGCAGAGCTTTAGATACCAGTGTCATCGAGAGACGACAGTGTAGTGCATCGTCTTGCGTTTTGGTCATATCTCAGCGTGGGACCACGGTGACCTTTGCTCAATGCGCTGTGCGACACACCCTTGTCAGGTCTTCAGGCAGTGAACGTTTTCCATCAATGGCAGTGGCGGTGTCATCGATAGCAATGGAAGATCGTCAGCGCAACGCCGAAAAGCATTGGGACCTTCATTAATCAATGCTTCAGTTTTTTTTTCGGATATGGCCTCACGGATTGGTCTCGGGTAAACATCGTGTGCTGCTGGCAAGCGCTGCAAAACAGCAGCAAAACGAAAGAAAACGGGGAGGTAGCCAGGTTACCCATCTCTCTACTGCATTCGTGAAATTTTGCCAAGTACCATCCTCATATCCATATATGCTGACGATATTTGTCTATGGACTTCGTCTGTAACTCGTCTACAAGTACGTGCAAGAGTCCAGCAGGCTGCCACCCTGACATGCTCATATCTCCGCAAGCAAGGTCTTTCCGTCTCAACGGAGAAATGTGCATTGGTTGCGTTTACTCGCAGAGCCATGACACAATACCCCGTTACCATCAATGGACAAAATATTCCATACCAGAAGAACCATCGCTTCCTGGGTGTGATTATTGACAGGGACTTTTCGTGGAGTGCCCACTGCAATTACCTGAAAAGAAGGCTAACTTCCATCGTCCATATAATGCGGTTACTCTGCGGGAAAGCTTGGGGCGCATTGATAAGGTCAATGATGCAGCTACACAGGGCACTGTTTCTGGGATTTTTGCGCTACAGCTTGCCGTTACTGGCAAGTACGTGCAAGACGAACATCCGCACTTTCGAAAGTCTGCAAGGACAAGCACTACGCGTGTGCTTAGGATTGCCGCGATGCACCTCAACCTATGGGGCAATTATGATCGCAAGAGAGCATCCAATTCAAACATACATCACCACTGACAATTTGAGAGCCCACATAAGACACCTCTGCCGAGTTCCTGGTCACCATGTTGCAGTGTTGCCACTTCAAAGACCACACGCGATGTTTTCAAAGATTATTTCTGCCCATAGAGAATGCCTTCCTTTTGGCTTCACTCCAGCAACAAGACCAGCGTCACCCCCGTGGTGCCTGCAACTACCACAGGTGTGCCTCACTATTCCGGGAATAACGAACAAGAGCCATCATTTGACAGTGGTCCTACGACAGGTGACATTGTCGCTACTCAACGAAAAATACGGCCAGAGGACCCACATTTGCACAGGTGGATCGGTCAGGCTGACAGCTCCACAGGTGCTGTTGTCATCCCGGCGTACCAGGTCACAATAAAGCTCAAACTGTCGCATAGAACAACATCCACAGCAGCGGAGCTTGCCGCCTTACGTGCTGCTATACTTTATATCGCGAAAGCCCGACCTCAAAAATGGGCTGTGTTCTGCGACTGCAAGGCATCCCTTCAGAGCTTGCAATCAGCTTTACGACAGAGGGAGCATCAACAACTAGTGAATCAAATAAGAGAAGTGATTCACGAAGTTTTATCAAAAGGACATGACTTGGTGTTTCAGTGGTTACCGGGACATTGTGGTATTGTCGGTAATGACCTTGCTGATAATGCTGCCCGATCCGTCCACGCGGACGCCCAGACAACCCCAATTCCATTGTCGAGAACCGACGCTGCAAAAGGCCTTCACTCGTTCGCTAACACCATGTCGGAAACTTGGCTGAGTGACCCTAGTGTCAGGAACCGCCGCCTACACAAATTGGACCCATCGAGAAAGCTTAAAGTTCTATCGGACCTCTCCCGCCAGGATGCAACTTTACTGTGCCGCCTGTGGTTAGGAGTAGCTTTTACAAAGGCGTACTCTTTTCGCATAGGAATGGCGGATAGCTCCCGATGTGAATCGTGCGACACTGACGAGACAATAGAACATCTACTGTGTTCATGGGAACGTTTTGCGACCGAACGCAATTTGCTACGCGAAATGTTAGCGACACTAGACAGTAGACCTTTTTCCGAAGAGAAGATACTTGGCTCAAGGCTCTACGCGTCGCTGGCCAGCAAAGCGACGCGGGCATTGCTAAGTTTTCTAAAGACGACCGGACAACGCGACCGCTTATTAGCGTGCAATGGACAAGGTCACATCTACACACACGTTGCCCTTCACTTCTCTCTCTCTTCTCCTTTACACCCTCACTCCTTCCCCCAGTGCAGGGTAGCAAACCGGACGTGCGTCTGGTTGACCTCCCTGCCTTTCATTTCTTCTCCTCCTCCTCCTCCTCCTCTACTGCATGGTTGCCCGTGATGCCGCGCTGTTTTAGATGTGAAACATCTTTTTCTTGAGCCTATGCCGCGTGGCGTTGGCGGCCTCCGCAATTCTACTAAGCCTAAAGTGCCTATATACCTTCGGAAAAGTACAGCATTCTTTTGAACTGCGCCGCTTCCTCCTCTCACCACCTAGAAAGCAGACTGCAAGCTTGTGGCGCATTACAGAGGGTGCCACAGTCACAAGCGAAAGAAAAAGCAACGCGCCTGAGAGGAGGCGACGACGGGGAGAGGAGATGGCGGTACTTTTATGAAGTATAGGGGCTTTACCTATGCCTACGCAACTCTCACTCTTTCCTCTCACGAACAGTTGCACGTTACTCTGTCCACTTCACTCCTACCAGTTGCTTGCGCTCGCAGCCTCTTTCTCTCCTCAAGGC
The DNA here is from genome assembly GCF_043290135.1 of Rhipicephalus microplus. NCBI lineage: Eukaryota > Metazoa > Arthropoda > Arachnida > Ixodida > Ixodidae > Rhipicephalus > Rhipicephalus microplus. The sequence continues at coordinate 133,206,489 of NC_134700.1, forward strand.
ATCCGTCCCATCGGCGTTAACATTCTCATTGCGCATGTACGTTGGCCCCCACCTATCTCTTCACTCCTACGTTCTCCCTCTCTGGTCTCTCAACGCCGACACAGGGAGCGCCTGCTAGGCTACCCTCCATTCCCATCTTCTCTAGCACTCTTCCTATGGAGTGGACACTGCCATTGTAAATATGTGTGGTGTGCGCGAGTCTCCACCCTCTCTCTCGCCTCACAACGTCAATGCAGGCAACGGCTCCGGGAGAGTTTCTTAATTTAAAAAACCGACTGCGTGCGCTGCGCAACGGTACACTCGCCACCCGTGTATATAGGAACCGGATGTTCTCATCGAATGTAGTGCCGGTGGGAGATTTATTATGTTCGTTGTTAAACAAGAAACGTTCGAAGCGTGCGGAATAACTCACATAGAATTGCTGGTCTCTGTGTCTAATCGGAGTCTTTTGTCTCTCACCGCCCATAAGCAGTGATTGGCAAGTATCAGTAGCAAACGCCGGTAAATCAATGCGTTCTTCACGCCTTCCCAGATTCTCTCCTGCGCGACGCCGTGACGAGGACCAGCGGCAACATCGCTGCCAGTGTAAACGTTAGTGCCCGCTGTATGAAACTAGAATATGATCTAGTTTGCAAGTTTTTGCACGTTTCGAGCTTGCTTTTGCAATTAATAAGACAAAAATGTATATCTTTATAGCACTTGCTACATTGTACTGCTTTTGGGAGAGTAAGTCACCTGGCATATATACGTTTGTGTGTTTTTTCTCCTGCCATCGCATGGAGGGGGTGCACGTACACCAAACACGTAAAATTTTGTAGTAGTAGAGCTTAAACATTTTTAGGGGCGAAGCTACTTATGACGTGGCTTGGGTGCCCTCGTAGTACGTAACCACCAGTGGCACATACCCGAAATAGGTATAACATTTGACCTCCAAGGTGGTGCCTGTGAGAGATTTCTTCTGTGCATTGTTTACCAATAAAAAATAGTGCTCAATGTACATGCCAATGGCTGCTAATGCGGAATGAGAGACAGGAGCATTCGGCTTTTAGTCAACGCGCACGCTGCGATTCCCATAAGCAGCCATTCGCATGTACATTGAGCACTATCAGAAAAGAAAGGGTTGCTACATTATACTCGCTGGGCGTAATCTCCTTAGTTTTATAAAGGTTTAGGGAGCGTTGAGCCGCAGGGCCATGAATACGATGAACTAGTATATACCATGAATGAATTCGAGGTGGTTAAAGGGGGGAAGCAGACACGAAGCGCAAGCCGTAAGAAATTAAAAGCTGAATCCTCCTGTCTCTCATTTCACATTAGCAGCCACTAGCATGTACATTGAGCACTATCTGACAGGAAAAGGTTGCTACGTTATACTCGCTGGGCGTAACCTTCTTGGTTTCAGAAAGGTTTAGCGAGCGTTGGGCCGCAGTGCCATGAATACAGTGAACTAGTTTATATCATGAACTCAAGGTGGTTGAAGGTGGGAAGTAGACCCGAAGCGCAAGCCGTAAAAAAGTGTGCGTGTGGCACCTCTCGTTTAGTGCTTGGAATGTCCACTGAATGGCGGTGCTTCTATATGGAGAATATATGATAAAAATATGCGAGATGGTGGGACTTGGAGTGTTGAATAGATGAACGAACGGACGCACAGACAGATGCATGGATGGACGCATGAACGGACGCAGGGGCGGATGCATGAACGAACGCAGGGACGGGCACACTAACATACGCATGGACGGTCACACAGACAGACGCATGGACGGACGAATGCTTCGCCCCACTTTCCATCATTCCCTCCGTGGATATGCTGCCATTTTTTTCTTAGGGCAAGGATTGTCTTATGCAGCCTTTTGTAATAATCGAGCGGGACAATTCAGCAGGACAATTGGTGTCAAAATGGGTAGTACAAGTATAGGAACCTATAGAAATACAACGCGGGCTTTGACAGGGTGTTCGCTTGTTACCCTTGTAAATTCAGCTCCATCTACAAGGACTAGAAGCCAAATTAGAGGTGAGTCGACTCGTCTTAAGCCTCTTTTTTGCCAAGCAAAGAAAACATGAAGAACTGTAATACCCAGCGTTGATGTATGCAGATGATATAATATTAATAGCCGACAACAAGAAAAATATGCAGGGTTGATAGACACCTGCGGTATCGAGTTCACTAAAGAGTTCAGTAGTAAAGACCGGCAATCGTGGTATTCAATGATAAAGAAGGCAGTGAGCATAAGATACAGCACATCACCCTAAAAATGGTGCATGAATACAAATATATCGTCGTATGGATGATTAACGGGGCTGAGTACCTAAGAGAGCATGAAAGATACATAATAACTAAGGGAAACAGGAATTCCGCTGTAATGAAAAATAGGTCACTGTGGAACTGCAATAGGTATGACGTTGTGAGAGAGATTTGCAAAGGTGTCATGGTCCCTGATTTCACATTCGGTAATGCGGTCTTGTGCATGACATCTCAGGTTCAAGCGACACTTGAAATTAAACAACGGGACGTGAGTAGACTTGCTTTGAAAGCACATGGGAACACCCCAAACCAGGGTGTACAGGATGACATGGGATGGACATGGTTCGAGTGCAGGGAAGCTAGCAGCAAGATAGAATTTGAGGAGCGATTGAAAAAAACGGGAGAGGAGCGTTGGGCTAGGAAAGTTTTCAGTTACTTGTACATGGAGAATGTCGATACTAAATGGAGGAAACGAACTCAAAAATTGTGAAGCAAGTATTTAAACAACAGTAGAATACCATGCCTAAAGAAAACTTAGGTTAAGAAGAAGGTGAAAGGAACAGGTGGGGACATGTGGAAGATGGAATGCTTACAAAATCATCACTTGAGACCTTCCGTACGTTCATGCAGAAAAACGAAGAAGAAGAGACCAACGATCATTTTCGGGGTAGCTCTCTGCTGTTCAAGGCCAAAACGGGAGTATTGCGGACCAAGAAGTACAGACCCAAATACGAAGGCACGGACGCATTATGTAGTGCGTGTGGAGATGACAAGGAAACGACTGTACATTTGATGTTTTGTTAAGGGCTGCACCCTATAATCCAAGATAATGGCGCGCAATTTTCCGAAGCAGTGGGGTCAGGCAAAGTGAACGTGAAATGGACTTTAAGCGTGTAGAAATAACCTGGAGGAGGTCAACTCATTGGTGGCTACGATCAAGCTGTGAGTGAAATTAAATCTTTTAACACATAGTGATAGTACTTAACTTTATGACCAGGTGGCACTAGCCGCCGCCTGATCGAAAGAGCGTAAGCGCATACATTCACCCATCCATTCATGCCAGCTTCTGCTGCGCTGCCGGGCGGAAGCGAACTCCTGCAGAGCTGCGGATGTGGTTGATTCTCACGCGCTTTTGCTATCTGGTTCATACAAGCGTAAAATTCCTTGGTTAAACTTGGCGAAAGCGTGTGCACGGCGCCAGGAACCAAAGATGCCTTTCCTCGGGGATTGCGCACTTCACTGCCGTTTATGACGTGCACATATTCGCGCAGGATGTATCTTGGCTCGAAATGATGTTCGCACACCGCTGAAGCTTCAGTCAGAGGCTTGTCAGCCCTCCGGAACTTGCGCTCCCACTTTCTGCGGAGATCGTAAATCTGAGAGCTGCAAAGAGCGACGCCTTCGAAGCGCTCGGTTAATTATTGGGCGACCCAGAGGAAAGCAATAAGTATCCGTTCTCCGCTTCGACATGTCAAAGGTTACATGTTCCTTGGTGTGGGATATCTCACAAACTACAGACTTCACCCCTGTACTGGCGAGAAAATGCAGCAGATTCCACCAGCACACGTGCGGTAGAATAGCGTGTTAGAACTGGAAGAACCCGTGAGAACCCGTAGAACCCGTGAGAACGTTTCATGCGTCGTTTCTGTTTAAACAGCACGTTACGTGTCGAGGGGTAAACTTGGTTAGTTCGCTCTCGTCCTGTGTGTGTTGTTTTTGCGCGTCATGTGTGCCTGAGCAGTGCGCTGCACTTTTCAATCTGCTTGCGGTTTTCAGAGTGACATTCCAAGTTGTTGCTGTCGCATTCACTGCTTTGCCCTTGCAGCGGAACTGTGGCTTTTGCTTATTTGTAACGCAGGGAAGTAACGTGTTTTTTGTGCTTCAGCATAACGAGCAATGTATTTAGTTACATTTTCGGTAGCACGTGAAACGCTGCAATATATCTCCTGTCCGGACAAGGGCCGACAGCAGCGTGCAAGAGCGTTGACGCGTTAATAAAATGGGTGTTAGCGGTGGCCTGGTGTATCTGGCGATTTAGCCGAAGATTCAACCCAATGGCGGCACGACCGTTCACTGGTCTGCCTTTCTCCACACGCTCATCAGTTCGTTGATTTGGTTACCATGCTTTTGCGCGTCACGCTCGAGAAAGCAGGGGCTACATTCTGATTCAAACGCACAAAGAGACTGCATCGCCTTGGGTGAAGTAAGCTCTGACGTGTTCAATATTTGAATGAAGTGCTCTGCCGTGACGTTATTATTGCAGTTGTCAATAAATTGTTGAAATGGCGCACATCCCAAAGGGTGGACGCTTTGAACTAGCGCAAAGATAACCGACTATAACGTTTCTCAGTGTACCATCTTTAACGAAATGGCCTTAGGCTTTTCTCTGGCTTCTTGATATATGCAAAACATGTATTGAATGTACTCCAAACATTTCTTATGTGTTCTTTTTATGCGCAGTATGATATTGAAAGAGTGCAACTATTTATGTAGGTGCACGCTAAAAAACCTCCGGTGGTAGAAATTTCCAGAGGCCCCCCCCCTCTACGGTGTCTGTCGTAACCATATGGTAATAATAATAATAATAATAATAATAATAATAATAATAATAATAATAATAATAATAATAATAATAATAATAATAATAATAATAATAATAATAATAATAATAATAATAATATTATTATTATTATTATTATAAACTTTACCAAAAACAATAATACATTGCTACTTAGAGTAATCGCATTATTTATTTCAACATGTTACATCTCAAAATGTTACATGTCAAGGAAAATACGACTAAAGGCAGATGAACTGCGTGACAATAAACCTACCACCCAAGCACTGGGAAGAGAAATCTCAACAAATATTTATCGACCATTGGTTTTGAAATGTTTTTTTTTTCTTGAGACTATTCCGGCTTCATCAGTGAAATAAGCTGTGGCATGCCTCCAAAGCAACCCGGTCTCAGCGTCACGTGGTACAGGCGTGGAAAGACCAAGTTAGCAACTCACGATTCAGCTTGTTGGCTCGTTGAAATCACAAAACATGTGCACTGACAAAATGATTGGCGGAAAGGTACTAGAATATTGCTCGCTCAAAGCTGCGAAATAAAAAAAATTCGCACCAGCGTTGCCAGGTTTGAGGCGGGTGTACGCAAGAGCAACTGTAGCCTGCTATAAATGTGAACTCCACATCACTTGAATAGTTCTTGTTGATTGCGTAATTTTCAAGTTAGCAGATAAATGGAAGCGTGAGTCACCCTCGGTGCAACGCCTTCGCTCTTAAGCCGAGACCATTCATGTTCCAATTTCGTTTGCTTGGGAAGTGGCACCTCTCCTGCGGTTAAACGTGATCAATGAATGCATTGCGATCCCCAGGTGCGCACGTCTCGACGATGGGATAACAGGGCTAACTACAATCCCGTAACTACACGACGCTGGGTAGCCCATTGGCCGAATTCGATGCCACCTGTATATGACTGCTAATCGTGCGAGTGTGACATTAGATGCAGTTTGTTACTCGCTGAAAATGACCAGAGGCGAGTTGTCACATTGTAAAACGAACAATCTTAAAGAGACACGTCATATTTTTCTAGCCGTGGGTGGTAGCGTACCATTAGCTACCGGCCAAAACTATAGTTATCAGCGGTCATTCAACCTAGTTCTCTTACACTACGTAATGAAAATCAACGGACGCTTCTCGTTAATTACCATCATTCTCGGCCAGCTGCAGCAATCAGCATCAAGATCAAATACCTGGTGGCCACAGTGAGAATAGGCCATCGATGCAAGAAGTCCTCCGTAACAGGGAACAAACCTTCGGGGTACAGAACTTCTTGCTACGGTGATAACGAGAAGAATTCGAATGATAGAGTAATAAGCAACCGCAAAAAGCGATAGAGTGGAGTCTTGACGCACGTTTTATTGATCAACTGCGAAGAGTGACAATGTAAAGTATTCGACCTTGGAAGTCCTGAAAAAAAAAGCGAAGAGGAACATTTCATGTCAGTGACCCACGGTGTTTTGAGCACTGCATAGACCACCAGAGTTTAGTCAGTGACCCACAGTGTTTTGAGCACTGCATAGACCACCAGAGTTGAGTCAGTGACTCACAGCGTCGTGAGCAATTACAAATAGAGGCAACTACAATCGAGTGTTCGACACAAGGGCGTTTAAGCAATTTGAAGAGCGATATAGTTCAGTGTTCAACCCAGGGAGGCTTGTGCAACTTCGAAAACCATCAGAGTTGGGTTTTCAGCCCAGGGAAGTTTCAGCAATCGCTATAAAAGCAACTGATATGTGTCACCGATCCACAGCATCCTACGCCACTGTGAGAGCGACATTTGGTTTTCGATACAAAAAGTCTTTGCTGTGCTTAGTGCCAGAGTTGAATCCGACCTACGATATCTTGAGGAACTGCGAAGAGCAGCAGAGTCGAATGTTCAAATGACGGAGTCCAGTGAAACTGCGAAGAGTGAGCACGAGAGTTGTATTTTCAATCTAGGGAGTCCTGAGGAACTGCAAAGAAGAACAGATATGACTTCTTAAGTTAGAGAGTACTTAGCAACCGGGAAGAGTGAGAGATAACTTTTGACCCAGGCAGGTAATAATAACTGCAAAAATCGGAAGAGTGCAGACTTTGACACAGAGCGTCTAGAGCAACTACGAATAGCGATAGACTTGATTAGTTTAGCCTGAATGTCTCTAGAAAATATGAAAAGTGACAGAGTCCGTCTTGGATGCACAGCCCAGAGCAACTGTTAAGGGCGATAAAATTTACTTTTCAATTCACGGAATACTGAGCCACTTCGAAAAGTGACATAGTGGGATCAACGCCCAGGCAGCCATAAGCAACTTCATTCAATTTTTATTATTTCAGTGTGCACATGGTAAATGTTTGTGTTGGGCTGAAAGTTACGAAAGTAGCTGGACATGACTCAGTGATGCAGAGAGTTCAGGTTTTAATGCAGGCCTGTCTTAAGCTGCATGAAGCAGTGCATTAACAAACCAGATGGTTTAACGCTGTGTCCGTAGGTTAGCACGCGTTTTTTTTTCTTTTCATTATCTTGAATTCAAAACTCGTGCGTTTTTTTTCATTTCTCTTCGAATACAAAAATATGTTGCAATCGCGTGTCTGAACAAATCAATGTACTAGTTCGAACCACTGGTCACAGCAACAAAAATTGCTCTGAGGAGGCTGTCATGGGCAGGCCTGTTGTCTGAAGTGAGCTAGAAGATGAAGCGAACAAAAATATGAAACACAAAACAGCTTTACGAATGGCAAGTAAACGTAGTGGCAAGGACAGTAAGATCATTTGGATTTATTGGGAGCTGGTGCAGGAATCTAGAGAGAAGCTGAGTGTCGACATCAATGGCAGAGATACCGGCACAGATACAGGATTACATCACGTAGTGGCGTGCAGTATGAGGTATCATAGGGGAAAAGCATGCGAGATCAAGCGAACTCAAACCATTTCGAGTGGACTAGTATATTGAAGCAAACAATGAAGGTGAAAGCATTATATTTTGTCTGGTTCATTCAGAGCGAGCTCGCAATAGGTACAAATGCACTTCCAATACTTGGCAAGATGTGTTGGTGATGATCCAACCATGTAGTCGCAATATTTAGTGTAACACGCAAGACAACGGAAGAGGCAGAGGAAACTCTGCAAAGGGAGTGCCGAGTTTCCTCAGAAGAATTCAGACAGTGATTTACAGAATTTACCAAGCACTACTTCGTGTTAACGTGCAGCTTCAAAATAAACCTAGAGTGGCTCTAGAGTGACTAAAAGGCGCCTAAATCTACTAATATTATGACTGACAACTGATAGTGACAATTGAGAATACTGACAACTCAGTTCGCCGGACAAAACAAAGACTTACAGAGCATCGTTACGTCTAACCAATTGTGGGACAGAAACATCAAAACAATATTTTTGAAGATCTTTACCTTCACTAGTTGCGAAGACATTGCGCCATAAAGATCTTCAACAAAACAACTCCGTTTTCTCTTCTCCAATGTTCAGCGGCTGTGTTTCTTTTATATTAGCTGATGAAATAATTTCCAGTCATGCATAGGTTTGTGCTTTGACATAGTCTAAATATCTTTTAAGCATATTGTCACACACCAAGAGCCGTAGAGACAAGACAGGAACAGCGGGGCAGAAAGACATGAGCGTGTATCTTCAGAACGAGGCGCTAACCACACTTCTTCGTCTCTTTGCCCTTTTTGGCTCGCTAGGGCTTGTCGGCTCACAACTCTGGGTGGCAATATTTTAGGCATGTGTTTTACATTAATCTAAGGCATGCTATCTTGATTCTTTAGCTCTTGAATGTCCATACTGAATTCTCTAGCTCAGAGTGCTCACTTTTTTCTGAAACGCAAGCTTGGGTTGTGATGTTCTAGCACTTCATATTTCATATGAAAATGCAATACACTGTTACAAATAATCTGTTGTCACCGTCGTTTTACTTTTGTTTTCTTGCTGTTTTACTTACCATTTTATCTACAACACTCATTGTCATCTTGCTTTATATTAGTCTCACTGTATTATTATTTTCTTTATTTTTTATTTTTGGGAAGCACGGTTTGTTGTAAACGCACCAAAATGCACGTTTGAATGGCTGTATCTAGTAAAGCAGCTTGTCAGCTTTTTCCCCAGCCTCCGTCCTTTCACTGATAAAAAATAAAGTAACCTCTTACAAATACACATTTGTTAAATATTCAAGGCCATAAACGTAGCCCAAGTGCAGACATCAAAACTTACCGGGTATTCTGCATGCCATCCGGGTTTCTCACGGACCTCCAGATACAAGGCCAACAAAGCTGAAGACATTCCGTGCTCTGCCAGGAACTCATTAGTAGACATGTTGTCTTCGGAGCACTGAGTTTTCCAAAGGAGTATTACCTGCAGAAAATACATCACGCAAAGTCAAGAACAGGGATAGCATGAGCTCGTGCGAATGCATGTCATATTGCCGCGTACGGCTACGCCACCATCACTCGTATTATCACGCCCATCGCAGCTCGCCCGGAATGTGTGGAAAGCTTTCGCAATACTATAGTATATGCTGATATGATTCCAACCAAACGCTATTACACCACTTCATTTGTAACTAGGTCTAGTACCAACAATGGAACCCCACCATGGTGATCTAGTGGCTAAGGTACTCGGCTGCTGATCCGCAGGTCGCGGAATCGAATCCCGGCTGCACCGGCTGCACTTTCAACGGAGGCTAAAATGCTGCAGACTTGTCTCCTCAGATTTGGGTGCACGCTGAAGAACCCTAAGTGGTCGAAATTTCCGGAGGCCTCCACTATACGGCGTCTCTAATTTATTATATGTTGGTTTAGGGTGTTAAACCCCAGCTATCTATCTAGCAATAACAATGGAATGTTCGAACGTTCTATCGCGCACGTGTAAACTCTGACGCAATTATCAGCTGATGAGATTATCGCTGACAGAAAATTTCTGTGAATGCCGTCGTTGAAGTGTGAGCGTGACGTTTTTTCCAAATACCGGTTGGTCCGAGAATTTAATCGATTTTAGCATGTTTTCGGGTTACGTTTTTTCACCATCACACCAAAGCGACGTGCTTGTGCACTGATATTCCAGGCGGCTCCGTGAGTCAAATGAGTAATTCCCATCAGAAGAAGACATCAGCGCCTCGATGGAGTGTCATATAGTAGTCGCAGGCTGAATTGTGGCAAGAAAGACACGACAACAGCTCTCCATTTGGCCGGCCGCAGCTATTTTACAACCACTTCGGGAGTGACTAAAATTGCGCAGCTCATCTTCTGGCAACGCGCAATGCTATGCCAGGAACATATGAGCACTTTCGTAAAGCGGAGCTCTAAAGAAAAGTTGCGTCATTTTTATAGATTGAGACGCTACGAGAGCGTAGTTTGAGAATGGAAAGTACAAACTTCGAACCACTGATCTATTTCAAGCAACCCTCGTGGTCTTTTAGAAATTTACAAATTATATCATCAATTTACCTGCAAAGTTTTTGCCTCCTGCGAACTGCTATTCACGAAAGTTGCAAATATTCAGAGTCTGTTTCCTTGCTCTTGAGCACTCGTGTGGTTCTGACTTCAGTAGCGTCTGTATAGCGATGACTTTTATTCGCAAGTCCACCTCTCTTCTCAAGGTAAATATAAACTGTCATTGACGACAAGGAGTTTCATTGGTTCGACACACTACACTGTGTTGCTAGGCCCAATAATTCACACAGTCTGAGCAATCTAGATGAACCCATGAATCACAACACAAAGCTTAACCTGTATGACAGCTATATGAAGATACCGTGGCTTCTGATGCATCTCTATGGTGCTAGAGCCTACTTTATTATTCCTCCCTAGAAGAAATGACAGCAGCATCACTTTTACGCAAATAATGATAGAACCTCCATTATGTAGCAAAATATTTATAGCTCCTTCCTTTAGTGCTATTACTGCGTGCTAACACTAACCATTTAAGCAATCATCATCTTGAAAAAAGTCTCCAATATCCAAAGTATGACGTTTTCAACACACATAGCACAATATTTAAGCCAGGCTATTGAAGGTGATCACGTTTGATAGCTTGTTCACACTTCATATTGTTGGCGCTCAGTACTTTACAAAGAAGGGGAGTTGTTTCGATTTTTTCCGGACTGTATAATAAAAATCCGCACTAAGGTTAGTGATAAATTGCACATTCACCCGAAGAATCCACCTGATTTTAAGGAATTCTATAAAATCATAACTTTCATCTTATTATAGAGATGAACCTATTTGGGTAGAACACTGGAGCAGCGTGCTTAAACCTGCACCGGCAACGTTTCGTGGTTACACCTTGTTTCAAAGAACCTAAATTAGATCACGAATGACGATTTTGACTCAATGATTATGCGTGTGCTATCGGTGCTACCGCTGTGCTTTGTGCAGGAGCATTCCGGAGCGTGCCGCGAGTGCTGTTCTGTACGCGAGAATGCTGGTGGCCTCAATAGCAAAGAAATTGGGCTTTTGAAAGTGTGCCGCTGAGAAGCGTATTTGTAAGGTCCATTATTCAATAAATTATGCTTTGTCGCTGGTAAGCTGGCCGGGGATTCTATTTCTGATAGAGAGAGAGAACTGGAGAGAAGAGACGGGTAGGTTCACCAAGCGTTGGCTCGATTGGCTAGCCTACAATTGGGGGGGAGGCAATAGTACAACACCTTACACTGGAGGGGGGGGGGTAAATAACAAAAAGGAAAGAGATAGTGAAAAAAGAACAGTAAGAAACAATTGGATAAATAGCCCGCTTGAGACTACACAGTACGTCGTCGCGGTGTTTTATCACAGGCACTCCTGAAGTTCAGTGGTCCTCATGAAACACAGCCCCGCCACGGTGGTCTAGTGGCTAAGGTACTCGGCTGCTGACTCGCAGGTCGCGGGATCAAATCCCGGCTGTGGCGGCTGCATTTCCGATGGAGGCAGAAATGTTGTAGGCCCGTGTACTCAGTTTTGGGTGCACGTTAAAGAACCCCAGGTGGTCGAAATTTCCGGAGCCCTTCACTACGGCGTCTCTCATAATTATATGGTGGTTTTGGGACGATAAACCCCCAAATCAATCAATCAATCAATCATCAAACACGAAATAACTTTTGTGGCCTCACGCGCATGCATGACCATTGGCCAAGGTTCTAGAAACATCTTTCAGGAGGGTGGTCTTAGATATAGCTATCAGATCGTTAATTGAAGTGACTTCTGGACACCACGATGCGTGCATCCGATACGTAGGACTGTTGTTGTCGTCTGCAGAAAGCGTGGTGTCGTGCTGCTGAACACATTGAACAAGATTTCATTCTCGGTATAAAGGAATACAACATAAATACGCACGAGAGCCTAATAAAATATGGACACAGAAAAATGCGCACAGCATAGACTACTAGTTCTGTGTGTGGAGGTTAGAAAAAAGTTTAACTACATTGGTCTTGCGCGCATTTTTTTTGTTTTTGTTTCTATCAGCTTTATTATGTATTGAAGCGTTAACAGAACAGTCCGAAATTCAGCCATAACCCCAAGAAAACAGTTAGGACAAAACTTTTCACAATAAAATATAAAGATAAGAAAGAATGCTGTCAGGCAGACAGACGTGAAGATTCACTTGGTCCTATTTTTCTGATGGAGCAAGGGCTCCTTGTTTCCTTTGAGGCAGACTTGCGGTATTTTAATGTCAATCAGCTTTCTTGGAAAACTTCAACACAGACATTATAGCCTGCCTCTCTGCGTTTCTGTTTGTCTGTCGTTCTCTGGATTAAGGCACACGGTGAATGCTTTTGCTCAAACACCCGGCCATCCATATCTACTGACGAAGCACATAACTGTGAGCATTTACGATGAAAAAAGCCATATTACGCATATCCGAGATGCATTGTAAATGCGCAAGCATTTGCTAGTGCGTTTATTTAACAAAAATACACAGGCAAGTAATTTAAAAGACCCTAGCGTTTCTTACTCTGCACTGGCAATGCAATGCAATGCACGAAAAAGCAGGTGATTTGTGTGCTTTTCGAAGACGATGTGGTGCTGCCACCTGCCAGTGGCTATGCGTCCTACAGCAGCTTTTGTTTTCCGACATCACTGCCAGATGGCGTCCATACCTCACCCAGTGCCTCCGGACAGAAGAATATTGTCTTTCGACGACATTTGCAGCTAAGCACGCAGATATGGGGCTATTTTTGTAACGCTGAAATAGTTCGCATACGCTGGTCACAATGCATGCAGTGTATGGTGTGTATTTCGGAAACATGGTAGATTCGGGTAGTGTGTCGAAGTATGCTTCTTGAATTGTTGTCTTATTTCGTCTGAGTGTTTTTCCTTGACTCTTGCTTTGCTAGACACATATTGCCTGAAGCTCATGCACTAAGTCAATGTATTACTCAGATAAAGAACAATTCTACATCAGTGGGCCTTCCTATATGCCCTCGTTTTTTCAACAAATCCTAGTGTCAGTGTATGTTAGCCTCATCGCTTCTGAGTGAAAAACTTTTCCATTATCTTTTAAGAAACCTAGACAAGTATCTTCAACTATTAAGGTAAAACTGAGACAACGTATCATTCTAACTATAAATTATTGTCCTTACCTTGATTCATTATAATTTTTCAGCCAATGAATAAAAGTTGTCGATTATCTTGACTGCTGTCGCGTTTCTTTTTGAGCAGCCACTTTCTTAAGAACTTAACGTTAAAAAAGTCTAATGGCAGTTCCCTCTACCAGTGTCCCCCTACTTTGAGGGACACTGGTCTTTGGTCATTATCGTCACCGCATTGCGCTCATAATGTACACTGATTTGTATAATTTATGACGTATAGAGTTCGTTGCACAAGTACACCGAACACATAATCCTCAATTCAACAATTCACTTGCTTCAGGGATACTAACCATCACTAAAAAATTAATATACATGACTGGTTCTTGAAAGCTTCACGTTATGCCAAAAGCATGCTATATAGGGAATTTTTGCACTTGCTTTCTAATCTTTCTGCACTTGAAGAGTATTGAATTACTTTCTGCAAAAATGTTACTGGCATTGACATCGAGATTTGAATATATTGATTAATCAGTAAATCGATCAAATGTACTTCAAGTTTGTTTCGGGAACCTCAGGTTGTGATAAGTAAAATACCGTGAACTACCAACTTTTCATAAAATCCTAACTTCTCATAAATAGAGCTTAGTCTATCACGTTACGTCAAATACCGACTGAGGCATATGCGTTTTTTTAAATGCTCTAAATATAAGAAAGGTATACAGAAAGGCTGCCCTCGTTGCGCTATTCCACGTTGTTATTTGCAAAACATACTGTATCAATGTCCAACGCCTATCCTGCGTTGAGGGAGACCCTGGGCTCTCGCCCAGGGTCTCCTTCAAAGTAGAAAGGTTGGCAATATCTCCTCACAAACAGCGAGAAGGAAGAACACCTACGGGATATCTAGAGAGCCCGCGACATGTCCGAGGAGTCGCATTGATTGATTGATTGATATGAGGGGCTTAACGTCTCAAAACCACTATATGACCATGAGAGACGCCCGGGTAGATGCATCTCCTCAGTGACTTTCCTAAAATTATATATTGGAGACCCTGGCGCCCTGTTCGTTCAGCGACCATGCGAATTATGGAGTTATGAGTGTGAAATGGATGTCTTTGATTTTCGTGCTTGCAGGCAGGGAACGCACTTTTGCCTTCGTTTATTGCTAAGTTGCGGTTTAGTTTAAAAGAAAGGAACAAGTCATTTTTCACTCCCTGACGCGGTTTAAACTGGTGAGCCTAAAGGATTGAGGTGTTGAAGCGTAACTTGCAAATATTTGCCGATGGTTGTTTGGTGACAAAGTAGTTCCAAACCACGCAAATTCAGAACGAGCGTAAAGTACCAAGACTAGGCAAATCTCTGCCGTACCTATAATTGTCATGCTTGCTGAAGCGCTTTGCGTTGCAGCTCTCGTATACACTAGTGCCAGAGTCCATTCTACTGTATATTTAGGAAACTCTATGCATCTTCTCGTCCCGTCTTGGGTGCCGGCCACCGAAGTTGCCGCCTAAGGCCGAGTGAGCTTCGTCCCCGGATCATATAAAATTCCTTGCCTGTCTGCTTGAAGTTGAGTTTCGCTAATATGAACATGAAGTGAACCTTGATTCATTTCACGTTCATAGATAGATAGATAGATAGATAGATAGATAGATAGATAGATAGATAGATAGATAGATAGATAGATAGGGGAAAATACCGACACAAAGTAAAGAAATATCAAACGTAATGAACAAGCTCATCCTCTTTTTTTTGTCCTGAATTTCTGTCTAGCCTTTCTGCCGGATACGCTCTTTATTGTAAGACGAGAGTGCTTAATATGGAAGGTGCCGCATGAGCAAAATAGTCTCGTGGATCAACGCTGGTGCTTGACAAGTCTTTCAAGGTGGCCCCGCGAACCGGTTGTGCCCAAGTCACTTCACTAATACACATTTGTAGTACTCTTTCTGATCGCTTACGCAAAAGATCTGTGTAACTGCTCGATGCAGATGACATACCGGAATGCAAATAAACGAGGGTATATTTGTTTGCGCCATCCCGTAAATATTTCTAGCTATGGCACTTGTATGCGAAGGCAACATTGCACACGACTCAGACCTGCTTCATTATTCAAGAATTCTTGTGAGATTAGCGTGTTCCATTTGCATACTGAAGAAGTAGTGATATAAAGTGTCAATTGATCCTAATATTCTGCTTAAGGAGCCTAAAATCTCCTCAATATATAGTACCGTGGACTGCTTCTTAGCGTTAAGCTCAAAAATTATTGCGTTCTTAAGATTGAACGATGCCTGAAGAAAATGTTCTTAAGATAGGACGATGCTAAGTTGCACATATATTGAGAAATGAGTCAAATACTGTTTCAAATATATGTTAGGGTGCAACTATGAAAGAACACGTTTGCTTGGTTTTATTTATCTTTCTGTTTTTCTTGTTGAGGCTAGCTTTAATGTTTGTTTTTTAGTTGGTCCGACAATTCGTTCCTTCCTTAAGAAAATGAGGGGAAAGCCTCTTCATATGCGTTTCAGGTGGTGTAGGTGGCTTTCTCATGTTTCACGAAGCATTTTAAAAGAAAGCTAAGAAAGCAATAGGATACCTATATATCCTGAAGCTTCGAGGCTTTTATATTTAAAAATAATGCTGTATTACATTCGCGTTAGTCCAATAAATTATGTAAGAAGAGCGATAGCCTATGCATGTAAAGTGACTAAGGTAGATTATTAAGACATTACCGGCGATAGCATTTCTTTTATTGCAACGGCAATCATATCGACACACTCGGCGAGATTTGGACGCTAGCGTCGACATCGACATTGTCGTCGCAGTCATTCACTGTATGTTTGAACACATGCATAATGCATATATATATATATATATATATATATATATATATATATATATATATATATATATATATATATATATATATATATATACCCATATATATATTTTTATTATTATTTTCTCATTAATATTCATGTTAGGATTTGTATATTATTTGACATTTAGTTCATGTTATTGTTGGTATGGAAAGTGTACCAATTAATGTATGTATTCCCGTTATGCTCCTCTTGCACAATACTCTGTTGGGTCTGTAAGGTATTTTGAATAAATAAATAAAAATACACACACACACACACACACATATATATATATATATATATAAATATATATATATATATATATATTTATTAATATTTTCTCATTGTTATTCCTGTTAGGATTTGTATAATAATTGACATTTAGTTCATGTTATTGTTGGTATGGAAAGTGTACCAATTAATGTATGTATTCCCTTTGTGCTCCTCTTGCACAATGCTCTGTTGGGTCCGTAAGGTATTTTAAATAAATAAATAAATATATATATATATATGTGTGTGTGTGTGTGTGTGTGTGTGTGTGCGTATGGAAACGCTAGAAAGACAAATAATCCAGAAAAAAATATCCGGCTCGCGGAATCAAACGTCCGGCCTCTTAATTGTGAGTGCAAGGCGTTAGCCGCCACGAAGGAGCATCTGCTTCAACGTTCAATCGGCAAGCTGTTTATATCTACCACTTCCCGCTGGAAATGGGCATGTTGGGGGAACTATTGTAATTTCATCATTGCCAGCGAGATGGCACAAAGAGCGCGCGTCTCCAGAAATCAGCCCACGCGGTACCGCGTGCTCTCATCTCCCACGCCTACTTTGCCCCACAGAGAGGGGACGCTCACGTGTGCGTTCGCCTATCTCATAGTGGGAACGATTGCACACCTTCAGCTTTCTCTGGAACGATTCTGCTGTAGTTATTGGGCGCACAAAGGTCTCTGCACTTGATGCACACTCTCCATTTGCAAAAAGGGCGTGCTTTTCAGACACATATATAAGTAACAACTGAGACGACGCTTATTCGCCTTCTTCTCTACCTAGGAATACATTTCGCGCGTCATTTCTGCCGGAAAAACGCGGAGTACGTTCTGATCGGCTTGTAATTTTTTGCGTGATATTTTCTATTTTTCTGTCACGTTCATTGATGTGCCTTTGACAAGGCTGTGAATTTTTTAGTAATGTCACTCTGGGGTAGATTTTTCCATAAAATTCTATAAAGAGAGTGCCTACGATTAAAAACTATTACTTGATGGACGCAATTGAGATAATCGTTCACCACATCGCCAGAAATGAGCACTCTTTTCTCCTATCAAAAGGAATTGTAATTTTAGCTTAATGTGGAAAGTCCACAAAAATGGGCGCTATAGCGTCATCCAACCGCGTTGTGGTCAATCTACTGATAGAGGAAGAAGCCCTCGCAGGGGACCTATTTTACCTAAACACCAACCTGTGTAACTTTAAATTGCACTTTACGCACTTAAGGCAGCTTTAGGGCACGCCTGTTACATTGCAGGGGGTGTTATAGCAACGTGCAGGTTCTTAGTTAATGGGTGTCCGAGCCGTCGCCCCAGACTCCCACGAAAAGACGAGGCCGTTTGTACGCCACACTTTATACACACGAAAAACGAACACACATAACATGGACAGGCTATTTAAAGAATCCTTCACTGTCTCTGTGAACTATCAAAGTCCTAAACTAACCGTCCCTCCTTTTTAGCATGGACACAAGACATGAGGTCGGTCTCACCGAGGTTCGTTGCTACGTCTTGAGCTGGCTTGCGTTGTCCGCACGGTCAACCAGGCGACTAGTTGATGGGTAGGCTCCGCCCCCGCAGCCACGTCGCGGCTGGACACATCTGCTGGAGCTCGTGCCCGTAGCCCTACAGCTCCGCGTTGCTCGCACGGTAGACCAGGTGGACCAGTTGGCGCGGTAGACCAGGCACTACCACCGGCCGCGTCCCGGCCGGACACCTCTGCTGGAACTCGTGCCCGTAGCCCGACAGCTCCGCGTGTCCTCAAGCACAGGATGCCTTGAAGCCGCAGCACGTCAGCGACGCACGGCCGTGGCAGGTAGAACGTGGCAGGTAGGCCGGGCTCGACTGTTACTAGGCTCGGGTCCGGAACCCAACGGCCGAGTCGAGAGCCCCGTCTTCCTCGTTCCTTCTCGTACCTTCGCCGCCCCGCTACTCAGCGCTCGTGCTACCTTCGTCGTTGTCTGCTTCAAGCGCGCACTTTGAATGGCGCGCACTTTGAATGGCGCGCACTTTGAAGCTTCGCGCACGACACATATCACAAAAGCCCCCCCTTAAATGAGTTTTTTTTTTCTTTTTTTAAAAAAAAAAAAAAAACTGCTGACACGTGCGCGGTCTGTAAACCCCTTCACTGTATATGTCCTCTGTATAGTTCACATGTCGAGGTCCAATATTTACTAAATACACAAGAACACCGTTAAATACACTGACATACTTTGAGTGTCCAACACCCAATATCACAGTGCATGAAGTCCGAACTCTTGGCTCACAATCTACTCATGAAGTCCGCACCGGTATTCTCCGACCCTTTTATATGCTGAATGCTAAATGAGTATTCTTGCAATGCCAGGCTCCACCTCAGGACCCTACTGTTCAATAGTGTAAACTGGTATAGGTGAATCTGCCTCCTCTTCTTCCATCACTACGAATGACGCTGTTTGTGTAAACCTCTCCGGTTCGCGATCCTCGTAACGCTTTAACATGTTGATGTGGAACAACTTGGTGTCACGTCCCAAGTCCAACCAGTAGTCATGACTGCCCTTTTTCCCTGTGACCTTAAAAGGTCCTTTCCATTGCATGAGTAATTTATTTTCCGTAGTAGGGAGTAGAATAAGGGCCCGGTCGCCTACTTCAAGCTGACGTTTCGTGCTTCGCTGATCATAGTATTGCTTCTGTGATTTTCTTGCTCGTGTCAAGTTCTCATGAGCCAACTGCAGTGTTTTTTCAAGACGATCTCGCAGATCCAATACATATCCGTAAGTTGTCTTCGCCTCGTCGCCGATGTGTTCTCCAATCCATAATTCTTTTAACAAACTAAGTGGTCCTCTGACGTCACGCCCGTAAATAAGTTCGAAGGGAGAAAATCCCGTGCTGGTCTGAGGCACTTCACGATAGGCAAAAAGGAGTGGGGCAAGCAACCGATCCCAGGATCTTGGTTCCTCCTGGCAGAGCTTCCGCAACATCTGTTTTAACGTACCGTTAAATCGTTCCACCAACCCGTTACACATAGGATGGTAAGGTGTAGAACTGAGGTGCTTAATGGCCAGTAACTCGTTGACTTCTTTCATCAGTTCGGAAGTAAAACAAGATGCTTGATCACATAGAATTTCACGCGGGAATCCTACGCGTGAGAACATCTCCACCAGGCCCTCTGTTACTGTCGCCGAATCGATTGCTGGCAGGGCCACCGCGTCCGGGTAGCGCGTGGCGAAGTCCACCATGGTCAATATGTAGCGGTTTCCGTTTCTCGACACAGGTTTTAAAGGACCGATAATATCGATTGCCACTCGCTCGAAAGGGGTGTCGATCAACGGCATTACGCCCAGAGGCGCCTTGCCCACTTTACCTTTTGGATATGCTCTTTGGCAAATGTCACAGGATCGCACGTATCTCTTTACTTCTTCCTGAACTCCTGGCCAATAGAATGATCCTAGTACTCGGTCAATTGTCCTCTTGATGCCTTGATGGCCCGCCATCAGACTTTCATGAGCTAGCTGCAGTACTTGGCTCCGCAGTTTGCGAGGAACAACTACCTGCTGTACTATCTTGCCGGAGGATAACCGATAATGGCGATATAAAACTCCCTTTTGCATAACAAACGAATATTCTGTCGATCCTCTCCCAAAAAACACCTGCCCAACTTTGTTCCTACAGAGATCTAGGCTCTTGTCCTCCGCCTGCTCAATCTTGAAGATTCGTTGGTTGATATTCAAAGCGGTTGCTTTCACCGAATCCAACGAAGCACTTGAATTCTTGACTACGCTGATCATTGGTCTCCCGTAGCGATCTGCTTTCATCACCCCTAATCTCTCCTTGACGCTTTTAGACTTCGTCTTCCTTTCCGACAGTCCCTCGCTCCACCTGCTATCTGGATCATTGGGATCACGGGATCCTGGCACGTTTCCCACGATGACGTCATACAATGGGGAAGTCATGCATTTAACGATCACCGTGCCAGAAAAATAGGGCGAAAATATCTCCACTTTTGCTTCGGGAACTTTTATTCTGCTCCCATCGGCTAAAAATACTGTCGTCATAGCTCCTGTCAGCACTTCGTCGGGCACGAGGGAACGTCGCACAACCGTCGTGTTACTTCCTGTATCCCGAAGAACAGAGACAGGCTTATCAAATAGGAGACCCTGGAGAACTGGCATCTGATATTTCGTTGCCATTTGTTGCGTGTTTACTGCCCCCGACACATTATTTTCGGACCCGCCGCCGGATGCGTTATCATTGTCTTTAGAGTTCTCTTCGGACAATATACATGAAGCCTTTTTATACGTGGCGGGTTTCTTGGTGCAAACTTGGGTATCGTGTCCTGCCCTACGACAATGCCCACAGTAAGGTTGCTTCGTCCGAGCGCGACAATCTGAGGCTTTATGGCCGATTTTGTTGCAAACAAAACATTGCACTGAAGTTTTGGAGGTCGTGCTCCCACTTTTCACAGCCATGCCGTTTTCAGCCTTTTCTCGGAAAACAAGCAGGTTAGACTGTCGCTGTGCCTCTAAAAACTGATCTGCCGCTTCAGCCATTTCTTCAAGTTTACGGCAATTCTTTTCACGCAAAAAGAGCGCCACTCGATCATGACACTTACTGATGAACTGTTCAGCTACAATCAGGTCACGAACTGACGCGTATTCTTTGTCTACTTTCGACATTTCCACCCATCGGTCGAAAAAACTCATTAATCGTGCAGCGTACTGCCGGCCGGTTTCTCCCTCTTGAGGCTTACTGTGCCGGAACTTCTCACGGTACCCTTCCGCTGTGAAGCGAAATCGCTGAAATAGAGCCAGTTTCACTTTCTCGTAATCAAGTGCATCTTCAGGGGATAGGCGACCAAACACTTTTAGCGCTTCTCCGCTTAGGCACAAACTCAGAGCCGTGGCCCACTTGTCTCTAGGCCACTCTTGCCCTGTCGCCACATTCTCGAACCTTTTTAAGTACGCATCTAGGTCATCCCGGTTTTCATCAAATCCTGGTATAAAATTATGAGGATTGACGTTGGAAGACACCCTTGATGATCGACCTATGTCTGCCCCGACAGGCTCTCTGGCGGTTTCAGTCTGAGTCAGTTGAAGGCGCAATTGGATCGTCCTTTGGGCCTGCTCCTCGACTTGTAATTGCAACTGCATTTGTTCCTTCTTCGCCTCTCTTTCTGCCGCCCTTTCCTCACGAGCTCGAGCTTCTCGCTCATCAATCCAAGTTTTCAATTGCGCACCTTCCAAACCCATGCGCATGGCTAACGCCATTAAATCTGTCGAGCTCATCTTTTCCTCACTAATCGTCAGCCTGACTCAAGCGATACAAATGGCCTCGTCCTGTCGCAGCGGACGCCAGTGTTACATTGCAGGGGGTGTTATAGCAACGTGCAGGTTCTTAGTTAATGGGTGTCCGAGCCGTCGCCCCAGACTCCCACGAAAAGACGAGGCCGTTTGTACGCCACACTTTATACACACGAAAAACGAACACACATAACATGGACAGGCTATTTAAAGAATCCTTCACTGTCTCTGTGAACTATCAAAGTCCTAAACTAACCGTCCCTCCTTTTTAGCATGGACACAAGACATGAGGTCGGTCTCACCGAGGTTCGTTGCTACGTCTTGAGCTGGCTTGCGTTGTCCGCACGGTCAACCAGGCGACTAGTTGATGGGTAGGCTCCGCCCCCGCAGCCACGTCGCGGCTGGACACATCTGCTGGAGCTCGTGCCCGTAGCCCTACAGCTCCGCGTTGCTCGCACGGTAGACCAGGTGGACCAGTTGGCGCGGTAGACCAGGCACTACCACCGGCCGCGTCCCGGCCGGACACCTCTGCTGGAACTCGTGCCCGTAGCCCGACAGCTCCGCGTGTCCTCAAGCACAGGATGCCTTGAAGCCGCAGCACGTCAGCGACGCACGGCCGTGGCAGGTAGAACGTGGCAGGTAGGCCGGGCTCGACTGTTACTAGGCTCGGGTCCGGAACCCAACGGCCGAGTCGAGAGCCCCGTCTTCCTCGTTCCTTCTCGTACCTTCGCCGCCCCGCTACTCAGCGCTCGTGCTACCTTCGTCGTTGTCTGCTTCAAGCGCGCACTTTGAATGGCGCGCACTTTGAATGGCGCGCACTTTGAAGCTTCGCGCACGACACATATCACAACGCCAGAGACAACTTTTTTTTCACGAGTTCAAAGAGGCACCCGGTGGCGCTGCCGGTGATATGTTCACTTGCTGACATGCTGGCCTGCACACGATGGAGAAGCACGAGCGCGACATCCACCGCCACTCACAAACACAACAAACAGTTTGTGCATGCCCTGAACAACCACTAAGGTGTTTGCCTTATAGTTGTATTAATATTAAGCAAATTTGACGAAGTCTGCAAAAAGCGCGCGCGACTTCAATGTTTGACTTTCACAGTGCAATTGTCACGCCTACACCAACCAGTCTTGTGGGCATTTATCCCAACAATGGAAAGACACTAAACGCAGATGAAAAATTTTGTTTTAAAAAATAATTTCCAGAGGACGCGCTGCAAGGTGAGACGCCTAAGATAAAGTTGTATAGTGGTTTCAGTTTTGGTTTCAATACATATGTTAGGTGGTGCTGTCCTGTTGTATATATTGTGGCGCATTGTGACTAAACGAGCCTTCGTGAGTGTCAGCTGGGTCTCGGCTTCTGCTCTCTCTTTCTTCGCGGCCAGCGCTCAGAGCACTGGGCCCCTTTGATGCTCCGTGCGTAGCGTGCGTTGCACGACATAACAGTTTGGCGACGAGGATCTGCAATCCACGTGCATCATGTGATAAGGTGGGCATCGAGCCCTCTTCCTCGTGCGGTCAACTAAGAACCCGTGCAAGCTACCCCACCGATGCGGTATTTGCTGAGTTTTACTTGCTTGCGACGCACCGAGACTATCCCTGCATTGCTTCGCGTCTATGCTGCCGAAATGTGAACCATTCTTTGTTCTTCTTTCTTCTGTTGTGTGGCTCACATTTATGATGCTACGCATGGATATTTTGGTGGATTGATAGTACTGCGGACTTTTACACATTGGTTGGCTCTACATTGATTTTCGCATCTGGTCTGTCTCTGCGACAGCTTGTTCCCCGCAATCCCAACACCTCCGTTTCTGCAACGCCTTGGCGTGCCTCCGATTCCCTGGAAGACTTGGCGTCACGTCGTGCAAGTGTACATCGACGCCGCGGCCCCGGACGCTATGTCAGACACGAAGAAAGCGTTGCTGGTCAACGCGCTTGGAGTGGAGGGGTCGCAAGCTTACTACAAGGCTGCTTACGAGCAGACGCTGCCAGAAGGCGTCCAGGCTTCAGGAGACGGAGCGATTTGCGATGCCTACCAGTAGGCCTTAGCCTTTCTGGACGCATACTTCACGCCGCCTGAAGACGCTTTCTGCACACGTTCCTGATTCCGGTGAAGAATTCAAGAACTGAACGAGACTCCCATCCAATTCATTCTAGCACTGAGGCGGCTGGCCAACGACTGTAATTTCGGTACCGCTGCACACAGTGAAAAATTTTACAGCCAAAAGGGTGTAAATGGGCTTGTCCAATGGACAACGCCCTAAGGATGTTAATTAAGCACCTTTCAAAAAGGGTGCTTTTCCATGCACCCTTAAAGTAGGATGTACACGTAAAAAAACTGTAGGGTGTTACAAAAACACCCTTAAAGAAGGGTGCCTTCAATGTCCTTCAATTTTTTAACACCCACTGAGGAGGGTGCGAGAAAGGTCCACAAGGGTGTTTAGTGCCCATGGCAGGGGTGCCAGTATTCTTTTAGACTGCACTAATAGATATCAGCATGCACAGATTACACACTACTTGAAGAAAGTGGTTCTGATTAGCAATGGTGCGCCACCTGTCGAGCTCCATTCATTGCGTGTGGGCAAAAATATAAACACGTACAATCGTGAATGAACTTCGGCCGAATATATATATACTTCCCAGTATATTCATAATGCACGTTACAGAAAACTAAGCCTTGGTGCCCTTGCATATCGCATTCATTTATTAGGCAAATAAAATTTATTTAGTAGTTGATGCCATCGCTGTAAACCTTTTTCTGACACACAACTTTGTCACTAACGTGTAACATGTTCACGTGTACGTACACCACGGACGCACCATCTCAAATGTTTATTATATTTTTTTCAGTTTCTTTTTATTGAAAATTCTTTGAAACATACAATTACACTGGTTTCAGTTTAGTAAACTGTTTCAATTACACAGAGAATACAAATGAAATACACGCAAATATATCCCTATAAACTTTACGTATCCACAATCCAAGAGATTTCAGTTTAATACTCTTCATACACAATCGGTTGATAGAAATGAAATGCAAGCAAATATATACTTTTCTTTCTTTCAAATATATACAATCACCATGATTTCACTATATGCGCCTTCATGTACACCATCATTTCCAAGAAGTGAAGCACACCAAAATATATACCGATAGTGTTTACAAATGTATACAATCACGGTGGTTTAAGCTTTGTATCCCTGGATGTGTAAGAATTGGTTATGAGAAATGATGTACATGCAAACTTATACGGGCTTTTGCACATATAATTTTAGAGAATGCTTAAAAAACCAATAGAATGATCAGAAACAAAATAAGCTAAAACAAAACACGAAACTATGTCAGAACACACAAAAACAAAAGAGGTAATTCATAATTACGGCTAATGACACAGCTGGGTCATTTCATGCCAAATGTCCCAGACGTTTTGGTGACCATCTCAAAAGCATTCGAAAAACTCTTACTGCATTGAAAATAGTGAACTTCTAGAATATTTAAGATAGGAAAACTATTTGGTCACGTGGCGGCCTTCTGAATTTCCTGAAATGCCGTCTAGGTGTTGTATGTGAAAAATTTTAGTTTAAAAGCGCCGCTCTTTCTTTCTATACCAAACTCGGTCTAAATGTTAAGTAACAAGAGTTTAATTTCGGCGAGTTGGTTCATCGTGTATCTGTTCCAATCACAGCGCGACAACTTCATGAAGAGACAAAAAGGCCAGGAAAGAGCGCTGATTGTCAACTGAATTTAATGAATGTGCTACGAGCGCCTTTATACGGAGTACAAGAACAGTGCTCACGCGCGATGACACGTGTGACCATACAAAATAATCTTAACTACGAAAAGAATACTCAGTCTTGGAAAGGATAAGTGAAGGTGTAGTGATGTACTGATCCTCGGCTTTCCTGATAAAAAACACTTCTACAAAGTTAAGATTGGTATTAAGTAAACCTATTTTCGTGACGAATGGTGCAAGATTGACTATTCCTGTTGCTGTTTAGTACACACACTTTTGAAAGCTTGCAAGGGGTTGAAAAAAACAGTTAATATCACATCTGCAGGCTATTTTTTGATTGATTTGTTGGGTTTAACGTCCCAAAACTACCATATGATTATGAGAGACGCCGTAGTGGAGGGCTCCGAAATTTTCGACCACCTGGGGATCTTTAACGTGCACCCAAATCTGAGTACACGGGCCTACAACATTTCCGCCTCCATCGGGAATTCAGCCACCGCAGCCGGAATTTGAACCCGCGACCTGCGGGTCAGCAGCCGAGTACCTTAACCGCTAGACCACCGCGGCGGGGCGCAGGCTATTTTTAATTGTGAGACACCTTATGTGGTATAACATGCAAAGGTTTTGGTTATTCTGTTTTTTTTTGTTGGACCTATTTTCTTTAACTTTAGTTTCTGCAGGACGGTTTCGCAAACAGGTGTGATGATTCTGTTGGGATATCCAGCATCTTTTAGTCTTTTATTATGGTTTTGAAGGCTGACCTCACCCTTGTGCTAACATGACTTCTGAAGGGTGGCCTGAATACATGTGGCGTCGATTCCTATTTTTACTAATTTTGAATGCCCACTATCAAAAGGCAGAACATTCTTACCACTCCTGGGCTGATAGCGCCAGCAAATACCCAAACAGCATCATCACACTCGTTTGCGAAACCTTCCTGCCGAAAGTAAAGTTAAAGGAAACAGGACCAAAAGAAAAACAGAATGACCGAAGACCTATGCATGTTACATGGTATTACGTACATAAGGTGTCTCACAATTTTAGGAAAAGAGCCAGCAGATATGATATTGTTTAGGATGACTGCCAGTTCGGCGTGTTGGAAGCGCTTGTCTGTGTCCTCTCTGAGCGTGTGTATTTTTAGCGCTTGTTTCATCATGATATTGTTGTTTTCCGCCCCTTGCAAGCTTCCAAAAGCGCGTGTAATTACAGCAATACGAATAGTCAATCTTGCATCATTCGTCACTATAATAGGTTTACTTAATGCCAATAAAATACGGTGTATGAGATACCGTAAACATGTGGAAAAGTAAACATAGGACAAACTGGGCAATGCTTCAATGATCGAGCAAGACAGCATGCTCTAAATGTTAAGAAGGGCTATGGTAGTCTCATGGCCGGACACTGTAAAGAATTTCCGTTCGGCAGGTCGGCGGCAGTGCACGAACCGGACGGAACGTAACAAATCTCCTGCTTTCACAGCTTGCTGGCTTCAACTTGGCTCACGGATACCGCCCTTATCGCCTTGATAGACGGACGCGTCGCCACCACTTTGGTCATCGTGGTCCTGCGCCTAGAGTTTCACGTCACCTGGACGTTTCACGTGACCTGGACCTGGAAAACGCTTAAAAAGACGGCATCGCCGAGTGGACCACGCAGTTCGGTGGCAGTGCACGAACCGGACGGAACGTAACAAATCTTCTACTTTCGCAGGTGAGAAACGGTGTTACTCACGCCTAAGTCTGCTCCTGTGCCTGTGCACTGCTGCCGAACACAGCGTGAAGTGTATTTGCTTTGAGTGAAGTGTTCTTGCTTTGCTATGGGGAAGGATTCCGCAAAAACTGCGGGGAAAGACGCGGAAAAGGACGCAGCAGATGTAAAGAATTTAAAAGAGCTGTCGAAGGCATTTGAAAACTTCAAACGTGATTTCAGAAGTGAGATTCGGGAAATTAAAGACTACATAGTCTTTTGCTCTGACACCTGCAGTGAGGTGAAAGATGTGGCCACTGATATTAAGAATATGAGAGCTGAAATGCAAGAGCTCATAAGACAAACATGGAATTGTAAGCGGAAAATAAGAAACTGTCACAAAAATGCGATGAGCTCGAACAGTATCAGCGCCTAAACAATCTTGAGATAAAGGGTGCGCCGGTCGGGAGTGATCCAGTGGATGTTGTAAGAAAGATAAGCGAAGCTGTCGGCACGGCAGTTGATCTGTCTGATATTGACGCATGCCACTGGATTCCCACTCCTAAGCCTGGTGTGAAGAAAATAATCGTTCGCTTTGTAAAAAGAAGAAAACGTGACGACATACTGGCGAAATGTAGAAAGAAGAGGCTCGATAGTTCTATGCTCGGGGATGATAAAAAAACGCCCATTTTTGTAAATGAGCATTTGACGCAGAAGGGCAAGGCATTGCTTGCAGCGGCAATACAAAAAAAGAAAGAAGCCGCATGGAAATTTGTCTGGACATCCGGTGGCAAAGTCCTTGCACGCAAAGATGAAGGATTACGAGCGATACACATTGCGGATGAGACAAGCCTGGCTAAAATTAGAAATTAGATGTGGCATGTGTCACAACAAATTGAAAAACATTCCACTATTACTTATCTTGTAAATAACCAAAAGTATTACAGTGTTGAAGATTTAATAGGGTATTTCAATCCGGAAAAGGCTTGTTTACAGCACTGCTCATAAATTGTAGAAGCATAAAAAGAAAGGTCGACGACATTGCTAATTTTATAGGGTCAATAGCTATTGGATTTGATGTGCTAGTTTTTTCCGAGACATGGATTACTTATAAAGTGATGCTCCGTTCTTTCCAGGCTATAGTCATGAACTTCTCGGCCGTAACCAGCAAAAAGGTGGAGGTCTTGCTATTTATTTTAAGGATACGCTTTCGAGTGAACTGCTTGATAAGTATACTGTTATGAACGATGATGTTGAATGCATTGCAATGTGTGTTGGCTCATTCGTAGTAATTGGTGTATATAGGCCACCACATGGTCACAAAAAGTAATTTATTGAGTTTCTTAATGTTGTGTTATCAACTGTTCGCGGGAATGCTCCTTGCATAGTCATGGGTGACATAAACATTAACCTCTGTTCCAATGATCCTTATGCCAAAGATTTTGAAATGCTCTTACTTACATATGGAAGTACAAATTTTATACGTTCACCTACTAGGATTACAGCAACAAGTGCTACGCTCCTTGATATATGCGCCTCAAATTTAAGTTCACAGAATATAAAATCCGGGGTATTTGCGTATGACATAAGTGATCATATGCCCATCTTATTTCTTGCACGAATTACTTCTCAAAATGGTCAGAAAACAGAGACATCTTTCCACCAAATTAAAAACAGCGAAACTCGGGCACATTTTTTTCAGCTAGTTCAGAACATAGATTGGAACACTGTTTTAGACAGAAAATCCTGATGATGCTTATAACACATTCATTAGGTTATTAAGTGCTAGCTATGATGCGGCATTTGCACTTCTGAAGCGCTCACGTGGCAGAAATAAGAAATGCAGAAAGCCTTGGATAAATCGTGATCTTTACCGATGCATAAAAATAAAGAATAAATTGTATCATGATTTTATTCGTTCGCGGAACACAGACGCCTTAGCTGAGTACAAGAAATACAGAAACGTTTTAAATTCAGAAATACGGAAGGCTAAACAGAACTACTATGAAAAATTATTTGAAAGCATTTACAATGACCAGAGGAAACTATGGGAGGTCATAAATGGGCTTACGAATAAAAATAAGGGTTGTAATAGGACACAAGACCTAACAATTAATGGTCACATTTTCAGTGGTGAAAGGTTGGCCAATGTTATGAATGAACATTTCATAAAAGCGGGTTCCTTTATTTTAACGGATGAAAAGCGAGATAATGCTCCAACTCCTGATAAGTCTCCTTTGCCGTATTCTATTTTTCTCGCACCCACAGATCCGGTCGAAGTAGAAAGAATAATCAGAAAATTTAAAAGCAATGTTGCATCAGAGATTGATGAGATAGGTTCTGTTGAGTTAAAAATGGTGTCACTATTGATATCTAATGTCTTGGCCTATATTATCAACCTCACCCTCACTAATGGTGTATTTCCAGAGCAGTTAAAAGTGGCAAAAGTCACTGCAGTACATAAAGGTGGTGATATCAATACTTTCGCGAACTATCGACCTATATCTATGCTTCCAACAATATCAGAAATATTTGAAGGGGTTATTTATGATAGACTTGCATCCTCTTTTTGATAAGCATCAAATAATAACACAAAGTCAGTATGGTTTTCAAAAAAATAAAGCAACAGAACAAGCTCTACTGTATATCAAAGATAAGATAATCGAAAATATGGAAAACCAAAAATATACTCTTGGGCTCTTCCTCGATCTTCAAAAGGCATTTGACTCCATACAGTTCAAATCATTGATTCATAAATTATCAAGTTATGGGGTGCGTGGAGTTGCATTACAACTGTTTAAAAGTTGCCTTGAAGATCGTTATCAATATGTACAACTGAATAACACTATTTCTGCAAAGATGAAATTAAACCAAGGAGTCCTCCAAGGGTCTATACTGGGGCCATTATTGTTCCTTGCCTATATAAATGATATTGTTGATATACCTCATTCTCCTGAACTGATAATGTACGCTGACGATACGAATGTTTTCTTTTCATCAGACAATCTAATATCACTTGAGGTCAGTGTAAATAATTATCTAAGCAATCTTTCAAATTGGTTAAGGCAAAATGGACTGCGCTTGAATGCAAAAAAAACAACCTATATGATATTCCGACCTATAAACAAACCTATTAGTAACATAGCTGTAAAATTCGAAGGAAATTGCATCGCACACGTTAGGGAACAAAAGTTTCTTGGTGTATGGTTCCAGGAGGAATTAAACGTGAACACACATGTAAATTATCTGATCACCGCATTAGCGTGAATAGTTGGTTGTTTCTTTAGAACAATGCACTTAATCCCGTCGAGGTTAAAAATAAGTATGTACTATGCACTCTTCCATTCTAAAGTAACTTTTGGGATGTTAGTCTGGGGAACGACATCACAAGGGAATTACCATAAGTTAATAACTATACAAAAGAAAATATTGCGCTGCTTTGAAAAATACAGGGGGAATCTACAAGACTTGCGCACTGGTCCACTATTCATTAAACATTCCATACTCAGAATTGATCAATTATATCATTTTAAGTTGCTTCAGTTGATACAAAAGACTAAGCTATATGAAGAAAGTTGCACCGAAATACCACACTACAGTCTGCAAGAACAAAAGAAACGAGCTCCTAGAACAAGAACCAAGTATGGAAAACAAAGTGTTGCTTACCAGGTACCTCAGGTTTTAAATACCCTTGCAGATCAATTGAACTCAGGGCTAGTAGTGCGACTTTCAAAAAACAAATAAAGAACTTATTCATAACCATGGTCTACACTATCGAAATTACGTAATGGAGTCTAATGCCTCTGCAAATGCTTAAATTGTTCATAAATTTCTCTGTCATTATACGAGTGTATACAGCGCAATTCACTGTATCCGCATGCATTTTGTGTCTGTTTTTGAGTTGTTTTATTGATATCGCTTAGTTGTGAATTTTTATGAGAGTGACCTCTAATTCTTGAAATGTGTTATGTAAACTTCTTATGCTATTTATGTTTGAATTTTTCGTGTACAATTGCAGGTTGCTTGAAATCAATGTATTGAATATATATATTGTTTGCCAATGCTGATGTTTAAGCTTTGCACTGTCACGGAGTGCGGAGGGACAAGGGCCTTTGTCAGGCTGTTCGCCTTTAGCCCTTTACCCCTGCAGTGAGCTCTGTATCCGGCTTAGTGTAAATAAAGTACTACTACTACTACAATGTAGGTGCAGTCTTATGTTTCATAAAACACGGTTTTCGAAAAAAACTAAGAAGAAAAATGAAAGACATTTTAGAAAATTTTATCAGGAAGGCCAAAGACCAATGCATCAGTACACCTTCACTTATCTTTTTCGAAAGAAAATATTCTTTTCTCGGTTAAGATTATTTTGTCATGGTCACGCATGTGTTGTTGCAGATGAGCCCTGTTCTTGTGCTCGGTGTAAAAGCACTCGTACCACCTTCAATAAAATTCTGTTGATAGTCAGCGCTCTTTCCTATTCTTTTTGAGATAAGATTTTATTTTTATTATAAAAAGAACTTTATTTTATTTCAATTTAAGTATAAAGATGAGTTTTCATTGTATCACAACATGGTGCAAATTGAATCTCAATACGGACAAAAATGACAATTTCGTAAAATTCGTGATATTTTCTCGTATACTTCAGCAGCTTGAGAGGTCTAAAGATATTTTTGCCTCAGATTATACTTTCTGTGGAGTAAGTATTCACTGCTCAGATATTCATACAAAGTGCAATATTGGAATAAAAAAATGCAAACATAACACATTTTAGCTTGATTCTTGGAAGCTAATGTGGAAAAAATTGAACTAATATTACTAAGCTTCAAATACTTTACACAAGCACATTTACTTTTAATGTAGACCGAGTTCGGTTTAGAAAAAAATTGTAGTACTTTTACAATGAAATTTTCCACAAACAACACCCAGACGGCATTATGCCAGGAAGTTCAGAAGGCAGCCACATGAACAAAACTTTTTTTCTCGCTGAAATATTCTAAAAGTTCAATGTTTTCAACGCAGTCAGTCAGCACTTTTTTTTTCAAATACATTTCAGATGGTTGCCAAAGTGGCTGAGACGTTTGGCATGGAACGGGCATGCTATATTTAGGCAAAATAACTTACACAAATAACAATATTTATTCCTCTACATGACCACACAAGAACAAGTTGTTCAGGCATTGTGACACTAAACGTTTTAGCGTCGTACTGCCTGAACAACTTCGTTTGTAAACTCCAAACTCACGCCGAGAAAAAGCTGCTCTATCACGGTATTTGTTAAAGGCCTTGCGGCAGGAGACAATGTTGAAAATTAAAAAAAAAATTGAACTGATCAGTGCTGTCACTCCTTCTTCGTCATTACTGACACGGAAGATTTTTCGGTAATCCACGTGTAGGTTCAGGAAGTAGGCTTGCTCTAGGCTGGGGCCGGGCTAGACTACGCAGGGCGTCAGCGGCACCCTCTCGTCCTGTAATAGGAGCAAATATGACTTCTCATAAAATAATGTTCGTGCTGTTTTGGCAGCACCATAAATGAAGAATGTGTAGTGTGTGTCCTTTCAAATGGCGTGTAATTTACATTACACTGAACTCGAGGCATACAACCCATACATTGCAATACTTTCGTAAGATAAAAATAACATAGTTTTCCAGCATACAGCGAATTCCCGAATTGAGGTGAAGTATAAGACTATATCTCAAAAATGGCACTTACGACAGCCTGAACTCACCTAAGAATCAAATTCCTTATAGGGTAATGAGCCAGTATGAAAAACAATTTTTAAAGTACAACGTAAGTACAACACGTAGCATTAATCAAGACGCACAAGAAACTACCCCTTCATGTACAAGCATTGAAGGCATGTCTGCTTTCTCTTTTACATGAGAACAAATGATCTCAGGCGTGGCACCAGCGAAGAGGTCTGCAAAAAAAATTGAAAGATTGACTGACTTTAATCACGCCTTTAACAATTTAAAAAATTGTGACAATTCAGCAATCAATATAATTCTGACTGCCTCTATAAGGGCATCAAAAATGAACAATTTACTCGTTCTTTCTACCTTCACAGGAAGCTCCGTCCATAGCATCTAATCCAAATTTGACGCGGTGCTTCCTATTTGCCTGCTTTCTAGACGTAGGGCTGTGAACGTGTATTTTGTGCACCTAATGTAGCACAGGAGTTTGTCATCTATAATTCAATCATCTTAATTCATTGTTCTTTATTAAAGATTTGATAGCTCGTCCAGTTTTTAAAGAGTAGCGGGCCTTAAGCATTGCCTAGCACGTATGAAAGCATTTCTTTTTTAAAAAATTTCTTCAAAGCTTGCTTTCGGAATAAGAGCCTGGCATATTTCGACAACCAAGCCTATCCTCTGATGGCAATCAGAGACACGATATTAGCGGTTATTGACCACGGTATTTACAAACGTAACCTGTGCCTAAATATTCAGTTAAATACAGTCAAGCAAGTACGAGCGCTCGAACGACACCAACGCGCGCGGACGCTGTCTACGTTGTATCAGCCATGGCTTATGCTAGAGCTACCGCACATAGCTCCCACAGCTACGTATGCTCTCTCGATGTTGTTATAACGCCGAACGTTATCGCAGATGTAAGCAAAGCACGAAAACAGCAAACAGAAACGAGGGAGAACAACTCACGGCGATGGCCACAACAACGCGCCTTTGGAAGTCTACTAGATCTTTCCCTGTCGCTGGTGACACGTGTCCTAAATAATTTAGAAGGCCGACGCGCACGTGGTGAGAGCATCGCGGCATATCAGCACCTCAAACTATACCGTCCTTAAGCAAAAAAAAAAAAAGCAATTTCGTACAGTGCGCCTCTGTACATAAATTTTTCTTTTTCTTTTTTACGTTTACACCTGCAGAAGCACGTTGCAAGTTTGAGTATTGATAGAAATGTTATTACGATGTAGCCTAAAGCGCATCGTGAAACAATATCAAGCACTTTCAGCAGTGCAGAGGCAATGTGCGATCAGCAACTAATCCTGCCCTTGTTAAGTGATCACATCACTCACTGTATGAGTGATGCAGGCACTTACACAACTTCGCGCACAACAGTGTGAACTCGTTAAGTCACACGTTCAATAGGGCAGCTGCAACAGGTCCGCGAACACATGTTGTTGTAAATGGCTGGCAGCCTACTTCGGCAGAGCTGATGCAGGCGCCCAGCTAGCGCTGTGTGATTACTACCTACGAATACAGTACACTCACCGTTAACAGGCCCACGTTGTTCGCGTCCGCCGCTCCATGAATATTCCTTAATCCGAGCGTCACTTCGAACATGGTGTCATGCGTGGCCACAATTGAAGATGCGTCTGTTCGCTGGAACTCACACAGCGACCAAGACCCCAGACCAAAGCAACGTATTTGAAAGACGAATGGGACAGAGAGAAGGAGGAGGCACTAGCAGCGGTGCCACAGCTGTCGACGCAACTTTTCCCCTATCTACAAGGCAGGTGCCGGCGCAGTGCTGGCCGGGGTGAGCAGAGTGAGCGGGAAACCCGCCAAGATGGCGCCGAAAGGCAAACGCTGCTGTGCATACGGCGGGCGGCAGTTTGCACCGCAGGCAGGCGATGATGATGTGTGGGGTTTAACATCCCAAAACAAAAAATAACCAGCCGTGAGCAGGAATGGAACCTACGACCTTCGAACCGCAGGCAGTCGAATTGCGCTTGAAGAATGACAACTTGTAAATGGCAACTCTCCTTCCACCCAGCCGCACAGCGGTACAGGTTATTTACCAGCTTCGTTATCTTTGAGTAATTTCACGGAATGCGGCTGCAGTCGGCAAAAAATAGTGAAGCAAAACTTGCACAAACCGAAGTGCATCCTGGAACGGCCAGAAACAATAGTTATTTTGTTCTCGGTGGGATTAGCGGGAGAGCATCGCTACACCTTTTTTCAGTGGAATTTCTTTTCGCTTTGTCCGTGTCTGACGATTCCCCGTATGGTGCCGTATACACTGAATGCGTAGTCAAAGCTAGAACAAACAATCCACAGGCGCGGATGTTTAGAAGGCTTTTCACGCACCACGAAACGTGCCGAGGTTGTTATACCAAACTTCCTGCTGGTCACATGATCAGCACCCAATTCCATATGGTTGCCCAATGAGCTAGCTAAGCACCTGTAGCAAAGACAAGGCATGTTCGTGTTAAATGTTGGTTACATAAACCATGGTTGTGCATAAGCGCAGTCACAGCTTTCCGTGTGAATTGGTCATAACCCACGTTTTCCAGCATAGAAGCGCCTCAGCGTACCTAATCAGCTACCACAGCAAGTTCGTAAGCAATGATTAGGTACGAGAATGTGCAGCTATTTTCCGTGTAATGAATAGTCCTTGTACAGTACGCTGACCACCGCCATTCCTTAAGCCGCCTCTCCTATAGACTCCCAGTCTGGACAGGTGTGGGACCTTAAACATTAATAAGCAGTGCCCCCCCCGCAAACACACACACACACACGCGAAATTCGAGGACCCACGGGCTAATACGCACGCATGCTTATTCACAGGCGCACACACATACACGTATACACACATACGGCCACACACACACGCGCGACCATAAACGCACGCATGCATGGGTGTACACATGTGCACAGGCACTTTTCACACAAGCATAGACTCACACATACACGCGCACGCACACATGCACCGGTGTGCACACAATCGCGCTTACACACGAACACATGCGCAGGCTCACGCCCACCAACACACACATACTCGGGCGAAGATTATGTCTGTGTATATAATCCATAGCAAGCATATAAATTATAACCAACGCCAAAGGAAGCTTTCGTAACATGGATTGCAGTTAATTGTCATTATAGATGAAACACGATTTGCTTCTGCTGTATTTGAAGAGCAGCTTCACAGATGCTAAGTCAACTTATTCATTATTCAAGGCAAGGTTCATATATTCGTACAGTAGCTACGCTGCTCATCCACCAGTCTGAACGTCGTGGGTTCGATGCCAGCCATTGCTGTCGCATTAAGACGGAGGCGAAACGGTAGAAGCTTGTGCACAGTGCATTATCAGCGTTCGTTGAAGAACACCAAATGGTCAAAATCTCTAGAGCTCTCCACTACGGTGACCCTCATAATTATATCGAGGTTTTTGGGACTTAAAACCTGAGATATTAAAATACTGTGTTCTTTTTTTTCGCTGCATAGTCTATCTGATAGATCATCACCTACATACTTCTCAGGCACAAAAGCACCCTTAGCGCCAGGTTTAGGGTGCTGTCGAAGAAGGCACCCAAATTAAGAGAAGCTTTTTTTTAATCGACAATTTATGGGTGGTAAAGGCTGTTGCAAAAGGTTCTCTATCGTAAAAGCAGTCTTTTTACACCTTTTGGGGTGATTTTACACCCTTTGGGCCGTAAAATGTCTCATTGTGTACGTAGAAGAGACGCTTGCCCGACAAAGACCAATGCGTAAAAGAGTGAACAGCAATTCTACCGCATCCACAGCGAGCAAGGCTAAAAACAGTGCAATCTCAGACTTGACAGAAGTCGAACGTGTGATGAACAATGGCTCCTAAATAGTTTACAATCACAAACACTGCTGAGATATGTCATTGGAACTGCCACTCTTTCCATAAAAGTGCAGCGGCATTGCAAAAGTACATTGATTTAGCAATCAGTCAGCCTGAAGTTATATGCCTTCAAGAAGAAGGAAAGGGTGCAGCTTTGCTTAAGGATTGCTACAGAGTCACGAGTCCTCTATACCCGTGTGTTGCTACGTCAGTGCACAAAAGGATAGCAGTGAGTGTGCACTACGCCCCTCAATGCGTTACAGAGCATCAAATTATTGAAATGCATACGACGAAGAAAATGAAAGCGAAGATAATTATTTGCAAGAGATACAGCCCTCCAAAGGAATGATTGGCAGACTTTTTGGATATTCTTGAGTACGCTATGAGCCTCTTAGAGCAAAACGACAAATTCATGCTCCTAGGCGACTTCAACGCTTCACATACTAAATTGAGATATAGACGAGATACACCCAAAGGAAGAAACCTGGTAGAAATTACAGAAAAATATGATCTGGAGCTAGCAACTCTTCCACTAACACCTACCAGAATAGGGAACAGTGTCTGTGGGGATACCTGCCGCGATTTTACGTTCACGTTCAACATAATGCAAGGCCAATGGAGGAATCTAGATGAAAATCTGGGCAGTCATCACTGTCTTATTAGCTTTTCAATGAGC
The DNA here is from genome assembly GCF_043290135.1 of Rhipicephalus microplus. NCBI lineage: Eukaryota > Metazoa > Arthropoda > Arachnida > Ixodida > Ixodidae > Rhipicephalus > Rhipicephalus microplus. The sequence continues at coordinate 133,243,840 of NC_134700.1, forward strand.
GCCACCCGGCTCAAACAAATTTTCAAGCAAGCGAAAATCACAAACTGTACAGAGTACAGAAAACATCAAATGTCCGCCACACCTTCCACCACAGCCAAAGGAAATCAGGGATGATCATGCAGCCACAACAAAAGCTTATGCATCACCACAAAAACTCCAGCAGTTGACCCACATCTAATGCACCTATGGGAGGCTCGGTGCAGCTTAACGAAGAGTTGAAAAACCCAGTGGCTCAATAGAAAACTGAAGGCAAGTATAGCAGCTCCAACTGAACAGGCCAATAAGTATTCCAGGCAGCTACAAGTGGAGAGCTGGCTCCACTTTTGCGATTCGCTCAGGGGCATTCTGTTGACTGCGAAAACACGGGCGATTCTATGCAGCATGCTAGATTCGCAGTCGACAAAGACGTCTACAGCGAGAACGATACGTGCACTAGTGGGTGAATACAAAAGTGACAGCCAAACACTGATAGAAGCTCTTAAATATACGTAAACAGGGGGCGATAGCGCCGAAGCTCTTAGCTATGAAGGACTACCTAACGACACTCTCAATGAGCCCACCACAGCAGCAGAATTATACGCAGTGGCACATGACATCAGACAAAACACAACACCTAGAGAGGATGGCATCACCAACGCAATGTTGGTCAACCTCCGCAATGAACAACTTGGATGCTAGTAGACTACTTTCACAAGGACATTTAGGAAACGGGTGAGATTCCACAACAATGGAAGGAAGCCACTATGGTCATGATTTTCATACCTGAAAAACAGAAAACACTTCAAACCAGAAGCCAATATCGCTTTTGTCATGTCTCGTGAAGCTGCTTAAAAAAGTAATACTCGTCAGGTTAAGTGATTATATCGAAAGGCACAACCTCCTATCTACATACATGTATGGCTTTTGCATACATCTGTCGACACAAGATGTTTTCCTAACACTCTGAGACGATGTTATTAACAACGTGCCGACTAGAGCGGAGAATATTGCGGTGGCATTGAACCTAAAGAGCGCACTTGACACTATGTGCTTTAAACTTGAATGGAGAAACTACGGCAAATGCGCTGCGGACAAAAAATTTTTCACTATGTCAAGTCCTTCCTAAGTGTGTGAGTGAGAATTTATTAGAAGGCAGAGAGGTCGGCGTGAGCTAGTTCGCTCTAGCCTGCTACTCTACACAGGGGATAAGGGAAGGGGTAAGGAAAGAGAGATGAAGGGTGATGATGGGGACAAGAAGAGGTGGTGCGTAAGTACAGTAGCCACTTAGAATAGTACCCTACAGTCTAGTATCTAGTCCGGTGTTTTTTATAAAATCTGAAACAGCCTTTGTAGCAGTTTTTGACACTGTTTGGTCGTTCATTGCTGACAATATGGTTTTCACTTAATGGCGTTCGTCCGATGCTTGCCAACGTTGCAGTTGGCATTTTTCTTTGCACCACGTATAATGCACAGTCACAAAATATGTGAGCTATCGTTACGCGCACTTGGTAGTATTCACAAATCGGGCTGTCCGCACGGCCAATTAGGTGGCTGTAGTGGCGAGTGAAGGTGACGCCCAGGCGAACCCGGTGCAGTATATTAGCATGTCTTATGCTAATTTTATCTGGAAGACGAAAAGTCATACCGGGGTCTGTTTCCCGCAGAGGCTTGTTCTGGTTATCTGGTAGCGACCAGTAAGTGGCAGCGCATTCGCGAATGAGTGATCTCAACAATTTGTTCACGTCACTTCGCGAATATGGTCCTTCTTAACTGGTCAAAGTGCCACAATAGGAATACAAAACGTGCGATCGCCAAAACATTATCTCAACAACCGAGGAACTCCTCAGGGAGCTATTGTCTCGCCCTTGCTGTTTAACATTTGCATGAACAAAGTAGCGAAAAGGCTCAATGAAATCCAAGACCTCAAATTTGCAATATATGCAGATGACATGAAGTTGTGGATGAATATTGCTTATTAGACCACAAGGAAAGCACCTTACAAGAGGCAATTAGCACCATTGAATATTTGGTGGCGGACCACGGTATGGCCTGTGCACCGGAAAAATCCGAATGGCTCAAAGTTCAAGGAACAAATTACCGCAACAGAGCAAATGTGCATTTTTAAATAAAAACATCACTCTTTTAGAAAGAACCAATATGCGTGTTTTGGGCCTCTGGATTCAATGTAATCGGCGAGTTTCTGTCGCAACCCTGAAAACATCAGTGAAGCAAATAGCTCGACTAATTAGAAGAATCGTTAAGAAAGGGAGATGCCTGCACAAAAGCGAGACAATACGACTGGTTCAAGCTTTCATCGTTAGCAGGATAACGCATTCCCCTGTCCCATCAAAAGCGAAGTTGCACGGAAATCAACATGGTGGACCAGATCATACGGGGCGCCTCCAAAGCGGCACTACGATTGCTAGTGAGCACCGCAAATGATAGACTTCACGACACAGGTGTGTACAACACATTTCAGGAGCTGAAGGCCACGGTTATGATAACTCAGACAGAATGACCGTGTCTAACACAACCTGGGCAACAACTAGTATGTGAACTGAGCTATCCGGTCCACCCACTACACTGCAGTGACTGAATTCGTCACATTCTGAGCCATATCAGGACGCAAAGAAAAGTGACACCGATACCAAAGAAGATGAATGCCAAGTATCGCAAAGGCCGAAGGCAAGCGCGAGCCAAGCAACTCATTAAAACCTTCAAAGACAGTGAAAATGTGCTGTAGACGGACGTCACTCGGACTTTCAGAGGACACGTCATATTAGCCGTTCGTAACACACAACGCAATAAAACCAATATAATGGCCGCAGTCAACACCAAATGCTGCACAGCCATAGCTGAAGCCTCAGCAATTGCGATGGCAATCAATCATTCCGACAGCGCTGGGCAGTCGGCATTGGTTATCTTAGATTCTCAAGCAGCGTGTAGAATGTACGTGCAAGGGAGATTACCACGAATCGCATCAAGAGTATTAGGTGACTCACTCCGAGAAGACCATGGAATCATATGGTGTCCAGCACATGAGGGCATGCAAGAGAATGAGAGGGTGCATGCCTTAGCTCGAGAACTTACAAACCGAGTGGGTAGCCAGAGCCCATGCCAAGATGATCCGCCTACGGTTCAAGACATCCTCGAACACAAACAACGCACGAGAGAACGTCTAGCCCCACCGCATCTGCAGCTTGGAACCGCAGTAGCTCGCGCTTGTAGAAGAATTCAAACGCACGCCTACCCCGACTTGGAGAGGGCCCATCACATGAATCCCACTTTATATGGCAGCGCTTGTCCATGGTGTGGAGCACGGCCTTCACTGTCGCATGTGACGTGGGAATGCGCAGCAAGGCCACATGAGGCAAACTCGCCTGGGTTACGAGCTTACTCTAGTGAGCCGTGGGAGACCATCCTCGCTCGGCTAGAGCTGGAGGTCGAAGGAGGCCTCTTGAACCAGGCGGAGCGTGTAGCGAGGATCACTGGAGTCCTGGAATAGAGACCATCTACTTGCTCTTTTCCCTTCTACTCCTTCTATGAATAACCAATGAAGTTTTTCCACCACCATCATTGACTTATCCTGACTGTAAGATAGCCTATTTTTTACTTTCTCACAGCAACAACAGAATTTTTAAGGTCTAAGCGGTCCTCTTGTAAGCAATATTTATTGGACTATGAACAAATATGTTTCGCTGATTTAGAGATTATAAAAAAACCTTATCGACCAAGTATGAATGATAGTAGTGTATACGAGAAGTTTTTGTTTCGGACAAACACATTCTTGGTGAGATTTACAGACAATAAAATTTTGTTTGTTTCTTTAGTCAACTAGTTGAATCTTTCAAGTATGCTTTTTGTACGATACACTGCATTCAAAGAATCATATGCTTGTCGGCGTTTTTTACGTTTGGAGAATACGACGGCCTTAACCACAAAAGTGTGTGCTCGACTTCATTTGGACTCAAAGTGTATCGAACAATCCCACCAATAAAATGAACAATGAGACCGCTGAAAGGCCTTTTTGTGTGATACAGCCAATTAAACCAATTTTTGATAAAGATAAAAAGGTCATGTCTAGAATATAATATTTGCACTTGAACGAATGGCACCGCAGAAAAGGTAATAGGCTAAAGTGAACAAAAAAAGAACATGTACACCCTACTTGAGTGTTCGTGAAGTTCCGAGCGTGCCCAGTATGACAATTTCACAAATAAACAGTAAAGCACACAGTAAGACCTTTATTATTCTTTGCACCGTTGTTAGAGCGTTGTAAGCATTATCCCATGGTTGTAGCTTCTATCTCTGTGAACGCAAAGTTTGTACAGATTGATCTGAAGTGCAGATGAACTTGGAAAACGCAATCCACTTTAGAAAAACTACACTGCAGTTGAAAATTGTATATAATGTCTTCTACAAACACATTCCTTGACTCCGTGAGCTGGTGTCATCACTACGCGATGACATTAATCTCTCAACTCACTAGGGCGGAGAAAAATATGCTTAGGAGGCTTCGGGCAGGGGTGGCCCTTACATGGGCCGTTACATCATCACGGAACTGGTCGCATATACCAGTTAGTGATACGTGGCCATGTTGTACTACTACAGTGACGCAAGCAAATGCATATCACCTTATACGGACATGTCAGTGTTACATCCGGAACGCTCCCGTCACCTCCTTGAAGCCAGCCTTCGCTACAGCGACAGAACCAGTCACAACCGCTGCATACAACACATTCCACAAGACACTACTTCACCTCAAACACAAAAGCGGCTGAGCGGTGCGCATTTAATACACATACATCCAAAAATATTGTGCCTCAAAGGCAAGTCTTTGTCGCAAGAAAAAAAAGAGTCCTATATGGTGGTGCATTGCTAAAGATTTTGATGCATCCTGGTCACGGCGCTGACTAAGTTCCAAAAACACCGTGTATGAGAGGCCTCTATCTCAGTCTGTATAATTATATACAAGTAAACGGTAATTAATGGCGCCATGCTTCCATTGTCTGCAATGAGGGCAGTCGCGTTACCCATAATACACATAAAGCAGTCGCTTTATGTGTATTCGCTTTTCTCGTAAGAGAGGAAAGGCAAACTGTTTTAGAGAATTTCTCTCTTCCTTTCCGCGGTGCTCATCCACTCTTTTTTTATGCTTTATACGCTCTGCAAACTCACTTGCTTAGCGTCGCCGAAATGAGCCTAATGACCCATAATAGGCGCTCTGGTTCCCTTAACCTTGTCTCTGTAGCAGGAATATTGCTGATTAATGAGCTGGCTAGTCGACGATTGCTATGTTAGCTAAATACCTCTACGCCTATCACTCAGCAGTATCATGTAATGTACCATTTAGTTTGAAGTATTTTTCGCTTGCTGCTTCTTTTGTCGTCATGCCTTTAACACTTTACGCATATTTTGTTGCACTTCTTCCCAGCGTTATCGCTCACGCGTGGAGTACATGAAACACAATATTTAAGAAATAACATACAGTAATGCAAAGGGAGGTATAGCATGTGTCTTCCTTTGGCATTACTAAATGAAATGTAAATGGGAAGAAGAAAAAGTGGAGAAAACGATAATGGGCCACACGCGGCAATTTATTCTTTTGACCAATCTTTTCGTGAACATTTCTTTCTTTACATTTGCATTAAAATTTACAATAATCATATGCCTTACTGTTCATGCGAGGTTTAGACGAATTTCTTGTTCTTCAAACAACTCTGTTCATGTCCGATTTCGATGTCTTCAAACAACTCTAAAATTGACCTTAGAAGAGTTTTTCTCGATGCAACTCATATATATGATTTCAGCAGTCGCTGGCCCTTCTGTCTTTGCAACGTTTCGACAATATTCATAAGGTTCACCACGTCACACAACTTCCCTACTTTCTGTTGTTTAGCTTACCCGAGCTTACTCTGAATGTATCAAAATTACCTGCTCGCCTAACGATGCTCTACCTTATGAAATAATTCTTTCGAAGCACTAGATTTTAACCTACGCTTGAAAGTGTGTTTCAAATTCCTAAAAGCATAAATAACGTTTGCGCTAAAAGCACCGAGGAATATTTTTTCTTGTATATTTTCATCTTTGTACCTAATGGATAAGAAATGATGGCTTACGTGCGCTTTGCATGAAATTTACGTAAATCGGTTCAGACAACAAACGTACTTGCGTAATCGTTATCATTTCACTAGCATTGCCGCGAGTTTTGTAATACTGGCAAATAAGAAAATGTAAATATGGAGCTCTTGTTTGATTAATGTGCACGGCTGCTCAGAGTGGTCGCCTTTAATAAGAGCTCACGCTATGTCGTGCTGACGAACACTTAGGTTTTATTACTGGCTGCTTATTATCATTATTATTTTATTATTATTATTATTATTATTATTAATATTATTATTATTATTATTATTATTATTATTATTATTATTATTATTATTATTATTATTATTATTATTATTATTATTATTATTATTATTATTATTATTATTATTATTATTATTATTAATATTATTATTATTATTATTATTATCATTCAATCCTATTCTTCCGTCTGGAGGAAAATGGACTCATGAGCCGAACTTGTGTGCCTTCTTTTGTTTTCTCGCTAAGCTTATTTTGCTGTAGCTAGCATTCATTGTTGATTCAACAACGAGTTGGACAGCGTATTATTACATCAAATTTTACGAATGGCAGTATGTAAAATCATGAAAAAAAAGAACTTCAAGTTAACATATCAACTAATATTTCTAATTTCTGCATTTTCAAATACTAATTCCTGACTTTACAACCTGTAATTTCTCCTTATTGTAGTTAATATTAGTTACACCAAGCATTTCGCATCGAAAGGCCAGTATGTTGCGGATTTTTGCAAGACGCTTTCACTGTACCAATATTCCAACAAACCAACATTTGAAAATATAATTGGGACATGCTTTTAGAACGCGCGACTTGGCTTCGAAATATTTTATCGCCCAAGGGGACAAGTTATTTCTTGTAAATAAGAAACATAAATGTTTTTTTTAATTCATTGCTCGCTATTAGTCATTCATGAAACATACATCACCCATAAGGCTCACTCGTACTCGCACTCACCGATGTTTTCTTTAATTGGACTAACTCTAATTCACTAAAATTCTCACCAATTGTAATCGCTCATACTCACACTCACAGCTTTCTCCGAGTCGGAGCGAGTCAGCTCATAAGTCTCTTCAGCGGGAATTAATGACAGTCTGTTCAAGAACAACAACAACAACAACAACAACAACAACAACAACAACAAGAACAACAATAATATGATAATAATAATAATAATAATAATAATAATAATAATAATAATAATAATAATAATCAGGAAAATTTTACGTTCTCTTCTCTCGACAAATTGCTCTTTAAAACTAGAAAAATGATTGCGTCAAAAGTCTAAATATCACGTCAATGGCTGATTACAGTGTGTCGGTTTCAGAAGTTACAGGCGCCACTGTGGCAGGCCACGACGCGTATGCGTGTGCGCGCGACTGCACTGAAAATTCGTGTGTTCGAATAGAAAAAACTGCTCAAGGCCACAAGACGTGCGGGATGTACCTCCTTTCTGCGTGGCATTCCTCTGTGCTTAACTTGTAGTGCTTCTAGCAGTACGAAATAAGAAAAAAAAAACGCAATTGCATCGTGCAAGTATTCTTTGTAACTCCGCTCGTACTGCACGAATTAGAAAAAAAATGTGGCGGTAAATTCGTGAGGCCATAAACTCAATGAATCTAATGTACGGCTACTTAGAAAAGTGTTGCAGGGCCCTTTCCGGGCATGGCCACCTTGCTCTCTATCATCATGTACACTAAACACTGTGTATGTGTGTTAGCACTGTGTGTGTGTGTCCTTTTTAATTGTTTTTTTTCTTGCGCGGGTAAATTTATCTTAACACTGAACACGGATATTTAAGGTACTGTGATGATGCTCATCAGGTGGTTACTGCGCAGAATTGCTGGCGCTAAATATGGCTTTTGGGGGTAGTGGTGATAAGTACAGCTGTTGGGGGCTGTGGTGAGAAAAAAAACAGAGATAACCAGTACAGTGACTGGTTGCGCTATTTCAGAGGAGGTAGGCGGGGATCTCTAGGGATACCGCCACTTCCACTGCGCCCTGGAGGAGCCGGCGTTGGTCTTCTGGCTCAGAGGCACGCAAGAGTGACTCCCATGACTCGGGGGTGTTTGTTACTCATATTCGTCGTCATTCATACATATCGTGTCTACGTGCACGAATTACAATACAGATGTTCACTTCCATCAGTGTTTTCACCTGAGCTGTATAGAACATGACACGCGCACTCCGTCTATCTGAAGCAAATTGTTTCGAAGTCAGGGTGTGAGTCAGCCGCTGAAGATTGCTTTATTAAAGTTCAGAAATCGATTCCCCTCCCATTTTCACTCACCGGCCTTTTCAAAATAAACGTTTTTTTCTCTCTCTTTCTTTCTTCAATAAATTTGTGAACGTGATTTTTTATAGCGCGGTGTAATGATGACTATGTATGTGGCAGTGTGTATTTGTCCTTTGGCTTTCAACCAACTCTTCGTTTTTGGTATATACTGCGGAAGTATATATTTTACGTTTGTGGTAAGTAAAATTCATCATAAATCACCGCTGCCGTCTGTGTCCTTTATGTAAATAAAGGACTCAGACGGCAGCGGTGATTTATGAGTCTGTGTCCTTTACGTAAATAAAGGACACAGACGGAAGCGCTGCCTTTTACGTTGTTTTCATGTGAAGCACATGGGGCATTTCAAACTCGCAACGTAGGAAATTCGGACATCTTCGGTGTCTCCAAATTTTCGAAAAAAAAACTTTGCTTGCTGGAATCTCAGATAGTGTGACGAAGCACATCACGTGGCTTATCCTATGACCCCACACTAAGGTCCTCGCAATCATATTCATGAAGCAATATATACTGCTTGGCATTCTTTGTTAACACTTTCGAATGTCAAATAAATGCTAATGAATTCATTATATTGGCTTCGTATCAATCCTGAAGTGTTCTATAATATACTGGTAAAGGTATTCATTTTTGTCCTACTGCGTTAAGTAGTTTTGTAATTAAAAATTTCAAAGATGGTCTGCGTGCCAGTGTACTTATTTACAGTAAAGATTTCTTTTATATTAGTTTTGTTTGATAATGTTGCTCAATTGAGACAAAATTAAAGCAGCTTCGCACTATAGTGGTCCAATAGCTTACGCATTGGGGAGCTAGGCTTCTTTGTTTCTTTTTAGATTTCTCCATCCTTTCTCATCTCTTTTTTTTCTTTCGGAGGCGAAAATGCTGTAGGTCCATGTGCTCAGGTTTAAGCGCATAATATAAAACTCCAGGTGGTGGAAACTTCCGGAGCCCTCCACTACGGCGTCTCTGATAATCAAATGGTGGTTTTGGAACGTGAAACCCCACATATCATTCAATGAATCTTTCTTTCTTTTTATCTACTTACGTTCTTTTTCTGTATTTTGCAACTTTTTTTCTCTCATCTTCTTTTTTTGATTGTTCTGTTTTGACATTGCTTCACTCCTTTCTTTTTTGTCTATTTATCGCATGAATCATCTGGAAGAAATACACAACGGGAAAAGAGATATAAAACTCTTTAGTTGTTGTATATTGCTTTGTTTTTTATCTGATTCCACAGTTTCCTTCTTGTTTCTGTTCCTGCATTTGTTTCTACTTCTGTCTTCTTCATTCTGTCTATGCTATGATTTACTCTCTTCCACTATTCATCATCTCTCACGCTTTCTACTCAACCTCACTCTCTCTTGTCGCCCTCTTCTTTGACTCTCACCCTCCATTTCTATCTGTGTGCTCGTCCCTGTATTTCTTTCTTTTTCTTGTTCTTTTATCTTCCTTATCGTTTGCTGTCCTGCTTCCCATCTCTCCCTCTTTCTCGCTAGCTGCATGTTCTTTTTTTACCTCTACCTCTGTATAGAGTTTTTTATTCTTTCTTTTTCTGTCATTATTTTATCGCATTTCATCTCTACTCATTTTATGTCATGCCTTAGTCTACTATTTTCCCTTTTTTATTTGCGTCACGTTTTTATTCCTCATCCTCACTTCCCATTTCTACTTACGTGTCGTAATTCACTACATAAGGCCATGTCATGCTTCAATACCGTGGCTGGATTGCCTAGCGATGTGGTTCTTAGTGTCGGATGTGTAAGGAAGGCTTTTTGTACCAATATAACTAATTGGGGACCACTTGCAATGAAAAAAAGTTGCCAAGGGGAGATAGGTGCATTCTATTTCTACCAAAAAATGGTTCAACAAAAGTACCACGTCTTTCCGACCTCAAAAGCCTGAGCATGTCAGTGAGTTGTACAGTCTGCAGCCAAATCCAAGCTCTATTCATCTGTGTTTGCTTTACAACTGCGAAAACTCTGACAAAGCTTTTATCAAACATATATATCGCGGAATATTAAACTCGAACTTCTCAGCGCATCTTGTGAAGGAGGTACACAAATCGGCTTCATTACAATTAGGCTGCGCCGTCAAGCATCCCAAACATTAGAAATTACTACTGCGACGCGCCTAAGCGCTCTTTCAAAAACATGATCTCTTTTTTCGGGCCTGAGTTTTGTGGGCACACAAAATGATCTCTTGGACCACGTGAGGTTCATGAATGCCCTTTGAAAACCGCAGGTATTATGACCGTCATGCTCGCATTCGAATCATGAAAGCGCTGGTTTCAATGTCGACTTGGGTAAAAATTTTTAGCAACAAACTCTTCTGTTTCTGTGTTTTTTTAATTTCACTACCACTACACTCTTTGTTTCACTCATCTTGATATTGTAGCTCTGGCTGATGGAATTGCCGCAGGTGTTCTAGGAGTGAGAGGAAGAAGAAGCCGAAGTGTGCGAACGCTTCCACTATGGCTCCTGCTTTTTTCAACGTTTTTGTGACGCCACTTTGTGATTTCAACATCATATTAGTGCAACGATTTCCAGAAGACACAAGGACTCTGCCGACACAATTTGGGCGCAGTGAGTGCTTGCTTATTGCATTTTATTTCGCCTCCGCCATCGTCGCTCGCCCATCGACAGCTAGCCCTGACGAGTGTCTTCTTTGCTCTAACGTGGCGCGTGCTTGCTCGCGTGCCCCGTAGCCGCACTGTCTCGCTGAGCGCTGGAGTACCAAGTGACAGGGGAAGACATTGACCCTGAAGAAATCACGCCAGACCAAGGCTGGCAGACCGCCTCGTGTCGCCGAGCAAGAAATGAAGACTCCAAACGTGTGCCGTCATTTAGCGCTTTGAAACGCAACGAGCACAAGCCCCGCAACAGAGAAAATGTGAAGAACAAGATTATTCGAGCAAGCCGAATGCCTCACCTACCAAAGAACGACATCCGCATGATCATTAGGCCCAGAGGGGGTCTTAACATCGCTAGGGTTGGCCCAACGACAATCGCTGGAGCCATTTCGACTTCGGCAGGTATCAGCCCATCGGAACAGCAAGCAGACATGCTCTGCCCCAACATTAAACAGAATATCTGAGTAGCAAGCACGCCGAAGAGAGAAAATGCTTATCGCTACGTGCGCGTTAAAGAAATCCGCATCGCTGACAAGACCTATGAAGTTAGTGCCTACGAAGCGGCACCACATTCTACATGCAAAGGTGTCATTCGAGGGATTCCCGTGCAAGACGGTTCGGCGGCCATTGATGCGAAGATTGTCAACGACCGCAATCCACTAGCTTTGGCTGCCAAGCGCATAGGAAGTACCACTGCAGTGATAGTGGCCTTCGATGAACATCATGTGCCCAATTTTGTGCGATACGGATCGGTGCTACTTCAATGTACAATATACCGTAGACAGATAGATATTGTCACAGGGTCGTGACGTGGCCGAAGACAGGAGACTTCGTGTTGGGTTTAACTGTTTATTTGGGCGAACCTGTGCCCGGTAAACGGAAAGTTCACTTACAGCAGCAGTCTCGCACAGATAGCAGTCTCGGACTGATAGCGGCGAACGAAGCGTCGGCCTACGATCAACTACTGACAAGCGGCGAAGCGCGTCGGCATTTATACCCTTGCCGTCGAATGTTCTAGCGTTATCGCTGGTGGCGGCGTAGGTTCCAGAACAATCTGCACCGTTCGCACAGTGGGCGTGATCTTATCGAAATGATCTACTACAGTCCGGAACCTTCTCGAAAACTGCAGGCGCGGTTCGCGCTGAGAATGATGTGGTGTTTTGGGACGATAACAAAAACTTGGGAAATGAAACGTGGCATTGCCCCCCTCTGAAAAAAAGGCATCGTCCCGATGCTTTAACTAAAGATAAAGGTACAATAATAATGCTAGAAAGTACAATGAATAAATTACGATACAACGATAATAAAAAAAACACTGTTTCAGTTTGTTAACGCGCATGAAACGGCTTGAGGCGCGCGACATGTACGACTTCAGGTCGCGATCGGCGTCAATGAGAGTTCGTGATGCCGTCGGGGACAACCTCGTAATCAAGTGGGCCGAGACGTCGAACCACCCTGTACGGTCCGAAGTACCGTCGCAGAAGCTTTTCACTTAGTCCACGTCGGCGTACCGGCGTCCACACCCAAACACGTTCATCGGGCTGGTATTCCATGAAGCGTCGTCGAAGGTTGTAACGGTGGCTGTCGGTCGTCTGTTGATTCTCGATACGGAGACGCGCAAGTTGTCGGGCTTCTTCGGCGCGTTGAAGGTACTCGCTCACATCCAGGTTTCCTTCGTCGGTGACGTTGGGTAACATGGCATCGAGCGTCGTTGCCGGGCTCCTTCCGTAGACCAATTTGTATGGAGATACAAATTGGTCTACGGATGGAGCCGCCGTGTTGAATGCGAAGGTAACATACGGAAGAATGGCGTCCCACGTCTTGTGTTCGACATCGACGTACATTGACAGCAAGTCGGCGATCGTCTTCTTAAGCCGCTCGGTGAGGCCGTTGGTCTGTGGGTGGTACGCTGTCGTCTGGCGGTGGTTTGTTTGGCTGTATGCCAAGATCGCTTGTGTTAAGTCGGCAGTGAAGGCCGTTCCTCTGTTGGTGATAAGGACCTCCGGGGCGCCGTGACGTAGGACGATATTTTCGACGAAGAACTTAGCTACCTCGGATGCACTACCTTTTGGCAGGGCTTTTGTCTCGGCGTAGCGGGTGAGGTAGTCGGTAGCTACCACGATACACTTGTTTCCGAAAGTCGACGTCGGGAACGGCCCCAGTAGGTCCATACCAATCTGCTGGAAAGGTCGGCAAGGTGGATCAATTGGCTGCAGAAGTCCTGCTGGCCTTGTCGGCGGTGTCTTGCTTTGCTGACAGTCCCGGCATGTCCTCACATAACGAGTGACGTCGGTGGTAAGACGTGGCCAGTAGTTCCTTTCTTGTATCCTCGCGAGCGTGCGAGAAACACCGAGGTGCCCTGCCGTCGGATCGTCGTGCAGGGCCTGCAGGAGTTCTGGTCGCAGAGCTGAAGGCACCACAAGGAGGTACTTAGCTGGAAGCGGTGAAAAGTTTTCTTTTGTAGAAGACCGTTTCGTAGAAAGAACGACGCAAGTGCGCGCTTGAATACCTTCGGGACTTCGGCGGTCCTGCCTTCGAGGTATTCTATTAGGGTCTTAAGTTCCGGGTCGGCCCGCTGTCGTTCAGCGAAGTCGTCGGTAGTTATCGTTCCGAAGAAGTACTCGTCATCCGGGTCGTCGTGTAGCGATTGGTCGACAGGCGCACGAGAGAGACAGTCGGCGTCAGAGTGTTTTTCGCCGGACTTGTAAATGACAGTAATGTCATACTCTTGAAGTCTCAGGCTCCATCGTGCAAGGCGACCTGAAGGGTCCTTCAAGGTGGCTAGCCAACACAAGGCGTGGTGGTCGCTCACAACTTTGAAGGGCCTGCCGTAGAGGTAGGGGCGAAATTTCGACGTAGCCCAGATGATGGCGAGGCACTCCTTTTCTGTTGTGGAATAATTTGCTTCTGCTTTGGATAGCGATCGGCTGGCGTAACTAATAACCCTTTCAAGTCCGTCAGCCCTCTGCACAAGAACGGCGCCAAGACCTACGCTGCTTGCGTCAGTATGTATTTCTGTCTCGGCGAATTCGTTGAAATTGGCAAGTAATGGAGGCGTCTGGAGGCGATGTTTAAGCTCCTGGAAAGCGTGTTCCTGTGGCGTTTCCCACTTGAACTTCACGTCGGCCTTGGTAAGGTTAGTGAGAGGATCGGCGATGCGGGCGAAGTTTTTGACGAACCGCCTATAATAGGTGCACAGGCCCAGAAATCGGCGCACGGCCTTCTTGTCAGTGGGCGGCGGGAAGTCGGCGATGGCGGCTGTTTTCCGTGGATCGGGACGAACTCCAGACTTGCTGATAACGTGTCCCAGAAACAAGAGCTCCTCATACGCAAATCTGCACTTTTCTGGCTTCAGTGTGAGTCCGGACGTCTTGATGTCTTGAAGTACAGCTTCAAGGCGCCGAAGATGCTCGTCAAAACTCGAAGAAAACACGACGACGTCGTCCAAGTACACAAGGCAAGTTTGCCACTTCAATCCTGCCAGTACTGTATCCATAACGCGTTGAAAAGTTGCAGGCGCTGAGCAAAGGCCGAAGGGCATCACCTTAAATTCGAAGAGGCCGTCCGGTGTTATAAACGCCGTCTTCTCTCGGTCTCTTTCGTCGACTTCGATTTGCCAATAGCCAGTCTTGAGGTCTATTGACGAAAAGTACTTGGCGTTATGGAGCCGATCAAGTGCGTCGTCTATTCGTGGGAGAGGATACACGTCCTTTCTTGTGATTTTGTTCAGGCGGCAATATTCGACGCAGAAACGTAGGGTCCCATCTTTTTTCTTCACTAACACCACGGGGGATGCCCATGGACTCTTGGACGGCTGGATAATGTCATCCTGCAGCATTTCATCAACTTGTCTCTTCATGGCCTCACGTTCTCGCGTCGAAACCCTGTACGGACTCTCACGGAGTGGTCTGGCATTTTCTTCGGTTATGATGCGATGTTTCGTGATTGGGGTCTGCCGAATTTTCGATGACGACGAAAAGCAATCTTTGTATTGCAGGAGCAGGGCCTTGAGCTATTCTTGCTTATCGTTCGGTAGTCTGGGATTGTCGTTGAAAGCTATGGGAAGGGCTTGGTTCCTCTGAGCAGGTTCCGCAGAATCGGCGAGGGCGAAAGCACTGGTGGCTTCGACAATTTCTTCGATGTATACAACCATTGTTCCTTTGTTCACATGTTTGTACTCATTGCTGAAATTCGTGAGCATAACCGTTGCTTTGCCTCCCGCAGCTCTGCTATTCCTCTTGCGACGCAAATATTTCGGGTGACCAACAGATGCTGACTGCCTTCAACGACGCCTTCCAAGTCAGGTGATTTAGGAGCGCCGACTGAAATAATGACGCTTGAGTGAGCCGGAATGGTGACTTGTTCTTCCAGCACATTCAAGGCATGGTGTCCTGACGGCGTGCGTGGTGGTAGTGCTTCTTCTGTGGATAACGTTATCGACATTGTTTTTAGGTTGATGACAGCACCATGGAGGCATAAGAAGTCCATGCCAAGGATGACATCTCTCGAGCAACGCTGTAGGACTACGAAGTCTGTAGAATAAATACGGCCGTTAATGGTGACTCTCGCTGTGCAGATTCCTGCAGCCGTTACAAGATGACCTCCGGCTGTGCGGATTTCAGGGCCTTTCCAAGCTGTCCTAACTTTCTTTAACTTCGCGGCGAACGACCCACTGATGACAGAATAGTCGGCTCCAGTATCGACGAGAGCGGTCACACTGTGGCCATCAATAAGAACGTCGATGTCGCTAGTTCGCCGTCTCGCATTACAGTTAGGGCGTGGCGTCGGGTCATGGCTGCGTCGGCTTGATCCGCTGCTTCCATGTTGCGTCGTCAGGCCACCTCCGGTAAGCGAGCTTTCGCCGTCAGGGCTTTGCCTGGTTGGCATTGTGTTCGGAAAGCTCCGTCGCGGCGTCGTCGTCGTCGGAGGATCTTCGGTAGTTCGTCGCACAGCAACCGCACC
Source organism: Rhipicephalus microplus (assembly GCF_043290135.1). Lineage (NCBI taxonomy): Eukaryota > Metazoa > Arthropoda > Arachnida > Ixodida > Ixodidae > Rhipicephalus > Rhipicephalus microplus. Next base: position 133,259,838 of record NC_134700.1, read on the forward strand.
TCCACCGGTTGCTGCCCTTAGTTTCCCGAATGCGGGCTAGGAGACCGGCCCCGCGTTGGGCCGGAGTACTGCCGGGGGTGCGGTGACATGCGGCGGCTGGGCGATGGCGAACGGGAAGGACTTCGGGGTGTCCATTGAGTTCCTGTCAGGTAGTTGGCGATGTCACGTGGCCGTTCCCCTGGCTGCGGACGTGGTGCATCGACGGCGAAGCCAGGCAGTCCCATCTGTCGGTACCGGCAACGGCGGTAAGTGTGCCCAGTCTCGCCGCAGTGGTAGCACAGTGAGCGGTGCTCAGGGGTGCGCAAAACGTCGGTTTTCCTCGGCGCACTGCGCTGGCCCGCTGGTGAACGGTAGGTCGTCGGTGGGGGTGTTGGCGGCGGTGGTGTCCGGCGACGGAAGTGTGACGGGGCGGCGTTTTGGCGTGGACGGGGAGGAGCGTTGTGGCGCACTGCAGCGGCGTAGCTCATAGTTTCTGGCTCGGGCAGCGGTGTTTGGGGAATTCGAAGTGATTGCCGAACTTCTTCTCGCACAATGTCGGTGATCGAATCCACTTGAGGGTGCGCCGAAGGCAACAGTTTGCGCAGCTCTTCCCGCACGATCGCTCAGATCGTTTCACGCTGGTTTTCGGAGTCACTGGTTTGAGCAGCAGCGCATTCTGGAGTCAGGCGACGATTATACTGTCTGGTGCGCATGTCAAGGGTTTTTTCGATGGTGGTCGCCTCGGATACAAATTCTTGGACGGTGTTCGGTGGATTCCTCATTAGTCCCACGAAGAGCTCCTGTTTGACCCCTCGCATGAGGAAACGAACTTTCTTCTCCTCAGGCATGTCTGGGTCAGCGTGACCAAATAGGCGGGTCATCTCCTCTGTGAAAATTACAACCTTCTCATTTGGTAGCTGAACCCGGGTCTCTAGTTCAGCAGCGGCCCTTTCTTTGCGAGCGACGCTCGCGAACGTTTGCAGAAATGCGCCGCAGAAGACATCCCGCGTTCGGAGCGTGGACTCACGATTCTCTAGCCAGGTCCTTGCGGTGTCTTCCAGGTAGAAGTACACACGACGGAGATTTTCTTCGTTGTCCCAGTGGTTAAGGGCGGCCACACGGTCCTATGTTTCTAGCCAGGACTCCGGGTCTTCGAACGATGACCCATGGAAAATTGGTGGTTCCCTGGGTTGATGCATGACCATCGTGGGCTGGGATGCGGCTGTTGTCATTATCGCTGCAGTCGCGGTCATGGCCTTGGTCTTCCGCGCCTTGTCTTCTAGAATCCCGTACTCCGGTGGTAGCCCTTGCTGTCGGCGGCTTGTTCGCTGCTCCGGGTTGGCGTCGGTGTCTTCTCCGCGATGTGGTCTGGGTTCACGGCTTGACGGGGGCGTCCGGTACATGAACGAAGCAGCACCTCCACCAGATGTCACGGGGTCATGACGTGGCCGAAGACAGGAGACTTCGTGTTGGGTTTAACTGTTTATTTGGGCGAACCTGTGCCCGGTAAACGGAAAGTCCACTTACAGCAGTCTCGCACAGATAGCAGTCTCGGACTGATAGCGGCGAACGGAGCGTCGGCCTTCGATCAACTACTGACAAGCGGCGAAGCACGTCGGCATTTATACCCTTGCCGTCGAATGTTCTAGCGTTATCGCTGGCGGCGGCGTAGGTTCCAGAACAATCTGCACCGTTCGCACAGTGGGCGTGATCTTATCGAAATGATTTACTACAGTCCGGAACCTTCTCGAAAACTGCAGGCGCGGTTCGCGTTGAGAATGGTGTGGTGTTTTGGGACGAGAACAAAAACTTGGGAAATGGAACGTGGCAATATTTGCTGCGCCTGCGGTCGGCTTGGACATCGAGCGGACGTTTGCCCGAACCCTGGAGACGTTATCTGCAGAGGCTGCAGCGTGCCGAACCCCGAAAAAAACACCGCTGCACACCAACTTGCAAGCTTTGCGGAGGAGCCCACCTCACTTCCGACCGGGAATGTAAAGAACGCTACCACATTTGATACGTGGTGCGCCGTCGACGATGGGAGCGAGCACACTCGACGCGACACAACAGTTACGAAGCAATGAACGAGTTCAACGCAACCGCTGACGACGACCAGGCCTCGAAGCTTTCTACAGATGGTCGATCCGATGACAGCCGATCCCGGTCCCGATCCCGGAGTCGTCCCAGGAACCGCACCATGCGTGTATCGAGATCCCAGAGCCACCCTCGGACACACTCCCGCAGCGCGCGAAGTGGGACCTTAACCAGATCTATATCGCGAGGCGACTCCAGGTCTCGTTCTGGTTCACGTCACGGTTCTCGTTCAGGTTCCCGGCCCGGGTCACGCTCCGGCTCCCAATCTGGTTCCGGCCTCATGCCGGTTCCAGGCCTCACCCCAGTATCACCGGGATCTCACGTCAACGATCGCCTAGCCCATCGGCACCACCATCGCCAGGCAACGCCAACAAGAATAAACGGGGACCTCTCACTTGGGCGGACGCCGTCCGGAGAAAAGGAAACACTACATCACAGGTAGGGTCGGGTTCACTCCCAGAGCATGATACACACACGACATCTTAGATAGCGATCTTAAAGCACGAAAGTGCGATGATGAAAAAAAGAATACGCAAACTCACAGTCGCAATTGCCGAACTAAAAACTGACAGAAACGCACGCGCTGCTACGCCCAGAACCGACAACGACGACAATGCAGTCACTCCGTTGCAGCCGCAACCCGTAGGCGCCGGTAACGACGACGGCGAGAGCGCACCCAAGAAACGCGCGGTTGCCACGACCAGCCAGCTTTAAAGGGAGAGTTAGACGACATTAAGAGCACGCTATTGGCGATTAAGGAAAGCCTTCGCTTTTTTGGCGAAAGCATGGCTCTCGTGCAGTCTACTCTCGCTGTACACGGTAATCGTTTGGGCCAAGTAGAGCAATATCTTGATCACGTCGTCGGCCCTGCCGTTGCCGCGGGTAAGCCGTTGTCGAAACTTACAGCCGTGCCCAGTACACCACATCACGCGGCCCTTATGCACCCGCCGGGTGCTCAGGCCGACTCTTAAATGCTTCAAGATGGCCAGGCCAATTGACGAGTTGCGAATCTGGCAAAGGAACTGCAGGAGCTTCACCCACAAGAAAGCTTTCCTGCAGCGATACCTCCGTAGCCACGAAGCCAAACCTCAAATCATGCTAATACAAGAGACTGTAGTACCAACCGCCACGTTTTCGGGATACCAGTGGTTGCCCGGCCCCTCGGGAGGACGCGGTATCACCATACTGGTCGCTAACAATATTACCTGCACAGCTCACAGTCTCAACGTGCCCGAAATTGAGCACGTTATGATTGAAATTCTCCCTGGGAACATATCACAACAAAGCGTATACATGTTCAATGTATACAGTAGTCCAAGCCACCATAGACAAAGATTCACACGCTTGTTCCAGAAAGCTGTCCGTCTCGCGGGGCCTAACCCGCTAGTGATTGCAGGTGATTTTAACGCTGCGCATAGCGCCTGGGGCTACACGTACGACACACCCAAATGTAACGAGCTTTGGAAAAATGCGAATGACATGGACCTTATTCTCATTACGGACAAGGCCTTCCCCACTTGCACTGGTACGTCCACGCAAAGAGATACTACGCCGGATCTATGCTTCGTCAAGAATATCTCTGACGCCCGCTGGTCCAACCTCGTGGTAGATCTCGGTAGCGGCCACTTCATATGGGCTGTAAACCTCCCCACAGTAAGCAGGAAGACCAAGTCGAACACGTTGGTCGACTGGGACCTCCTTCGTAAGACCCGCGCAGAACGTCCTCCTCCCGATACCCCACCGAGCCTCGAGACGTGGGCGGCATAGCTCAAAGCTGATGTAAACAAGGCAACCAAAACTATCAGCACAGACCTTCCAACCGAAAAGATGGACAGTCGTCTCGCCCACGTACTAGAGGCCAAATAGTCTCTATTGGCCCGGCGGAAGGGCCAGCGCCTTTATCGGAGGTTACGCAAACGCATATCTCAGCTGAACAAGACCATGAAGGATCACTGCCGCATTCTTTCAAAACAGCATTGGGACGAAATTTGTAACTCGATTGATGGTCAGGTTCGAAACGGCAAAACGTGGAACTTACTCAAACACCTCCTCAATGAAACCAACACCCGCACAAATCAGCGTCTTTCGATCGTGAAGATACTTCATCAGGCTAAACGAACAGTGTCACCGGAAGATGTTGTCAAGAACCTCGTGGAAAAATATCTCCCGCTTCCCACGGGCCCTGTGACCCTTCACCCTGATTACTATGGCAGCGACAACACTAACTTAGACGCCGACTTCTCTATTGAAGATGTGCGCCGAGCTCTCCATGCGCTCAATGGCCGCTCAGCCCCTGGTCCCGATGGCATCACCAACAAGCTCCTATGCAACCTGGACGATTCCTCCGTCACTTACCTCACTGACACTATCAACGAGATATGGAAAAAGGGTGAGATACCTGATGCTTGGAAACTAGCTCACACGGTTCTCATACCCAAACCAGGAAAGGCGCCGAGCCTAGATAACCTACGCCCCATATCTCTCACGTGGTGCGTGGGCGTAGTGGCTGAGCACGTCGTCCTCAACAGGGTTGGCCGATACCTCGAAGATAACGACTGCATCCCGTACCACATGATTGGCTTCCGACCAGGGTTATCCACTCAAGACGCCATGTTACTCCTAAAGCATCAAATACTAGATAGCGGAAACACTCGGGACACTCGTGCAATACTCGGTCTAGATTTAGAAAAGGCCTTCGATACAATAACACACTCGTCAATCTTGAAAGCGATCGCAGCCCTCGGCCTAGGTCATCGATTTTACTACTTTATCCACTCTTTTCTCACTCGACGCAGAGCCGTCCTCCGCGTAGGAGACCTCGTGTCGGAAGAAGTGGAGCTCGGACAGCGGGGCACTCCTCAGGGATCCGTCCTCTCACCCACGCTCTTACCTCGTGATGATCGGGCTTTCCGAACGACTTTCAAAAATAGACGGGCTAAATCATACTATCTATGCGGATGATGTAACCATATGGTGCTCCACAGGGTCGGATGGCTTCATTGAGTCCGCCCTGCAAGAGGCTATCGACACCACCGAGTCTTACCTCGACCACACCGGTCTCAGGTGCTCACCTGCGAAGTCGGAGCTGTTGATATATTTGCCCAAACGCCGGGGTGCCAAGCCGAAAGGGTGGAAACCTCCGGCGGAACGCAATATCACCTTCCACACAAGCGATGGTCGTAATGTACCCAGGGTAGACAACATCAAGGTCCTCGGCATGATCATCGAGTGCCGCGGAACCAACACCCAAACAGTACACAAGCTCAGGACTAAGACTGAGAATGCCATACGACTCTTTCGTAGAGTAGCCAACAGGCACCATGGCCTCAAAGAAGACAACCTGCTGCGTCTCGTACACGCGTTTGTTTTGTGCCATTTTACCTACGTTGCCGCTATACACAAGTGGCTACGTGGTGAGCGCGATCAACTCAATGCGCTTATTTGCAAGGTGGTCAAACGAGCCCTTGGCCTTCCTATCACCACTCCAACGTACAAACTCCTCGAGCTTGGTGTACGTAACACGCTAGAAGAGATCGCCGAAGCTCAGGAACGCGTCCAATTGACCCGACTCACTACCATCAAGGCGGGCCGCCATATTATGCGCGAGCTCGGATTCTTCTCTTCGAGGGTCAGGGACCCCCTAGAATTGACTCTGATTCCCCGGGAAATCCGCGACCTTATCACGATTGCTCCCATACCACGAAATGTACACCCCGAATACAACAGAGGCAAGCGCCTTGCGCGGGTGACCGCCATTCTCAATCGCATAGACATGGAAACGGACAACGTCTCGTTCGTGGACGCCGCTGCCTATCGCAACGACCAAGCCTTTGCCGCGGTCGCGGTATCATCCGCGCGGCAGACTCTTAACTCAGCTACAATCCTCACCCGAAACCCCGAAGTAGCGGGGCAAGTACCTATAGCTATGGCTAGGCTCGGCAGCAAACGGGAATTCATCTACAGCGACTCCAGGCCGGCCATCAAAGCCTTCGAACGCGGAGTCATCTCCGACCAGGCGTTACGTATCCTGCGCAATGCGGACCCGAGTGCCCTGAATAATTACACTGTCATCTGGTTCCCCGCCCATCTCGGCCAGGTGCCGGGTGCCCTATCCAACCCCAACGAGATCACCCATAATGCAGCGCGCGCACTTACCGACCGCACTGCCACAGGGCAACCTCATCTTGCTGGGTTAGATACCAATCGGGATGCACCAATTACGTACAATGAAATTACAAAGCACTTTTACCTAGAACGCCGCATTTTCCACCCCCACATCCGAAACTTAACCGACCGCAGGCATTAACCCTACGCCTATTACAGACAGACACGTACCCAAACCTTGCCACGCTTCACGTTTATTATCCCGATGCATACCCCAGCGACACATGCCCATCGTGTGGACACACAGCGACACTCGCACACATGCTCTGGTAGTGTAGAACAACTCCTCCCGACTCTACCTCAAGAAAGTGGGAGAGGTCCTTCAGGAGCTCACTTCTCGCCGACCAGCAATGGGCCATCCAGCAGGCCCACGAAGCAGCCGCCAGGTACTCCCTGTCGGTCCCTACGTGGGAGACGCCCGCTACGCGCTAAGCGCGTCGAGCAGGACTGAAATAAAGTTTTTTCATTCTAGTTCATTCTAGGAGCGAAGTAGAAGACGAAGACGGCGACAACGACAGAAGAGTATGCAAAGTACACGTGCCCGTTCATGATAAGGACCACTCCTGCTTTATCGTCACGCTAAATAGTTAACCTAAAAAACTACGCCAACATGTCTACCGCTTACTTGCGTTCCGTGCACGTGCCACACGAGTCACCTTAGTCAAACAGCAGGGCCGCAGCAGATCATTTTCTTTCATAATTATAAAATACAGCTGCCAATAGCGTCCAATATCAATAATGTGCTTCGTATCTACTCTTCGTTCCCCCATTTTTGGGTGAATCTGTGTCAACAACTAATCCAGTTTCAGGTAACATAAGACACTGAGAAGGACAACATGAAGCTCGCTCTTAGTCCCGACTACATAAAGTAAGACGGGCATATATGTTTTATTGCCAGCTATATAACACAAAATAAAACAGATTTCAGGCAAAGCTGAATGTATAAAAATATAGAGATATTTAATCGAGCTACATTCTCAACACCTGGGCTTTCGACTTACGATATATCAGGCAACGGTCTACTATGAACAAAATTAAAATGTTATTGTGCTACCCGTCTTCACATTTGTCAATGAAGATTATAGGACGCTAGATGAGCCAACTTGGGGAAGGGATTCGGCGGCTTCATTTATCTTCACTACAGCGATACAAGACTCATCGGCTTCCAAGACAATTGGTTAGAAAAGATGTTCTGGCCGAGCAGCTTGCCTGTTTCCTAGCTTGTTTCATTTATTTGGTGCCCTCCCAGTCTAAATGTTGTTTTTTGTTCTTTCAAGGCCTACATTTTGTTATCTTCACGTGTCATTTTAGAGAAGCATGTGGTACGGTCTCAATCAAGGAAGCAAACCTCAGCGATACTATTCAGTATCGCTGAGATTTCGATGCTTAGTATTCATTTTACCACATAAGTTTCAATGTGAATAATATTTCCCACCAACACTGCCTCCTATCCAACGGTCAACCCTATAAGTGACTTATGGGTATTCAATAAAAAGAAGAATGTTTCGAAATTTATGCACTACCCTGAACTGTATGAACGAATAGGGATTCCCTTACCAAAATTTCAATAAGGAATCGCAGCGAAGTTACGTAAGCAACTTTTCATTGGTTAACAATGGCAAGTCATATTCAGTGAAATGGCGGGGATACGAGCACGGTGCCTCTGAGTTTTGGGGTGATATTTATTTGGCTAGGGTCCCAGGGTAGGCTCATTAGCCTTCAGTGTAATAGTTATCGGTTGCTACTAATTGTTCTCGGCCCACAACATTTGGCAAGAATTACGCGATCGTGCAGATACGAACAGTTGTTGCCGGCGCTGCTGAGGAAGCCCCGTTCATTACGCGCGGCTATGAAACACGCAAGCGTGGACATTCGCAGCGTGTTGTCATTTTTTCAGGAGCAGCCATAAGCATCACGTGGTATTCTTCAAGATTGTGCGCTTGATTTCCGGAGGCCCTAATGCGCCCTAATGTCGTTGGGGTCACTTGTTTTTAGCTCCAAATGCGGTGGCGTGTGCTACTCCCAAGGCAGCCATGCCATACCTTCCTGATATGTCCTCGCATTCAGGCGCCTTATTGATGGTGGGCGAGAACTAAAAAAGAGGGAGATGGCCTTAGAGAAGAAGCCAGCCTTCGCAACATCAACATACTCGACTGCTGGGAACGCGCACACCTGCAAGCAGTCCAACTTGTATGACATACCCCGATTTTCAGCAAAGCTTTCGATAGTGCGTGCCTGGCTTAAAGCTCCCGGCAAACATCTCGCGCATCAACCTGATAAAAAAAGAACAAGAAAGCATGGTAGTTTCTCTTCATATTTCGTGTGGAGAGCACTCTTGAGTTACTTTCGCCACAATGTTTCAGTATGACGCAAAAAAGCGTACTATGTTTAGCAAATGTTACTACCTCTCTCCAATCGCAAAGCGTCTAGCTGCGCGTAAGCGAGAATTATTTACGAGTACAAGTACGATCTTCGACGTTTAGAAAACTTAATGCAAATATTCAGAGCTGTTCGTTATGTTGCTGCCTGAGAAGCAAGAGGTGAAGATATCAGCCACATTTGTTTTTGTATACTGACTTTTGACGTTTTCTGGTGACACACCGAATGATACCAATATTTTTCCTTATTGCGCGAGTTACGCATCACCGAGGTTTCACAGTGCTGCAGTAAATTTGGCGGAGCAGCCTGAATAACACCGGGATTCACCAAAAATGAAGCAGAAGTGACACTCGAAACATTCCAGCCTCTACATATTATTTTGGAAACTTTCATATTTGAAAGAGCCCCTCTGCAACCCACGCTCAAAGACGAGGGGTGTTTTTTTTTCCTATTCTACGTTACCCTTCCAAGGCACGATGCATCCTTGTCGCCCCTTAGTTCTTAAAAGCACGTGAGCAATGTTAGCACAAAGTGCTAGAGCCTATGGGAAATTTGCACTTAATCGGTTACAGTTGCACGCTGCCCTCCCCGCTTGCGCTGTCGTAAACGCACAAAATGATGTGTGATCTGTTGATCGCGCACAATGTTCATGTCAGAGAACGAAGAACGAAGAGGCGGCTACATGGCAAAGCAGTAAAGGAGACAAATCACGTTTCCCATTTGCGCACAAGAATCAATAAAAGCATGTACACTACAGACATCACGGGAACTACTTTCTGCATCACAGAAGTGTGCAAGAAGCACAAGATATACCAGGAGAGTATATTGCCCTCACGACAACGTCACAATAGTGTCACTCTTTGTGTCGTCGCATGATGGTGATTTTTTGGGTCAGTGGTGTTGGTGCCGCCAATGCTGGTGAGGTTTTCAAGGCTTCTATGTGAATGTAACATTATTTATAACAATAGTGATGAATGCTTATAGAAATAGTAATACGCATAATGACAACTCAAATCACCTTTACTGACAACGTGATCGCCGTATAGCGTGTTCAATATCGAGGCACCAGTATGCATGCTCGGTATGGTACATTTAGTAGCTGTAGTAATAAGAAAAATGGGTCGTCACAGTCCACTGTTATTACGCAGGCGTGACGCACACCTTCTTTATTTACTGCTTAGAAATAGGCAAGATATCTCACTGTTGTCACTAAATGAGTATATCCTGGGAAAACATCAAAATACACTTGAAACACTTGTTTCAACACAATTGCGGTAAAGAGCTTGTTTCGCGGAAATTTTCGCGTCGGCGTCGTTGGTTGTGAACGGAAAATAATCAACCTGTGGGTGACCGATAAATAGAAAAAGATGCAAATAAAATAAATAATGGAAAATTATGAGCCTCATTCACGATCGAAGCTCGGTCGTTTGCGTGGTAAACAGGTGTTCAACTACACAACAACGGGCGTGCTTGAGAATACAGGGAAAATAACTTTGAAACCTCGGAAGACAACTTTCATGCAATACAAACACAGGCGTCCTGTATACATGCTTCGCAATACTACATTTATCACCTGTATACGCTTCACAATGCAAAATTTAGTATTAGTAAGAATGTGTGGTACAATCGTATATTAACATCGGGTGTCAAAACTTGTGCTTACCATAATTTCGTGGTCTAAACCCACCTACAAAAAAGGAACACACGCTACTGTGCTTATTCTCCCAAGGTTACGTGGTGGGTGCATAGCAAGTTCAAACAGATTTCAAATGAATAAAGTGTAACGCCTGCTACATATTACATAGAATGCAGCCATAAGCGAAAGATTGATTGACACAAGCCACTTTCTACTTGATCATTTACAATGTTGCAATCCACAATGTAAACATCTCGGGTAGCATAATAGAATAAAAAGTATGCACTAAGTGTTGAAAGGGCTCACTATAGACTGGATATCGATGTTGAGTTCAACATCTAACGGCGTAGCTTAAGGATCCTCTACCTTTTTATTACATTGTACGCTAACACAAATCAGTGGTAAAAAATACAAATTATAACGAAAAAGTTATCGTAGTAAAGTCAGACATATATATTAAACTGCCCAAAAGGAAAGAATCAGTTTTCGGCATCAATCTTGTTCTCTGAAATATGTATAATTCATTGCTTTAGGCTGTTGTGAACAAAGAATACCTTTTTTACTTGTAAAAACTATTAGATTTGAAAAATCACCTTACGAGGCGTTATGCAGCCTAGACATAAAACGTGCAGAGTGTTTCAGCGAACTTTTAGTGCACGTTCTTAGTCGACGCCAGACTAACCTAACACATTTACCTGACACACAGTTGCCTGGCATCATTTGTAGGCAGTCTGTCAGTCAAAGTTGTGTATAGTCAAGTGAGTATAGTGACTTTCTTTCGTGTAATACTTTCGCTTTCAGAATAAAAACAATATCTTCACATGACAATACAAACATCAAACTTGTGGGCCTCTATCATCATCATCATCCACAGCAGCATCAGCATCATCATCATCATCATCATCATCAGCCTGACTATGTCCATTGCAGGACAAAGGCCTCTCACATGTTCCACCAGTTAACCCGGTCCTGTGCTTGCTGCTGCCAATTTATACCCGCAAACTTCTTAATCTCATCTGCCCACCTAATCTTCTGTCTCCCCCTAACTCCCTTGCCTTCTCTGTGAATCCAGTTAGTTACCCTTATTGACAAGCGGTTATCCTGTCTACGCGCTACATGCCCAGCCCATGTCCATTTTCTCTTCTTGATTTCAACTATGATATCCTTAAGCCTCGTTTGCTTCCTAATCCACTCCGCTTTCTACTTGTCTATAATTGTTACACCTACCAATTTTTTTCCATTGCTCGCTGCGTCGCCCTCAATTTAAGCTGAACCCTCTTTGTAAGTCTCCAGGTTTCTGCTCCGTAGCTAAGTACCGGCAAGATACAGCTGTTATATACCTTCCTCTTAAGGGGTAGTGGCAATCTACCTGTCATAATTTGAGAGTGCTTGCCAAATGTGCTCCACCTCGTTCTTGAACTTCTAGTTACTTCAATCTCGTGGTTCGGCTCCGCGGTTATTACCTGCCCTAAGTAGACATAGTATTTTACAGCTTGAAGTGCACTATTACCTATCTCGAAGCGCTGCTCTCTTCCGAGGTTGTTGTACATTACTTTCGTTTTCTGCAAATTAATTTTAAGACCCACCTTTCTGCTCTCTTTGTCTAACTCCGTAATCATGAGTTGCAATTCGTCCCCTGAGTTACTCAGCGATGCAATGTCATCGGCGAAGTGCAGGTTACTAAGGCACTCTCCCTTAACTCTTATCCCTAACTGTTCCCATTCTAGGCTTCTGAAAACCTCCTGTAAAAATGCGTTAAATAGCATTGGGGAAATTATGTCCCCCTGCCTTACACCCTTCTTGATTGGTATTCTGTTGCTTTCTTTATGAAGCACTATGGTAGCAGTTAATTCCCTGTAAATTTCTTCCAGGACGTTTATATATACTTCATCGACACCCTGACTCCGCAGTGCCTGCATGACGGCTGATATTTCTACTGAATCGAACGCCTTCTCGTAATCTATGGGCCCCTATAGCGCCTTGTTATTTGCGGATGTAAGTCTCAGTGCGTGTGAGAAATTGCATACAGGCAAACAAGTTTCCTGTAAGCACCTTTAACCACTTAGTAAGGCTGCCTCTGCTTTACTATCCAGCGCGTAGCCTTCAGATGATAGATACATATGTGAATAAAGAAATATTTAAATGAAACTTGTAATCTATTATTCCCCATGCACTTTTTTGAAATAAATATGCATTCTTAGTTTGCTGGGTACCTTTCAGAAGTAAGAGAGATAGGACACAGCGCACATTTCAGAACGAAGACGAATAGGACAGAATAGGCGAATAGGCGCACTTTCAGAAAGAACTGAGATAGAACAGTGAGCGCGAAACCTTCCCTTCTCGCTAAGAAAGTACTATTATTTGAAAAATGCGATACCAACCAGCCCAAGTCACCTCTCTTTTGCTCGATGCACCATATTGCGGACAACTGCGATTTACTGCAGCCCAGCACGAGTCTTATGCACTCGCTATAGCTAAAGCAGGTAAGTCCCTTTCGTTTCTTTACAATTTGTCCGCTAAGTATCCCGTCCCCATACATTATTTATGACGACCGCGATGCGACCACATAGCTTCAGGTAAATGAGTTGCGGCACAGAGAAACCTGTGCAGAAAGGAAAAGATAATGCAAGAGTTACTGTTTGATGATGGGGCATTCTTGGATAGCCGAATTGTACCCTCAGGTTGTTCCAGCGTTTCCATACTCTGTATAAAAGCATTGCTCTTGTCGACATGAGTGGTAAGTATACCGACCAAGCCATCTAAAATGCCCTTTGTGCGTTAAACGAAAAACTGCGCCGTCACACTGTTCAGCAAACATGACTGTTGTCGAATGGAGTGGTGTGCGCTGATCAAATAAAACAAAGTTCTTTTGTGCTTCCATCCCCCCGCTCTCTAAAAAAACGATTGCTCCATAAAAATACTCAGATGGCTTGCCAGCTCTGGAACAAAACTGCATCGCAATTGCGAGATCAGTCTGTTATGTTTGAACAAGCGATTGCATCAAACTGTTACACCTCATACGCCATCTTGTAGATAGTGAAGATTAATAAATAACGTTACTTTGCGTTATAGTTGCGCTGAGTAGTGTAATTGCTGAAAATTTTGGTAGATAAAGTTTATTCAGTGATCGACAAGAAAGTATTCACCGTCACATCCACAAAGTGGATGAGGTTAGAGGAGCTCGCTCGAAGATGCACGTCACGTTTCCTTACGAGTCTTCTGTAGGAAGGCTTGTTAATAGGCCTGCGCTTGATTTGTGCGTCAAACGCGTTGGCGTCGGGTGCGTTATGAATCAGGCAGTGCGCAGTTTTGGCCACGTCGATCGGCACGTGAACCAGCGGCCTCTTTTTGCCGGGCTGGGCGTGGCTGTGAGTCAAACGCCTGGCGCTCATAAAAGACAGATGTGGAAATAACAGTTCTGCGTCAAAGGGGTAGAGAGCAAGCAGGTGAAAGGGCCTGGGGGGATATCGGTGCTGGTGCTCATAGATCGGCGAAACTTGTGAAGCTCGCTCAGATTCACTCACTCATGAAATACATTTTCATTTTTCGACGCACCCGAGATCCGACTCACTAGAATTTTTCCCAGATAGATTCACTCAGACTCAGACTCACAAAAATGTTCTTCAGTCGGACTCACCGTACTCAAACATACGAAAATATTACTCAGCCAGACTCACTCATTCACGGCTCGGTCTGAGTATGAGTGAGTCCGAGTGAGTTGACTCATGAGTCTGTCAACCTAAAATTAGCTTGTTCGACAGTGCTGTCAATGCTCTTTGGCACCAATATCTCAAGTATTCGGCGCTTATTTTGGTGCCGCTTCACATGGTATCTTTGAAAACAATTTCTGAGTGCTTTCAAACCCATTTTTGAAGAGTAGATAACAAAAGGTATGATAATCATGAAATTCACCGAAAGATTTGGTGGCGTAGGGTCAAGGTAACTTCATAAGTAATTCACGCCTCTACATAATAAGTATGGAAACAATGCATGAACGACCCTGCTTTGAAATACGTGTGGGTAGACGTAATATACACATGAATTTATGTTAGGCTGGTAGTAATGCTCACGAAGACTAGATAGGACCTTAGGTCGACAAAAGAAAGTGAAGATTACCCAGACTCACTGGAGAATTATATTTTGCACTTTGGACTCTTATTAACATTTTATTGAACCGAACTCGATTGGATTCAATCTCACTGCAATACTATTCACACGGAGTCACTCAGAATTAGGGCTAGATCTGAGTCTGAGTGAGTCACGTTAAGTTTATTTATGGGTGAGGTTACCACTTATGCGGCGTTGGTGCTTAACACTCATGGTAAGAACTTTTCGCCGCGAAAAACCGTGTCTTTGAGAGTAGCCTGAAGGCGGGGTCAATCATCTGGAAACGACAGGAAATTTTCGTTGAAGGACTGCGATGGCGGAAACACGGGGCTGCTCGTTGCAGATGCTTGCGGTTGCGGTCAAGTTGCTGTGGAACGACAAGCGGCCACACAAGTTGCAGCTGCGGCTGAACCTATTGTCGAGAAAGTGACGCTTGAAGAGGGCGTCCACTCCGCTAACCTCCGGTAGCGATCACTTCAGACGCTTGGCCACTGCATCTCGCGCCTGTGCTGCTCCGTGCTGCTTCATGCTGTTTCTGCTTAACGCGCACTCACTGCAAAGTGCGCCTGTTGGTGAGCCCGTGCTGCTTCGGCTTCGCTGGTCCACAGCTTCGGTATTGCTTAGCGGTGAACCCTATTCGCTTCGGTCTCCTAGGCTCCCCCGCAAGGTCTTCACGACGAGCCCGAGTGACTGCGGCGTTGTGAGCCCACCTCGCTGCTGCCTTGGCTTCTCGGAGGGACATGCTGAGAAGCGGTAACGAAGGGTGTTCACTGAGTGAGCTCCCAGGAAAGAGAAAGGAAGCGTGCCAAACGTAAGCGATGTTACAGCCCCTATTCGCAACTCAAATGAACATGAGAGGGCGCTGCAGAGTTGCAGCATGCCATCTGTTCTCACTGAAGCAGTGCATCGAAATAGCAGAAAAGGAACACAGGCCCCTGTGGCTAGCATTTTTGGATATCAAGAGAGCGTACGGTAGCGTGGTTCAAGAGGAATTGTGGGGAATACTGGACACACTAGGCGTGGAACATGTAGTGACTAATCTTTTAAAGGGTATCTATAAAGGTAACAAGGTAGTTATAAAGTGGGAAAAACAGGTATCCAAGCCTGCAGAGGTAAAACGGGGGCTTAAGCAGGGGTGCCCCTGTCACCCTTATTATTCATGATGTACCTACAAGGATTAGAGGCAAAATTAGAGGGAAGTGGACTGGGCTTCAACCTCTCTTTAGTCAAACAAGGAAAACTTATTGATCAGGCACTACCAGCATTAATGTACGCAGATGATATAGTGCTAATGGCCAACAACAAGGAAGATTTGCAGAGATTGATGGACATCTGCGGTAATGAGGGAGATAGGTTAGATTTTAGATTCAGTAAGGAAAAATCAGCAGTCATGATTTTCAATGACAACGAAGGTAGTGAGCTTAGAATACAGGAGGTCACGCTAGAGATAACAGATAAATACAAATATCTGGGCGTATGGATAAGCAATGGGACCGAGTATCTGAGGGAACACGAAATATACGTGACGGCTAAAGGTAACAGGAATGCAGCAGTCATGAAAAATAGGGCACTGTGGAATTACAATGGGTATATAGTTGTGAGAGGAATATGGAAAGGGGTCATGGTTCCTGGGCTGACGTTCGGCAATGCGGTCTTGTGCATGAGATCAGAAGTTCAAGCAAGATTAGAAATTAAGCAACGTGGAATAGGTAGGCTTGCTTTAGGAGCTCACGGGAATACACCAAATCAGGGAGTACAAGGTGATATGGGATGGACATCATTTGAGGGCAGGGAAGCTAGCAGCAAGATAAAGTTTGAGAAACGATTGAGAGAAATGGGGGAAGAGCGTTGGGCTAGGAAGGTTTTCAGCTACTTGTACATGAAGAATGTCGATACCAAATTGAGGAAGCGAACCAGGAAGTTGACTGGTAAATACTTAGAAAACAGCAGGTGGCCAAACCAAAAAGAACTATCGGTTAAGAAGAAAGTGAAAGAAACGGAGACTGGCATGTGGAGAATGGGCATGATTAAGAAGTCCGCACTAGAGATCTATCGAACTTTTAAGCAGGAAATTGCCAAGGAAAAGATCTATGATAATACTCGGGGTAGTTCTCTACTGTTTGAGGCCAGGACGGGAGTACTGCGAACCAAGACATATCGAGCCAAATACGAAGGGGTAGACACAGTATGCAGTGCGTGTGGAGAGGAAGAAGAAACTGCCGAACACTTGATAATGTTCTGTAAAGGGCTTCACCCTATAGTTCAGGATGATGGCGCAGAGTTTTTCAAAGCAGTGGGGTTTAGGGACCGGGAGGGCAAAATAAACTTTAAGCGGGTAGACTTAACCAGAAGGAGGTTATCTGATTGGTGGCTAAAGTCAAGACACGAGTGAAAATTAAACTCTTCACTGCAAAGTACGAATCCTCAAACTCACTTTTTAAGGAAAAAAAATAAATATACTTTTTGGTTCATTAGGTATTACGGCTTGGTGGCGCGAGCCACCGCCCGATCTAAAGGGTACAGCCATATCCATCCATCCATCCATCCATGCCGGATTCACGGAGGTCACCGTGTCCGCTGTCGATAACAGAAATATTCAGTTTTCGGCAGCTTTATTGCAGTTCACGTTGCGTTGTAGAAGGGGTGCAGGTTGTTGACGCGGAGCATTCTTTTGTAGTCGGCTCAAGTGGTCATGCTAGCGCGAGTGGTGTTCTTAAAGTGGTTGCGTCCCGTGTGTAATGCACATTGCGCACCGCGTCTCTGCGAAATTCGTTAACATACTTCGGGCGCCACAGTAACATGTAGTCACTGGATGCAATTGTCAAAGAATAATTTCGAGTTAGCAAGTTTACACTGTCGCCTCACCTGGAAAGAAGAAATCTGTTTGGCCGTTCTTTTTTAGGGGCGAAGCTCCTTAAAACGGCATCCGTTCGTCCCACGTCGTAGTGCGTAACCAGTTTTACGTTCTGACCTGCAAGGTGGTGCCTGTGGGAGATTTCTCATGTGCGTTGTTGAACAATAAAAAATTCGCAGCGTGCACGTTACTAAAAGCCGAATTCGTCTGTCTCTCATTCCTCATTAGCAGCCATTGGCATGTACATTGAGCACTATCTGACAAGAAAGAGTTGCTACGTTACACTCACTGGGCGTAACCTCCTTAGTTTTAGAAAGGTTTAGCGAGCGTTGGGCTGCAGTGCCATAAACACAGTGAACTAGTATATGCCACGAACTCGAGGTTGTTAAAGGTGGGAAGTAGACACGAAGCTCAAGCCGTAAGAAAGTGTGCATTGTGCCACCTCTCGTTTAGTCCTTGGAATGCCGCTGAATGGTGGTGCTTCTATATGCGAAATATATAATGTAAAGATGCGAGATGGTGGTACTTGGAGTATTGAATAGATGGACGAACACACAGACAGATGCATGGACGGACGCACGGATGGCTGCACGGGCGGATGGACGCATGGACGGACACAGGGGCGGAAGCATTGGCGAACGCAGGGACGTACGCATGAATGGACGTGTGGACGCACGAACCGACACACGCACGGCCGGGCGGATGGACGCATTAACGGACACATAGGCGGACGCATGGACGGACGGAAGCATGAGCAAATGAACGGAGGGATGCTTTGCCCCACTCTCCATCATTCACCTCGTGGATATTCTGCCAATTTTTTTTTTCATGGGCGGCATCATCCTACCGTGTTCGTACCGTATAAAACTGGCGCTTGGACTGTTTGGACCTCAGTGCGCAGCTTCCCCATATCGCCGCTAAGTGCCGCATGAATTGGTGGAGTCGCGAAAACCTTCGCAAAAGTACAGCCTTCTTTTGATCTGTGCCGCTTGCTCCTCTCTCCATCGGAGCAAGCTCGTGGCAAGGTACAGGGGGTGCTGCTGTCGCAAGCGAAAGAAAAAAATTGGCAGATCCTACGTACAGTGGGAATCGATGATATACGAAGCACGTATGAGAAAGGTTGATGTGTCAGTTTAAAATCAGCACAACGTTACGAGGTGGAGGTCAATGATGCCGTACATGACTTTCGTGTCATGATTATCATGTTTTGATGTGTCGTTTACCTTCGTGATCTATTCATGTCACGTGATACCAAATTTAGTATATGTGGCACTAGCGAAACGACCACGAGCACGCTATGAGCGAGATATGTTGTCATGTTCTTACATGATTTGCGTGACCGGATTATCATGTTAGCACCAGTGATATACTTTTGTCGTCCATTGACGGCACGTAACACCAAATTTGGTGTAAGTGGAGTAGCAAAACGGCCGCGAGGGAATCATGAAGGGCCAACTACTCCATTCTAGCGTTGACGCGCGCGCACGCTGGGCACAGCGATGCTACATTAGGAAAATGCGAGCACTCAATAGTCTGACTTCAGGTGCAACAGGTGCGACCAGCGTCCGTCGGTGCGGCCCGATGGCAATCGGCATGAAAAGCGAGATGCTGCATTTCGCACTGATTCGTTACCCAGTCAACATTGTGTTTCCCTCTTTTCATAACGGAGGGACGCCGGACGCGCTGAAACGCGCATGCGTCGAAGCAACGCTGCACGGCGTGTGCCTGCGAGTATATGGCAGGATCGGTGTCTGGCATGGCAATGCAGGCATGGCCTGACGAAACGAACGCCGGTGAGCACGCTCACTGCGACGCGTCTAAATGTATTGGCGCCTTGACTGTAACATGTAGTCATGTTCTCCCATGACACGCGTCTTATGATTATCATGTTTGCACAACTCATATACCTTCGTCCTTCATTGGCGTACGTAATACCAAACTTGGCATTTGTAAAAATAGCGAAACCGCCGCGCGTGCATTATGAGTGTGGCATGTAGTCATGTTGTTGATTGACACGTATGTCGTGATTATAATGTTTGTAAGTGTCATTTACCTATGTTGACCGTTTGCTACGCGTAATATCGTGTTTCGTACAAGCGAAGCTATCGAAACGGCCGCGAGCGCATCATGAGTGTAGCATGTAGTAATGTTGTAACATGACACGCATTTCATGTTAATCACGTTTGCACAACTATCGTAGATTTGTCGTCCATTCATGTTCCGCAATACCAAATTTGGTATAAGTGAAGCTAGTGAAATGGCCGCCAGCGCATGATTAAATTAAGCAACGTGGAATAGGTAGGTTTGCCTTAGGAGCTCTCGGGAATACACCAAATCAGGAAATTTTCCTTACTGAATCTGAAATCTTACCAATCTCCCTCATTACCGCAGCTGTCGATCAATCTCTGCAAATCTTCCTTGATGTCGGCAATTAGCACTGTAACATATGCGTCCTTAATGCTGGTAGTGCCTGTTCAATTAGCTTTCCTTGTTTGACGAAAGGGAGATTGAAGCCCAGCCCACTTCCCTCTAATTTGGTCTCTGATTCTTGTTGGTACATCAAGAATAACAAGGGTGACAGAGTACACCTTTGCCTAAGCCCCCGTTTTACTTCTGTAGGCTTGGATACCTGTTTTTTTTTTCACTTTATAACTGCCTTGTTACCTTTATAGATATCCTTTAAAAGATCAGTGACAACATCTTCCAAACCTAGTGTGTCCATTATTCCCCACAATTCCTCCCTAACGACGATATCGTACGCTCCCTTGATATACAAAAATGCTAGCCACAGGGGCCTGTGTTCCATTTCTGATATTTAGATGCACTGCGTCAGTGAGAACAGATTGTCTTTCAACCTCATGTGTTTGCGAAACCCATTCTGCAGTTCCCCCAGCACCCCTCATCCTCTATCCATGCCTGCAGTCTTTCCTTTATAATCTGCATGGCCAGCCTGTAGACCACTGATGTCAGTCTTATAGGACGGTAGTTTATGTCAACTTTGACCCCCTTTCCTTTATAGATCATGCTCATCCTGCTAAGTTTCCATCCATCAGGGACTTGACCGATTATTATTTTGCTCACTGCCTCTCTCAAAATCAGCTTAGACTTTGGACCCAATGTCTTTATCAGCATAGTTGGAATGCCATCTGGGCCTGGTAATGTACTACTAGGAACCCTCTTCTCAGCCCTTTCCCACTCTCACGGTGAAAATGAAGCCATTGCGTAACTTGATTTTTCCTTGCCTATTTTGGTGCATGAAGCACTTCTTTGTTGAAATTTTTCTGTCAACCTTGTTCTTATATATTCAATAGCTTCGTCTCCTTCTAGCCTAGCACCTTGATCTGCAGTTATAAACCTCTGCTCTAGGCTCGTCACATTTCTTAGGTAGTTTAGATGGTTCCGAAATTTCACAGCTGCCTTTCTATCCTTTTTATGTACTTCTGTCAGCCACTGAGC
This sequence comes from Rhipicephalus microplus, assembly GCF_043290135.1. Taxonomy (NCBI): domain Eukaryota; kingdom Metazoa; phylum Arthropoda; class Arachnida; order Ixodida; family Ixodidae; genus Rhipicephalus; species Rhipicephalus microplus. The sequence goes on from NC_134700.1 coordinate 133,280,507, forward strand.
TCCCTTTCTTCTAATTTTTTCATTGATCAGAAGGGATGCATCCCTTCTATGGCTTAGAAGGATTTCCCAATTTCTTTCAACATCATCGGTCGGTTCACCTCACTGCTTAGCATGTCTGCGTTCCCTAGAGGCTTCCTGATGTTTTGCTATGGCTCTCTTAACTTCCTCATCCCACCAACTCTTGAATTTGTGTCTTCTTTTCCAGGGTGACTTGTCACGTGCCTTAAAAAGCTGTAGCTCAAAGAGTCTAATTAGATTCGTGTATGACCACACCGTTTTCTTATCCTCAGTGATTATTTTCTCAATTTGTTTGGTAGCTATTTCTATATGCCCTTCTAAATAAACATTTATCTGTAGTTGCTCATCTTGTCTCCTACCCACTTTCACTGCTCTTCCAAATCTTAGATTGATACGTTTGTGATCACTAATCAGACTTCTGGAGCCACCTTCATCTATGTGCATTCCCCTGACCTTATCATACATCCTATGTGACATCAGTTCGTAATCTATCGTCGACTGCAGCCTTCCTACCTCCATGTTATTTGTCCTTCACACTTCTCGGTACTGTTGCAAATAATGAAATTATGTCTTTCACACATATCCATGATCATTTTCACTGTTGGTTTGCTATACCCATCTATATCATCTATGTGCGCATTCATAACTCCTAGTATAATTACCTCGCACTCTCTTCCTAACTCCTCAATGTCCTTTGATATACACTCCACCATTGCTTGTTTTTCCTCTCTGGCCTTTGCTCCCGTCCAGAATTACACCAAACCAAGGAGTTTCATTTGCCCTGCCACTTTCCCTTTTAGCCATAATTGTTACTTGCACTCCTGGTTGACCCTTTGCCGGTCTGTTTTTATGAATGAATGCCCCAATAAAAACCCCCTTTGTGCAGCCTTCTGTTCTATTACAATATTCCTACGCGTAGTCCGGATTGTAAGGGGGTTGTTCCATGTCCCTAAAATTTGTTTTTACAAAATCGTATACCATCGGCCTCTCCTTTCTTAGCTGTTCTTTTATCTCTTCCCACTTCAGCCTGTTCCTGTCAACTTGCATGTTAATATACCTTATGTCTGAATTGGCTCGGCACTCGTGGCTACGTCTATTTCTTCCCCGGACCCTACCTATTTAGATACTGGTGCCACTTTGGAATCGTATCTGTCCATAACACCTGTCAAAGAGTCTACTTGGTTATTTTCCTCGTTACTAACTATCCTGCACCCCGAAGGGCCCGCCTGGCCCTTAAAGAAGCTACTGCGCATCCTGCAAGTCGCCGACCCACCTTATGACCTAGCCTCTAATCGAAGTGAATCATGTCTCGTTGAAAGCCACCCCACCTATGCATCTATCTGTTTATTTCCACCACCTCAAAGCCTTTCTCTCGACTCATCCGACATATCTCTTGGTTTGCTTTGACAACCGCTCTTTGCAGGTTGCCCTCCCGCACCAGTACCTCCGGTATCGTTCATATCACTACCTGTACTTGAGGAGAAGTGGCGCGCATGTAATTGACCCCTTTCGCCAGTGTGCTCGCTAGTCCTGTCATATCTTCATTTAAGGCATCGTTTTAACCACCTCAAAATATCATGAGGTTTCCTCTATCAGCTGTAGTTTTGAGGTTTGCACTCGCTTCCCTCATGACTGCTTCCACCTTGCATCCTGGGAACGTCCCTGCTGCTACCCTCTTGTCACCTCTTACCATCTCTTTGATTGCTTCTGCGCATCGATTTAAAATCGAGTCCCCAGCGATTGTAACATGCTGTGACTTCTCAGCTGAAGTGTCCTGCACCTGGGGGTCACTTGCACCTGTGACGCCGGCTGCTTTGTCCCCTCCCAGCCCCACCACTACTTGGTTGATGCTGGGCCTTGCGACAGTTGAACCGGCTGAACCTTTATTTTCCAAACTTGCTAGCGCATTCATCTTCGCTTTTCTGGTTGCCAGTGCCCTACTGTTCTCTCCGTTGGCCACTCGTTTGTTCACCTCGGATAGTGCGTCCTCAGCGGACTGCAGCGTTTCTCGCATCGCCCTCGTTTTTTCTTGCTCTTTCGCCAACGCAGTCTCCAGCTCGGTGATTCTCAACAGCAGTTCACTTTGGGCAACCATTGTTTTCTTCACTTTTTCTCGGCCTCACATTGCCTACACTTCGCGCCAGCTTTCTCTCCATTTGGTTCTGCACTTGGGTTCATTTTCAAACTCACCGCGCATCCTGAACACTTTACAGCCTTTTTAACCATGTCTTTATGACACCAAATGTCGTTATGGCTAGTCTCACTCGATAATTACAAAACCCTATACCTGCCCTACGCAGAAGAGAAAGTTTAAGCTCTACTACAAAAATTTGCGTGTTCAATGTACGTGAACCACCTCCATAGGGTGGCAATGAGAGAAAAAAAATACAAAGAAACAAGCATGCACACGCACAAACTTGTAAATATCTGGTGACTGACCCTGGAAAAGCTGTACAATGTAATTAAGAAGTGCTACAAAGATTTTAACTGCTGTCCTATATTTATAAAGGAAAGCTCAAAACATAAAAAACCACTTATCTGCGCAGTCAATCGGGAGCTTTCAAATAACATGTCCATCCACCGTGCCAGTTCGAACAGAACTGCACACGTGCAAACGTGTGCCAGCGCTGACTGGCGGTTTCCTCCCAAGGAGTTATGCGTTAGCCGACGCGTTCATCACACTTCCCTATTCTAGCCACTGTACCAGCGGCAGCTGCACGATCGCCCAAACGACAGCCATGTTGAGCTGGCACTAGCGCCCTCTCTAGGCGGTGAGAGGTGCGAATAATCTCCTAAAGTGAGACTCTAATCAGTCACTATAGCTGCCTTGGAAGTGACATTGGCGACCTGCTAGTCTTCAGCAAAACCAACTGCGAGGAAGAAAAAACGCGATTGGAAACTGTTTCTGTACCTAATATTGTTGATACAATAACGCTGAGGATCGCGTACAGAAACACCCCTCCCGTCAGTGTCTACGGAGAGAGGGATTGCTTTCGTTTTGCCGGGGTAACAAACGCGTTCATTCATTGATTTGTTTGTGGGGTTTAACGTCCCAAAACTACGTTATGATTGTGAGAGACGCCGTAGTGGAAGGCTCGAGAAATTTGGACCACCTGGGGTTACTTACCGTGCTCCAAAATCTGAGCATACATGCCTACAATATTTCCGCCTCCAACGGAAATGCAGCCACCGCAGCCGGGATTTGATCTAGCGAGCTGCGGGGCAGCAGCCCAGTATTTCAGCCACAAGACCACTGCGGTGGGTCCAGACGCGTTCATGCAGATTACCCTGTTAAGTGTGCAAAAACAGCGTTCTTGGGCGAGTCAAGATCGCATTTCACCCCCTTGGAATTAGGAACGTCAGACGCCCGCTCATGACTGATTGGTGCCAAAATTTCTGCTTCCCATTGTTGTCTTCACGTCCCCTACAAAATAACGTGAGCGTCTCCAGAAAGTTTTTGCGTCTATAAAAGAAAGAAAACAATGATTCTGACCAAGTACGCACTAATATTTAGGAAATGGTTTCTTGGCTTAGCCTTCTTCTAGTCTCCCAGTAACTGCTTGGCCATACGTTTTCTTTTTCAAATAAATTTGGGCACTTGACAGAAGCTACGTATTATTGTTTTTAAAAATTACCATTCATTTTATACCCTCCCAAATAAATGTAAGGTTTATTGCAAGGTGCTCATGTGAAAAAAGTACATGTTGGATGCGCTTGTGAAACCGAAACCGAAGTCACACGAAAGTGGACTACTTGGCGCAGTAACACATATGTGCAGAAGGTCCGCTCACGTAGCTTTGGCTGTGCTGCCACAGAATGTTGTCGCCGAGTATAGAGCACGCGGAACCATCTGAGCGGCAGCGCTGAGCTTGCATGACTCACCGGAGAAAGCGCAGCCGAGAGAGAGCACAGTGGTGCCTCTAACGAGAGCTATGAGAACTAGTTTACTTACCGCCACAAATGAACAACGGCGAGCGCAAGAAGCTTGACGAGCAAACTCTTAAAAATCTCTCGGAAAGTGTACGTCTAGGTTCGAGCATCAGAACTGAAAAGAAAAAGGAAGAAGATACGACGGCCTTGCTTAAACTTGAAGATGCTTTTCGTGCTTAGAAGTGCATCACCTCAACTACTAAACTGTGGTATGGCGGGAAGCTGACGTGCAATGACATCGACACCCGATACAAAATGCACCTAACAATATTTCATACCAGCACGCACTTCAGCAGATTACCTGTGTTCCAAGAAGCTTCGGATGTGCAGATGGCGAGGCGAGCATCTCAGGTGAATGCGTGCCACAGCATGGGGACTTCAGAAATTGAATAATTTCTTTTGGCTTGGTTCCTAACAGAGCGCATTGTTTTCGTAATGTTGAAGCAACTCTGCCACGTTAAGGCAACATCTGCAATGTCACGGCAACGATGCGTGGATGACTGGTTGCAAGCATTTGCAACCAAGGCATATTTGTTAAATGGCAGGAAGAGGCGTCATGATGCGAAATTTCCGGAGAGACATTTCAGCAGTGTGATGCTGATCGCATGAAAAGAGGCGCACACATGTAAAAACGAACGTTCGTGCGCTGCACGCGCGAGTCATAGATGCTCGAGAGTCCAGCATAGTGGGTTTCTGGTGGAAGCTAAATAGGGGCATCGTATTTCTGCATGATGTTTCTCACGAAGTTGATTTTCTTTATATTTATTTATTTGTTTGTTTTTTTATTCTGCCAACGTGTTGCCGAGTTTTACAAGGACTGGGGTGTCGCAAAGTGGATACGAAGAAAATTCGCAGATCCCACGTACAGTGGGAATCAATGATAACCTAAGCGCGAAGTGTAGCGTGTAGTCATGTTTTACAGGAAATCCATATTGTGATTATCATATTTGGACGTGTAACTTACATTCATCGTCCATTCACGTCACGTATTACCAAATTGGGTATACGTGGTACTAGTGAAACGGCCTTGAGAACGCCATGAGTGTTGCACGTAGTCATGTTTTGCATGACACACATATTATGATTGTCGGGCTTGGACGTGTCATATACCTTCGCGGTCTATTCACTTCCCGTGACACCGAATCTGGTACACGTGGAGCTAGCGCAACGGTGGCAAGCGCGTCATTAAGGGCCCAATATACTCCGACGCAACGTTGACGCACGCGCAGGCTTGGAGCAGCGATGCCACGCTAGCAAAATGCGAGCATTCTATGGTGTGACACCAGGGACGACCGGTGTGACCAGCGTCCGTTGGCGCGACCCGTTGGCAACCGGCGTGAAATGTGACGTGCTTCATTTCGCACCGACAGCATTACTTAGCACTGCGTCTGCCTCTCTTCGTGAAGGATGGACGCCATGTTTGCTCAAACGCGCATGCGTCAAAGCAACGCAGCTCGGTGCGCGCCTTGGAATATGTGGTATACAGATCCACAATGAAGGTCAGTGGGCAGGTCCAGTGGTCTCTACCAGGGGGATATCTGTGCCTGGCGTGGCATCGCTGGCGTGACGCCATAAAACAAATCGCATGCGCGCCGGCTCACGTCGAAGTGTATTAGCCTCTTTAGTATGGCACGTTCTTACATGACATGCATCTCATAATGTTCTTACATGACATGCATCTCATGATTATGATGTTTGCACCAGTCACATACCTTTGTCATTCATTGACGTGACCAAATACCAAATTTTGGCATATGTGGAGGTAGCGAAACGGCCGGAGTATAACATGAGTGTGGAACGTTTTCATGTTGTTACTTGACACGCATGTCATGATCTTCATGTTTGAACGTGTGATTCACCTATGTCGTCCGTTCGCGTCATGTAATACCGAGTTTGATACATGTGAAGCTAGTGAAATGGCAGCGAGTGCATCATGGGCATGGCATGTAGTCATGTTGTTACATGACAGAAATCTCATGATTATCATGTTTGCACGAGTCACATACCTTCGACATCCATTCACGTCTCGTAGTACCTAATTCGGTATATGCAAAGCTAGCAAAACGGCCACGAGCACATCATAAGTGTGACATGTAGTCTTGTAGTTACATAACAGGCATGTCATGATTTTGATGGTAGGGTCTGTTGCTTGTGATCACGATGCAGTCGTATCATATCATACCAGTTTTGCAAAATATCATGTGAGTGAAACGACCGTAGAAACAGCAAGACCGTGAAATGTAGATCATCACATTTACTACATACATATCTTGATTTTTATGTTGTGACTAGTCAGTTATGTTCGCCATACAGTCATGGTATATCATACCAAGTTTGGTATCGATACTATTACGAAACGGCCAGGAGAGCTAAAAGTCGGAGGCGGCTACATAGATAGATAGATAGATAGATAGATAGATAGATAGATAGATAGATAGATAGATAGATAGATAGATAGATAGAATGATAGATAGATAGATACGCTCAAAGTCTCCAAACTTCACCAAGAATTGCTTCGCATTTAAAATAAACAGCAGCTAACTCACACGAACGGCTAGCTCACCTAAAGAGAGTTTAAAAGGGCAAAATATATTTCCTTTACACCAGACGAAATCTTAGACTTAAGTATGTTAAAGCGGCTTCCGGTGAACTTGGAGGTTCTGTAGACCCCTCTTCGGGGTTCCACAAACCTCTGATAAATTTTTCGTGGTTCCGCAATCGCCAAGTGACCAAATGGCAAATCCGAGGCGCGATTTATTCATGAAAGCTCTATTACAGACGCTGAAATGTCAATCACGACATAACAGTGAAATGAGAGCTGCGCAATTAATCGTCAGCAGATTGTGGCGAGCGAGACAGAAAACGGGCGGTGCTCTTAAGCTATGTCCCTTGAATCTCAGAAGTCTCGTATTATTTCAATGCTCACTACTGCGGTCTTAAGCTAGGTGCCGATGATAAGGCATTGTACAAGGAGGAGACTTTTGCAAAAATATTGGCACCAGCTGTGCGTAAAGAATAGTAAAAATGCGAAGGCATTTCTGGCACCGGAAATACACGGCAGAGCAAATTTATTGGCGTAAGGTAATGAAGAGACGAGCAATTATACAGTAACAGTATGTGTACACATTCATCAGCAAGCGGTCGAGAGTGAGGCAGGTGTCTTATATATATACGAGCGAGCGGACGGGAGAGAGGGGCGCAAGGAGGAGAGAATGTGAACTGTGAGAGAAAGAGTGGCGGTGCACTACACCTACCCTGTCCAACACTGGCTTCTTACAAGCGGCAGCACGGATGAATGGATGGATGGATGGATGGATGGATTGATTGATATAACTGTACTCTTCAGATCAGGTGGTGGCTCACGCCACCAAGCCGTAATACTTAGTGAACCAAAAGCTAGATTCATTTTTTCCCTTAAATAGTGAGGTTGAGGACTCGTACTTTGCAGTGAAGGGTTTGTTTTCACTCGTGCCTTGACTTTAGCCACTAATCAGATAACTCTGCCTGCTTAATGTCTATTTTGCCCTTCCTGTCTCTGAACCCTATATATTTGAAAAAGTTTGTGCCATCATCCTGAAGCAAAGGGTGAAGCCCTTTGCAGAACATTATCGGGTGTTCGGCAGTTTCTTCCTCCTCTCCAGACGCACTGCTTACTGTGCCTACCCCTTCGTATTTGGCCCAATGTGTCTTGATTCACAATGCTCTCGTCCTGTTCTCAAACAGAAAAGAACTACCCCGAGTGTTATTAAAAATCCTTTCCTTGGCGATTTCCTGCTTAAAAGTTCAATAGTTCTCTAGTGCGGACTTCTTAATCATGCCGATTCTCCACATATCAGTCTCAGCTTCCTTCAGCTTCTTAACCACTAATTCTTTTTGGTTTGGCTGTCTGCTGTTTCCTAAGTATTTACCAGTCAATTTTCTTGCGGTCTCCCGCAATGGGAGCGCCCTCACAAGCCAGAGCACGCTCCTGCTCTCAATTCATTCTCCGATATTCCACCCACACCAGCTGCTGCGGTTTCTAGCGGCGAGGGAACGCGCTGGGCCTGCAACTGCTGTTGTAGAAGAGAGATTGAGAGCAGAGAGACACCTGCCGGCGCACGGACGCCACAGAGTGCCTGACGTAGCCCGACTAAGAAATGCATTCGCATTTAGGAATCACAGCATATGCACGGAGGGAATGATAATGATTAGGGTGAAGCGTCCTTGCGTCCATCCATCCGTCCATCCGTCTGCCTTTCTAGCCGTCTTGTCATATGCCTGTCTGTCTGGCCATACGTATGTCTGTCTGTCCGTAAGTCTTGTGTATATGCCTGTCTGTCCACCCGTACGTCTGTGTGTATGTCCGTCTCTCTTTTCTGTCCATGCGTCTGTTCGTCCATTTGTCTGTTTAAAACCCCTGCCAAAGTGTCCATGGACAGGACTTCTGACATAGCCCGACTAAAAAGCACTGCACTGATTTTCAAACATGCTTGTGAGCACCCAATCAGACACTAGCCTATGAGTAAAATAAGCAAGGGAATCAGCTCACTCCAGCAGCCGACATGTGAATGACCCCAGATGTTCCTAAGCCTCGATTCGATTCCCTGGGGCAATGAAAGTGAGTTCACTTACATATCAGCAATAAAGTGTTTTACATACGCTTGCTTTTGTATCACTTTTAGGTGGATGTAGCGGGAACCGAATAAAAAACTCTCGCATGAATATGGCGGGAAGTATTGCTTTGGGACTTGAAGAAGCATATGAAGCGTATAGATGGCTTCCCTGTGCAAATTTTCTCCTGGACGAGTTTGTACGAAGTTTGCTGAACTAGTCAATTGTGCCACAATGCTTGGAACTTGGAAACGGGACAGATTTTTCTTTCTTTCATCTGTTTTCATGTTGCGACCATTACGCCCCAAATGACATGTTCAGCAAAGGTTTCCTGTGAGCAGCACGCTTGGCAACCTCTCTTTTTTGACCAACGTTGCAACTTCTTTGAATATGGAAGTGCACCTGGCGCAGATATGAACATTATCTTTAACTAAAAATCAAGAAGTGATTTGAGGGCATAGTAATGAACCACACGCACATGAACAAAGTGAAGAAATAGTTACGTATGCGTTGGTGAGTTCATCAAGACGCATAGATTAGGAGTTAGGTAGGCCTTCCTGTTCCAACGTCTTCAGTAAATACATGCATGCTGATTGGGTTTGCGCGAAACAAAATGCTTTGTGAGAGTCAAGCAAACGTTAATGCACACGTCGTAGTAAAACCACAAAGCTACCTTGTGTAATTTTTATTAACGTGGCTAGAACACCAAAGCGTGGCCCCGGCGCAAATACGCTGCTCAATGTTTGTTGCCGCCACCATTAATGAAGCGGCGTGGACGTCACATGCGAATAAAGAGATTATCTTTAAAGTTTCTACACGGGTGATAAGGAGAAAATTTTGAAAACAGGCTACGCTTCAGAGCAAAACGTTCTGGTCCACGGGTACTGCAAACAAAAAAATCGCTTGGTCCGTACCGTGTGTCGCCTTATATATGAGGTGGTGTTTTGTGCTGTCATCCGCGAAACGCTATGAGGCCGTAGGGGCCTCAAGCTTGGCGTAATGTTTCTAGCTAAGCGCGCAGAGCATTTCAGAAATCTGTGCTCTACTGATATGCTCAAGCGTATAAGCTTTGAATATGTCATGACAGATTGCTATCTCTGATAAGAACGTCTTCTGACTTCTAGAAATTAGAGTGCTGGTCCGACATTTCAGCCCCACTGTGGTGGTCTAGTGGCTGAGGTACTCGGTCGCGTGATCTAATCCCGGCTGCAGCAGCTGCATTTCTGGTGAAAGCAGAAATGTTGTAGGCTCCTGTGCTGAAATCTGGGTGCACGTTAGGAACCCCAGGTGGTCAAAACTTCGGAAGTCCTCCACTACAGCCTCTCTCATAATCATATGGGGGTTTTGGGACGTTAAATCCCGCATATCAATCAGGTCCGACATTTAAATGCTCCTCACCACATCGAAACTATCAGGCAGAGGCAGAATTTTTCGCAAATACTTATCTTACTTTTTCCATTCCAATCAAAACGCTTTTATATATGAGCACCAATATTAGGTTACTACGGGCACTGTGTTTTACAGTGCCTATGAATGCCTGTTTTGGCATTTGTGACTTATTGCGTATCAATGACTATCACCGTACTTTAGAAATCGTGGCCTGTATGAACACTACTTATCCTCATGTTCCTCTTGCGAGTTTTGTTTCAGACCGCTCTTCGAACCACAGGGAATATTGACTCTACTGAACACTGTGAGGTTCAACCAAATCCAGTAGCTGCACCGATTTTTAGAACGCTACCCGCCGTGAAATCGCAAACGTGGACTAGGTTATGCCAGCGCGCTGGCATGGCTAATTCTTTTTGAACAGTGATTATTCACCTCAGTTTCCTAAGGTCCAATAGCCGACAAGGTGCGTGCGAAGTTACAGTCTATGACGAGAACGAGTGATTTTGCGTCTTGAAAAAAGCTTCATTGCACAGGGATCGTTCAAGCCACAAAATGTTGCCAAGCACAGTTACGCTCTCATAACATCCGCCAACGTCAAGCGTTTCATCTTAACGTACAAGCTAATTATCCAGGGTGAGACCCTTAATCGCGAATCCAAAAGCCTTGACATTGTGTTATTTTGCTATTATTTCCTCAGTTTTCACATCGGTTTTTTGACTATGCACCAAGATCTCACCAAACTAATTTCTTCAAACGTGTGCTCTAAAAACAGAAAAAATTATACATTTGTCAATGGTGTACCATGTGTTGCACATGTGTAATTTGGTAATATCATTGCATACCAAAAAACTGTAAAAGTCGCAGCTCACTGTCCCCATGCAAAAACATGTTTCTTTGCTAATGAATCGTCGGCTCTCTTACATATATTATTTCGCTGCGTCAGTAAGATATTATTCTGACTTTCAAAATAAGTGTGCCCACACTTCAAGTAATACTTTGAGCTTGCTTAAGTATCTTCAATACTCCAGTAGTTGACAGTGGCAAGCAGTATGATTGTGAGTGGTGTGCTTATTGAGTTTTGTCGATTCATCAATAGTAGTCAAGCAATTTTATACATCTGGATAGCTGTTTTCAACCAGAAAGAACGGTTCACATTTTCTTCATGCCCTCGATTATTTGCGGGAGTTTCTGTTTGAGATAGTTGAGCTTTCATACAAGTTTATTGTGCCTACATTTATGACATTGTGGGCTTGAAAGGTTTAAACAGCGTATTTATGTTTCCTACGTATCCGGGTTCTAGTAAGTAAAGTACTACATGTACGCGTGTTGCAGAGGTGTACGTCGCACCTCTTACAAAAATCTATTATAAGAAAGTATATGAAATACACATATATGGCTACATCAGGAATTGGGAATATCAGGCTTTATATGGAATTCCCATGTGTGGACCTTGTATAACCCTATATGCCCATTTTTTGGATAAAGCCTTATGTGGGCCTTATACAACCCGATATACCTATTCCCTAATATACCCATACATGGGCGTTGCTGTGTATGGTCATATATGGCAATAATCTATATATTGTTATATATATTTGCATCCATATCAGGTTAAACATGGCATTATACGCATATCTTTATAGCCATTTAGATGATCGATCTACACAAATTCAGCTTGCGTCGCAGGATGAACTGTAGCACCACAAATCATCTTTATCTAGAAATATTGCTGTTTATTGAAAGGTCTGCATGTAATTACCGTCATCTCTAAAATGAAGGTTGTATTTATTCTTTGAACATTCTTATTCAAATTATTCTCATTATATCTCGAGTGATTCTCTAAAAATTATTGCTAAAAATGTAACTTGGCAACCCATGTAAAGTTTGTGGTGGGCGCATGTCACTGTTAGACCACTTTTCGTAAAGAGGTGCATTGATTGTGTTTAAATGAAATGCTTATCTTTTGACACTTTATTAATTTATTTGAATACCTACAGCACCGATTGGCATTACAGTTGGGGAGTGTTTGCAAAAAAGTACAATACAAAAAGGATACACAGCCAGCCATACAAATAATCAAAGTCGCCTCTATCACAATCTACAACACAAGTACATATACCATCAAAAATGCAACACACCCAAGAAAAATACAACACACTCATTCCGACATAATAAAACAAATCATTCAAGATGGTGGAGGAAATGATAGAAGTTTGTTGGTTTCATTCTCTGTTTGTTTTGGTAAAAAATATTTTCAAATACGACAGTTTTGCATGCGATTTCTCCTATCTTGAACCTACAAGATTCCACGTACAGCGGGAATCGGTGATAAGGGTTGATATGTCACTTTAAAATTACCACAAGGTGAGGAGGTGGGCATCAGTTATCGTACATGACATCCATATCATGATTATTATGTTTGACGAGTCATTTTCCTTCGTCGTCTATTCATGTCACGTGATGCCAAATTTGGTATAGAGAGCTACTGGAACGGCCGGGAGTGCATCATGAGCGTGGCATGTTGTCATGCCGTTACATAACACGCATGTCATGATTATCATGTTTACTCATGTCACATACCTTTGTCGTTCCTTCATGTCCTGTAATACCAAATTTCGTATATGTAATGCTAGCGAAACGGCCGTGAGCACATTATGAGCGTTTCATTTAGTCATGTTGTTATATGACATGCATGTCTTGATGTTCCACGTTAAGGTCTGTCAACTGTGTTCGCCATACAATCATGTCATACCATACCAGTTTTGCAATAAACCATGTGAACGAAACCTCCGCAGGAGCTGTAGGAACTTGAAATGTAAATCATGACAATCATGAGATACATGCCTTGATTTTCATGTCGTGACAATTCAAATATGTTCTTCATACAGTCATGTTATGCCATACCAAATTTAGTATTGATACCATTATCTAAATGGCCAGGAGAGCTAAAAGTCGTAGGCGGCTAGATAGATAGATAGATAGACAGATACATACATAGATAGATAAATAGATGATAGATAGATAGATATATAGATATATAGATGATAGATAGATGATTGATAGATAGATAGATAGAAGGTCAGATAGATAGATAGATAGATAGATGGATAGATAGATAGATAGATAGATATATAGATAGATAGATATGCTCAATGTCACCGAAGTTCGCTAAGAAATGCTTCGCATTTAATAATATCACTAAATGATCGAAACAGCGTTCTCGGTTCAGCGTTGGCGTTTCACAGCGGCGTCTCGAGCGCATATTTCACGATGTTGTTCAGAGGCACCTGGCCCGCGAACGATAAAGAGTGAGGCGCGAGCGGAAGGTAAAGTGGGGCGCAGAGAGCAGATAGAGCGAACGGCCAGAGAAGTGGTTAAGCACTGTGCCTATCTCTCGAAATCCTAGATTGTTAGTAACCCTTGATTACCATACGAACACCAAAGCGACATGGACATCTTTTACGCCTTTTCTTACCGGCGAAATTCAAAAACGCCAAAATAGATCGCGTAATTGTGGGCTTAACTGCAAATGTCGTCGATTTTCAGACTGTCTTTGTTCATGCATAATGTCGCATTTTCAGCACCCTAAGAAACATTAGTGTTTTTTTAGAATTACGTGTCTATATATGCTCTGGTAGGGGAGCCCACCACTTAGTAACTACGTACTGATGTGGCACCTCAGATATACGTAACAATTGCTTTTTCATCGACAATGTGACAAACTGGAGTCATGTGACAGGCTTGAAGAGACAAACAGAAAAAAGGTTCTGGTTGTAGTATTCAAGAAAGTCCATCGTCTTTAAAACTAAAGCATGATGCGGAGTATACGCAAGTGCAACACGAATAAAAAAAACAGGCGCTTTTGCAAGTCACGAGCACGCATAATATATTTGCATGCGGACCTATTTGAAACGCTTCTATTCTTTCTTTATATTTATTTCCGAAAGCTTTATATTACATGCTTTTTGTGTATGGCAATAGAATCTACGAAATTTAAACTTCTCTACTTTAAAGACACCAGCACATTGAAAAAACCAACGCACCATCAGCACTAATGGCCAATATAATGGTCATCAGTGTTTTCTTTCGAAACTCGCCTCCCTTCCGGTCGTCGGAGAATAAAAGCTCCGGAAATGCGAAGGCCACATTAGGACAAGTCGACCTAAGTCAGTGAATTACAGAGTAACTCTGACAGATTAACTTACCATACCACGTAACAAGGAACGAACTTGCTCAGAATCCTGCACAGCCATCATAGACTGTTCCTAAATGTCGCTTTCCTTCAGGGTAAAGACCGCAATTGTATCCGCCACCAAATGCGATGATATCAGTTTGCCGCAGCAAACGTATGCGACAAAAAGGAGCCGCCCCGCAAACCCCAGTGAGAAAATTCGTTAACGAATCTGTCTTGTTCGCCTGGGAAACCGTAAAAGCACCCGCTTGGAGCAATCAACGCCATTGCTTTTTCTGTGTTGTAACTTCGCAGTCAGACACGTTGGTGTAGTGACTCGTTTGGGAGTCTTCCGGTGGAACTGCGGGAGAGACATCGCATAAACCGCGAACACGTAGCGTTGATCTTGGTGTTTCCCGATAGCTTGCAGTTTTTTTTTTTGTAGATAGGCACGCTATCTGCCGTTGACTTCCATTCGTGAGGAATTTATTAGGTTGCTTTCAAACATTACTTCATTTTTTTACTTTTCGAGAACAGGCAGCTAGCTTCCAGCGGGGATTAACACTATCGGAAGTACGAGCCCATGAGCACTGGCAGGGTGGAAATTAGAGTAGATTCAGTGATTAACCGTGCGCCTCCGTCGTTGGAAGCCAGCATACTGATAAAGATCAAGACTCTGCGGCGCAGATGGAAGGTGTTCAAGAGTGAGGAATCGGGCTGAGAGAGAATTATGATAAATTTCCATGCTTAATCATAACATCAGACAGAAACTTCTGCAGACGCGAGTGTATTAGTGTGGAGTTGACCAAGTTTAGGGGAGAGTACGGGGCTGTCGAAATGTAAGTTCGCAGCCAGAAGCTGCATTTTCGTAGCAGTACACTCTATATGCAACGTCATCTTGTGTAAGTTGCAGAGATATGCGTCCCGACTGCTCCAGATGTTATGATTGCAAAAATGCGGTATTTTCAACATTCACCGACTTTACCAAAGAGATCAGTTCGGGGTTGCGCCATTCTTCTAGATTCACAAACACACAAACACACACACACACGCACGCACACTTGCTCAGCAATAATTTCCAAAGAATCGTGGCATTACGTAAAGAGCGAACACCTGTTTTCATATTTTCGCGATATGTGTAACATATTTATCATTTCGATTTCTATTGTCCCAGTAAAGTAAACACTCACGTGTCTGGCGTGTTGGTGTCAAAGGTGTCGCAGTGTTGTTTGCTGTGCTCAGGTCTAGAACAAAGCTCGTTTTTTGTAACTTGATGCTCGTATATTGAGATGTGCGACCCGTATCTACATGCATTGTGTGAATTTGTGAGGGAAATTCCTCGTATAAATAATCACCTGATTGTCGCAATTATTTGTAGTACGCAAACATATAGCAATGTTAATTTTGTTTGAGTTTTTATTTACAGGGAATGTGGGCATGGCGGCGTTCCTGCGTTATGCTGGATTGTTTTGTTCATTTGCTCCCTGTGTGTCACCGCGCATGCAGAGGCGAATAAAAAACTGCCATCTACGCACAGCGCTTTGTTCTTGTAAGCCCTTGCAAAACTTTTCAAAACAGGCTCCACTTAAACTTTGAGCGTGAATGACATGCCACTTTTATAGCTTTATGCTGGACAGAAGATTCACGGAAAAGCGAATATGCTTTTGCTCTATTTGACTTCCTCGAGTCCGAAATTTTTCGTTGGGCAATGTTGAAACAGTACAAGGAATAACTGATGTCCGAGCGTTGTTTTATGTTAGTATGCGTGGAGTACTTTGTCATACATACATATATGTTAAAGCTGCAAGAATGTGGTATTTGTGTCGATATGCGAATGACCCACCGCCCTGTTGTAAGGAGATTCCAATGCTCATCTGCTGGCCGTGAAACCACGCAATTCAATCTCGGACATGGCAATGGTAATTCCATGGAGCCGAAATGCGAGACGCTTGCCTGCTTAGACTTCAGTGCACGTTCGAGAAACCCCAACAGTCAAGTTATTAGGAGCCCTACTACAGCGCCTCTCATATGCATATTGCGAATTTGATGCGCAACAAAGCAACAATTATTTTTATTGCATATGGACATTTTCATTCCGCATTAGCTCTTGTGAAAAGCACCGTCTTCTATTATGAAACCTTATCAAACCTGATAATCGTATCATCGTTTGGAACCGTGAAACCCCAGATAATATATACAAGATAAATAGAAAAGAGCACTGACAACTCAGGATATATATAATGTTTACTATTTTCTCACATTTTCATTGAAACATTTCATTGTAACAAAGTTTAATTCATACGTATGGCTATAGGCATGTTCATGCCAGCGATTATAGCGTGTTTCATAAGAGCAGCAACTCTAGCTCATCAATGCGTATACGTTCACAGTTCTGTAGAATTGTACGAATGCCAGACGGACACTGACAAAAAAGGGATTGGTGTCACACTCACAAGAAATCAGCGTGGCGCGTACTATACTGACGTTGGCATCGTGTCAGTTTACCATTTATGTACATTGCTAAATTCTTCAGAGTGCTACTCGGGAGTGGCGTATTACAGAAGTAAAAAAAAGCAGGAGACACAAAGATAACCTGAATATCAATACGCGACAACAATGAACGTCCGGGGATCGAGTGTAGAACATGGCTAACGTTTGCTATACCACAATAACACAGCATGGTGTCAGTCCTGCGACACGAGCGAGATGTCCATACAGAGGAAAAAACTGAAATGGGTGGTACGGCGTACTATGTCGTAATTGCTATGTGCGTGTTTGTGCTGCCCTCACTTATCGACTTTCTGCCCAGAACCCGCATCTCGCCATCGATCGTGAAGTTGTTTTAGTTTTATCATATACGGGTTCTGACATATACTTCGTAGCGAGGGCCATATCTTTAATGATAGATGAGACGCCTTTGATGCATGAAGCCTTCGAAGAACTGCTAAGAGGTGCGTGTGGATGCATGGCTTTTACTAAGTGGTGCACATTTCCGCGAAAGGTCTGCATAGAGGCCGGCGAAAATAGCGACATTAGCAGTGACCTGCACTTCACATCGAGACCCAGACGCCCGATCAATCAAGTGCATCGTACCCCCCACGCACATGAAACTTTTTGAGGGAGATTTATCCCAGCTTTCGTGAATGAAGCACTGCAGAAGCTTGAAGCCCTGAGTGAGTGCATCTTCAAGGGCAGCACTGACTTTTGATTTCACTTTGGTGCGTGCATACGGCTCACGAACGGCTTAACTGGGCCAAAACTCGTATAAAATGAAGCGAGTAAATCATATAAAAGGAGACTTATATGTATGACCCCATCGAGTTTTATTGTGCTATATTGTTTGTGGGTGATTGAAAAGTTTAACACGATTAGGCCATAAAGATCTACCAGATACTGCACGTGCGAAGTCTGAAGGAGCCCAGAAATAGAAAAAAGATCTTCTCGGTGGAGTCAACGGGTCGCCAATGCATGAATTTACCATGCGTACACATAAGGCCCTGGCGTGAAAGAGGACGTGTCAATTATGTAAATGAGCAATGCAGTTATGTCCATTTACACCCCGTCTATCATTGTATAAAGCACAATCTGCGTTCGTTGTACAGGCCGAGTTCATACCATGTTTAGCTATATAAGCGTTAACATATCATAATTAACTCGTCAACAATCAAAATCTGGTCATCAAAACTTGTTTGTAGAAGCAAAATCAAAGAGCTTTTATGTTAGTATGCACTTTCATGATTGATGCTCGTCGTCAGCAGCACCGTGTGTTAAGAAAAAAAAATAGGAGAGCCTGTATGATGTACCAATGGTGCTCTCAATTGTTAGTAGGGTATTATTTAGGGTACGTTACCACATTTTTTCGGCATCCTTTTATATAGTGTGTTGTTTGAGCAGTATCAATCATGTTTAGTTTTGCATACATTTAGATCACTTTCATACGCTCTTTTTTAAACTCGTATTCTTAGTACAGTTCCAAATACGAAACTTCAAAGCACATTAGCAAAGGTATGCAAAGACTGGCATTTCCGCACTCTATGTGTGGAGACAGCAAGGCAATATTTATTCCCAAGGTTGAGTTGAAAGCCTCGGCGTACAAAAACAAAAATAATGCTGCAATAAACATTATGAAGAACGGCGGTTCTGCCTGGCTACGATACACAGCAAATATTTCTTTTCATGAATACCCAAACTAGGCGGAGAGTTTCAGACTCGTCGCCTGACATTTGGCTTCAAAACACGAGATCGACAAACCAGAATCCACAGCGCGCTATATATGAACACGAAATGTGAACTTGGAGAGCATTCTCCAAGAGCAGCGGACAGACCATTTCGTAAAGGTGCACAGCGATTGCAACTGCTTAGGTTTCTCATGACTGCTATAATACAATGAACCAGTGGAAATGATTCTGTGAGTATGATTTTCTCGTATGTTAAAAGAGTCATGCTTTGTTCTTCTCATTCTGCGAAAACCCGTAGTGGTCGCGTAAAGCTTCTCTCTAACATTCTTACAGCGTTTAGTGCCGCAGAGAAAGAGAATTCGAAGCACGTGACACCCGCCTGTGCTTTCAGCGTAGCATGCGTAGTGAGGACGTAACAGGGTTTACAGCCACCAAGAACTCGTTAGTGGCGGAGCTTCTTAGGAACGATGTGATGAAAACTATATTGGAGAATTAAGCGAACAAGGCCAATATGTCTCGCGCCCAGCTTTTCCAATTTAGTAGTATACTGTGCGGTGAGAGTGCATATTATATATTAAGGTGATGGCCTACTTGAGAAAGTTCCTACGCGAAAACGACTTGCTAATGGCTCAACGGAGAGTTCTCCTTTTGAGGGTACACATTTAGGCATGAACGTCTTTTTCACGTTATGGGGCGAGAAGGATGATGGTCAGCAATGATGTCATGTGGATACCACGATGGATACTTGTGCACCAGCTGATAAAGATATTGAGTTCTCCCCCTTGTGCATGTATTGCGTTGTTATGGAGGAGGTTATCGTTAGTAGTCGAGGTTCTTTCTCCGTCGTCGCCTGAGCTATTAGGTTATGATGTTTCAGATGATGGCGCACCTTTTAAACACGAAAGGGTATATTCCAATTTTTCAGTCAGTTTCTCAATAACTTTTTTACAGTATTTCATTAGAACTACCCGGTCCTTGGCAAATCCCCCAGCCTTGGTGCGTGCCACAGTTCTCTGGCTCTTCCTTCCTTCCTTCCTTCCTTCCTTCCTTCCTTCCTTCCTTCCTTCCTTCTTTCCTTCCTTCCTTCCTTCCTTCATTCATTCCTTTCTTTCTTTCTTTCATTCATTCATTCTTCCTTTCTTTCCTTCTTTCCTTCTTTCTTTCATTCATTCATTCTTTCTTTCTTCCTTCTTTCCTTCCTTCCTAATATGTCGGGCGCAGTTACAATAGGGAAACTCGTTGCTTTTAGTGTATAATTTCGAGAAGCACAAGAACCACTTAGGCAAACGTAGGAGTTCAAACTTAGTGTTTGCCCAGTATATTTCCGGCTGTCAACCTCTGTATCAGGCCTGATGTCTATTGGACTGGCATAATGAATATGCCACATGGGAACTCGCAGAGAAGTGATATATAAGGAAATATGATGACAAATTCTTTAACCAGGCTTCAGATGCCTTGCGTGAAAAGGAATTTGTGCTTTTATAGCGATAGATGTTATGAGACCACAACTCGGGTCATGTGCAGTGCCGTAGTTGTCCGCCGCCGCCGCAACGGTGAGTGTCCGAAACGTATTGCGAAATAAGAAAAAGAAATCACGTACCAAGGTCACAGCGGAGGTCGAACGCGGGTCTGCCACGTGCCAGTGGTTCTACCACTGAGCCATGCTGGTGTTTGGGACTTGTTCGCAAACTTGCCCTAGGGAGGCTTGATGTCGGGAAAGGAATCACGTTAATATAAGTAATAAAGCTTTTTAGAACAGCGAAAGAGCCACCATTGAGGCGTCACACAACGCGAATAGCGTAGCAAGTGGGTCGTTCAATGCTCCAAACCATTACAAGAGGTTTTTCTTTTTCAGCTATTAACTGTGGCAAATACTCACTTCAGCTGTAATTCCTCATCGTCGTCAGCCACTGCATGAACAATTGGCACAAAATTCCTGGTCAGTGTTTAGCGGATACAACGCTTCTCAGAAGAATGACGAAAAATAGCACAGTTAATGCTAGCATTATTAATGCTATAATGGGTACCCAACAAGTGTGCTTGCAGAAGTTGCCCAATCAGTGTTTAGAAATTGCTCTGAAAGGCCGCTCTTCTAGCTTTCGCTGTGACTGCGCTGCGCCTTGCATGCAGGCCTGGTGTTTGTGCTTTTAAAATTATACTGATCTTTCAAAGGATGCCAGTTTTCTGATGCTTTTATCTATGTGACCTGCTGACTTGAGGCAAGTTTTGTACGTGTGCTGGATAATTTTTGCCTGTGTGCATATACACTTGTACATGTGTATCGTGGCCTTAGCCATTCTTGGTGCTTAGTCATCGCCCACGAGTCACTTTTTGCCTTCCGATTGTCTTTGTGTCGCCTTTATTTCAGAACTTCCATAGTTCATATGTATATTCTTCTAAGCTGATCGATGTGTTCCTCAGGTTATAAATTCCCGCATAACAACAATAATTTTATAGTAATTGCGTCTTGTATAGTAAGAGAGCCTCAGTTGAGAGGCATTCTTTTGCTCACTTTGATAAGCAACGTCCTTATTCTTGAAGATGTTGTTTCAAAGAACCAGAAATGTTACTACATGTACTTGCGTAACTATACTGGAGCAGCGCTTATTTCACGCCTTGCTTGATGGCTCTTGCACTAGGTCGCTGTGATGAGGAAATGGTAAGATTAGCTGCGAAGTCATTTATGGTTTTTCCGGAGTTTCATGTCAAGTTAATTGCGTTCGGCAATGTTCGTCTTTTTTATTTTCTTGATGGTGTATATTTAGTTTACTGTGAAAGAAAGGGACTTTTAGGGGTGATGATGATACAATAAGTGTTTAAAATGTGCAACTTTTATGGCTGAAATAAATTATTCAAGCAAGTCTACTTAGAAAAAAAAGATTTGAATTCTTGTTTGCGTTAGGGCAAGTGAAAAAATAGTGTTTTCATTTCAACGCGCTTATACGAACCCTAGAACACCCTTATAAGTAGCCAATGGATTAATTCAATAAAGAAGCCTTTTGTTTTGTGAACTGACAACTGAAAAATATTTAGAATACACCCAGTACTAGCGGACAATTGCAAATATTTCTCGCACGCTGCATTTACTTTCTCTCTATTGTTGCCCCGACCAGAGCACTGGAAGCTAAATGGGGAGGTATTGGCAAGGGGGAAGAAACCACGTCACGTGTGCCACTTAACCTCGCGGACTTTCTCTGTCTCCTCCTTCTATGAACGCGTGGCTTTTCAATGCAATCGTGCGCGCACGCGTGGACAGGTTGCGGCTTCTCGCGGCGGCCTCAGTAGCTTTCGAGTGCACCATGCTCATACCAGGCATTGTTAGCTACTGGTGTGTGAAGGAGTTATTTTTGGGCAAGTGGTTTCATATATTGAGAGAAGAGAAAACAATTTTTAGCTAAGGTTCAGAAATAATTGGAAATTCTGGACCATGTGCTGCACTTCATTAATTTGCATGCTTGTTCTGGGGATTCTTGACCACCGATAGGCATACTTTTCTGATCATAGTCTAAAGGTTTTGCAGGACGCCTTTAAGATATAATGTGACAAATGCAGAAATAACGAATTCATTGTTGAAATTCTCTCAATTGATAGTGATGAACTTGTGGTAGCAAAAGTGACCGCGCATTGAATGCCTTTGTGAGCCCCAAACTCAGAAATGTAGATACAAAAACGAGAAAGTAATTACGATGAGAAACTACTTGCATACCTCGCAGTTCTCACCGAATCTGCTCGGTTAGGTTTTGCTTCGTGATATAAAAATTACGGTCAATAGAATGAATGCTGGAAAAGCATCTAACAAAATGAATAAAGATAAATGAAATTTTGATGATGTGATAAGCAAGAAGACACTGTCTACTAAAGGTCGCGGTAAGAACCCTTTAAAAAATAGAGAAGTAATAAAGCATGACAAGCAAGAACAAAAGTGAAAGAACAAAATAACAAAAAATTTGTTCCAAATCTGCTTGTTGCACCGCAAATGTAGTCGAAAGACGATAGTCTTGCGTCTAGAGAGAGTGAACAGAACGTTTATTTCATGTTCTGCGCAAGAAAATTGGTGAAAGGTATTCTGGAAGTGCTGCGTTAGAGTGCCTCGAGCGTGTAGCAGAGGCGAACGAGCGTATCGAGGCACGTTAGAAACAAGCGCCATCTGGCAGTTATCTTCGAAAACAAAGACGTGCAGCTCGCGGAGAAAGATGCGCGCCAGTCTCGGAGCTGATAAGGTGTAGAACGCAAAGCGATGGGCAAGTGCCACCTCCACGACTTCGTAGCAAAGCGTTGGAAGCAATCTTTTAAGCATCGTGTTGCACTGTCAGTGAAGTGCGCTAAAACGCTACATTCCTTATAAAGTTACTTGTGTGTGCCTCTTCTAGTAGAAAGGCAGACTTACAAAACTTCAACGTGTTGTTATGGTGCCTCAGATATGCGCAATAATTGCGTTTTAATTGACGATCGCCCAACTATGAACTCTAAACCTTGAGCAATATTGGTGGGCGTTGCGAATGGGGTTGGCCGTTCGGTATCGTTTGAGGTATCGTTAGGGTGCACAAACAGATAAATGTGCAGACAGATAGAACGACCAAAATTTTAGGGGCGAAGCTCCTTATAGCGGCACCCGTTAATCCCTCGTAGCCGTTGTAGTATGTAACAAGTATAACAATTTGACCTCCAAGGCTATGCCGGGGAGAGATTTCTCCTGCGCGTTGTTGAACAATAAAAAAATAGTGCTCAATGTTCATGCCACAAGCTGCTATAGGGGAATAACAGACAGGAGCATTCGGATTTGAGTTAACGCGCATGCTGCCATCCCCATTAGCAGCCATTGGCGTGTACATTGAGCACTATCTTACAAGAAAGGGTTGCTGCGTTATACTCGCTGGGTGTAACCTCGTAAGTTTTAGAAAGGTTTAGCGAGCGTTGAGCCGCAGTGCCATGAATACAGTGAACTAGTATATACCAAGAACTCGGGGTGGTTAAAGGTGGGAATTAGACCCGAAGCGTAAGCCGTAACAAGTGTGCGTGTGCCACCTCTCGTTTAGTCCTTGGAATGTCGATCCGCTGAATGGCGGTGCTTCTATATGGGGAATATATGATCAAAAAATGAGAGAGGGTGGTACTTGGAGCGTTGAATAGATGGACGAACGGACACACAGACAGATGCATGGACGAACGCACGAACAGACGCACGCACGGACGGGCGGATGGACGCAAGGACGGTCACACACACGGACGCATGGACGGACGGAAGCAAGAACGAATGGACGCACGAATACTTCGCCCCACTCTCCATCATTCACTCCGTGGATATGATGCCAATTTTTTTCCGTCAAAGGTCCCCAAGAAAGACTATCATCTTCAAAAAACAAGACACTATAACCCGTATTACATGCGCAAACAATAGTTACTCTGCTGCGATTTGGCCATCTGCTTGTCTAACGCGTAGACAAATAAACTACGGGCGCGTAGGGCTCCTCTTGTTCATTTGTTTGTAGTGTCAAGCAATGTTTAGATTCGACCTGTTGCAGTCATCCTGTGCGGTCATGAGTCCTTGTAGAGAGGTAAATGGAGGTTGCAGACTTGCGTATACGCGCTTCGTAAGCTGGTTCAAGTCTCCCTTTTCCTATTAATTAACTCCCGTAGTCCACGGGTGTCGAAATATTCTCAACTGGCGGCTGGCCGCTATCGCTGCACTTTCTCCCTGTACAAGTTGAACAGGGAAAAAGGCTAATGCGGGGAAGGTGAGGTGGAAGGGGAAGATGAGCTAACGTCACGTTCGCAATAGAACTCGGGCATTTCCCCTATCTTCTGTATGTAGCATTTCGGAAATGCATATCAAGTCAGGATTGAAGAAATCTAATAATAATAATAATAATAATAATATCTGTGATAATCTGTAACAAAAAGGGAAGACGGCTTTGAGCGACGCCGTAGAAGGGTGCTTCGGAAATTGTGACCATCTGGTGTTTTTTTATTTACCGCGCAGTGACATCGCAGAGTACAGAGGCTTCTACCATTTCGCCTCCTCCAAAACGCGACTCCCGTGGCCTTACTTGATGTCGCCACGTTCCGGTCAGCAGCCGACCACCGTGGCTCCTGTACCACCGAGGTGGGCATCGAAGGAGCATATTGATATTGGCACTAAGAATGACTGATGTACGCGACTTCCTAAGTGTGCATTTTCTTGTGCATGGCGATGCTTCAACAAATGGTGTCTTCATAGGGTGCCAAAGGACAAATTATGCTTGCGGCTATATGGTCAGGTGTATTTAGCTCCTGAGTATACTTAATAACAAAATTATGAAATAATATATTAAATTAGGACAAAGACTCATGCGTCGGTTGAGCCAAACGCAGCCTGCTCCTCACGTGCTTGAGACGTTTTTTGTAGTTTCCCTCAGTGGACTTTAGCTTGAATGGATAGCGGCAGCAATTTTCTTTCATTGCCACAATCTGATATTGATTGATATCTGGAGTTTGATATCGAAAAAGCACAATATGATGATGAGAGACGCGGTAGTGGAAGACTGCTGAAATTTCGACTACCTGGTCGAAATTTCAAAAGTTACCTCTTAACGACTCCCTCTTTAACATGCACCCAAATCTGAGCACATGGACCTACGGCATTTTTTCCTCCATCGAAAATGCAGCCGCCACGGCCGGGTCTCAATCGCGTCACCTGCGGGTCCTAACCACGATCTCCCCAAAACCTTTTTGTGCGATAGTCTGACAATTTAACACGTGTCTTGCTTACGCACGTACATACATACCTCAACTTCAGAAAAAAAATACCCAATCGCTGCAAGGCTAGTTGTGTGAACTATTCCTATCTAATGTTAGACAGGTAGCAGTAATGCATCTTCAGTTATCTATCTTTGAATTCAGTGGCTCATAGGGCGCGTTGGTATCTACTATGCAGTAACACAGCAAGGACTACTGGCAACCGCCACATGTTATGATGCACAGCACTCACTAACAAGCGAAGTGTTTGCAAGTCAATATATTTTGCCATTGCTAATAAACTTTGATGAGTGTTTACCAGCACCGATGTTGTTTTATGATGGCCGAACAGTTCTTGTAGAGATAGTTCTCTTTTAAATAATTCTTTGGCGTTGGCCATTTTTGCGAATACGAGGTGCCCTATGCGGCAACCGATAATGACCACGGCCAAAACTCGCAATCCTATGAGGTGAAGAAGTTTCACACAGAGCCAGTCCACGCATGTAGTAGGAGAGACTGACATAGCGTTGATAAGGAAAGGCTGCTACAGCTTCAGAAAAAAAAATAGGCTCCGTAAAAGGCCGAGGAACTGTACTCCTCTCCTTATTCTGGAGGTGTGAAATAAGTGCCAATGACCAAGCAAGTAATTGCTTTCTTTATGCCCCCCCCCCTCCTCCAATAACTCTGAAAACCATCCCGGCAAGACGTCCTGTGCTTTGTATACTAGGTTTGGACAGCCGTTCCAGTACAAGCGATGACTCAATCATTCATCGGGTTTGGCAAACTAATACACTAGATTTCCCGGCTGTGGTGGCAGCATTTTCAATGGAGGCAGAAATGCTGTACGCCCGTGCGCTCAGATTTGGGCGCACGTTAAAAAACCCCAGGTGGTCGAAATATTCGGAGCCTTCCACTACGGTATCTCTCATAATCGTATGCATGTTTTGGAACGCTAAACCCCTCATATAAATCAATCAATACACTACATGATTCGGAGGATAGTGCACTCTACACCAATGTCACCTATGTTGTCCTACAAATAAGGAACTTGTGGCGACATACCACCAGAATACCACTGGTCCCTAATGAAATTGAAACGGACGCTGACAACCGTCATATACCTCCAGAAGTTCAATATGTAGATACTTAATTAGGTTTTGTACCGTTGTATTAATTAATGTTTTGTTCGCATATTGTAAAGCAGGCCAAGTCGTATATTTCAAGTACACACAACATTGCGTACAAACTTGAGTTAACAGTTAATCAACAAAAATTTTATTCCTGGTTAGCTTGTTGTTGTGACGGCAAGCACATTGTCTGACTGCTAACAATAGCTTCGGCCCAGCTACGCTTCTCTATTTTAGTTTTCTGCTGCTGTTTCATATTAGTAACGAGTTACACATGCTCTTGGGAAGTGAAAGACCTCTTGTGTTCTTTGGGGATGATCGGTTTGTGTGAACGCCTCAGACTTACTATAGAGCTCTACATGCGGCAAGGAATTAACTGTCTGTATCTCTGTTTCTTCTCTTCCTTCTCATCCCTCTTTTTCAACTTTCCTGTTCCCTTCTCTCTCTTCTTCTTTAATCCCCTCACCCCTTCCCCCAGTGCAGGGTAGCAAACCGGACGTGCGTCTGGTTGACCTCCCTGCCTTTCAATTCTTTCTTTCCTCCTCCTTCCTCCTGTTCCCTTCCCTAATCCCCGGTGAAAACCCTGTCTTCTCCCTTTGCTTCCTTCCTTCCTCTTAGGAAGACCAAAATAGGATTATCAATATAGGCCAAAAAGCACAACTAAAATCATGTATGTTTTCTATTGCGTTACTTTATCAATAAAGTGAGAGTCGAGGCCGCGATAGCACGATTCAAATTTCGCCTTGTGTGGTGTGGTTGTGAGGGGATTAATTTGGCAGATCCGACGTACAGTGGGAATCGATGATATGCGAAGCACAAATTAGAAAGGTTGACATTTCACCTAAAAATCAGCAGAACGTTACGAGGTGGAGGTTATATGCCGTAAATGACATCTGTGTCATGATTATTATGTTTGGATATGTCCTTTAGCTTCGTCATCTATTCGTGACACGTGATACCAAATTGGGCATATGTGGAGCTAGCAAAACGCCCGTGAGCACGCTAAGAGTATGTATGTTGGTATGTATGACATGTATGGTTGGTGTATGTATGGTATGGTATGTATGGTATATAGGGTATGTTGGTATGTATGGTATGAGTATGGTATGTTGGCATGTTCCTACATGACACGCATCTCAGGATTATCATGTTTGCACCAGTCATATTTCTTCATCCATTGACGTCACGTAACATAAAATTTGGTATATGTGGCGCTAGCAAAACGACCGCAAGCGCATCATGCATGAAGGAACCGATATACTCCAATGTAGCCTTGACGCGCGCGCACGCTGGGCACAGCGACGCTAACTTTGGAAAACGCGAGCACTGTATAATCTGACGCCAGGCGCGACGGGCGCGACCAGCGTTCGTCGGCGTAGCCCGACGGCAAACGGCGCGAAATGCGACATGCTGCATTTCGTGCCGATGCGTTACCCCGAGAACACTGCGTCTCCCTTTTTTGTGACGGAGGGAAGCTGGACGCGCTGAAACACGCACGTGTCAAAGCAGCGCAGCGCGGCGCGCGCCTGCGAGTATATGGCAGAACCGGCAGCTGGCGTGGCAACGCCGGCGTGACGCAATGGAATGAACGCCGGCAAGCACGCACACCGCGTCACGTCGAAATGTATTGGCGTCTTGACTGTGGCATGTATACATGTTCTCACATGACACGCATCTCATAATTATCACGTTTGCATCACTTACATACCTTTGCCATTCATTTCATTTCATTTCATTTATTCCACCTTAAAGGCCCGGAGGCATTACATAAGGGGGGGGCGGCGTACAAGGTATGTCGAACAACTCAACAAAACTCGAAGGGTTCCAAAACTTAAACATTCAAAGAACAATGAAAAAAAAGGTACAATATGCAAAGTAAAACGCCAATATTACCAAATGCAAATAAAAAAGTAATGGTACGAAGGTAAGCTTCCAGAGAAAAGTGACGACAGTTTATACATTACTTAAAAAAAAGTATTTAAACATTGGTAGGGAAAACAGCACATTCAGTTAGATTGCGACATGTGACATTTTAGCTTACTGCGGAAAATTTGGCGGTTATTACACGTGACTATATTATCAGGTAGTTTATTCCACAGTGTTATCCCATTGGGAAAGAAGGAAGTAATCATTGCAGAAGTGTGTCCATTTATTGGTGCGATAGGGTGACTGTGGTTTATGCGGGATGAAGTTCTGTGTGATGGTTGAAGGAGGACGTGCCGTGATTGAGGGTGATAATAGAAAGCATGCATCAGACACAATCGAGAAATGATACGACGAGATTCGAGGGACGGCAGTTTCAACGATTCCTTTAGTGCAGTAACGCTGATATCGTTAGAGTATTGGGAGTAAATAAAACGGGCAGCGCGGTTCTGAATCCTTTCTAAATCGTTAGTTAGATATGTTTGTGAGGGTTGCCAAATTGAGCAAGCATATTCTAGTTTCGGTCGGACGTACGTTTCATAAGCTAATTTTTTAATGTCTGGTGAGGCTAATTTTAGGTTGCGGCGCAGGTATCCGAGAGTGCGTGAAGCTTCTGAACAGATTATTTGAATATGGGTTGACCAGGATAGCGACGATGACAGATGCACTCCGAGGTATTTGTATGATAGGGTAGGGCTAATGGGAACAGACTTTATGCTATAGGTAAATTTTTCTGGGCTCTTTTTGCGGGTGAATGACATAATTTTACACTTAGTTAGGTTTAACGGCATTAGTGACTTATCACACCAAGTTACAATTAAATTTAAATCATGTTGAAGTTTAATGCTGTCGTCTGGTGTACAGATTGGAGAGTATAAAACGCAGTCATCGGCAAAAAGTCTTAATTTGGTTAGCACATTGGTGGGTAAGTCATTTATGTATATTAGAAAAAGGAGCGGGGAGAGACAGGCACCTTGGGGGACGCCGGACGTTACGTCGGAAAGAGGTGAGTCGTGGTCATTAGCGCTGGTGAACTGCTTACGGTTTTTTAGAAAATTTTCTATCCAGAAAATTATGTTGGGAGGGATTCCAAGGTTGCATAGTTTAGAGAGTAAGAGGTTATGAGGAACACGGTCGAATGCTTTAGAGAAATCTAAAAATATGGCGTCAGTTTGAAGATTTTCATCCATGAAGTGAAGAATATCATGTGTGAATTCGGCCAGTTGTGTTTCGCATGATAGTTGTTTCCGGAAACCATGTTGGTGATCGAAGAAAAATTTGATGGATTCCAGATATGTCATTAGGTTTGAAGCTATAATATGTTCGAGCATTTTAGATGGGATGCTGGTTAAGGAAATAGGTCGGTAGTTAGCTGGGATTGCGCGGTTGCCTGATTTAAAGATGGGAATAACCTGAGCTTTCTTCCAATCTTCTGGGACGTTTCCTGTTTGTAATGATTGTGTGAAGATTAGGCAAAGTATTTGGCTTGAGACAGAAACGGTATTTTTTAGTAATTTACTGTTAATACTGTCGCAGCCCGCCGAGGATGAAACTTTAAGATTGTTAATGAGTAGGAATATTCCTTCTGGGGTAATTTCAATTTCTGGCATTGCTACAGCTGCAGATTCGGGCAGTGTTACGGTATCAGTGGTGTTGGCAGAGGAAAACACAGACGTAAAGTGGTCATTTAAAACAGAAGCGCACTGGTCAGCGTGTATTGGTTCTCCGTCAGCGTTAGTGAGGCTTATTCGATTAGATTGTGACTTGGGGGACAGCATGCGCCAAAATTTGCTGGGATTTGATTGAAGAATTGATAGTAGGTCATGGGAAAAGAATTTGATTTTTGCAGCTTTTAGTTCGGTTAAGTACTGATTAGCGCACGCGCGGTAGCGCTCCCACGCAGTTGAACTTTGGCTTAGGTGGGCCGTTCTGTACAAGCGTTTCTTTCGGTTACAGAGTAATTTTAGCTGTTTGTTAAACCATTGGCAGTTTGAATCTGATTTAATGAGGGTAGAAGGAATGTATTTGTTTTTGAGGTTAAGCATTGTAGTCTTAAAAAGTTCCCAGTTACAGTTGACACTTCGTTTTAGGTGCGTATTCCTAAAGTTTTCTAAGAAGTTGGCGAGTTCGTGATTAATCGCATCAAAATTTGCTCTCTTGTAATCCGTGATTACCTTCCGTGTGGGTGATTTCTTTTTAAGCGGGGAGGCGATGCAAATATGGATTAGGTTGTGGTCACTAAGACCAGGGAGCGTATTAATGGTTTTTATGTCGTCAGGGCTCGAAGTTAGCAGGAGGTCTAGTATGTTATTGCCCCTGGTAGGGCACGTAATAGCCTGGTGAAGGTTAAAATCAAGGGCAGTGTTTAAAAATTGTTGCTCTTTAGATGATGTCCCATTTGACGCTGAAAGCAACGACCAACTGATTGAAGGATAATTGAAGTCCCCAAACAAAAATATAGGTGCATTAGAATGTTTATTTGTAATGGTGTGGAGGGATTGATGAAGTAGGTCGCAGAAGTCGGGGTGGCTGTCTGGCGGCCTATAGCAGACGCCAAAAACAAATTTCGAGGCTCCGTTGGAGACAAGAACCCAGATTAATTCTATTTTATCGTCATGGAAAATAAGTGAGGATGCTAGAGTGTTTTTAATAGCTATGAGCACGCCACCTCCTTTCTTACTTTTGCGATCCCGGCGAAAAATTGTAAAATTTAAATTGGATGGAAACACTTCCGTATCTGTGACGTCATCATGCAACCATGTTTCAGTTAGTATCACCATGTCAGCACTGATATCATATATGAAACTGCAAAGTTCGTCGCGTTTAGGAATTATGCTTCGTATGTTAGTAAATGCAATGTTTATGTTTAGAAATGCCATAGGACGGATACACGTGTTACACGAGGCGGAATGATTGCAAACCCGTCATGTTCTGCCAACAGAGGTGGCTTCGGATGATGCGCTGTTTTCAAATGTAATGACGGGTGAGTTCCGAAGTTCTGTGACTTTATCAGTTTTCGCGTCATAGAAGTATGATTTATTTCCAACAATAAGTTTGTCAACCCTCAGCTTAAATGCACACTTTTGTGGCCGAATGAATTTGAGTAATTTAGAGCGTGCAAGGCGAGTGGCTGCTGCAAAGTCTTCTCTTACGGCGAAGGTCGTATCTTTGAGCTTAATTCCGCAGCTCAAAATCTTTTCTTTTGTTTTAAAGTGAGCGAGCTTTATCATGATTGGCCTATTCTTGTCTGGGGCAAATTTTCCGATCCGATGAGCACGTTCTATGGCTCTTGGTTCGAGCGTAATATCTAGTTGGGCGGAACAAAAGTTTATGA
This sequence comes from Rhipicephalus microplus, assembly GCF_043290135.1. Classification (NCBI taxonomy): domain Eukaryota; kingdom Metazoa; phylum Arthropoda; class Arachnida; order Ixodida; family Ixodidae; genus Rhipicephalus; species Rhipicephalus microplus. The sequence goes on from NC_134700.1 coordinate 133,311,881, forward strand.
CGTTAAGCTCTGATTCTTCCCAAGTTTCTTTAACAGAGTCCTCAATACCTAAAAAGAGAAGGTTATTGCGGCGCAGTCGATTACTAGCGTCGGTGTTAGCAGCTTTTAGCGTTTCAATTTCATGTTTGATTTTGGCGGCGTCATCGGGTACGGCGCCCGATGAGGGTTCGATTTGGACTGTTTCTAGCGCTGAGATTCGGTTTGTTAGTGCTGAGAGAACTGTTTCATGGTTAGTTTGTACTGCCTTGAGCTGATTAATATCTTCACGAATGGTTAAAACGGTTTGCTCGATCTTCTTGATAGCGTCTGATAGAGGTTCTATCTGTGCTTTAGTTGGACCGGGGTTTAGTTCCACATCCCCTGATAGTAAGAGTATCAACTGTGACAACAATTGTAGGGTGAACACATTGTAACAAGTACATAGCCAGTTGCGCAATTTCAAGTCGTAGGGGCACGACACCGTGACAAGGAAGTAGTTATTGGTATAGTATTGTTTAGAATGGGTAAGGTAACCAACCTGGAAGGTGAGCAGCGGCGTGAACATTTTGCGCCAACCGGTGTCGTGCCCCGAGCTTTTGGTGATGTTGTGAAGATTATGTAGGCCGCATTGGCCCCACGTGGTTGGTGACGTCGACGATGAGAAGCGTTGCCAGGCGTAGCTGCAGGCGCGGGCTGGTATCAGCGGGCTGACGATTGGTGACGAAATCCGTGGTTGATCCAGATGGCTTGAGGGCGCTATGGGCACGGGTAGGTCACCGGGTGGTGACCAAGCGCAGTCGCCCAGGCCAACGGTGTCTGCAACCCAACAGGCCACGATCTGGAAGGTGAGCAGCGGCGTGAACATTTTGCGCCAACCGGTGTCGTGCCCCGAGCTTTTGGTGATGTTGTGAAGATTATGTAGGCCGCATTGGCCCCACGTGGTTGGTGACGTCGACGATGAGAAGCGTTGCCAGGCGTAGCTGCAGGCGCGGGCTGGTATCAGCGGGCTGACGATTGGTGACGAAATCCGTGGTTGATCCAGATGGCTTGAGGGCGCTATGGGCACGGGTAGGTCACCGGGTGGTGACCAAGCGCAGTCGCCCAGGCCAACGGTGTCTGCAACCCAACAGGCCACGATCTGGAAGGTGAGCAGCGGCGTGAACATTTTGCGCCAACCGGTGTCGTGCCCCGAGCTTTTGGTGATGTTGTGAAGATTATGTAGGCCGCATTGGCCCCACGTGGTTGGTGACGTCGACGATGAGAAGCGTTGCCAGGCGTAGCTGCAGGCGCGGGCTGGTATCAGCGGGCTGACGATTGGTGACGAAATCCGTGGTTGATCCAGATGGCTTGAGGGCGCTATGGGCACGGGTAGGTCACCGGGTGGTGACCAAGCGCAGTCGCCCAGGCCAACGGTGTCTGCAACCCAACAGGCCACGATCTGGAAGGTGAGCAGCGGCGTGAACATTTTGCGCCAACCGGTGTCGTGCCCCGCTTCATTGACGTCACGTAATACCAATTTTGGCACATAATAGGCTAGCGAAACGGCCACAAGCGCAACATGACTGTGGCATGTAGTCAAGTTGTTACGTGACAGGCATGTCCTGATTATCATGTTTGGATACGTCATCCACCTATTTTGTCTATTCGCGCCGCTTAACACCAAGTTTGGTACATTTCAAGCTAGTGACATCGCATCATCATCATGAGCGTTGTATGTAGTCATAACTTTCCATAACACGCGTGTCATGTTTATCAGGTTTGCACCAGTAGCATACACCTTCATCATCAATTCACGTCCCGTAATACCACATTTGGTATAAGTGAAGCTAGCGAAACGGCCGCCAGTGCATCGAGAGCGTGGCATGTAGTCATTTTGATACATGACATGGTATCTCATGAATATCATGTTTGCAACAGTCACACACCTTCGTCATCCATTCACATACGGTAATAAGAAAGTTGGTATATGTGACGCTAGGCAAGCGACCGCGGGCATATTATGAGCGTGGCATGTAGTGATGTTGTTACATAACACGCGTGTCATATTTTCATGTTAAAGTCTGTCGCTTGCGTTCGCCATGCAATCATGTCGAACCATACCAGTTTTGCAACATGTGATGTGAACGAAACCACCGCAAGAGCTGCAGGACCATGAAATGTAGTTTACGACATTCATGACACACATGCATGATTTTGATGTTATGATTAGTCAAATATGTTCGTCATACAGTCATGTTATGCTACGCCAAGTTTCGTAGTGATACCATTATTGAAACGGTCAGGAGAGCTAAAAGTCGTAGGTGGCTAGACAGATAGATACGCTCTAAGTCACCGAAGTTCGCTACGAAATGCTTGCCATTTAAAATAACGGCCTCTGTGTTCGAGAAATGGCAGTGATGGAGAAATGCGAAGCTCAACTGTAAGCTAGGTGTTTGGCTCCGACATGCATTTGTTGGTTGTGTTGTCTATCTAAATAAATGCGCGTACAGAAAACAATGAAGACGAGGTTGCCATTCTATAGTGTTCTTTTTTGGTGGCATATCGGCGACACTAACAATGTTCAAGAACAAAAATGCTTGCTTTGCTGTAAAATATGCGGCTTGTACTCACAAACTTAACCTCACCTTAGATATTCTAGTGAAAATGAGTTGAATTGAACATATCTGCTAAATTTTTGATATTGCGTGTTCCCTACTTCATCGCTTTCTGCCGTCACAGCTTTCGGTAATATGGTTTCTTCTTGAGTAAAGGTTTTCCCAATAGCTTGTTGCTGATTTGGAACTTACAGAAAAACAATTGTCGGCTTCATAAGCTGTATACCTCCCCCTATGCGAGTATATTAGGCTCTCTTCTCTACTAACAGAAGAAAAGACAGCTGGTTCTGTGAAGTTCATAAATGCTTTTACACATCGCTGCGACTTCGTCTTTGACTTACTTGTTCTGACTTTTTTATCCCCGCGCTTTCGAAAGTGAAAACTTCTGAGTCGAAATTTTCACAGTTCTGGCTAGCCGTCTTCCACTTAGTCAAAGTTCTGCACTAAAAGGCACTCGTCGTGAGCACTACGTGTAGTGATGCGGACAGCGAGAAGTTTTCAGTGCGTTAAGGACTCTGGAGCTGTAAAAGATAAGTGCGCAAGGCCCGCAGCTGTCACAGCTTGGTCGCCGATATCTGATCAGTCAGCCGAAAAAAATTTTTCGCTTTTCCATCTAGTCATTTCAACCCAGTGTAGGCGATGGGGGATATTAAAGTTCTAGCACACTGTCTAGCCTGTCTGCGTTGAGGAAAGTGAAGATCGCGCAATTTTCACTGTGTTATGAGGCTTTATCGTTAGTGCAGTGTGGCAAGCTTCACCCTGAATAATATAAAAAAACGAATCGCCAGGGTGACACCAACATTCACTGCTCCTTCTTACTGCTTTAATAGTAAAGTACTTTGAACAGCTTCAAAATCAGTGCGACTTCAAAGAATTTTTTTTCATGCTTTCGCTGCCCTTTCTGTAGGCGCTGCTTCCTACTGGCAAAATATTCTTCAGTAAAACACATGGATAAGGCAACACTAATAGTTTCGCTATAAAAAGGTTCCGCTATTGGTGAACTGAAAAACAGTACCAAATATTGGCGCTTCAGTCATTTTCTTCCTAACTTTTGTACATTGAAGCTTCACACCAAACTTCATTTTAAATGAATACGCCTGATTCCCGCCATGGGTATGAAATTGTAGCAATAAGAAGCATAATATATAGGGGTATGCCACCCTATTGACTCAATTGCGAGGTTCAGGTTCCTACTGCTTCTTTGTCATTTAAAAGCCCGCGCTTTTTCTAATGGCGAAACCTTGGTGTCACTATGTCTTCATGCAGCTTTAAAGTCGTTGCAAGTATGCTTCGTGTACGTAAAGCCTGGAAGTTTTCTACTAAGTTAAGTACCGAGAAAACTAAAACACATCTGCTTTGTTTTAGTGGCTTCATACGCTTCATGACTTAAGTGGCATACTAATCATAGCTGGGCATGTAATGCTGATTTATTTCAACACCTTCGTCGTTTCATCCATGTGTTTCATGCACTTAAAAATCGGCCCAATAAATGTGAGGTTAGAGTACGAAACACACATTACTGAGCCATTGTGACATGCTAACGTGGCAGCCCTGAGTACGGACGGACAGATAGACGGATGGATGGAAGGACGCACAGACAGCCAGACAGACAGGCAGACAGACAGACAGACAGGCACGCAGGCAGTCAGACAGACAGACAGACAGGCAGGCAGGCAGGCAGGCAGGCAGAGAGACAGACAGACAGACAGACAGACAGGCAGGCAGGCAGTAAGACAGACAGACAGACAGACAGACAGACAGACAGACAGACAGTCAGACAGACAGACAGACAGTCATACAGACAGACAGACAGACAGACAGACAGACAGACAGGCAGACAGACAGACAGACAGGCAGACAGGCAGGCAGACAGGCAGGCAGGCAGGCAGGCAGGCAGGCAGGCAGACAGGCAGACAGACAGACAGACAGACAGGCAGGCAGGCAGGCAGGCAGGCAGGCAGGCAGGCAGGCAGGCAGACATACAGACAGACAGGCAGACAGACAGACAGACAGACAGACAGACAGGCAGGCAGATAGACAGACAGACAGACAGACAGACAGACAGACAGGCAGACAGACAGACAGACAGACAGGCAGACAGACAGGCAGGCAGGCTGACAGGCAGACAGACAGACAGACATACAGTCAGACAGACAGACAGGCAGGCAGGCAGGCAGATAGACAGGCAGGCAGGCAGGCAGGCAGGCAGGCAGGCAGGCTGATCGATAGATCGTGAGAACCTCCGCATTGAAAACTGACTGACTTCATTGCCTCAGCCTGTTTTTTGGTTCATTATAGTGACAAGAACATCGTCGTTAGCAACTGTGGTTAATATCGCTTTTTAGGCCTCCTCTCGGTTAGAAGGCGTCGCCGGCTTTCTCCTCCCTCCTGCTCTGCCTCTCTTTTCTTACAGTGGAGAGGCAGGAAAGGAATGCCGTTTTGCCGCAAGTTATCACGCTAGAACAACATGTATGTGCAGTGGCGCATCAAAGTTAAAAACGAAATACCTTGATTCTAAAATTGTCAATTGGGCAGGAATGTTCGCCAAATGAAAAGAATTGAGACACTGCCGGCAGTACGTAAAAGCAAGCGTCCAATGTCTACTATCTTAGCAAGTGTTCTTATTTTTATTTCCCTCTTTTTTTTTTCACTCTCCGCGTTTTCCGTAAACGTGAGACAGCAGTTTTTGTGCTTCCGTAACACCACAATACTTACGGCTTTTTTTCCAAAGAAAGTTACTTTGGAAGAAAGTACTGCAAATCACTTGCGCTTCTGGAAACCTCCCCTCCATCCTCTCCTTGAAGAGCAAAGAGATCGCGAAGTTGTTTTTTTTTGAAACAAGAAATATAATCTGCAAGACATTTATGTTGAGCTCAGAAGTTTTAACATAAATATATTGAAGATAAAATATATGTTCCCGAAGAAAACTCTGGAATTAGCAATGACCAATGCCAACCTCAAGTAAGAGCAACCCCCTCCTCCCCCCTTTCTTTTTGAACAATATACTGATCGTTGCTCCCCTTCCCACGACGAGTTGAGTGCAGGGGGAAATGAAATTGTGGTGACACCACATGCCTAAATTTCTGAATTCCTACCGAGTTGAATGATCCCGTTCCTACATACGAGTTCTTGCGTTTGCGCGAAGAAATGTTTCTTCATTTTGTACTTTGAACAGCCGTTTCCACTTTATCTTGATAGCAGAGAACTTCACGAAAGGAAAGCATTTGCACGTTTAGCGTTCTATTCATGACGATAAAACTTAGATATAGGAACTTTTAGAAAAGCTGGCAACGGATGTACATTCAACTTCGCTGATTACTATTACACTTCTAAAAAGGCACAGTCTTGCCGTACACACTGCCGACAATGCTTTAATGGACCATGACGTGCTTATATAGAAACCAAAATCCAATTTTGAAAAGAAAATGCAAGTAAAGGCTCGATTGTTCCCTTACATAAATAAGAATTGGATTGTAAGACAATGTTTTATTTTAAAGTGAACCCTATAGAAGTCACTGGTTATATATACCCCACCCATCACCAGCGACCACCGTTTTGCCATAGGCTATGGGACGTTATGGACCTAAGGGGGTGGAGCAGTCGTCTTCCACGATTATATCGATGTTTCAGCCGCTGCGAATTATTCACTTTTCAATGTCTAGCTGAATATATCTACAAAAGCTTCACTGTGCACGCATCTGCCTACGAAGGAAAATCGTTGGCCGGAATACAGGCGCTGGCAAGGCAAGCGGCACGTTTCGTCATGACTCGTGAGTGTGATTGTGCTGTCTGACTGTCCGGCTGCTCACGTATAATGAAAGTGCTCGTTATAAACTAGACGCTTAACTAAACGCGCTGAAGTTTCATCAGCTTGTTTCACCCAAGGATCGACCCATCCAATGAAGTTTTTGCAAGAAAATTAGGTGTCATGGCCTCTTTAGGTGCACACTAATACATGTTCAACTATGCGCGCTGCATTGTATTTTATTCAGGCATATCAGTGAGGCTTGGCCAATTACAATATAAGCGAAAAGAAGTAGCCTCTGCTGCATCAATAAACGTAAATAGTGAAGGTATAGGCCTACATACACATATGCCTATATTTGTATTGATTGTTAAGTTTGTTTATAGATACCGCGACGATAAAGACATACATATTGCCTTGTGGTTGTGACGTTGATCGAAGCGGCAGTCAGCACTCACAATGCTGACGACAAAAACTTTTATCGGAGTGTATATTCAGTGTTGTGTCCCGTCGCGTGTTTGTCTTATGTTTCCCTGTATTTTTGACGCGCTGTAACACAATGAACCAGCAACTGTGGAACCTACCCACTCAAATGTTTGCGGGGCGAACTAGCGCCAGTAGAGATGTAACTAGGAAAGTGCAGAGATAACGATTAGTGCAATCGTCGGCCACCTATAAACCGATCTGCAGCGGAGCACGTTGTTCTTTACACTCCCCTCTTACACGCAATGTTATTAGAACACTCTAAAACAATTGTGAAGTTCGCAAGCATTGCGCCACTCCTTGCTTTCAGCTGGGATAGCAGTTTATTTGTGGGTGAAACCTGATCACATAAAGATGATATCGGCGTGTGTTTCAGTGTAGAAAACGTTCATGAGAGCCCTTTTGCAGACGCAGCCCGAAATATCTTTGTAGAATGGTATGTGTATTCCATTGTTTTAAAAAAAAGTTATAAAAAAGCACACGTTCCTGCATTCACCACGTGTTACAATATAAGAATTTAAACTATGAGGGCTTTTATGCAAAGAGAAAATAGAAGGAACTTATCGTGTATAATGTATACCAAGAACGTGTCTGACAGGTTTTTTTGAAGTAGCTGTTAAGTGTAGAGCAACGTGGTGAAAATGATGGTTAAATAAATAGGATCAAATACAGACTCTTTTCTCTATAATCAGCCTATAGAAACAAGACGCCATTGTAAGAGTCGAATGCATGGCTTGAAGTTAGGCAGCACAACGCTGAACGCAAAAAGTACTATATTTGCTTGTAGCACTGAGATATATTATTCGTTATGGAAAGTCGCAAAACTGCGGACACAATTCGAGCCATGCACCATTGCAGTGACCTTTAATAAAGAAAACTTCGCAATAAAAAGTGTACGTGGAGCGTCGGTGGCATTGAAAGCGCTGTGAATTTTATTTCACCTCTTACCCACAGGGATTACTTACGGCATATAAACGCGGTATCGGGGAAAACCCTGAAAAACATATATTTGTAATAGCGACCATCCCTGGCTCGAAGGAGTATCGTATAACGAAACCCTTTAATGTATCGCTACCACGATCGGCAGCTTCACGCTGTAGGCGCCTCGCGAAAACATTATTGATCCGCCTCAAGCCCTCAAGCGAGAGAACGACTGTGGGTGCGAAGTATTGTGAACAGTACCGTTCTTTGTGCCTTGAAGGGAGTAAACGGATAGGAAAGGCACTCTGTCTTTTTTAAGCCGTGGTTAAGAACGACAAAAGGAACCGCATTCAAGCAATTCGAGCCGCAACCGAACTGCATCTACGATGTTGAGAAGCCACGGTTCACGACCGGTATATTTGGTCATACAATTTTGAGTTGAAACTAGGTGCAAGGGTCAGTAAATTTGAATTTGTCGGTAGTCCAAAGCGAAAGTTGCTCTCTTGCTTTCATCAATTTTAGGAAAGTACGGGTGCTTCCTAATTCTGCAAAAAAAATTATACCTTGGCGCGCATGCATGGATATATGTTGCTTTATCTTTCTTTTATCTTTTTTTGTCCCATAACAGGAAGAAGAACATAAACTTTATTTGTTGAGTCCAGACAATTCAAGTACGGCGTTTTATAGTGGGCCTGGGCACCCACCGCGGATGCGTTTCTGAGACCTTGTCTCGAAGCGGCTTCCTCGGCACGCTGGACGGCCCAGAGTTGTGCTGTCAGGTTCGAGCTGAGCAGTGTGGCCTTCCAACGCGAGCGGAGGCTGGCGGTGGAAGAGTGAGACGAATCGGCACTGTTCGAATTGTTCATTAGGCCCTGACACTCCCACAGCATGTGACTAAGGGTGGCAACCTCGCCACATGACGTGCATCTGTTTGTAGTGTATATGTCTGAATACATGACGTGCATGAGTCTAGGGTTTCTGTATGAATGTGTCTGTAATTGTCTGAAGTGTACCGCTTGCGTTCTGTTTAGCCTTTAGTGAGGAGATGGGTATATGCGTCTTTGTAACTGGTAATGTGTGGTGATGTCGTGAAGCCTGGTCATACGATCCTCCCATGCCCAGATGTCTGCAGTTCCCCGCGGTGGCTCGTCGTCCTCTGGCAATGCTCGGTGAGTGAGGCCTGAGGCCTCGAGCAACGCGTTGAGCCGCTTAGTTGGGGGTGCTCAGTCCGGTATAAGCCGGGATACATAGCAGGTGCCTTCGGTTATCGACGTCGACCTCTCCTGGATATATGGGATGTCGTTGGAGTATGTGAAACGCCTCTTGCGAGATGCGTCCGTTGGCAAAATTGCGAATTGCTGTTTGCGAATCACTAATCACGTATGTGGCATTGGTCTTTGTGAGGGCCAGTGCTATAGCCGCTTCCTCTGCCGCTTCAGCGTGTGCCGTGTTCACAGTGAGGCTTGTGATGTACTTGCCACGATGGCCAGTAACTACCGCCACGAAACTCTTTTTATGGGTATAACGCGCAGCATCAGTGAAAACCGCTTCAGTGTCGTTGGAGTAGCTTTGAGTAATGCGTTGTGCCCTAGCTTCACGCCGTCCCGTATGGTGTTGGGGGTGCATTTTGCGAGGCAATGGGGGTACGTATACTTGCTCGCGTACCGATCTTGGAATTTCGACTTTGATGCCGTGCTGCGTAGGGTACGTGATGCCAAGTTTTTCGAGTAGGTGTCGGCCTGGGCGGGTCTTGGATAGGCGCTCGAGCTGCGAAACTTGTTGCGCCTCCACGAGTTCTTCGAGGGTGTTATGCAACCCTAGCTCTAGGAGTTTGCTGGTGCTAACTCCGGGCGCCAGTCCCAACGCGAACTTGTACGTCTTGCGTATCAGGGCGTTAAGCTTGTCTTTTTCCGCAACTGTTCATTTGTGAAACGGTGCCGTGTACATTAGTTGGGAAATAACAAAGGCTTGTATGAGTCGTATGACACTGCCTTCGGGCATACCCGCATGTTTGTTCGTGATGCGTCGGATGAGTTGCATCGTGCTGGTGGCCTTTGCCATTATCTTGTGCAGTGCTTCACCATTGCCGCCATTCTGCTCAATCACCATCCCCAGTACCCGGATCTTCTTTACCATTGGGATTGGTGAGCCGTTTGATGATGTTACTTTGATTTCTTGTTTTTCTGAAGGTACATAGGCTTTGGGCGGGCGTCCCTTTTTCACCTGTCTATATAGCAGTAATTCAGATTTTTCGGCCGAGCAGGTGAGTTTCGTGCCTACGAGGTAATGCTCCACGCATTCTATGGCCGCCTGTAAGCGATCCTCGATCTCTCCGTCACTGCCAGTTGTCATCCAGATCGTAATATCATCGGCGTATAGCGTGTGATGCAGTCCATCAACTTGATGTAATCGCTCGGGTAACCCCAGCAGGACGAGTTTGAAGAGCATCGGGGAGATGACCGAGCCCTGCGCTGTACCCGAGCTTACAATGTTGATTTGATTCTAGTTGTCCCACTCGCATGCGTGTGGTTCTTCCCGTGAGGAAGTCTCGAACGTAGTTGTACAGTCGCATTGCGAGGTTCATTCTGTCTATTTTCCATAACAGGAACTCCGCAACCCTTAGCGACAAGCCGACCTCTGGCTCGGGGCTGGTTTTGCAGCAGTTTGTTTTAATCCGATAGTCATGTCGCCATTTTGTTATCAAGAGTTTATGGGTTCAGATGCCGAGCTACGCAGAAGTAAAATCTGGAACCCGATATTGTGAAACGCAGGTATAATTTTCATATTTCCTATGCACGTGGGTTCCTGGTTTTCAGGTAATATAAACCTCATTTTATAAGAATATCGGACCATCTAGAATCGTACAATGAAAATTTCGTTATAAATGACATGTACTCAGAAAAAAAAGCCTTCAAATCACTTATTCTGTTGAAGTTTACAATTGTTTAAACTTTGATGCCAGCGCATCTTTTGGAAGTTCAAATCCTACGAAGCTCCTTGTTTCAGCCCTTTATTCTCATGTAACTTGTTACGTGAATCTCATTTGATAAGAAGTGAAAACATGTTTCAACGTATTCATTTATGCTGATTAGAACTTTGATTATATAATTCGAAAACTTTCGGAAGAATTTCACTGTGTGAAAGCGGATGTCTGCGAACGTGTTTAGGACAGCACATAAATGCGACATGGAACTCCAGCATACAGCTGTTAGATTTGGAACTCTCAAACCATGGCATAATTGTGAGGGATACCATAGTGGAAAGCTCCGAAAACTTTGACCACTTGGTGTTCTTTAAAGTGCACCGACATCGCAGAGTAGATGGGCCTCTACCATTACACCTACCCCGAAACGTGGCCGCCGCCATCGGGATTTCATCCCCCGACCTTTGAATCAGGAGTCGAAACAAAAATGAGCGGCGGCAAGCACCGATATGTTCTAAGGTCGGTACTGCCCCGTGTCGCAATGGCCAACCAGCCGAACACCGCCGCCATTGAACCATTGTGGTAGGGTAGGGAATTTCTAACCCTAGCATATTAGGCCTCCTGCAACTAAGCTCGCAACGTCAGTTCAGAAAGTACCTTTTGACTTCAACGCTTCAGTGAGCGAGTGAAAAGCTTCATTCAGATCGTGCAGGTTGCTGAATGTGTTCTCGCCTATAGGAGCCCGCCGAGAAACCGTGTCTCTCAGCGGCTTTGCTTTTTTAAAGCTTTTGTGAAATGCATTGCCTCGTCTGTTCGCGCGCTTGTCTTCGCCTTTTTAGTTTTAGCGGATAAGCTTGGAGGGAAGCGGGGCTTGCCCGATATCTGTGGCACACATCCTGTAGTAGTTTCGGGCTATCACTGCGTACATTCTACTATCCCTACCGAGTGCTTCGTCATGAAATTCCAACTAAGCGAAGTTTACACGAAGCAGCTCCCAAGCTTTTGTGCTAGACGGATCACCGCGCACACGAACGCTTAGACACTGACGCAATATATCTGTGACCTCCTGGAAGATTTAAACGCGTCCCCAGTAACCCTCTAATATTCTCTCTTCTATACTGCCACCATGCTTTCAGTTAGGAAAGGAGGTGTTATTAGGCCATTTATCACCCTGCAGGCTTCGTACGACAAAGAACGATAGCGCTGGGTAGAAATGAACGCGAAAGTGAAACAAATGGAGCAGATATCCGTGGCACTATATCTCTCAGTTCAGCTTACCTTTGTTAGCTTGTTCGCAACCCCTCGTGATAAAGACGCGCTGCTTGGCACAATGTTTGCGGCTTGTAAACACGCTTGTATTGGGTAATTCTGTGGAGCGTGGCCGCTGCAACTAAGCTGAGCGAGTCATAACCTCGGGCGTTTTGTCGACCTATTTTCAGGTAATACTTGCGTAAAACTCCGCTGACGAAAACACCCCTTTTTGCAGCCTTTACTCAGCGTGAGCGACAGTGCTATATCATAAATAAATAAATAAATAAATAAATAAATAAATAAATATCAAATCCTGTTTCTTATACCGAAGCGGAAGGCATACCCAAACGTTTTTGTAGAGCTTACGGGAGCACTATTCTATTTGTTACTTTGAAGTGAGCCCCGCCGCGGTGGTCTAGTGGCTAAGGTACTCGGCTGCTGACCCGCAAGTCGCGGGTTCGATTCCCGGCTGCGGCGGCTGCATTTCCGATGGAGGCGGAAATGTTATAGGCCCGTGTGCTCAGATTTGGGCGCACGTTAAAGAACCCCAGGTGGTTAAAATTTCCGGAGCCCTCCACTACGGCGTCTCTCATAATCATATGGTGGTTTTGGGACGTTAAACCCCACAAATCAATCAATCAATAACTTTGAAGTGAAACGAATGAGGTTAGCAGAATGAAAAGTTTGGTCAGTCGGAATGTTTGCATGATTGACGCATGCGTGAGCCGTGCGTCGTTTTTCTTGACAGACAAAGAGTTCCCTTCTCTGCTCGGATTAGGTGGCATGCTTTCAGTTTCCTTGAGGACGCGCACGTGCTGTTGCTAAATGATTCGCTTTGCTGCTCTCTTTACGGACCTGTCTGTTCCGGCCAGAATTGTTTTTTTTTTCGTTTTCTTTCTAGAAATAAACTTTGAGTTGCGAGAGAGCACTCCTCTAGTGCACTCTGTGTTTTTTCTTTGTGTTCGTACGTATAGCACTGCGTTAATCGTGCGAATGAGGTCAGTGCTGAAGCTTTTCACCAATAAATCAACCAGCAGACAGCATTAGATCCACGTTCATGGCAAGTTATATATATAGTTAATTCAATCATTATGGACACTCACAAGACATGTTATACTAACAAACCATAATTTGAATTTTAAAGCAAATATTATTACCGTGCACTCTTTAGCGCTGGCTCTATAGAGTCAACACTGAAAATGCAGACAAACCAAAATATATTTTGGTTTGTATGCATTATAATATCATATAAGCGGTCAGTTGAGCCCTGTTCTAACTGTTCTCACGTGGAAAGGTTTAGGTCCATATCTGCTCAGGTACTCCATATCAATAGGTTTTGGAGCAAAAAAAAACAATAAATGCTATTAAAAATAAATAATGCGCAAAAATAAAAAAAACACATTTGCTCGACTGTGCGCAGCAGTGTCTTTACCGACATTGTTGTATTGTAAAGCGTAGCAGCCGTAGATGAACTAGGTTCCGTCGAATTAGTTAAAATAGGTTTTTATTTACACTGCAGATGCCATGACGACACTGATACTAGTCTGATGTCCCCGTATGTTGTTGTTGTTGTGGTTGTTCTCTCTATGTTAGTGGCGCATACCCACTGTGAGGGATTGACCAAGAATCGAGTGGCTTTAAATTTTACTGTTCAGATTTAGAATGATGAAGGTATAACAGAAAGATTACCGATAGCCTGGGAAAGTGTTGTGCCTAATGTAATGCATACAAATACTTACATAACCGAATTTATTCCTAGAATAGAGCAATAATCTGATTTTATACGTATATAATTAGGTGGACATGTTAGGATAATGAAACTGATTAATTAGTCAACCTACTAGTTTCATAAATACATCCCGGACGGCCGCGCATACTGTCCCAATAGAGAAACCAGAAATTGAAGCTCCAAAAGAGAAAATGACAGGCAGAGATAAGTCCATACCAAAACCACGCAAAGGTATTTCTAATAGGGCTTTTCGTAATGTGTTATACCGCCTGCAGGTCAAAAAGAAATGGTGTATTGTTTCCAGTTCATCACAGATTGCGCACAGTGGCGAAGGTGCCTGAGCAGACCTGTGTTTATAGAAATTTAGATTTGGTACCCGGCAACGCAGCCTTGTGATAGCTACTTCTTGTTTTCGAGTGCGGCAAAAGTCTCTTCGCCAGGAATATAATAAATGGCGATATTCTGTAGAGTTTGTTAGTGCTGAACCTTTAAAGACATACATAAGCGTACGTCAGCGGAATCGAGCAGCACTCACATAAGCTGATGATGAACAGAGTGGTAGAATTGGTTGGCTGATTGACGACTTAGCTAAGGAATCGGCTATTTCATTTAGAAACAAACCTTTATGTCCAGGCACCCAAACTAATCGTACTTTTCTCAAATGCGCAGGTACTAGTGCATGGAACGCCTTTGTTACGTGATTATCAGCACCAACAGAAAGTGCCGCACAGAGAGATAGGGAATCTGTTATTATGATAGCTGATGTAATTGCTGTATCTAACTTGCGTAAGGCGAGCACTGCTGCCAGAAACTCCGCCACAAAAAACGGGTGTGAAATCGGGTAGTCGAAGGAAATAAATCAAATTTAAAATTGGGCTGAAAATACCAACCCCTAACTTTTTGTCGTATTGCGATGCGTCTGTAGCAATAATAACGTTCGTTGTAATACGGCGCAGGTGATCTTGTAATAAACCATCCAAAATATTATGGGGAAGTAATTTGGCATTATTAAGAAAAATGTCGTCGAATTGAATTTCCACCGGGGCTGAATTATCACGACTTGGCATGATGTCTCATATACGTACGTTTAGAGGCTCCAGTAAATTTTGCACAAATATAATTTGTGGCGTGTGAAATCGCGGCCATCAAGCAGCAAAAAATGATTCCGGGTTGGAAATAAAGGCTGTTTCTGAATGTCGTAATGGTGATTCATAAATTCTTAAGAATATCTGAACAGTCAGAAGGCGAATTCTACAAGAAAGTGGAGGGACCCTTGATTCGAGATACAAGACTTTGTTGGCAACTGTTTTGGGAAGGCCAAGGCATAAGCGTGAAGCTTATCTTTCCAGAAGAATTAGAGGCCGCAACTTCTAAGCTGGAACTCCAGAGAAAAGTACACAACTAAATTCCGAAATGGGACGAACATACATACGATATATCAATAATAATGTGTCTCTTCTCATACCTATGCGGTAGTTGCTTAGCCTACGTAATATGCCAATGGCCCACAAACCTTTTCCGGCGATATATTTGATATGAGGTCGCCAGTTAAGCGATGTGTGATAAATTACTCCAAGGTATTTAACAGATTCCACCTGTGGTATATTCTCATGATGGTAAGACAGAGAGATGTTCACAGGGTATTGCAGCGGGAAAACAAGGAGGGCACATTTACTCGTATTAAGTAAAAAGCGGTTGCCATCGAGCCAGCTCTCCAATATATTAAGGTAAGTCTGCAGCCGTTGATATAAGGTCTGAATGTTATCTGTCATTGCAAAAAATGCGATATCGTCTGCGTAAACATAAGTTGTTATATTTTATTTACGTGGAATGGTTCTCATTAGTAAATTAAATAGCACCGGGGAAAGCTCCGTTTCTACTCTCGTACTTGGTGGCGCTTCTTCGTCACTTTTTGGTCTGCCAGCTTTCGCGATCGAATCAACACAGCCAAAGGCATATCGACAGTCCGTTGTGCAAAGCTTGTGGCTCCTAGGAAACACTTTAGCGTCTCTATGTCGCATAGGCCACTATGTAACATTTTCGACGCGCGAGCTTTGCTGATAAGGAATATGAATTCCTGGTATCTAAGTGTGCGACCCTTGACAAGTACCTCTTTTCGAGAAATTGTGTTTCTTGACGCGACCATGCCCATCGATCTGTCCTTACTTTTATAACCAAACGAGCCTGGCCACCTGTTTATAGACGTTTTTTTGGCTTACTAACGCTTGTCTAGGTCGTTGTCATTTTTCTTCACTTCCCTCTCTTTTTTCCTTTTTCTATCTTCCTATCTTCCTTTCCTCTATCGCTTTTCTCCTCGCGAAAGAGTAAGCAGGCACTTTGTGCGTTTCAAGGTAGCAGTTGCGAGCTTGCTCCCTCTCTCTTTTCTTTGTGTTTTTTGTATCCTTGTATGAAATAGAAATAATAAATAGATATACTCAAGAAAAAAAACGATGGAGGTTTTCTCTGCTCTTCTTGTTAGAAATCCAGAGGTTGTCGCCATCGGCACAGTTTTCCCAGTTTTTATCAACGTTTGTTGACGAACAAATTCGTGAACTTACGCTATAATTTTTCCCTCTGAAAATACTACCTAGCCATCTGGACTTTTGTAAGTCAGCTATTTTTCTTCACCAAATCTATACAGCACACTATTTTTGAAGAATACAGAGGTACGATCTGACACTTCTTGTGAAAGACAGAAAGACACGCGAATTTTATCGCCTGTAGCGCTTCGTCTGTGCCTTTGTTTCTTCTTTCATTCTTGTTTTTTCTTTGATTGTGATTCCTTCATTCATTTCGCGAATTCGTGTCCAAATATATTTTGATACCGTTTTGAGACCTGTTCGGATTGTAATATCCTAATGAGGGCTTCCTAAAACACTGACGGTCGTATTCTCAATGATTTCTGCGCTATCAAAGTGGCAAGCAATTAGTCGCCGCTGTAATCTTGTCACTCTGTACCATCACTGAACTCCTTTGTAGATAAGGCCGACCAAGCAGCGTGGCCTCGACTCGACGGAAACGTAAGGCGAGACAATAAATCTCCTTCTCGCAAGGAACGTGAGGCCCAGCGAAACATAAAGTTTTCTGCGGCCTGGCAGTCTGTACAGTGGCTTACTGTGCAGCGAGCCACGAAAGTCCAGCTGTGCCGCACATTTGAACAGGCCGCTTGTCTATAGCATACGCGAATGACCCGCGCTCACGAAGAGGTATAGATTAAGAACGTGTACAGTATGTGTTCGCTTTTAGAAAAACACGCATTGCACATCAACCAGTGATAGAACTTCAGATCATTGCCTCTCTTTAAAACCATTTTAATCCGTGTAAATGTACGCGACCGAGTTCCTGCGTCACGTCCTTTTATCGACAGTGCCAGCAATCCCGGCCCGTGTCACGATAGGGGTCGGGTTTCTGAACGTCTGTGCAGTCGACGGCGGGCAGTGATCTTCCTACCATGGCATGGCCATGTGCAGATAAAGAAAGTTCGTGCAAAACCCAGCGTCATTATTTACCCCATGTACCTGAACCATCGTGGATACATTGCTGAGTGGGTTCAGTAATTATCACGTCGTGTGAGAGTGTCGGCAGCAATAAAGGTCCGCTATCTCAACCTGATCTCATTCAGTGATGTATTAAGCGCACCCCGTTTATGGCTCATTCTTCTTTCAGCGATACTGCCACAGCCTGCGTGAATTACAGACACGGGATGCGATGGTCTGCGAGTTTTCTGCTTTACACAGCCGGTCTTGAGCCTCCGCTAATCCTTTCTGTTTTAACGCATTGACCTTAAACTGCTCGTATCGCCAAAATTTGTGGTCTTCACCGACCATGAATTTGGTTGCCGGTGGGGAACATTGTCGTGGGTTATAATTTAGGGGTAAAGCTAAAAAAAACAAAAGAAAACACAGCAAGAGCAAACAGCACAAACAAGCTCTTTTTTTCGTCTGCTTTTGCACTGCACCAACAGCATATTCATTGAATTAGCCCAGTGAACCACGCTTCCAAAGTAAGTCAGGATCTATAGGTAGATGTAATTCGTGCTGTGAAGTGGACTACTTGGCTTTGGTGATGTTCAGCGCGACAGCAACGTGCAAAAAGCTAATTTATACACTCAACCTTTGTCCAATTTCGTGTCCGTGCCTTAGCTTTTCTTTGTCGTCGTTTTCGCGCTGTAACGTGATCAACCAGTAATTCCCACACGCCTGTTTTTATTCCTCTGGGGTAACGCAACAACCACATCACAATGTGTACACTCAGCCTGCATATTGCGGCTAAATAATACGTCGCTTAGGACTCACTCGCGCTGAGGCTCATCATAATTTTCCGGTACGATCTTCACTCGTTCTTAAGCACACCCCAAGATTACTTGTTAGGCTTGAGCCCTCGCTGAGGCTCCGACACATGGCTCGGTCTGAGTGTGAGTGAATATTAGTCACTTGACTCATGATTGAGTTTACCGACTTGTGCATTCAGGTACCGCGAAGGCTGTCATAACAATAAAACGTTTCCGAACGAGGTACGCAAAAATTTGCGTTACGTCCATCTCGACGGATCAATGGCTGGGTGCTTGGCTACTGACGCGAAGGCAACTGCTTCATTACCGGTCGTCGTGGTCACATTTTTATAGATATGAATTGGTATACAGGCCCGTGCACTGTATGAAGTTAGTGCACATTGAAGAACACCAGATGGTCAAATTTTCCTGGACCTTCCACTGCGGCGTTTCTCATAATCGTATCGTAGTTCAGGGGCGTAAAGTTTGAAATAGTATTATTATTATTATAAAAGCTTTTTCTGGCTTTTGTTGCAATTACGCAGCCACCATACGCTACTCTTTTGGGCACGCGTGTCAAGTGAATAAAACAACGCACACGTGTGAAGGAAACTATATTTTCGCATCCCCACTTCTGAATCTTAACGTGAAGCTGCGTTCATGTTTGCGCACGTTGTTGAGAACGACGGACCGATCCCGCCGAAGCCACCACTGTTGCGAAAGACGGCGACGCCAACACGGCCCCGGAGGCGCCACTGCTTTCAACTCCGCCGGGAAGGTCACCAGCCGTTTGGTAGCGTATGTTTATCAGCTCGCGACTGCTTCTGCGCAGAGCTGATAAGACGAGCGGACGAGACGACGGTGAGTTAAACAAGGTTTATGTACAGCATATTTACAGAGGCGTTACAATTTCGGCACTGGGGCCGACAGAGACTCGAAGAGCCGAGCTCTTCTCTCTAACACATAGGTCAGTCTTTCACCTAAGACCGCTGACTCACACACATGCCGGCACTCCGACACGGGGACGCCTCTCACATAGGACCGCCGATCGCGACGCGCCACAGGGCTTCTTTTATTTACACCGGGTCCAACCAAAATGTCCAATCAGAAGCGCCGCTGGTCGTCCGGGCAGATTCCGCCAATGGGGCCGCCGCGCCATGCGTCAGACCACCTGACACGAGGACGCCGGCTCGCTGTCACGTGCGCAACTGACTCACTGCACGTGGGCCAGAGGAGCGCCGCGCGTGTTCACGCCGTCGAGGTGATCGCGCCAGGCAGACTGCGGGCTGGCCTTGACCCAGATTGCCTTTTTCAGAGGCACGGTCGTTTGACGAGGACTCGCTGGCATAACAGCACCCCCGCCGCCAGACAATGCACCGGAAAGACGGGCTGCTTCCACGGGGCTCGGATGTCAGGTGCGCTCGTTCGCCAGGTCCCTCCAGGTTCGCCTCCAGGGCCATGGGGAGACCACAGCTCCAGACTGTTCCGGGAACACATCCCATTTTTGACGACGGATCCCAGCTCCACTGGCTTGTCGCCACAACTTGCTGACCAGCTTCACTCGTCTCTTCTGACCATCTTCGGTTTCAGCACTTGTCGATGGTTCTGCAACTTGCCAAGAACGGATCGACAACAGACAACACACGACACACGCAAGTGCCCTCGGTCACCCGACAGAACACCAGACAAAGTATACTACAACATATACCTATCTACGTGTCTATCGGAATTTTGTTCCCTCTACATCAAGAGGCACATGTGGAACAAAAGACCCATAAAATGACAACTCAAATTTTTTTCCACGTACAACAACGTAACGGATTAGAATACCACATAAAGTTGGTCCCTTGAGATTACTCTGAACGAGAGCGCTCAGCCCAGGTCGTGATGAGGTCAAAATTTTGCCCCGAATCGCCAGCCAGAAACCGAAAGGTTGAGAAGGTACTAGCTAGAACGCACTGCTCAATGCACCTGCATTAGCGTTTAGCTTTCCCTTTTTTTTATAGCGAACGTCAAAGTTGCGCTGTGGAGCAACATGCTCCACCTCAGTAACCGGCCACTTTTAGGCGACGATACCTATGCGGCACCAAGAGCGGCTCACACTTTCGACGTTGTACAGGGGAACAACGATACGGCTTGCTACTGATTGACTCCTCACCGTTTAGCTCGATATCGTGTTCGATCACTGTCGTGTCTCCGGGACGGTCCGACAACACATACCCAAACTCGGAAACAATCTTTCTCAGGTCCTCTTTCTCAGGTCCTCCTTCACTTAAGCTAGGCTCTAGGTTTATCTGCTCCCGGATTACTTTCGATCCCCCTTCGATCAGCTCACTAGAACTCAAATTTTCTGCTTCCTCTTCCTCTGAAGCCTTCAACAGCTGATTTACGACCGCTTGATGTTGAACATTGGGTTTCATCAAGTTGTAAATTTTGTTCTGCCGCCTTCCTACTTGCACCTCATAATTTGTATCGCAAGGCTTCGATAATACTTTGGCGAGCCCTTCCCAATCAACCTCAAACTTGTTCCTTTTGGATGGCTGCAGCCGCATTACCTGATTATCAACTTCAAAAGCGCGCTTCTTCCCCGATTTCTCGTAGTGCTCCTTCGACCGCACTTTTGCCGCGTTTTTCTGGCTTTCCACTAGCGCTTCAATCGAGAAATCCTCACGCTGCTCTCGAATGAGCGTCTCTCGATCAACTCTCGGCAGCTCGCTCCAACTTTCCGCTACAGGCGAGAGCGTTGCAACCCTCTCGCTCTGACTCAATGGCGCCATGTCGTCTCCCCTTTCTCTGGAAACCGCGCAGCTAGGTTCGGCGACGGGCCGCTCGCGTGACTGCTCACATGACTCATGCGGAAACTTTCCTTTCTGGGGTTCCGTCGACCCGCCGACAAGGTCACTTGAGAGTTCACCGCATGGAACCAGGTCAAGCTTCCGCGAAAGCTTTCGCGCTTGCGATCGCGTGAGAGCCATGCACGCTAAGTTGGGGAAGAACGATTTGCCCTGCTCTTTGAGAAGCTGCTCCGAGTTGTTGGAGAAAAGATAAGGAAAACGATCATTTAGCGCGGCAGACACAGCTGCTTCGGTGCGAAGCTTACCGAACGGGCCTTCAATGACAACCGTGGCGATTGGTAAGCGAACACTCTGCACCTCGGCGACTTGCCTAATCCACGCGCATTCTCCTGTGAAGTCATCTGGAGACACCAATGAAGGATGGACAACATCCATGGTTGCCGCGGAGTCTCTAAGTGCTCGACACGCTTTCCCATTCACACTAATTTCTTGGATATACGGCTCCAACAACCGCATGTTCTTTTCCGATTCTCTAATTGTTGCAAAAGCAAACTTTTGCTTACAGTTTATCGCGATGTGCCCTTCCTTTTTGCAGTTGTAGCAGATTAGTGGCTTCCGTGATTCAAACGCCCGTGTGGTATCAGTGCGTTGTTTAGAAACCTCACTCGATTTTTCCGCTTCTGTTTTCCCTTCGTCTACAGTGTCCTTCGTAAGAGACGGGTCCTTCTTGAAATTACGGTGCGGAGCGGGTCTCCGTTGATCAGGTTTCTTTGAAAAGCCCTCTTTTCTCTCATTCTTTTCAACGCGCACTGCCCTGCTGTGCAACTTTCGACGAGTATAATACTCCTCAGCTAACTCTGCTGCCTTGTTTAGCTGTACTTCACCAAGTCTGTCCTGCAGCCAAAGCCTGACATTATCCTCGATGCAGCGGTAGAATTGCTCCAATGCAACGCATTCCACCACTTTATAGCGGTCGTCATAAACACCTTCGCCCTTGAGCCATTCAATTAAATCGGCTTTAAGACGAAACGCGAAGTCAACGTGTGACTCATTCCCCTTTTCAGCATACCGGAACCTTTGCCTGAAAGCCTCGGGTGACAACTTGTAACGTCTCAAGAGCACTTCCTTAACCTCGTCATAGCTCTCAAACGCTTCCCTAGACAAGCAAGTTAATGCGTCGGACACTTCGCCGGGAAGAAGAGCTAACAGGTTCTGCGCCCAAAGAGACCGCTCCAAAGCGTTTCGCTCACAGACGTGTTCAAACTTGACGAGGTACTTCGCCATGTCCTCGCCTACTACGAACGGTGGCAGTTGGTCCCGAATTCAAAAACCGCTGACCTGAATCGTCGGAGAAGCTACGCTAGGCGCCTGCGAACACTGTAGGATTGCCAATTCTAGTCGTTTCATCTCAAGGCGCTCCTGTCTCTCGGCCTCCTCGCGCTCGCGACGTTCGCGCCTTTCAACTTCTTCACGTTCGCGAGCTTCGCGCCTTTCAGCTTCTTCGCGAGCTTCGCGCCTTTCAGCTTCTTTGCGAGCTTCTACCTCTCGCCTTTCAGCCTCCTCACGGCGTGCTTTAATATCCACCCAGGCCTCATCGACTTCCTCCGCCGACACTCTCTCATCCTTCATGATCTCAAGGATCGCTTGCTTTCGTTTCGCACGGCCCAAAGTAATGCCGAGTTCCTCACAAATTTCGATGAGTTCCTTCACTTTAAGGTTCTCCATCGTTCACACTAGCCTCTTGCTGTTTGCCCCTGTTAACAATTTACTTGCCGTACCCACTATAAGTCAACTAGCAAGATGCGCAAGCAACTTTTCACTCTCCCGTGTTTACCCCCTCCGCATTAACTTTGGTTTCAAAGCACTTCGACTTTGCTTGAAACGATCAAAGCTCACTTCAATGCTTCACACAGCCATTCTCTAAACTACTACAACCTGAGCTAGAGTAGTCTGGTGAACTGAGGGGAAAACATCAGGCACTCACCGCATCGATGTCGCTGACGCCGGCCGATCCCTCAGCTGCCAACCACTGTTGCGAAGCCACCTCCGAATCCCACCGCTGCCACCACTGTTGAGAACGACGGACCGATCCCGCCGAAGCCACCACTGTTGCGAAAGACGGCGACGCCAACACGGCCCCGGAGGCGCCACTGCTTTCAACTCCGCCGGGAAGGTCACCAGCCGTTTGGTAGCGTATGTTTATCAGCTCGCGACTGCTTCTGCGCAGAGCTGATAAGACGAGCGGACGAGACGACGGTGAGTTAAACAAGGTTTATGTACAGCATATTTACAGAGGCGTTACAATTTCGGCACTGGGGCCGACAGAGACTCGAAGAGCCGAGCTCTTCTCTCTAACACATAGGTCAGTCTTTCACCTAAGACCGCTGACTCACACACATGCCGGCACTCCGACACGGGGACGCCTGCCTCTCACATAGGACCGCCGATCGCGACGCGCCGCAGGGCTTCTTTTATTTACACCGGGTCCAACCAAAATGTCCAATCAGAAGCGCCGCTGGTCGTCCGGGCAGATTCCGCCAATGGGGCCGCCGCGCCATGCGTCAGACCACCTGACACGAGGACGCCGGCTCGCTGTCACGTGCGCAACTGACTCACTGCACGTGGGCCAGAGGAGCGCCGCGCGTGTTCACGCCGTCGAGGTGATCGCGCCAGGCAGACTGCGGGCTGGCCTTGACCCAGATTGCCTTTTTCAGAGGCACGGTCGTTTGACGAGGACTCGCTGGCATAACAACGTACAATCGTGGTCCTCTCATCAGTGGCGCAGTATGAATCTGCAGGGAACAGCTGCACCAAAATGAAAAGAAGAATATATAAAACTAGAAAGCACAGAATTTATAAGCAGCACCTTGTATTTCATATCAACGGGTTGACAAAAAAGTAGACGGCAACGTTAAGGGAGTTTCTGAGTTACCATAACAATCGCAGTTTGAAGAACCTCTACTGAAACGCTAAGGCATGCCTGAAAAAATATTCTTTGTGCAAAAACTACAATCTTCTTTTTACGTATGGCATGTGGCTCGCCTCTCCGGTAGTCCAAACAAACGATGCGACCTTGTTACGTTGGTGCGGTTGGAACTCCTTCGTATCATTGATCGTTGTTAGACTTCGTTCTGTATCGGCAGTCCCTTTGTGAGCTAAGCAAGCGAAAAAACTTTCGTGGCGGGTTTTATGGGATTATTAAGAATTCAAGCTCGTTGTGGGTGGAGTTTCCCAGAAAGACCCAGACTCTATTTTCTATGTAGTGATGAGTTTTCTTGCCATGAAATAAGAATGCTGTAGCAAAAAACCCAATTTAGGGGAGTCTATTTCGATGTACAAGTTAGTTGATGCTGGCATCGCACTACACATACCTCTTTATTTATTGAGTACGCAGGTTTTGTTCACGTCTATGCGGATGTAAGACGGTTGCTTAAAGCACCCAGATAGGATGTGAAGGGTATGAAAGTT
The DNA here is from genome assembly GCF_043290135.1 of Rhipicephalus microplus. NCBI lineage: Eukaryota > Metazoa > Arthropoda > Arachnida > Ixodida > Ixodidae > Rhipicephalus > Rhipicephalus microplus. Next base: position 133,336,039 of record NC_134700.1, read on the forward strand.
TCGCCATTGATGCAGTAACTATTCCTTTTAACAGTCTCAGTTTTGTGTTAGGTAGAGAAGGTGAGTGACGAAACTGAAGCTAGGGTAGTTCAATCTGTAGGCGTCATTTTTGAAGAAGTGTAAAAAGGCTCCAAATTTCTGTCTGCTAAATAGGCGACATGGCTCAGTGCATTTTAGGGGATTAGAGAAGGGGGGTAAAAAACGGGGCTGATCTTCCCATCTAGAAATCGGTATAACACTAAAACGAAAAGTGTTTTCGCATAGGTAATATAGCATTTATTGCATATTGTTTCACCAATCATACCGCATAGCGAATCACGTGAAGAACGGCAAGCAGTGCAAAACTTGCAGCGCACGCCTCAACCAGAAAGCACACATAAATTGGGCATACACAGAACGAGCGTGAGCTAGCGACAGTCACAGCTCGACACCTAAAAGCACGCTCTTTAAACAGAAATATGCACGAAACGAGCACACAAGTATACATAGAACAAGCAGGAGAAACTTTCACAACTCTGACTTCATTATTAGTAGAAGGACTTGTTGCGTGAGTTGGTTCATTTAACAGCAGATTTAAGCGTGAAATGCATCGTGTGTCAGGAGCGTGCTGCTTCCATTAACGCCGCCACGGCAGTGCGTGAAATGACATTTAAACTCTCTCAAAACTAGTGTCTGATAAGCACGCGCCCATTCTAGACCACGCTTCGAAGAGGCGAAGAACTTTAGAGCGCTCCCAACGCGACCTAACGCGAACTCGTCGTGCCTTTCCGCTACTGATAACGAAGACTGGCTAACGTTGCGCAGCTCTAAGGACTGCCAAATGGTGTGTGGTGTGTGTAAACGGCTTGCCGTTAGTCATTTTCAAAGCGCACACTCTATGGCATAGTAATATGCACCGCGCGCGGCAAATTTGGAAGGTTGCTGTTTTGACGCCTCGCTACAGAATCCTTCCTTCTCATTTTTTTTATTGCAATGTGTTTGTACATACTTCGCAAAGTCATAACCGTGATGCAGCTACATCAGCGAAGCAGTGGTAGACCCAGGCATAACACACTTCCGCCTCAATGAAATAGTAAAACAATAAAGAAGAGAAAGAGAACTCACTGCACAAGAGCGATAGAAAGAGGAAAGAAATAGCAGTATGTTCCACCTTGCCTCCACAAAAGCTTTTATGAGATAGGAAAGGTAAAATACCACTCAGCGGGATCTACACGTCGTCAGGAGATCGCGGGCGGCGGGCCGTTCGGCCAGAATTACGCGGGCTTCGGAGACCGCAGGGGACACTACCGTTCAGCGTAGAATCCAGCAAGCGAGTTTTTATATATATCATTTTGCAGCAAGAATAGTTATCATCATTATTAGCTTGACTACGCCCAATGCAGAGCAAAGGCCCCTTCATGATCCGCCTATCAACCAGGTATTGTGCAGCAAGCGATGTGCTGTATTTAAACTCGAAGTCTCTTTCACGAAACAAAGCCTTTTCACTGTACCCATTTTTTCTGAAAACATGTAGAAGTACGTCTTTGTGTACAGCACGATGGTATTAAGAGCTGATTTCTGTGAAGGCAATCTAACAGAAGCTGAAAACTTACAGATCCGTCTTCTGACCCTTCCACGAGAGCGCTACGCCGGCAAGCAGCTCACTTTTCCGCCACAACCATAAGCCAGGTGGTCGGAAGTGGCTCCTTGCTGCCCCTACTCATATGCGCTCTGATATCTGCATGAACTTCTATGCAGATCCCCAAAGTGCTCACGCAGGTGTCCTGAAAGCCTACGAAAAACTGCGCCAACGATATAACTGGCGAGGAATGTGTCACTTTGTTCCGAAATGCGTTCAGTCTCGCACCACTTGCCAACAGAATAAGACACGTCTGCGGCAGCTTAGTGGGTTGTTACAGCCGCTCCCGTACCCGGCTCGCCCATTTGACCGCGTGGGTATCGACCTATCGACCTCTATGGCCCCCTCCAATATAGTGGCTCTAGAAACCGGTGGATTATTGTCGGCGTCGATCATCTGACACGCCACGCTAAGACTGCAGCTCTACCTGCAGCGACCGCCCATGAAGTCGCACTCTTCATTCTCCGTGGCTTCATTCCACGCCATGGTGCTCCACGGAAATTATTCAGTGATAGGAGTCGAGTGTTTCTGACGGAGGTCATCCAAGCTATCCTCGCTGAATGCAACATCATTCACCAGAAATCTACCGCATACCATCCACAGACAAATGGTCTCACTGAGCGGTTCAACCGCACAATCGGCGACATGCTGAGGATGTACACCTCCTCCGACTACACTAACTGGGGCGCTGTATTACCTAATGTTACCTTCGCCTATAACACCACGACGCAAGCGACTACCGGTTTTTCTTCGTTCTTTCTGTTGTACGGCCGCGAACCATTCCACCCACTCGACACTATACTCCCGTATCGCCCTGATGCATCTGAGTGCTTCCCGATTTCGGAAGTCGCCAGATATGCTGAAGACTGCCGTCAGTAAGCTAAATTTGACAAGTGAGGCTCAAGGTTTACAAAAGACCCGACATGACGACGTTCATCACATACCTCCTACGTTTTGTGCTGGCTCACTTGCGTAGCTTTGGGTGGCCCCGCACGTTCCTGGCCTTTCTTCTAATCTTCTGGCTCGGTACCATGGTCCGGTACCATTGACGCGACCTCGCTGGTGAATTACATCATCGAACCCCTAACACAATCGCCAGATTTGCGCCATCGAGGACGCGAGACCGTAAACGTCGACCGTCTCAAGCCTTACTACGACCCCTCATTGTGCCTACTCCCTGAGTCGCCAGGATGGCTACTCTTCACACTGGGGGTATTGCAGCGGAGCATACGCACCAGCGCATATGCTCCTTCAGAACAGAGCGATAAACTCCGTACTCTGATTGCGGGAGAACGTGTGCCGCCTTTGCCAGAGTTGCCATACGGCAATTTGTTTTCCGTTGCGACCTCATTGCGACTTCTCTGTTTGAATAAACATCATCCCAAGATAAATAGATAGATAGATAGATAGATAGATAGATAGATAGATAGATAGATAGATAGGAATGCTCAAAGTCACCGAAGTTCGCTAAGAAATGCTTCGCATTTTAAAAAAATTGTGGATATAACATGTATATACAATCACACCACAACAACTCTCGTGTAACGTTTTATATGATGATGATTGAACGTATGAACACATGATTGACGGTTTCCTATATTTAACCTCTGGAGCAACGTGATCGATATTTCCGCAGCCCTCCACTACAGCGTCTCTCATAATAATATGGCGGTTTTGGGACGTTAAAGCCCACGTATCAATCATCAACCTCTGGAGCAAGCTCTTTCATCATCATTTATTTCGTGGATATGTGGAAATATTGTCTTATTGCATCTTACTGGCGCTGAGTAACAATTATGTTGGGTGGTGCTGCAGTGAGATAGGGGTCCGGTACAATACTGCGTGCGGAATAGCACACAGCCTCCGGCTAAAGTTACGTCGTGCTACGCACAACTTTGTAAGACCACGCCCACGCTTGAACAAAAAACAAACATAACAAAAAGGACAATATTCAATACAACTAGCTAAAAGGAAACTCAGCGGGGCAGTTGCCTGAAAATTTCGCAAGGCTACATCCCCCCACTGCCTTCAGCATCTTAATGCTGACCCCAATCTAAGGTTTTGCTCACGTAGTAGCGTTGATGATATTTTCTCAATCCATGTTCATTGTTCCGTAGGAAATTCATCAGTATCATGTTCCGCAGAAGTAGCAGCCAGCAGATTTAAATGTACGTGCAATAACTGCTGCCATGACAAAGCAGCATTATTGGCAAAAAAAAACGCTGCTAAGGAGGAAGATGTACGCAAATTAGCACTGTGTTTGAAGTGTGCACAATTAGTAGTGCGCACAGTATTATAATAACCATGCATGAATGTAATGAGCTAAATCCGCGATATGACAATGAGGCGCGTAGGAGTAGAGGGCTTGGAGAATTTAGCCAATTCTGCGTTCTCTGAAGCACACGTAAATCCAAGTATACAGACGTATGGCATTACAGATCTGCCGAAATGTAACCACCGAGGCTGTCGTTCAAGCTAGGTCTTGGGGCTTAGCAGGCGGGCACCGTGATCATCGTAGCACCGCAGCGACTTAGTTGTCGCACAGTCGTCGCTGGCTTTGTGTGGATTGACTTGAAATAAAACAATGAAGGTGATGGTACTGTGAAGAATGCGGCTAAGAAGGAGTGTCGGGCGTGATTCTGCAAACGTGTTCGCGATACCAATTTCATTTAGAACACCACCACTGCATTATTCATATATATCACTTTTTAGGCGTGACTACTGTTCGTGGAGAGTATTAGTGGTCCACCGTGGTATTTGTTGTAGCTTTTAAGGAGTGCAGTCCTATTAAATTATAGTCTATCTAATATTATATGCACTTTGTCCGCATGTCTGGGGACTTTCCTAATGTACATATTTAAGCCCAACTGCATGAGGTTGACTTGTTTGCAATGAGTGTGACGCCGTATGAATAATGTAAAAGTTATGATGCCCTACTGCACGCATCTCTCTACATCTTCGGCTGTGATTAGGGGCACTGATTATTCACTTCCAATATTTCGCGCCATCGGCAAAGTGAAGTTTCAGCTAGCATAAGAGCCAACTTTTTTATTCGTGTTGCCATTTTCTTTCATATTTGTTAGGCTGTCTACAAGGCGATGTCAGCTATACTACATAAGGGTTTAGAATGTCTAGGTATATATAACGAGGTTACATGCCAGTCACCATAGTTTACGAAACAGGCCACGCTAATAACGGGCACAAATAATCGCATATTGCTTAATTAGTATTGTGTAAATCTGCGTAAGGCTAACGGCTATTAATGGTAGGCTAAGTGCGATAAGAGATAGTAAGTAAACCCTCTTTAGTTTTTTTTTGCAGGCTCCAACAGAAGTGCTGTTGTTCTTTACTTTCCCATTTCGATCATATACGTGGAGTAACGAGAATACTACACGCGTAATATTTGTCAGCACGGCCTCATCAAGTATGAGGTCCACGGCACGGCTTTATGCTTCTTCACAGTAAAGTTTGAAGTACTTCAAACTGTAGAATGACTTTTTCAAAAACTCTTGATCGGCTGGTAAGAGCAGGTGGAAGGAAAACGCGTCAGTGCCCAAAGGCAATTAGAATAAATGTCCTCGATTAACGAATGTGTAGGAGTGTGCACCAACAATGCTAGAAACATTACTAAGTTCTAGTTTTTTAGACTATTGGTATATTTTAGAAGCTTACTAATAGCCACTTTAGTTAGGTTTCGTCAGTGAAATAACAATGCCATCCGCCAGAGAGCTGCTAAGATTTACAGAATTTTAGTATTAGTGAAAAGAGCGAGGTTTATTTTAGAAAGTTTTCGGATGTCCCACATTTTACCCTCGACGTTCCGAACATCTCCTTAAAGTATGTTCTTTGCAGATTTGACAATGTATCAACATTAAGGATTGCGGTGACAGTGAAGACGTTTTTCTTATACGTCTGTTGTCGCAATAACAACTTTGTTACGAGAAATGTTCACTTAGTCGTCTCAAAGACCATAAGAGTCAAAGCACTGAGTGATCACCAATATTTATTCTCTCGTTACCTTTCACGAGATAACATCTCATCACAGAGGAGAGTGAAAGACATTTTCCTTTCCTCATTTCAAGCTCCATAGATCACAAGCAAGTACACTTGGCATGCTCCAGACGGGGTTTTCCCCTCTAAGGGCTTTCTGAGCATTCTTCATACGGAGGTTAATCCACTTTGCCTAGATTATGGTGAATACTGTTCTCTGCGTCACATGCTCTGGCAGTTTCCTGCTTTACAGGACTTCAACCGAAAAATAAACTGGACGATGGCAGTCACAGACCCCAGACAAGACGCCCAGTTTCAGGCTGTCCAGAGAGCCCGTGAACGTGCTGAGAGGCATGGCCGCTTTCTTCCGACATGGGAATAGCCGACGGGTTGGTTGGGGACCTACTTAATTGGCCCACTGCCTGGTCTCTCAGGATGAAAATAAAGTTGTTTGTCTGCCTGTCGCTCGCAGTTCTCTGCGCGTCGCTCGAACAGCTGCACAGGCTGGCGAAGAATTTGAAGCTTACTGAGACACACCTAAGGAATATATTTTGCAGAGGAGTCACTCAGAGTGAGACTCAGAAAACTTCTGTTCAGCCAGACACACTCGGACTGTGAACTCATCCACACAAAACTCAGCCGAACTCACACGGACACTGACTCACTAATTCTCTTGAATCTGGTGAGCTTTGATGAGTCGACTCATGAGTCCGTTGGCTTAAGATTAGCAATTTTATTCTTACTCTCAATGCTCTTTAACATGAGAACATCACGTAAACAGTGCTCTACAATATTCGTTCATATCTCGTACCTTACAATATGAGATAATGGTGGTCTTGCTTCAGCAGAACATGTTTTTTTACTGAATAGGTGACTAGCACGAGATCTCTTTCTCAAAACCTTCCCCTGAAAAAGTTTGCGAGAAATATTCATGATTTGACCCAGGCCTCAGTTGATTAAATATAGCATAACACATTTTTAAAATATCCGTGAAAAGACTTCAACTCAAACTTAAGCCGATATAACGCTGAACGTGATGCTGAGGATCAGTAGACACGACCGTGCGCCAGCCATTATAAACGGAACTAACTCGTATTCACTCACAAAATATGTTTTCGCTCAGTCCCCACTCGAACTAAGGATAGTATTTTGCTCGACCGAAATTTCTCGGACTCATACTCACAGATATTTTTCTCAATCGTACTTACTCGTACTAAATCTCACCAAAATATTATTTATCCGGAGTGACTCAGACTCAAACTCACGGCTCGATTGAGCCCGAGTGAGTTGCCTGGTGTATGAGCTGGTCGACCTATATCAGCCACTTAGCTTATTTGTTTCGATTTCCAGTTCAGTGTGGGTGGCTTTTTTGAGCCTATGTCTTTTGCTCCCCAATCACAGCGTATGCTTGCAAACACGCTACACTTCCTATTTGTAAGTTTTTTCTTCTCACACTATTCATATGTTTCTTTTCTTCTTCATAATCTACCTTGGTGAAGCAGTGGTTATGGTGCTTGTTTGCTGACCCGAAAATCGCGGGCTTTATTCCGGCTGTCGCCGTTGCATTTCGATGGAGGCAAAACGATAGAGGCCCGTCTACTGTGCGATGTCACTGCACGTTTGAGAGCGCCACATCGTGAACAGTTCCGTAGCCCTCCACTATGGCGTGTCTCATAATCATATCAAGGTTTTGGGACTTACAGTCCCCTATATTAGGTGCTTTTAGCTGACTGACTCTGCGGTTCATGGTTCCTCATTCCTCTCAAATGCTCAATGTTACCAGGGGGTAATGCACACGTTGTTAGTTTTAGCCAAGCATCTTTCGTTTAGGACATTCCCGACGGCACCGATGCGTGAAAGTCCAAACTGTGTTGAAAGGAAAATGAATGTTGTACTTATTTTGCAGCAAGAAAGCAAACTTCGTCCTAAACCTCTCTGAATCGATTATTTTTCATGTTATAGTGATGCTTGATGCATGAGAATTCTTTTACTTTTAGGGGCGAAGCTCCTTATAGCGGCACCCGTTCGTCCCTCGTTGTCGTAGTCGTAGTCGTACTGTGTAACCAGTCTTACGCTTTGACCTACAAGGTGGTGCCGGTGGGAAATTTCTATTGTGCATTGTAGAACAATAAAAAAATTCGCAGCATGCACATTAACTAAAAGCCGAATTCTTCTGTCTCTCATTCCCCATTAACAGCCATTGGCATGTTCCAGTAGGAAACTTAGTTCCAGTAGTAGACGTAGAAGTGTTAAAAGCCGACTTCTGCTGTCTCTCATTCCCAGTAGCAGCCATTGTTTACCTCCAAGGTAGTGCCTGGTGAGATGTCTCCTGTGCGTGATTAAACAATAAAAAGTTTTGTTCAAAACACCGTTGATTGATGAAATAAAGCAACGAAAGACGCCAGATGTTTTCTAAAAGCAAAACGAAAAGAAGACAATAGCTGCCTAATGAAAGACGCCAGGTGTTTTCTAAAACAATGTTTTATAATCAAAACCATATCGATACTAGTTTGTAGTTGCCGATGCTCGATGCTGTTGGTGTGTGCTCATATAGATAAGGATGCTGAAAAGCGGGCGCGCAGGGCAGCGGCATCGTGCGCTCGAAGACAGGATCCTGAAGTGATTGATTTGTGGGGTTTAACGTCCGAAAACCACCATATGATTATGAGAGACGCCGTAGTGGAGGGCTCCGGAAACTTTGACCACCTGGGGTTCTTTAACGTGCACCCAAATCTGAGCACACGGGCCTACGACATTTCCGCCTCCATCGGAATTGCAGCCGCCGCAGCTGGGATTCAAACCCGCGACCTGTGGCTCAGCAGCCGAGTACCTTAGCCACTAGACCACTGCGGCGGGGCGATCCTGAAGTGAGAGCACGCGAAGCAGAAGCGCGCCGGGAAGCTGCGTGACGTCGCCGCCAAGATCCTGCTGTACGGGAACACGAATCTACATCAGCAAGACAGCGTCGGCAACGTCCCACCGTACGTAGACAAGAAGCTGCAGCGGCACGTCTGCGTCAGCAAGATCCTGCTGTACGGGAACAAGAAGCCACATCAGCAAGGCAGCGTCGGCAAGATCCCGCCGTAAGTGAACAAGAAGCTGCAGCGGCACGTCTGCGTCGGCAAGATCCTGCTGTACGGGAACAAGAAGCCACATCAGCAAGGCAGCGTCGGCAAGATCTCGCCGTACGTGAACAAGAAGCTGCAGCGACACGTCTGCGTCGGCAAGATCCTGCTGTACGGGAACAAGAAGCCACATCAGCAAGGCAGCGTCGGCAAGATCCCACCGTACGTGAACAGGAAGCTGCAGCGGCAAGTCTGCGCCGGCAAGATCCTGCTGCATAGAAACAAGAAGCCACATCAGCAAGGCAGCGTCGGCAAGATCCCGCCGTAAGTGAACAAGAAGCTGCAGCGGCACGTCTGCGTCGGCAAGATCCTGCTGTACGGGAACAAGAAGCCACATCAGCAAGGCAGCGTCGGCAAGATCCCACCGTACGTGAACAGGAAGCTGCAGCGGCACGTCTGCGTCGGCAAGATCCTGCTGCACGGGAACAAGAAGCCACATCAGCAAGGCAGCGTCGGCAAGATCCCGCCGTAAGTGAACAGGAAGCTGCAGCGGCACGTCTGCGTCGGCAAGATCCTGCTGCACGGGAACAAGAAGCCACATCAGCAAGGCAGCGTCGGCAAGATCCCGCCGTAAGTGAACAGGAAGCTGCAGCGGCACGTCTACGTCAGCAAGATCCTTCTGTACGGGAACAAGAAGTCACATCAGCAAGGCAGCGGCGGTGAGATCCCGCCGTACGTGAACAAGAAGCTGCAGCGGCACGTCTGCGTCGCCAAGATCCTGCTGTACGGGAACAAGAAGCCACATCAGCAAGGCAGCGTCGGCAAGATCCCGCCGTAACTGAACAAGAAGCTGCAGCGGCACGTCAGCGTCGGTAAGATCCTTCCGTACGGCATCGAGAGGCCGAGGCAGCGTTCAACGTCACGAAGCAGATCTTGAAAACGTTCGACAATGGGAAGCGGTGAGGAAGCGCGCATATCGCCAGGCGAATTAACGGAAAAAAAATTCACGGTGTTACTTCCAGGAGCTCCGCCCAATCTCGTCATCATTCACCTCGTGGATCTGCCGTCAATTTTTCTTTTTGTCACCTTGACTTGCAGCGGGAATGCAATCTAAACATTCATGGCAGCACAAACGCGTTTCAAACGTGCTGCCCCAAGGCTCGCATTCAGCGCGTTGCCTTCTGGCTAGTGAAACTAAAAAGCGTATATAAAAAATTGCCAGATCCCACGTATACAAGGGGAATCGATGATATGCGAAGAACAATTGAGAAATGTTATTATATCACTCTAAAATCAACACAACGTTACGAGGTGGAGGCACATGATGCGGTGCATGACTTCCGTGTCTACATAATCATGTTAGAATGAGTCGTTTACCTTCGACATCTATTCACGTCACGCGATGCTGAACTTAGTATACGCGGAGCTAGCGAAGTGGCTGCAAGCCCGCTATGAGCGTGGTAGGTTTTCATGTTCTTATATGGCACGCGTGTCAGGATTATCATGTTTGCACCAGTCATATTTTTTGTCATCCATTGAAGTCACGTAACACCAAATTTGGTATATCTGGAGCTCGCAAAACGACCGCAACCACATTATCAAGGGCCCAATATACTCCAATGCAGCGTTGACGCGCGCGCAGGCTTGGCACAGTGACGCTACGTGAGAAAAACGTGAGCACTCTATAGACTGACGCCAGGCGCGACCAGGATTCGTTGGTGCGGCCCGATGGCAACCGGCGCGAAATGCGACATGCTCCATTTCGCGACAATGCGTTACGCAGAAAACATTGCGTCTCCCTCTTTTCTAGGCGGAGCGACGCCGGATGCACTGAAACGCGCATGCGTCAAAACAACGCAGGGCCGGTGCGCGCCTGCGAGTATATGGCAGCATAGATTTTCCTAATATACACTAGATGGAACTCTAGGGCTAGTGTCTACGGGAGCTGCAACTCACGGCGCTCCAGCAAGCATGGGAATGATGAGTAGCACACGAATTACTCTATTATTTGTACTTCTGGCCTGCTTTTGTCTCCGTGTGTGTTCGTGTGGCTTAGAACTGTTTTCCTACAAAAGAAATATCAGCAAATGTTCAGCAGTTGCGCTACAACATCTTGTTCTTTTAAACTTACGTTTCGAAACCGGGTCACAAAGTTCAGAAAGGTTGAATCTTTCTTTCAAAACAAAACTGAAACGCAGCAAGAAACGAAGACGCAAGTACGATTCGCCACCCGCAAGTACGAACACGAGGCAAATGTGTGTACTACCCATAATTCCCATGGTCACTGAACGATCGCAGCGCCAGAGTCCCTTCTAGTTAATTTTAGGAAACTCTATGTATGGCCGGACCGGCGCCTGGCGTGGCAACGTCAGCTTGACGCGACGAAATAAACTCCGGCGAGCACGCGCACCGCGTCACGTTGAAATGTATTGGCTCCTTGACTGTTTGTATTGGTGCCTTGCTCATGTTTGCACTAGTCACATACCTTCGTCATCCATTTACGCCACGCAATACCAAAATTAGCATATATGAAGCTAGCAAAACGGCTGCGAGCGCATCGTCAGTGTGGCATGTAGTCATGTTGTTACATGACACGCGTGTCGTGATTATCGTGTTTGTAGGTGTCATTTACCTATGCCGTCTATTCGCGTCGTAATACCAAGTTTGGTACATATTAAGCTAGCGAAACGGCGGCAAGCGCATCAAAACTGTAGCATGTAGTCGTGTTGTTACATCACACGCATTTCATGTTTATCATGTTTGCACCAGTCACATACCTTCGTCATCCAATCACGTACTGTAATACCAAATTTGGTATATGTGACGCTTGCGAAACGGCCGCGAGCGCATCATGAGTGTGTCATGTAGTCATGTGTTTACATGGCACGCATGTCATGATTTTAGTGTTTATATCTGCTGCTTGTGTTCACCGTGCAATCATGCCATACCATGCCAGTTTGCAACATGCCATGTGAAAGAAACAACCACAAGAGCTGGTGGACCAGGAAATGTAAATCACGACATTCATGACGTACAAATCATGATTTTCATGTTATGACTTGTCAGATATGCTCTTTATACAGCCATGTTATCCTATACGAAGTTTGGCATCGATATCAATATGGAAATGGCCACGAGAGCTAAAAGTCGTAGGCGGCTAGATAGATAGATAGATAGATAGATAGATAGATAGACAGATAGATAGATAGATAGATAGATAGATAGATACGATCACAATCACTGAAGTTTGCCAAGAAATGCTTTCCATTTATTATGGCTGCTGCTAAACATGAAATTCTTACTAATTAGTACTTAAAATTGCGACTATACTCAAGGACAACTTTCTGTGGCAATGAAGAGAAGACTACAGAGCAAAGTGGGCAGGTGCGACTACTGTATAATATATATAGTGCCCCGAATGCGTCCGTGTTTTGCGCACAAAAGTAGCAAAAAAATTGCCCGCAGCTTCCCTCGGGGGAACACTGAGGAGGATGCGGAGCATATAATTCGTTAACGGGGTGTTAAAGTGCGACTTACTTGGGTCGATGGCTAAATTGGTTAACGTGGTTGTGAAATGGGGTGTTAAATTGCGACTTACTTGGGTCGATGGCTAAATTGGTTAACGTGGTTGTAGGAGGGGGTGTTAAATGAGTGAACACGTACACACGTATGCGAAAGGGCGGCGCTGGTCGAAGGGACGTCGATCATTGTGTTTGTGGATTCGTTGGAATTCATTTCACCGCGACCTTGGACGTCGACGCGCCGTACAAACCAACCGACGAGCGACAACTGAGCGAGCGAGCGCCGACCTTGAGTATATATACAGCTCGACGGCGCATGCACTGTCAGCTGTTGAATGTTCTCGAAGCGCGACGCCACATGCGCGTCCACTGGAGAATCAGGAGAATTGTAGATGTCGAACGCGGTGTGTAGAGGAGGAAGGGTGCACAGATAGTGGAGGAGTGAAGCACGCGCGGTGTGTAGAGGAGGAAGGAATGCACAGATGGTGGAAGAGTGGGCGACGGTGCGACGGCGCATGCGCGCGCGTCAGCTGTCGAATGTTCGAGAAGCGGTGCGGACGGCGCGGACGGCGCGGACGGCGCACTACAAGGCGCGAGTATAAGATGCTTCCGCATCTAAAAACAACATTATTTTCTACTGCATGCTGTTTATAAACAGAAGCTTCATGCACCAAGGAGATACCATTATATGTTGTTGCTTTCTGAAGAGTCGTTTCACGTTTTTGCGCGTGTGAAAACGTCGCAAGTTTTAGTGCACCTCAAAGTCGAAAAGGCGTCTTCGTCCTTAGTTAAGCGCGCGTCGCTCTTCATCTATTCAGATGACTCGCCGAAGAAGCTTGTGCCGATGTTCTCTCACTAATGGCTACATAGGCAGGCGCATCAATTTGCGCGCAGTGGGATTACATGAACGCGGTCGTCAATCGAAACGCGAGCCAAACCGGGCTGCTCCGCAAAGGAGTGCAGGAGGAGTAGTTCTCCCCACATGGCCTTCACTTCATTGCCACAGAAAGTTCTCCCCGGGTATAGCGAAGGTTCCCAGAGTCATTTTGATGAAAGCATCAAGTCAGCAGCTCCAGACACTCCTTCATGCCCTAAAAGTGTCAGTTCTCGATGTATCACTGCATCACTCACATGGATGGATTTTCAAATGAAGTTGCCGTGATGACTTCTAGGAGAAGGCACAGATCCTCATGCATCCTGAAGTTACATCGAAAGCTTGCGTTGGCCGAACAACCGCTACGTTCTCAGAGGCACACGAAGCTCGTATTTTGGTTTCTTCTACTCGCGTCGCGTGATGCCTTCCTCGTTACAGTCCAGGCCGATGGTGAGGGTTCGCTCACCCGCTCAGCGCTTCACCATCTTACGCATGTGCAGTGGCGCCACCACCGACTGGCTGAGTGGAGCAGGAAGCAAAACTTATGGTCGGCTGAAAGCGCCTATTGTTATTTTTTCACGTGAACATCATTGTGCTTGTTTGTTTTTCATAGTTTGGTGTTTTGTATCATTAGCGACAATGAACGAGCCAAAACTGTTTCTTGTGCACGTACGCGAGCCATGCCGAGCATGCGCGAGGAGCAGTGTCTGCGAGCTTTGCACAGTTATGCGTATTCCAGAGGAGTGACGTCATAGCCGCAGCAGGTACACATGCACCATGCCCCTTCCCGCTACTCCCCCTGACCCTAAGTTTGATAAGGCATAGAGTTTACTAATATACACTACAGGCAACTCTAGCGCTAGTGTCTATGGGTGCTGCAACGCACGGCGCTTCAGCGAGCATGGGAATGATGGGTAGTACTCGTATTTGTCTAATATTCGTACTTCTGGCCTGCTTTTGGCTTCATGTCTGTTCGTGTGGCTTGGAGCTGTTTTCTCACGAAACAAAAATCAGCAAATGTTCAGCGGCTGCGCTTCACCATCTTACTTTTTTAAAACTTACGTTTCCGAATCGGGGCCCCGCCACGGTGGTCTAGTGGCTAAGGTACTCGGCTGCTGACCCGCAGGTCACGGGATCGAATCCCGGCTGCGGCGGCTGCATCTAGGACGGAGGCGGAAATGTTGTAGGCCCGTGTGCTCAGATTTGTGTGCACGTTAAAGAACCCCAGGTGGTCGAAATTTCCGGAGCCCTCCACTACGGTGTCTCTCATAATCATGTGGTAGTTTTGGGACGTTAAACCCCACATATCATCACCACCATTTCCAAATCGGGTCACAAAGTGGAAAGGGGTTGAATCTTTCTTTTAAAACAGAACCGAAACATATTAATGAACGAAGCCACAAGTACGATCCGCCGCCCGCAAGTACAAAGACTAGGCAAATGTGTGTATTACCCATCATTTCCATGGTCGCTGAACGATCGCAGCGCCAGAGTCCCCTCTAGTTAATTTTAAGAAACTATATGAGATAAGGTGTCGCAGGTTGCATGGAGACGATTGCAATAATAATCATTTCCAAATCCTCGTGTATTGTCCAAGGTAGACCGTTGCATGCGCAGTCCGCAGTGCAAGTTCTTCTCTCAGATGATCACTTCATTTCGTATGGTACGGGAGTGCCAAAATAATCCCAGTACACTGGGCTGTCATAATGGTACAACGGTCAGGTGGGTGGCGACCCTCTTCAGCTCTGATTCAGTGCAGCCACAAGCCCTAGTCGACCGAGCCCGGACGGCGGCAAGAGCCAATGGTCTTCCACACTATATAACAGGTCCAACCATTATAGCGACCTATTTATTACGAATAAATGCTTTATTCTCTCTATCTCTGATCGTACCCGTGTCATGCGCCTCGAGCCACGCTGCTCTCTTTTCTCGTGTCTGCCTGGACGCTACACACACTAAGCGGGCGTTTGCCAGTACAATATAGTCATGGAGAAGGAGAGCGGAATCGCTATTTAGCGCACAGGAGAGCGGAGAAGCCCAACTCTATGGATCCCGAAGTAGTTGCTCGACAATAGGCGGTTTAGCGTAAGAAAGAAGAACAGAAGAAGAGAAACTTGCTGTGGAGACACCGGAGCAAAGGGAAGGATGTCTAGCAGAGTGGCGTCTTCAGGAGTTGTGAGAATGCCATTGTGACTGGAACCTTTGAGACGGACTTCGTACACAATCTTTTCGGATATGTTTGCGACGTGTCTGAAAAACTTTAGCACAGGAAAGACATGACGCCGGTAAATAGTGCCAAGCGTAAAACGGTGAGTTTCGCGGCACCGCCTTAGCTCACGCCACGTATGTCCCGACACAGCTGAGCAAAGCCACTACTTTTTTCGGTTTGTTTGTATTCACCTCAATGTTCAGTGATATATCTTCTCGTAACCATCATCAATTGACCAGCACTGTATCTAGGCATATTGGCCCGCCTCCACGTCGACTTCATCGTGTGTTGGCTTGCAGGTCAGCGTAGGACTTTTTATTGATTTCTCGGAATGCGTATACTTCAGTATATAGCAACAGCTTCTACTGTCAAAGACTGGTAGCAGCGACGAGTGGTCAAATCATGAAGTAATTTGGCATAAACCTTCGTTTCAAAATGTATAATACTAGGGCAAATGGTCTTCTTTTTTCTATTTTCATGTAATCGTCCCAGTGCACGTTTACCCACATTCACGAGCATGCCGCGCCGGATCATCTCAAATTTTTCCTATAGATATGAGAGCGCGAGGCGAACAGTGCAGTTTGTTCTACAACTAACGCTAACACAAGTCACCAGGTTGCAATCTTCGAAGCCAGATGCCTGAATACCAACTCGCCTTACAGCTGACTTCCGGCTGGCGACTGTGAATGCCGCTACGGGTGCACAGCTGTTTTATTGCTTCTCATTTATCTTTTGGTTTTTCTTGTACAAGAAGTTAGCTCGGGTGCGTTTTCCACGTTGTCGTGATAACGTGAAATGTCAGTGAACATAGCTGTGTTTTCACTTTAAAGTGGGTGGTGGAGCAGTGCCTAAGATAAACACAACAAAGCAAAAGAGGGTGTACTTTTAACGTGCACTTTTAACGTGATTTGGGTACTTTTCGAGTACTTTTAACGTGATTTGGGTGCACGTTGTTAACGTGCACCCAAATCTGAGGCACACGGGCCTCCATCTAAAATGCACTAGCCACAGCCGGCATTTGATCCCGCGACCTGCAGACAGGGCCATATACAGATATTTTTTCTTTGGTGGAAGCACCTTCATTATTTCGGGGTGGGACCCACTTAAAAGAGTGATTTTCCGCTCTTACGACTTACGTCAAGGCGAAAACCTTTGGGGGGAGGGCATTGGCCTGGTGCTCCACCCCCTAGCTACGCCCCTGCCTCCAGGTAAGTAGCCGAGGACTTTAGCGACTAAGCCACCGCGGTGGAGCAAGGAGAGATACAAATCATAACTATATTTCTAAGAACTGTTTGCCCTTACTGCACAGCACAACTAACTTGTCATTGATGCCGTTGTTCTCTTTCTTGCTGACGTGATAGTTTTCAGGATTCTCTCGCAAGCGGAGCCTCTGTGCTGCCCAGAACTCAAAAAAAAAAATTTTAGCATTGCGTGACTGACACGAGTATTAGAATGCATAGGCAAACACAAAGACAAAATATTATTCGCAGGTTGTTCGTGTTTCTTAGATAATTACTTCGGTCACTTGAAGAACTAACGCAAGAGATTGTAGATTAGTTTCCATTCGTAAGTCTTCTGTCGCCAATCTCGTCGTTAGAAGGAGTTGATACGCCAATTGGTTTAGGCTGGCGTAATTTGATTAAGAGAAATAACTTGAACTTCATAAGTGAGAACAGATTTTATTGCGGTTTGATAGAATTCACCCAACTTCAAAGAACTGCGCCTGTTCATGCTCTCTTCATTCTTGTTCAAGTTTTTTTTCTCGTTTTTCTTGTTCAAGCAAAAGATAAAATACTCCGTTAGTCAGAAAATCATTTGTGATCATTTCGGGGTGTCATAATTGCTACGTCAGGTATGTCGTCATCAATTTGGTTCTAACTTCATTTATTGATCAAAAGCGATGAGTACGGCAAGCAGCTTACTCAGAGTTCTGTACCCTCAGATGCAACCAATACGTAAGGAGGTTATACCATCTCCTTTAGTTTTATTGCGTCACTACGATATGAAACTCATGACAAAAAAGCTTTCAGAATATCTGCAGAACTTTTAATGCATCGATCAGATGCTACCAGTAGCCTTTTGCTGATACAGGAGTTGTTGTGTCACTTAACAATACAACACAATACATTGTTCTAGTCGACAAATGTTAAAAAAACACATCGGCACAAAACCAAACATGACCAGCAATAATAAAAACCATGTTGCCAATGTGAACGTATTGGCGTCAGTTAAAAAAAGTGCCGCCACATCCACGAAGTGAATGATGATGAGTGGGCGAAGCTCCGGAGGTAAACCTGGTAAACTATGAATCCTCCGTACATTTTGCCCACTCGATTTTATTGCAACGCTCCCCCTAGCGTACATCGCCGCACTATATCGAACGATGACACGCGCCATATGTGGCATCATTCCTATTTTATAACACCTCGCATCTTTCATAATCAACTACACGTACCGCCGTCTAGTTTATAACACCTTGCATCTTTTGGACGGACGGACGGATGGACGGACGGATGGATGGATAGATGGATGGATGGATGGACGGACGGATGGATGGATGGATGGATAAATGGATGGATGGATGGATGGATGGATGGATGGATGGATGGATGGATGGATGGATGGATGGACAGACGGATGGACGGATGGACAGATGGATATGGCTGTACCCTTTAGATCGGGCGGTGGCTAGCGTATTACTTAATGCCGTCAGCTACATGTACCGCCATCTAGTGAACACTGCAAGAACTGAACGAGAGGTGGCTACATACAGGGGACGCACAGCCCACGCCTTAAGGAGCTTCGCTCCTAAAAATGGCAGCATATCCACGGAGTGAATGATGGCGAGTGAGGCGAAGCATTCGTCCGTCCATGCGTCCGTCTGTGTGACCGTCCATGCGTCTGTTCGTGCGCCCGTCCCTGCGTTCGTTCATGCATCCGCCCCTGCGTCCGTTCATGCGTCCATCCGTGCATCTGTCTGTGTGTCCGTTCATCCATCTCTTCAACACTCCAAGTCCCACCATCTCGCACCTTTTGATCATATATTCCCCATAAAGAAGCACCGCCATTCAGTGGACATTCCAAGGACTAAACGAGAGGTGGCACACGCACACTTTCTTACGGCTTGCGCTTCGGGTCTACTTCCCACCTTCAACCACCTTGAGTTCATGGTATATACTAGTTTACGGTATTCATGGCACTGCGGCCCAATGCTCGCTAAACCTTTCTGAAACCAAGGAGGTTCCACCCAGAGAGTATAACGTAGCAATCTTTTCCTGTCAGATAGTGCTCAATGTACATGCCAGTGGCTGCTAATGTGAAATGAGAGACAGGAGGATTCAGCTTTTAATTTCTTACGGCTTGCGCTTCGTGTCTGCTTCCCCCCTTTAACCACCTCGAATTCATTCATGGTATATACTAGTTCATTGTATTCATGGCCCTGTGGCTCAACGCTTGCTAAACCTTTCTAAAACTAAGGAGGTTACACCAAGCGAGTGTAACGTAGCAACCCTTTCTTGTCGAATAGTGCTCAATGTACATGCCAATAGCTGCTAATGGGGATCGCAGTGTGCGCGTTGACTAAAAACCAAATGCTCCTCTCTCTCATTACCCATTAGCAGCCATTGGCATGTACATTGAGCACTATTTTTTACTGTTAAACAACGCACAGAAGAAATCTCTCACCGGCACCACCTTGGAGATCAAATGTTATACCTATTTCGGGTATGTGCCACTAGTGGTTACGTACTACGAGGGACGCCCAAGCCACGCCATAAGGAGCTTCGCCCCTAAAAAGAAATCCAGAAGCGAATTCTGTATACCATGAGACACCCGGGATGCAGAATGCCTTAATACAAGTCAGACTATGAGTTATCCCTCTTCCATCCTATTAAAATATTGGTGCACGTATTTTGCAGAAATTCGTCCCAGCCTTTGTAGCCGCAGGACGAAATATGTGCGCAGAACGCTTGCAGAACGCCTGCAGGATCTCTGCAGAATTTTCGCAAAATATGCGCACTACTTTGTCGCGGGTCTAACAGAAAACAAGAAAAATCGAGATCCTTTGCAATAGCATAATTATTCGAAATTCACGGAGCATCAAAATGTATTAAGTAAAGTTTTTTCAGTCCAATAATTCCATCGGAAGGTATCGAACACTATGCATACCCACTAACACATGCCCACAATACATACACGCAACCAATGCGAAGCAAAATACCACAGACATAGGCCACTTGAGTTTGAAGCCATAACGCTGAAAAGATAGTATTTATAGCCATATTATTTTGACCTACATAATAGTGCTGGTGAAATACATCTATTCTGCAACATTTTTAAATTGCAAGTTTTCCACACTGTGCCTTGCAGCATACGGTCGGGGACAGCGTTTCAGTTCATAAAAAGAAGAAATACGACTAGGTTAAGCTTGATATATGAGTGGTGCTTGTCACAGAATATTTTTAGCTTTGGAAACCTATTTTTTGACATCTGTTGGTGACATACGCAAATGTGCATGTGATGTGTGGTTTAAATAACAGTTTCGGATGTACCTTAGCTATGCGGAAGGAAGCATAGAACATGCGCTTCTTATTATAGACGCAAAATGACACGCCGTGTTGCCTGGTTCTGCCAACGCGTCACGCTTGCGCTGAATCTACAAGCATACGGTGCCAAATTCGAAGAATATTCGATGCCACCGAAAGTGACGCCATATTTGTGCTACCTTCGAAACTCTACTATTGTTATCGTTGGTGTAGTTTTTGTTGTCATCGTCATGTTGTCCTGTATATTTGGGCATGCATTCTGTTTCGATTTACAGAAAACGTCACACAGCAGTGTTGGCAAAATAGATTGTGCACGGCACGTTCCGACTATTCCAACTGTCAGCCCATTTTGTAAGGAGCCATGGATGACAGGCACGTGAGCTCGCCTTTGACAGCCTACTTGGTTAATGTTTTTTTTTTCTTGCCTGGATGCGGCATTTCTAAGAAAGCATTCATCACGAAAATAATTTGTTCACAAATAAAGCAATGTTCACAAAAACGGCATGACCTGCCTTTTGTTGCTTAGTGACTTAGTGACTTAGCGTCACAGGAACAGCTTAGTGACTTAGCGTCACAGGAAGTTACGAAAGGTAAATTAGTCAAAGCCTTTAAGTAAAAGGCATCACGTACACTAATCTGTATGTCATGCATATAAGGAAAATAAAGCATAGCTGTACAGCAAACTAAATGACGGACAGATAACAAAAACACGTGGGAGAAGAACGCCAATCAGCATAGTCAAGCACCGTAGCAAGAACTATAGCTGGTGAACACCTTGTCGGCCTTATATTTCCCTTAAGCTGGCGCTGTTTGTATGTGAATAATATGCCAAAACGCCGAAGCAACCGCTTTAGCTACTAAATATATAGCTTTAAAAAATGGCCCGAATATACGTGTTCCACTGTAAAAGCCATCGAAAGATGATAGTCTTGCTTCTGGAGGGAGTGATCAAAACGTTTATTTGGTGTTCTGCGTAAGACAACCGATAAGTGGTATTCCGGTGGCACTGCGTCAGAGTGCCTCGACCGTGCAGCGGAGGCAAACAAGTGCATCCAGGCACGTTAGGCACGAGCGCCATCTGGCAGTTATCTTCAAAAACGAAGGCGTGCGCGACCGCGGAGAAAGATGCGCGCCAGTCACGCAGGTGATAAGGTGTAGAATGCAAAGCAACGGGCAGGTCACACCACCGTGCCGTTCTAGCATAGCGTTGGAAATACCTTTTTGATCATCGCGTTGCACTGTCAGCGCAACCCGTTAAACGCTACAGTTCTTTGAGTTACCTATGAGTGCCTCTTCTAGTATAAAGGCAGACATACATAACATAGACATGGTATTATCGCACCTCAGATATGCGCAATATTTGCTTTCTTAATTGACAATCGCACAACTATGAACGCTAAACCTTGAGCAATATTGGTGGGTGCTGCGGATGGGGTTGGCCATTTAATGCAATCTCAGGTATTGTTAGGGCAGACAAACAGATACATGTACAGACAAAGAGACAGACCAAAATTTTTTCGTCAATGTACCCGAAGAAATGCTATCGTCTTTAAAAAACTAAAATTGGGGAACAACTACCTTTAGACTGTTGAGCACTTTCCACCTTGTTGAGACGCACGGAGCCGTGATAACGGCACGAAATTGTGAAAACAAACCTTCGTTGGTTGCACTGCTGCTCAGAATAAAAAAAAAAAACCTCGACCTGGACGCGGCGGGCCATATTCCACAGTTGCATAATCGAGGAGTAATTCGTTGCTTAAAGAGACACTGAAGGCAAATATCAATTTGATTTTGATTACTGCGATTGCGGTCCAGAAACCTTGTAGGGCTACTTTAGCGCCAAGGAAGTGGTTATTTTGAATAAGATCGCGTTTCAGTTGCCCACATCACGTTAGCGCAATCAAATCCCCCGCCTGCATGGGGCCATTTCATGTCACTCTGCCGTGCACAGCTATCCGGCTGTACTGCGCGGCCGCTGACACTCGTAGCCGCAGAATGAAAGTTGCGGAAGGCACAGCAGCAACAACACCCTTCAACAATTTTTTAGTCATGGCCTCCGAGATGGTAAGCGTGCTTAGTTATATAGAGCCCTGCTAGATGGCACAACCTGCCCAGTCCAATGAGGCGAAAATTGAGCTTTTGAAGCACTCGTGCCATTCCCCATTGTAGCATCCGGCAGTTTTTTTTTTCATGAATCAACGAGTAATAAACAAGCAATATTTCATTACGCTTCTTGATGAAGGAAAGGTTTTTAATTCAGTGCAGAAAATTCTATTACCATTGATTAATGGTAGGTCGTAAGTCTGATGTTTTTGGGATCATTTTGCGATTGTCGTACTCGTGGCGCATGTGTCTCTGTAAGTAGGATACTCTTGTTGACAACACTGTTGCGTTAGTCGTTGTCATACATTGTGATTCACTTTGACATAAATATTTATTTGACTTTAGTGACCCTTAAAAGCACTGCAACTGGCGATGCGAACTGATGGTTGTTGAACCAGGCGCTTGCGACCTCTTTTAGGTAGAAGTTAACTTACTCGAATTTTGAAGTATCTTCCCACTTTTTGCTCACGCCCTTTTTTCCCAATGTCGACAGCAAATCTTCAACTTCTTGTTCTGCAATGCCGTTCAATAATTGTGGATCGCGAACGCGTAGCGCGGTAGGCACGATGGCCATCACAGGCTGAGTCTGAGTCGTGCCTTCTGGCTGTATGTTCACATTTCTGTAGGAGCGAGCAGTCTCCTGTTGGGGAGTTCCTGGTTCAATACCCGCACCTCCACAACTCTGATAGAGGATCTATTAGTGCACTTTAGCAGGAGGCTTACAGACACGTAATGTGGGTGGCGACAACTCGCACATAGATTACAGTGCAAGTCACACCAGCTCACGCTCGGTTTTCCAGGCTAAGGTGGTGGCCCACAACGGTATATTCTTTTTAGGGGCGAAGCTCCTTAAAGCGGCACCCGTGCATCCCTCGTAGTCGTAGTCGTAGTGTGTAACAAGTGTTACATTTTGACCTGCAAGGGGGTGCCGGTGGGAGATTCCTCCTGTGCTTTGCTGAACAATAAAAAATTCACGGCGTGTGCGTTAACTGAAAGCCGAATGCTCCTGTCCCTCATTCCCCATTAGCAGCCATTGGCATGTTACAGTAGAAAAATTTAGTAGAAGTAGAAGTGTTAAAAGCCGACTTCTGCTGTCTCTCATTCCCCGTAGCAGCCACTGTTTACCTCCAAGGTAGTGCCCGGTGGGATTTCTCCTGTGCGTGAAAAAACAATAAAAAAATTTTGTTCAAAACGCAATTGATTAATGAAATAAACCAATGAAAGACGCCAGTTGTTTTCTAAATGCAAAATGAAAAGGCGTCAGTTGTTTCTAAAGCCAAACAAAAAGAAGACGCTAGCTGCTTAACGAAAGGCGCCAGGGGTTTTTTTATCGGCGAATTTACGGAAGAAAATTTCACGGTACTACTTCCAGGAGCTTCGCCAAATATCGTCATTATTCACCTCGTGGATCTGCCGTCAATTTTTTTCTTCCTCCTTATACAATTGATTTTCTGTGTTAGGTGTTTTTAAATGCGTGTGGAAAATGAGAGGCCTTTACTGCTGCATCTGCACCGCTCCAGTGTTTTGCATTCCGTGGGTAATGCATCTTCGCTATCATTCGCTTTATAAAACCTTAACCTAACGTGCTCAATTTGTTGAAAACAATAATACCAATGATAAAGGGGGCATAAACAGCAGGCCTCCGCCCCAGTCATTACACAGTTTTTGAAGAATGCTGCTTCTCGGAGTACATTGACTAGTGTCGCGAGACACATATGTGCTTAGTATTTAATTGTGTGCACACACTCAATAGATGATCCAATTATTAGCAAGTGTTTTTTCTTAAATCAGATCATGCTGTAGCGCGACCTACTTAACAAGTTTATGTCTACCAAAAGGGAACGCTTAATAAAAATATTTTATGAAAATTGTTCGCTCAAGGCAATGTTTGTAATGGTTCCTGAAATTTCATAAAACGCCATCAGCGCAAGCGCTCTTTGATTTGTGCTTACACAGCCCTTTGAAAAGGTACGTTTTAATCTTTCCGAAAGAATTTGATGTGGTAGCAGGTGTTTATGTTTTCTGAGCACCTAAGGCGGAGAAAAGAGCCATTTGGGTTTTGTTCAAAAAAGGGCTGAGCACCACTATTTAATTATTGTGTACGCTTCACAAGGAAGAAGGCCATCCCCGCTATCTCCATTTTGCTCTTTTGTTGTCGAACAGAATTAGGTTGCGCCACCAGGCGCTGCGTAATCATTATGCGCTTTATTGTTGTTTATTTGAACACGAACATGTGTTTATGCGCCGAAATAATGTGGCTGCTCTTCAGGAAACTAGGAGATGCGAACACAGCACAGTTTCATAAATACAGGCCAGTGTGCTGTTACATTAAATATGTAGTAGGACCACTCTTTTCAGCCACTCCTAATACAACAAAAAATATTCAGGCCTATATTTAGTGATGAGATTTTTTGCAAGCAAATGTTATATATTGAGATATTTGACACCCTTGAACAGACGCGTTTCAACATTTCTAACAGAGTTCTTTTAACACATATTTACAAATAAAAAAAGAAAATAACTCGTACAACACAAGCTTGCATAGAATTCTTTGATTTTCCGGGGCAGCAAATGTTCTTCTAGGGCACAAATGGCACATTAGGTTGGTCGCTATCGCACTCTCACTCAAGGTGATACAATATGGGTGCCGCTTCTCATTCCACTCAAAGAAAGTTGGTCAACCTTAGCTTACCAGGGCAACGTGACGAGGAAAACGAAATCATGAGCGCTTCCATTATAAAAGATAATTATATAACGACGAATTTGTGCAGACGCCGAATAACATTGGTACTTGCCACCGCTGCTGATGGAACGCAATCTTGTGAAGCAGAAGGAGCGCATTATTGAAGCACAAAAAAGTGCAGACAAAGAAGGCACGAGCACACAGAACTACTGCTAAATCCCATCGCAAGAATTTATTCGAAGAAATGATGCAGGAAAGTGGAGAGGAAGAAATGTGGGCGAAACTTGTTTGCAGTAACCTAAAATTCACTTCACAGAACAAGCGCCAAGTGAAGAAGCAAAGAAAACACTTTACTCGTCAGTGTCCCCGGGTTCCTGATTCACCCATAGGTGTCTTACTTCATTGACATGTAAAGCTTCAGTCAAATGTCGAGTAAATGTATACGTACGTAAGAGTGAACGATTGGTTGTGTAGGTATTGCATGATTCGAAAGAGAAAGCGCAAAGAAGACGACAAACGACGAGGGACAAAAACACAGACACAAAGATCTGCATCGGGCGCCGCTGTGTCTATCTTTTTAGCTGTCTCTTTCTTTGCGTCTTCTCTGTCTAATCACCCACCTGTGTTGCCAAGGCCTTAGTATCTACAAGCACAGCAAAACAACCAAACGCGCTGCAGTGCAGATGTGTATACAGTGCACATGTTCGCCTTGTTTTATTTAGCTTTTTTGCTACAGCCGCATTGAAACTTCTTCAATTAAAAGAGCTTCCCGGCTTGCAGTGCCACTCCTAAATTTGATATGCTAAGTACACTCTGCTGTGATTGAGGTTTTGTGCTTTCGTGCATATCGCGGAAAAAGTATCAGGTTTTCACTTCAGGCAATAGTAAGCATTACCAACATTTTGTGTACAGATTCGTTATAATTTTAACGCCTGCCTTTTTTACTAATGTCGACTTTTCATTCTTATGGATGGAAATATTTGTATCTATGTGGGTTATATAGTGTAAAAAGCTGGTTGTTACATAGGTTATGCACCAGCCACAGGTCAGTATTTCGGACCTCTGCAGCACGCTCGATACAGATGCCTCTCCTCTTATTCACAGTAGAAAAGTGATAGGATAAAATGTGCACCAGCGAACCTGACTCGGAGGCAAATGACTCCTATCAATTGAAGAGGATCTAAGCAAATGCAACTTCTGTAATATTTTTACACGTAATGACTTTGCTGCAAATTATTCGTTGGGTATTCAATACGCCATGATGATTTTTTTGTATACATTACCCTAAGTAAATTGCCTATTTCTTGTTCTTTTTCCGATACAAATATGTAGGAAGGCCCGCCTAGTTCAAGTGGACAGTATTCTGTTGTCGCATGACCTAGCCCCTCACAATCACGTGTAGTTTGTGCAAATTGAAATACACGTTCATAGTAGTGCTATAATTCTTGGCAATCTGGAGCGGACGAGCATTTGCACAAAGCAAAAGCATGAAACCTGTGTGTATGCTGGATTACATAATTGTCATATTAGATATGTGACAATATTTCACATTACAATACGCATCGAAACAAAACGAGTTATTTCGGTTTTCCCAGCAAATAATCATTCCCTGAAGCTTCGCTGATCAGACCACGTTTTTAAAGAAGTGATTTTGACAAAGGCAGGCAAATAATTTTGTAGTTTATTCTCAATGCATACTCAAAGGGACCTTTCAGCACTTCTATATTCAGCCATGGAATGGATTCACCGAAGGAGTGTATTGCTTACCACAAAAGTTTCTAGAATTCATCTAGTACGACAGAAACTGCAGAAATTTGTCGCAAGCTGCTATTGACCGATCTCACCGCTGGTTCCACTACGCTACCGCTGCCGCAATGCATGCTGG
The DNA here is from genome assembly GCF_043290135.1 of Rhipicephalus microplus. NCBI lineage: Eukaryota > Metazoa > Arthropoda > Arachnida > Ixodida > Ixodidae > Rhipicephalus > Rhipicephalus microplus. The sequence continues at coordinate 133,362,531 of NC_134700.1, forward strand.
TAGTTGAAGTCATCAGTACTGTCACCTGCATAGAAGAACTTTTGTAGCCATATTACGCTAAAGGAGTAGCCTGGCACAAAAGGACTATAAAATTTTACGTGTTTTCAAGAGATATCAAAATCGACAATCAACTGTGTTTGACGGAGCTTCAAAGTACATGCTCTTCCAACGTGTAGTTCGAAGTGTGCGCGAGATAAGTGTGTGTAACAGAGCGCATAGTAGTACAGCAGTGCTCTAAATACCGCACTATTGCATCATAACAAGCATTATACGCGACCATGGACCAATCAGTGAAATCACAACTTCGTGCAACGCTTGCCCGATATCTTGCCGGTAACCTCACCATCAGCGGTGGCGAATTTGATGCAACGCGTTTTTAGGGCAACACACAGGTCCGCATTTGGCGAGAGCATTTGGTGATGGAATTCAAGCATTGTATTGCCATTGCATGTTTACAGCAATATGTTGGCAAACCATAAAAGAAGATGTAGTTAGACCTATAGAGTCATGTTGATGATAGTTGCTCTATTTCCCCGAATGAAGTCCCGTTGAAAACGTACGGAATACACAAGGTGAAGGAAGCTAACAACGCGTTATGCATCAACTTGTCGGTCGGCGAAGCATAACAGTGCTACTACTCAGGAAATCTGAAAAAAAAGGAAGTGACCATTTAAGTTTCCGACCACATCGCTGTGCAGATGAGCTTGTAAACAATGGGCCTTTCATCTTCAGAACATTAGATGCACAAACGTTAAATACTTTCAAAAAAACATGGCGCATATGTGCCGCATGCACTGCGATCCTCAGTCGACTCATTTGAACTGCACTAAGTGAGCCACAGCTTACGATACCAAGCTTCTTTCAGCCGCTATCACCCTATAACTATCGCTGTTACCGGTCACCATTGCCGGTTAAGGTAATAGCAATGCAGGGCGCGTTTGCCACGCGCTTTCACTACAATGCGCGTAGCTCATAAAATGCGTAAGTGATGATGGTAGGGCCTTATAAACACGGTAAATTAGTTAAAGAACCAATATATTTTCTCAATTTGCCGCGACAATGTTTGTACTTGTATGAACTAGACACTGTCTATACGGTTGCGTGAAATGCACGGCGCTGCTCGTACAGTACCTACGCATATATGTGAAAAAGCACCATACCACAGATCGGGATTCCACACCATACACAACACAGGGTAACCTACTCCCAACCGCAGAAGTATGAACAATAGTATATCACTAAACGCACATTCACAAGCTGGCTACACGGACCGAACACGGATCGGTGTAAGATTCGCAATGCAGCTTGTAGCTGCACTGCGACGGGTGGCTTGAGGGGCCACGTGCGGCTTGAGGGGCCACACAGGCTCTGCCTGGCGCAGTAGGCACCAGCACTCTTTTGAGAGAAGCTGTCGGGAATCAGTGACACGTCCGCAAGCCACTCGAGGTTCTCGCGAGTCATCGTCGACGTGCTTTGCTGCTTCTCTCTGCTGCCGCCGTCTCGGAAGAGTGAACAAGGTGTGGCGAAAGGGCTCCCGAGCCATGTTGCCAGACTGAATTTTGTAAAGGGTCTGTTGGTCATTACAAGATTGTAGCTCTGTTTGTGAGGACTAAAAGCTGATTGCGGTCAAATAATCAATGAGTGAATGCAGCAGTGGCCAGTTCACAAGACTTGGTCTGCGTAAGGCAGTTGTTCTGTAAGGTGCCATCAGAAAATTGTTCGAAACGCCAAAAACAAATCTTCCTGTTTTTTTTCCTGCGCCCAGAGCAATCAGCGAGCACCTTTATGAAAGAGGAAAGCTTTTGAGCCTTTCGTAGCGCCATGTATAGCACGAACAATAATTATTATCCACACGAATCCGTACGTGCTCACTCCATTCTCTTCATCTTTTGCTTTACTCTCACAACATGCAGCCAATTAGAACTAACGCAAAACACAAAACCTATGGTGGGGGAGTCTGCTACGTGGCTAAATATTCCGTAAAACCACGTTACAACTACTCACAGGACTACAATCATGCAACAGCATACGACATGCACTCACGTAAATTAACGTGACCTCGCGTACCAGATAACCACGTGACATACGAGTTCGTGCCATATACCACGTAGTAGCTATAGACATTACGTGTTTCTGCAAAGACTACGTAACATGCCACTAGACCACCCCGGCGGGGCAACTTAGCATCTCTAACAAAAGTTTAGCACGAACGAAACTTTACTACGTGTAACATAGGATGCGCTCTTAGTTTCGGCTTTCTGCCATTAAAAAAGGCAACACATTTATTTTTTAGTTCAAAATTGAGCACATTGTAAGTGTGTTGTAGGATCCAGCATGTGGAATCGTGTCACACAATTGAAGCGTGTCACACAATTGCTGTGTCACACAAGCTGTGGCATCGTGTCACACAATTGACACGATGCCACAGCTTGTGGCATCGTGTCACGCAATTTTTTCTCAAATGGTAACAGGGGGTTTTCTCAGCATATAAGATCAATAGTGTGTGTGAGATTTTGTGAAAGACAGCAAACATTTGCCTGTAAAATCTTCCATTTTTGTACAACTTTTTCATTGTTACTGTTGTCTTTGCAATCGATAAATTTTTGAGATGCATAACCACTAAGGAAGTAAACGACTCAAGCAAGCAAACAGAAACACCGAATTCCCGCTTGCATCACTACAAACGCTGCACTCTAGAGGTGCCGAAACCATTATCGATGCTGATTTCTTTACATAAAGCTCAAAGCGCCTAGTGGAGGCCGTCATCGCTTTCGCGAGCCTTTATTCTGCTGTCATAAAGGATGTGTGTTACCACTATTCTATCTAATTCTTGTGCCGTGTAAACGAGCACTCTCCAGCTGTCTTAATATTGGAATTTCAAAGCAACGCTTATCACGTCGAGGAAACGTTAAGATAACCGTAGCCTGGTCACCTCAATGATTCGCTACTAGGCGCGAAAATAGATAATAAGGGTTCTATGCGCTGACATGCATCTGATAAAAAAATTGGCAGATCCCACGTACAGTGGGAATCGACGATATGCGAAACACGAATGAGAAAGGTTGATATGTCACTTAAAAATCAGCACAGCGTTACGAGGTGGATGTAAATGATGCCGTACTAGACTTCTGTGTCATGATTATCATCTTGGGATGTGTCGTTTCCCTCCGTCATCTATTCACGGCAGATGATACCAAATTCAGTATATGGGGAGCTAGCGAAACAGCCGCGAGCATGCGTGGCATGTTGTCATGCTCTTACATGACACGCGTGTCAGGATTATTATGTTTGCACCAGTCATATATTTCGTCAACCATTGAGGTCACGTAACACCAAATTTGGTATATGTAGAGCTAGCAAAACAGCCGCGACCGCATCATGAAGGGCCCTATATACTCCCATGTAGCGTTGACGCGCGCGCACGCTGGGCACAGCGACGCTACTTTAGCAAAACACGAGCACTCTGTAGTCTGATGACAGGCGCGACCAGCGTTCGTCGGCGCAATCAGACGGCAATCGGCGCGAATTGTGACATGCTTCATTTCGTGTCTATGCGTTACCCAGAGAAAACTGTGTCTCCCTCTTTTCGTTACAGAGGGACGCCACACGCGCTGAAACGTGCATGCGTCAAAGCAACGTAGCGTGGCGCGTGCCTGCGAGTATATATATGACAGGACAGGCGCCTGGCGTGGCAATGCCGGCGAGCACACGCACCACGTCACGTCGAAAGGTATTGGCACCTTGACTGTGGCATGTTCTCACATGACACATATCTCATGATTATAATGTTTGCACAAGTCACATACCTTCGTCACCCATTGACGTGACGTAATACAAAATTTGGCATATTTGAAGCTAGTGAAACGGCCGCAAGCGCATCGTCAGTGTGGCATGTAGTCATGTTCTTTCATGACACGCATGTCGTGATTATCATGTTTGGATGGGTCATATACCTATGTCGTCCGTTTGCGAGCGCATCATGCGCGTAGCATGTAGTCATGTGGTTGCATGACACGCAGGTCATGTTTATCACGTTTACACCAGCATCATACCTTTGTCATGCATTCACGTCCTGTAATGCCAAATTTGGTGTAAGTGAAGCTAGTGAAACTACCGCCTGCACATCATGAGCGTAGAATGTGGTCATGTTGTTACATGACACGCATCTCGTGTTTGTCATGTTTGCACCAGTATCATAACTTCGTCATCCATTCACGTCCAGCAATACCAAGTTTGGTATAAGTCAAGCTTGCGAAACGGCCGCCAGCGCATCATGAGTGTGGCATGTAGTCATATTGTTACATCACACGCATGTCAATGTTTTTCACTTTAAGGGTCTGTCGCCTGTGTTCGCCATGCAATCCTGTCATACGATACCAGTTTTGCAACAAGCCATGTGAACGGAACCACCGCTAGAGCTGCAGGACCATAAAAAGTAAATAATGACAATCATGACATGAATGCCATGGTTTTCATGATCAGACTATTCAAATATATTCTTCATGCAGTCATGTTATGCCATACCAAGTTTGGTATCGATCCCATTATCGAAATGGCCAGGAGAGCTGAAAGTCGTAGGCGGCTAGATAGATAGATAGATAGATAGATAGATAGATAGATAGATAGATAGATAGATAGATAGATAGATAGATAGATAGATAGATAGATAGATAGATGCGCTCAATGTCGGTAAAGTTCGCTAAGAAATGCTTCGCATTTAAAAGTCTGTAAAGGATTATTTCATTGCAAGATAAGACAAGAATTCACCAGCAGCAAACCCCGCCACCACCTATAACCAGCTTTCTGCCATGACGCGCGTGGCGTCAAATGCTAAATGGAGAAGAACTGTCATATTCAACCAAAGTTTTCAGCCGCTGCATATTGTTCAACTCCGTAGTGAAGCTCAACAAAGCCGAGGCCACTCAATCGCATGCGCCGCTGCTCGCGAAACAAAATCAGTCCCGGGAATGAAGACGTTAGCACAGCAATCAGCTTATGTCATAGAGTATGTAACGCCATGGCCTCCGATCGCGCAGTGTGAACGGTTATTTGAATAATCATGATTTCGATTTGGGGGGTTTAACGTCCGAAAACCACCATAGCATTATTAGAGACGCCGTAGTGGAGGGCTCCAGAAATTTTGACCACCTGGCGTTCTTTAACATGCACCCAAATCTGAGCACACGGGCCTACAACATTTCCGCCTCCATCGAAAATGCAGCCACCGCAGCCAGGATTCGAACCCGCCACCTGCGGGTCAGTAGCTGAGTACCTTAGCCACTAGACCGCCGCGGCGGGGCTTATGGGTCGGTATAGGTTTAAATTCCGTGTGGCACATCGCCATATACCACAGGCCGAGGTTCCCCGTGGTTCTGCGTGAAATTTCGAGAAGGTTCCACGTAACTCCTAGAGGTTCCATGTGACGAGGGTTCATGAGACTGGTGGAAAAGGTTTCATCGCGTACGAGCAGGCTAATCTGGTTGCTCGTGTCATGACCTGTTATTGTGTTTATCGTGCCATGTTGCTGTTCAATGCAAATCTGATTTTACACCGTGTTAGGAAGGTGACCATGAGAGCCCCAGAACGTAGGCGGGGGCTCTGACCGATTCATAGAAACTGTCAAAGTGTGTTTTGCTCGTAAAGAGATATCTGTATTCGATAAATTGAAATGACTGAGTCGGAGAAGGCTGTTGAATAGAAGCAGTCTTCACGAACAGAATAATGAGTTCCTAAGAGTATATCTTTAGCACTGTGTAACAGAGTACAAGTTAAAGTTAAAAGTTATAGAAACATGTAATAATCTAATGACGAAACAGGCAAATCTTATTCGCTTGATATTAGAAAATAACCTGCTAGATTTTGCATGACAGGATGTGCGACTTTCTGGGAACAAATTGAAGTAATCCGCAGGCTAGTTCGTTTATTGCGCTACAACGCACTCGAATCGCCACGCCGGCTGCACAGATGATTCAGCACGCGAAAGCTGTGAAAAAAAAAGACAAATTGATTTCTTGACATTGAGTCATTTTAGACGCGTGCAATGAATGGCGAAGGATGTTCTTTTCTTTCTGGCATTCCTTCAATTTAAGGTTGCAGCCGAGCTTTGAACAATTGAAATCGTGAGTTCATCATCACCTGTCGTATGCTACGTCCCCTGCAGCATGAAAGTGAGCTTTTTTAGTTGCCTCAATCAGTAAATTTCTTCAATAGCACTAATAGATAATAACGTATTACCATAGCAAAGAAGAATTGTGAACAAACGCAGACAGCCCCACGTCACGGACGTAATCTCAGGTTTGATACTCAAAGGGCAAAGGCCCGCATTCACCTTTACAGGGTGCAGGGCTCTTTCTTCATATCGACCCGGCTTCGCCAATGGGAACAGTCTTTTTTCCTTAGATTGCCTGGATCGATATTTCACCCGAAGGTACGTATAATGTCATTGAACAGAAGAAGTCCTGTTTTAGATGCAGCAAGATGGGCCAAGGTACCTTCGGTCACAGCGGACATAGGTACACGAGGTACTTCGCGCGATGAAGTTCTGAGTGCACAAGGGGCACATGAAATTGTCTAATCATGACTTTTCTCTGCGTGCCGTCAATATTGTTGACTGAGCCAAATATATGAAGCTAAAACACCTGAAGAAGAGCGTTCAGAAGAGGAAAATGATTATTATACATTAAACAAGCCACTGCCCTTAAATATTGGTCTATTTCCAAAAACCTAGCTCTTCGAGGTCTTTCATATCTTCAGGATTTTCATAGGAGTAATTGGTGACTGAGTCAAATAAGCAGCCTTTTTTTTACTGTCAGTCATATTTCATTGAGCATTGAAATGTGAACTTAAGAGACGGCGAGATTTCCCCCATAGTCTCCTTGTTACACCAAGCAATGGCGCACTTTTTTACAATGACAGTAAAATGGCGGTGATCGAATTTATTCAAAGTTTTGACTTCTCTATCTTAGCACTCATTATTTCTTTTTGGCTTTATATAACGGGTTATAATGTCCAGACGGCCCCACCACGGTGGTCTAGTGGCTAAGGTACTCGGCTGCTGACCTACAGGTCGCGGGATCAAATCCCGGCTGTGGCGGCTGCATTTCCGATGGAGGCGGAAATGTTGTAGGCCCGTGTGCTCAGATTTGGCGCACGTTAAAAAACCCCAGGTGGTCAAAATTTCCGGAGCCCTCCACTACGGCGTCTCTCAGAATCATATGGTGGTTTTGGGACGTTAAACCCCACAAATCAATCAATATAATGTCCAGACGTCCACATATGCTAATACCGATTATTATTGCCTGCTTACTGCGCACTAGTGCAGAGTCACGCCAAAAAAATTTCTTAAAAAAGCAGCTCCAAAAAAAAAGGTGACCAGTATATTCTGAGGAGCATACATAAATATACAAAAGTGAGAGAGAAATCGGCTTAAACCTATGGCAATGATTTTTTATGTTGTACTTTCCTTTCCACATTGTGTGTGGTGTGACAGTATTTTGTTTATTTATTATCGAAGGTGCCGGACTAGGTCGCTGACCCAAACGCTGTTCGCACCTAGTTACCTAATCCTCTTTTCTCTTGTCAATCACGCAATGCTATGCCTCGGGGCATTCACCACTGAATGGCAACAGCCCCACTAGCAATGCGACTGATTCTCAAAACAGCAGGCGTTCCATCAAAGTCACGTCTTTCAGTATTAAAGGGAATTTAACCTTGTGAGAATTTCTGCTAGCAGCCTAAATACAGTGCGTTATCATACCTGACGTAGACCCGTGCCATTCTGCCAAAGCGGATCTGAGCTGCTTTGCATGGGAACAAATTGCTTGACACATTGAATTACAAAGGGACAAGCAGCTCACACTGGAAATCAATTGATTTTGTGCAAATGAATGGCTGCTTCGATGCGTCAATTTTTTTGTAATGAACAGTGACGAGCCATCGTGCACGAAAGTCTCTTTCCTCTTGTTTTATGGTACCGAATGAAATAAAAAAAAAACGGCAGACCGTTGTGGAAGGCGCAGCACAGTCACAGCGAAAGCTAAAAGAGCGACCTTTCAGAGTCTTTTCTAAACACTCATTTCGTAACTGCTGCAAAGACGCTTGCTGGGTACCCACTACGGCATTATTAACATTTATTTATGGGTAGTGTGCCAGCATTCGCTACGCTAATTTTCGTCATTCTTCTGAGAAGCATGGTATCCGCTAAACCCTTGCAAGCCACTTTGTGTCAATTTGTCATGCAGTGGCCGATGACGATGAGGCATTATGCCTGATGTGGGTATTCGCCTGAGTTAATAGGTAATCAAGAACATGCTTTTGTAAATGGTTGGAGCATTAGACGACCCGTTCGTTACGCTATTTGTATTGTATGACGCCTGATTGTTCTTTTACTGTTCTAAAACGCTTTATTACGCATATTCATGCGATTACTTTCCTGACATCAAGCCTGATTAGGGCAAGTTTGCGAACAAGTACCAACCACCGGCATGTCTCTGTGGTTGAATACTGGGCTTGGAAGTGGTGGACCCAGGTTCGAAGCCGCTGTGTCCACTGTACTGGGTTTGTTTTTCTTAATTTGTGCGACAGTGCTTACGCACACCAGTGGTGGCGGCGGCGGCAGACAGCTACGGCGCCGGGCGTGACAAAAGTATTGCTCCCATAGCAGCTTTTGCTGTGAAAATTTTGGCAGATGCTCCACATTGTGGAAATCAATTTCATTCGAAGGTATAATCGGGTTCTGCCCATTAAAGACATTTCTTGGTTTTTGTGACAAGCGTTGCAAAATAGATCAAAGTTTGTAGGTTAACTAAGTAGCTGCGGACATATCAAGGAATGCGGGACGACTACGCTGGTGCCTAAAGGATGGCTATAGAATGACTCACGGACGATAGCGAAAAAAAAAACATGTCAATCGAATTGAAGGTAAGTGTGTGGTATATGGTGCGATAAAGCCCATTGGTAGTGGTCATTGGCGCTTAGCTCCAGTGTCAAGAAGTGCCCTATTGTAAGAACCTGAGTCGTGCAAGTACAAATTTATTCTTCATTACAATGTGCTAATACCGAATAACTATTTGTGCGAGAGCAATACAGGATGACCTGATATGATGCCTGTACGGGTCTTTTTACGCACAGCTTGAAAAACCAGCGTGGCTCTGTGGTAGAATACTGGACTAAAACAAAAGAAGCGTATGTTTTCATCTCCATTTAAATAGGTCCGCCATGGCTGGGATCGAACCCGCAAAATTTATAACACAGCTGCCGAGATTTCTAACCAGTGTGACACCGTAACGTACTTGACGCAGCCTATGAGTTTATTGTTGTTATTCTTTGTCCCATATTCGTCAGTATGCCAATGCCACCATGCTACCGAACGCCGATGAATATACCTTCTTGCTGAATTGTACTGTTTCGAAACAATAAACATGATACCAGCCACGAAAAAGAGACTAAAGTGATCTATTACAAAAATAAAGTCCCGATTTATACATAAAAGCCCGTTATACTTTATACCAGTGATGGCTATAGGCAGGGTGTTTCAAGAAATGGGTTAATATTGCTAAAAAAGAAAAAAAGTGTCATGCTTATTTGCTGCCTTAGCAATTGTATTGTCTGTAGCTGTAGACATCTCAAAATGAATAAAGACGCACTTCATCAAAACAATAAAGTTCTGGTAACCACATCGACCACCACTGTGGTAAGTAGAAGTTTCAGCAATGACGCAAAGAACGCGTTTATACGAATATAGTATTCGCAGTTTTAAATTGCAGAATTTCTCAGCAAACTTAGCGACATTGAGCGCATCTATCTATCTATCTATCTATCTATCTATCTATCTAAATATCTATCTATCTATATAGCCACCTACGACTTTTAGCTCTCCAGGCCATATCGATAACGGTATCAATACCAGAAATTGTATGGCATAACATGACTGTATGGCGAGCATAGGTGACTAGTCATAACATGAAAATCATAACATGCGTGTCATGAAGTCATGATTCACACTTCATGGTCTTGATGTTCTTGCGATGATTTCGTTCACATGACATGTCGCAAAACTGGTATGTTATGACCTGCGTGTCATACCATACCATAAAATCGTGACATGCGTGTCACGCAACAACAGAACTTCATGCCACACTCATGATGCGCTCGCTGCCGTTTCGCTAGCTTCACATCTACCAAACTTGGTATTACGTGATGCGAACAGCGACATAGCTAGGAGACACATCCAAACATGGTAATCATGACATGCGTGTCATGTAACAACATAGCTACATGCGACACTCATGACGCGCTCGAGGCCGTTTCGCTAGCTATATATATATATATATATATATATATATATATATATATATATATATATATATATATATATATATATATATATATATATATATATATATATATATAGATATGCCAAATTTGAAATTTTGTCACGTCAATAAATGACGAAGGTATGGGACTGGTGCAAACATGACTGTCATGAGATGCGTGTCATGTAAGAACATGACTACATGCCACACTCAAGGCACCTACACTTCGACGTGAGCCAGCGCGCGTTCGCGCCGGCGTTCGTAAGGTAGCATCACGCCGGTGATTCAACACCAGGCGCTGATCTGCCTGCAATGTTCGCAATGCCTGTGGCCTATAGGTGGCGTGCTATGCAATTCTAGATGGCTGCGGAAGGATGATGAGCCCGTGAATTGCATAAGACAAGATAAACCGCATGGACGTACTGCCCGTGCCACATTCACCGCATGAATGGATGAAAAAGCATTTATAACAGAGAAAAATGAAGTTAGGTTTAGCAACAGTTGGGTCCCCTAGTCCAGGGCTCCACTGGCCTTAGCAGCCTGGCGCGCCTGGTGCAGGAGTGCCATTTGGTTCTCCTTTTCCTGGCTGGCGAGCAAGAAGTCCCAATGCTCCGTCGTGAATTTTTTTCGCCGAAATCTGAGGCGTATTAAATTTAGCTGGCCTTAACTTACATTTCCATGTAATGTGAGCTAGTGTTGGCTGTCCTCCACACCACGGGCAAGAACCCTCGTATGCGGTTCGGTGCATCGCATGATTTAATAGCAGATGCGGATATGTATTTGTCTGCAGGCAGCGCCACTCATGCGCTTCTTTTACAATCAGCCGAGAAAAGGGCTGTGGGTATTGTCGACGCTGGTGTTCTAAGATATCTCGAGGCGTGTGGGTAGCCTGGAGTAACGAACAGGTATCTGGACGAGAGCCGGTTGCTCTTCATCGTCGAATGAATGTATATCGAACCAAAGTACTTTCCCAACCGATAGAAACTGCTCAATGTTCACTATCTCATTTCTTGCCGCAGTGCAAACGGGTGTGGTGCAAGCTGTTCAACGTGTATCAATGGTGCTTTGTGTAATCCTGTGCCTGCTGCAGAAAACTGCATGACCTAGAATTCACGTATGAACTTAACAGCACTCCGAGATCATTTGTGCCGAGTCCGTCTAGTGGAGTTTCTGCAGTAGTAGGCCACTAGCGAGTAGCGCGCCTTCGCGGCTGCACAGAACCGAATGTTTAACGTAGCAATGGTTTGCAAACATCTTACGCCAACTTCATTTACTTACGCTGTGAGCATCATGCAGCTGCTTCTTCAACGTAATACAAGCAACTTCTTCCCATTAAGACGAATACCATACGCACAAAAAAAACTCCCAAGCATTTCCCCGAGGGTGAACATGGTTAAGTGCGAATGCACGGGGTGATGCTATGAGGGGGAGTAAAGTTAAAATTCGTTGGCATTCGCCAGTACAATTACATCAATTACATCAATACAATACAATTACATCGTCCAAATATACGAGGAACGTTTGCCACTCCAGACCTTATGCTCGGGGAAATGCTTGAGAAGTATGCGAGCGAAGGGGGAGGGGGACGCGCGCAGCGGCGTTAAAGATATAAGGCGCGTTACTGACACCAATATCAGCGTCACGTTCGTGGCTCATTCGGTAGAGCGTCGCGCTGCGGCCCGCCAAGTCCTCTTTCTTTTAAAGATAGAGAGAAGACTGCGGACGCCGCCGACGGTGGTGGATGGTTTGGGGTCACTTATAAAGTGTATTCACACTTAAAACAAGGAGAGTTGTAACTCGAGTGGTCAGACCATAACAATTAACGCAAAATCTCGCGACACGTAAATGTTTAGCCAGCGAGCTGTGAAAGAAAGCGTAAGTTGGTACGTGTCTTCACGAAAACTTCGCGTCTCGCAAGAACAAATCAGGTTTATCGTGTCGTAAGCCGACCTTTATGGTCACTGATGAATGAAACATACAAGATGGTTTGTTTCGTTTCTTGCTATTGCGTTAACACTGCAGCTAGCACCTCCGAACAGGGGACCTTTGGGAGCGTCTGCATACTGATCATCCTTGAGTGAACGCTGCTAAATTCCGCTAGGTTGCGCAACAGTATGTGAGCATTGCGAATAGGTGGCGTGTCGTGCAATCCAAGATTGCCGCAGAAGGATAATCAACCCTTGAGCTCATACAAGAAAAAATTGGACACGCAGACGAACTCCCCGTGCCGCTTTCAACAGAGGAACTGTTGATCGTCAAACGATTGTATATCAAACCAGAGTACTTTCCCAAATGGTAGGATGTCACAAAACGAGTGCTCAAAAAAGGGCGCGCCGCCAAATTCTCGCGACGAAGCGCCGAGATGTCAACGATAGGAAAAGAAAACAAGCATCCAAAGACTCCCCGGGCGCGCGTCTCTCTCCCTCGGAAGCGTAGGTTCGCCAGCGAAACCTCCTCGCATCGGCGGTCGAGCAAGCCCTAGAGAGTTCTCGATGGAAAAGGGCGTGGTGATGCCGAGTTGAGTCATCCGTCGCGGACGGCCCCCGTATCGTCTCGCCCTTTCCCCCAGCCTTCGCTGCGTATTGCGCCGACGAAATGATGAGAACTTTCTGGAATCTCGCGCGGAAGGTATTTAATCGAGCAGCCTATATGGGAGATCAGGAGAAGAAGGAAGTTAACGCCAGAGTGCGTAGGGTATCCCGCCGCGTCTGTCGGTGAAGGTTTTGTCCTTAGTGACAAAGCAGGAGAAGAAGAAAGTATGCGTAGAGTGCGTAGAGTGTTCCGCCTTGTGGGCGAAGCCTTTTGTCTTCTGTGACAAAGGAGGAGAACAAGAGGATTTCCACCTGAGGGGTGAAGGCTCGAGCTACAGGCAAGAGTGTGTGTCTACCGCTATCGAGCGAAGACGCGTGGCAACAGTTGCGTGTGTGAAGCCGACGTGTTTCCGGCAAAGAAGTTTGCAGCTAGGAGAGTGGACAATTGAAGACGCAAGGTTTCCTGGAAGAAAAACTTCGGGGGCAGCGGAACGACAACAACGCTGGACTTTGAGTGAGTGATTCTCGGAAGAGTATCATTCAGACTTTTGTTCCAAGAACTTTGGACTGAATAAGTTTTCTAACTCTTTAGGCTTTAAATGTCTTAATTGTTCAATGCATGCGACTGCATTGTAGTGCGTATTGTTGTCTGTGTCCGTTGTTTCGAGTGTGGCTGATTGTACTGTGTAGTACGTTGCTTGATTGGTGACAGATTGTATTCAACCATTGTGGAGTGTGCATACTTGTGTATTGTTTTTGATCTGCCATTTTTGAGGATATAATTTTGTTTTGCTTATCAACTCTCGGCTCTGACTTGTTCTTTGGGCCACAGCTGGCGTCCGCTGGCACGCCAAAAAGGAAACCCTGCTAAATTGTCCACGCTTTCGTGGTGCGGTTCGGGGGGCCGATACTTCGGTCCTTGGAGTTAGCCCGGCGATTGCCTCCCGAATTAACGGGAACTGTGACAATTAACTGGCGTCCAGGACTAGGACCTTTTTGGTGCACAGTGTGTCCAAAGTAGTGAGAAAGAGCCTCGAGTTGTTGATAGTGCTATCGGAACGATTTTGTGTGTTGTTCAGTGTTCTCGTTAACGAGTGCAGGAGAGTGTTTCAATTTACTGATTTAGGCAGATATTTTTTGCACGCGGCAAGGTTTTATTTGCGAGGCATAATGGATCTCGAAAAGTTAGTAGCTCTTGGTGAGAAGATGGGTCCTTCTGGCGCCGAACTACGGAAGTGGGTCACCCAGAAGGAAAATGAAGAAAAAGAGAGGGCCAAAGAAGAAAAGGCAGCTGAGCTGAAAAAAAGAATGGTTGGCGGTCGAAAGAACCAAAGCGGAAAAAGAAGCTGAGTTGGAGAGAGAGGTTGGCAGCTGAGAGAGCCAAGGAAGGAAGAGCAGCTGAGTTGGAACGAGAGAGGTTGGCAGCTGAGAGGGACAAAGAAGAAAAAGCAGCTGAGTTGGAACAAGAGAGGTTGGCAGCTGAGAGAGCGAAAGAAAAAAGAGAGCAGCAATTGAAGTTAGAGCTGGAGAGAGAAAAGGTGGCAGCTGAAACGGCGAGAGAAGATAGAGAAGCAAAAGAGCAACAGCTGAAAGAAAAAAGAGAAGCGGAGATGGCTGAAAGGGAACGGCAGCGGCAGCACGAGATGGGACTCGAACGGCTACGTTTGCAACAGCGAAGTGAAATTCCGGTCCAAGCTAGAGTTGAAAGCAGCGAACGAGAGGACCACGGCTTCCGCTTGAACCCAAGCAAGCTGCTCGTAGCGTTTGATGAAAGGAAGGACGACCTTGACGCGTACGTTCACAGATTTGAGATGGTTGCAAGGAGCCAGAATTGGCCGGAACATCAATAGGCGACTGTTTTGAGTTCTTGCTTGGGTGGTAAAGCGCTCAGTGTGTACTGTAGGCTGACGCCGACTTATGCAGCCAGCTGTGAAAAGGTGAAAGCTGCTTTGCTGAAGCGATTTAGATTTACTGTGGAAGGTTTCCGGGACAGATTTCGGACAGGAAAGCCAGCTGTTGGTGAGACAGCTACGCAGAATGCCTCCCGACTTCGCCATTATTTCGACAGATGGATTGAACTTTCAGGGACAGCGCAGGAGTACGATGAGCTTAGAGAGCTCCTTATTAGAGAGCAATTTCTCATCAGTTGCCACCCAAGCCTGTCGCTGTACTTGAAAGAGAGGAAGGCTGATTCACTTGAAGGCATGCTTGAATTGGCCGACCAATTCGTGGAAGCGGAAAGTGGCACAAATTTGGCCAGAGTCAAGAAGGAGTGTCCCGAAGATTCGAAGAAATCAGCACCCGAACAAAAGAAGCGTGCACCGGAGATTGTTCCGTGATGTTTTCTGTGTAACCGAGTGGGTCATCGCGCGAACAACTGTCGTACTAACTTTACGAGTCCCACGGTCGTAAATTGTTTCAAGTGTGGTCAGACTGGGCACAAAGCAGACGCATGTCTTAACGGAGTGAGTCAAACTCACCAGGTATCCTGTGTGCTAGCAGCACCGAAATCCGATGATAATGACATCACCGACGGATTCGTAGAGTTGAAAAATGGGGAGAAACTTCCTATTGTGGCTGCTGTAATGACAAAACAGCCAACCGGTGTTACGAAGGAAATGCCAACGCTGCCTGGAAAAGTGCGGGCAAGAAGGTTACGGTGTTAAGAGATACCGGTAGCTCCACGGTTATCGTGCGGAGAAATTTGGTATGAGAAAGTGAGTTAACAGGTGAAACAAAACGAGTTTGCCTATTGACAGTACGGTTCGGATGCTTCCCGAAGCAGAAATTGAGGTTGAAACCACGTACTTCAGCGGGAAGGTTACTGCTCTATGCATTACGACCCCCCTGTACGACCTCGTCATCGGAAACATCGACGGGGCGCGAGGGCCGAATGATCCATAATGTTTGGGGGAAGACCCGAAGATGGAGCCCCCACCGACACAGGGACTGCGAGATACAGCAGAGAACGATCCCGTGAAGAATTTCACTCGACCCCAAGTTGAAGCCTGGGCGCAAGAGACAGTGAATGAGAACATGATCGTATTGAATGAGTTTACGTGCTGGACAGCTGGACTTCTGTCGGCACGACCTCAACCAACCGACAGTGTAAAGGTGACGAAGTCGGTCAGCCAGGCCCAATGCCGTGACATGAACAAGCTGGTAAATAAACAGACAGGACCCGTTGAACGTTATGACCCGTTAACGGTGTCGGAAGTGACAACGATGGCTGAGACACCGCCTCAGATACCGTCGTTGGAAAGAGCTCACCGAAAAAGGACGAGGAAAAACAAGAAGAGGTCGAGCGAGCACCGCAAGAAAGGGCGCAAGCGCCGCTCAAGGTACACAGGATAGGTGCTGAGGTGGAATCAAAATGTGTTTGGCATGGCTGAGTGCCATATGTTGTGTTAATGTTCTTGTTATCCTGTGTCACAACTGTTTGTCGAGCGAGTCAAAATGTTTGTTACGGTGATGTGATATATAGTCTTGTACAATTATTGTAAAGACAGAACTTTGTACTGTAAAGAAGAGGAAGTACTCCGGCGCAGAGGCAGCAGCATCGAGTGGGCAGCAGCGACTCGAGCTCAGAAATTGCGGCTGGTGCATTGCCTTCCAAGCCTTCCAAGCATCCACCTTTCTGCTTAATAAATCTCCTTTATAATTGGTGGAGCCGTGCCGGGTACCGTTCCTTACACCTTCCCGCTACTATCCTGGAACTCCGTTCTCGACGGCTACCTTCTGCTATGCCGGACGCCGATCAGCAGACGCTTCCGTCTCTTCCGGCCAACTGTCCAGGCAGTGTTCCTCAGCGGGAGCCTCCAATCTTCAGTGGAACAGATGACAACGACGTTGAAGATTGGCTCTCGACTTTCGAACGGGTGAGCGCTTTAAACAGATGGACGTACGCGGACAAGTTGACACGCGTGTCGTTCTACCTCGCGGGTGTAGCCAGCCTTTGGCTTAGAAACTACGAGGCAGACGTCCGAACGTGGCCGCAATTTCAAACGTCGATTGTAGCAGTCTTCGATCGACCTGCCGTCCGAAAACTTCGTGCCGAGCAACGTTTACGCACACGCGCACAAGAAACGGGTGAAACCTTCACAAGTTACATAGAAGACGTCGTCGATTTGTGCAGACGCGTGAACGCCGAAATGACGGAAGCTGAAAAATGTAAGCACATCCTCAAAGGGATTGACGACGACGCTTTTCAAATGCTCTTGGTGAAAAGCCCGACCACTGTTAACGACGTCAAAGTTACGATGAATTGCGGAAGCAGCGAGCTCTGACAAGACGTCCTCCAGCGCACGATTTGGCATCGCTGTCTAGTGTGATCAGTGGTCATGACCACGCGTCACTAATAGCCGAAATAAAAGCATTTGTCAGCGAAGAAGTTGCACGACAGCTTTCCTTTGTGCCTTTCACACCAGAAGCTACCACAACTTTACCATCGTCTCTACGTGACGTCATTCAAAGAGAGGTCGCCGAGGCCTTACCAGCTGCTCAGGAGCCTAATCTTGTGGCTGCTCCTCTTACCTACGCCGCGGCTGCAGCCATGCCAACTCGCAAGGCGCCTGCGCCTCCGTTCCAGCCTCGTGCGAGCTATCCCCCAGCTCCAGTTCACTGGACCAGCACTAACACCGCCAACCCGTGGCGCACCCTCGATAATCGCCCGATATGTTACGCTTGTCGATACCCCGGACACGTCGCAAGGTATTGCCGCCGCCGGACGCATATCACCAATGAAAACCGCCGTGAGCCTTTCTTCCCGCTTGATTCCAACGCGCGATACGGTTCCTCCACTCCAATGCCAGCCCGCTACCAGGACGACCACCGCCCTCGGTCGGGACGTCTTCGCTCGCCCTCTCCACGCCGCCGCTCGCCTTCTCCTATGCGTCGACGGCCCGCACCTAACGAGGAGGAAAACTAGACGACGCAGTTCCTGAGGCAAGAACTGCGCAAGTTCCGGTTTGCCCAAGTCCTCATTTGTCACCTACCAATGTTATTGATGTGTTCGTCGAAAATATCTCTACTGTCGCTCTTGTAGATACCAGTGCAGCTGTTTCGGTTATAGATGCTGCATTTTGTCGCTCAATTCGTAAGGTTACGACGCCTTTCTCCGGATTATCGCTTCGCACAGCCAGTGCTCAACCTGTTCAACCGACCGCAGTATGTACAGCCCGCGTGACAATTCAGGACGTTCTGTATACGATAGAGTTCATGGTTCTTTCATCATGCTCCCATCATATTATTTTGGGATGGGACTTTTTGTCGCGTCATAACGCCGTAATCGACTGTGCTAGGGCTGAGGTTGAATTTTGCTCACTGGATGACCAAGCGTCCGTCGACACCCAGTTTGCCGCTAAACTTGTCGTTAACGATGACACCTACATTCCTCCATGCTCTTTTGCGTTCGTGCCAGTTTCATGCAGCGCCATATCCGATGGCACGGTCTTCTTCACACCATCTCCAATATTTGTTCCCCGAGGAGCCCTCCCCCTGCCTTTTGCTGCTCTCGATCTTGTAGAAGGCTCAACCACAATGCCAATTTATAATCATGAGTCGTCGTCTTTATCCCTACTTTGTCACGAGTGCCTTGGCCACGTCGAGACAATCAGTTCTTCCAGAATTATATCCGTCCCCGATGAGGTGCCTTCTACCTCCGTCTGTGAACTGGCTGTCGTCTCAGCGCCTGACTCAACGTCGGCAAACATATTTCAACCATTCATCGCTGCAGAATTGACATCTTCGCAGCGTTCACAACTCCTCACCATTCTTGAGAGCTACCGCCATTCTTTCGACGTTGAACAAACATCTCTCGGCCGTGCCTTAGCACTAGAACACCACATCCACACTGGGTCCCACTCACCGCTGCGACAACGACCATATCGCGTGTCCGCTACAGAACGCCGCGTCATTGCTGACCAAGTAGACGACATGCTTCGCAGAAGCGTCATTCGACCTTCACAGAGCCCAAGGGCGTCTCCGGTGGTTCTCGTCAAAAAGAAAGACGGTTCTATTCGTTTCTGTGTCGATTTCCGGCGATTGAACAAGATCACGCTGAAGGATGTCTATCTACTACCGCGCATTGACGATGCTTTGGACAGTTTGCAGGGTGCCGAGTTCTTTTCCTCGTTAGACTTGCGGTCAGGCTACTGGCAGGTGCCTATGGCGGAGGCCGATCGCCCCAAAACCGCTTTTGTCACGCCAGACGGCTTATATGAATTCACCGTCATGCCCTTCGGACTTTGCAATGCACCTGCAACGTTCGAACGAATGATGGACCACATTCTGCGTCGACTCAAATGGAAGATATGCTTGTGTTTCCTCGATGATATCGTGGTCTTCGCCCCTAACTTTGACACCCACTTACGTCGCCTTCAGCACGTCCTTACTTGCCTAACTAACGCCGGTTTGCAATTAAACCTAAAAAAATGTCAATTTGCCATGCGTCAACTGAACATTTTGGGCCACGTTGTTTCCAAGGAAGGCATCCTCCCGGATCCCGAGAAATTGCGAGCTGTTACGGCGTTTCCTAAACCTGCCACCATCAAAGAACTTCGAAGTTTCATCGGCTTGTGTTCGTATTTCCGGCGATTCGTCCGAAACTTCGCGTCTATTATATCACCTCTCACGCAACCTATCAGCAGCTGTAAAGACCTCTTATCGTGGTCCCCTGCCTGCGACGAGGCTTTCAGCACCTTGCGACGGCTTCTCACGATGCCACCCATTCTACACTATTTCGATCCTGAAGCTCCAACTGAAATCCACACCGACGCCAGTGGTGTAGGCCTGGGTGCTGTGCTCGCACAGCGTAAACCGGAACATCAGGAATACGTCGTGGCATATGCATGTCGCACACTTACCAAGGCTGAGAGCAACTACAGCGTCACAGAAAAGGAGGGCTTGGCCATTGTGTGGGCCCTTGGAAAGTTTCGCCCATATTTATATGGTCGTTCTTTTGACGTCGTGACCGACCACCACGCGCTGTGCTGGCTTTCGACGTTAAAAGACCCATCTGGCCGCCTCGCTCGCTGGGCGTTGAAAATTCAAGACTACGACATACGCGTGGTTTATCGGTCAGGATGGAAGCATGCTGACGCCGACGCTCTTTCCCGTTCCCCCCTGTCCCAGAATGCCACAGCTGACTCCGCTTGCGATTCCACATTGTCATCGCTTGACTTTGACACCATTGCTATCGAACAACGCAATGACCCGTGGACTGCGTCTCTCCTCAATCATCTCTCCAACACTTCTGAACTCCCAAAGACCCGAACGCTTCGGCGCCAAGTTCCACACTTCTCGATACGTGACACGCTTCTCTATTGACGCAACTACGCACCAGCGGGACGCAAGTGGCTGCTCGTCGTTCCACAAACCCTGAGGTCGCAGATTTGTTCCTATTTTCACGCTGACCCACAATGTGGCCAAGCAAGAGTCTTCAAGACGTACGAAAGGCTTCGGCATCGCTACTACTGGCGTGGCATGTATACCTTCGTCCGCAACTTCGTCCGCTCTTGTGCCGAATGTCAGCGCCGAAAATCTCCACCATACGCCTCCCCCGGTGAACTGCAGCCTTTACCATGCCCTTCCCGACCCTTCGAACGGGTTGGAATAGATATTTATGGGCCACTTCCATTGACTCCAACTGGCAACAGGTGGATAATAGTTGCTATCGACCACCTAACGCGCTATGCTGAGACCGCTGCTCTTAAAACGGCTACAGCACAGGAGGTTGCCACTTTCCTACTGCGTCATTTTGTGTTGCGTCAAGGAGGCCCTCAAGAACTCCTCAGTGACCGCGACCGCGCCTTCTTGTCCGAGGTCATTGAAAAATTACTGGCTGAGTGTGCTATTGTATATCGCACATGTACCGCTTACCACCCACAAACTAATGGGGCTACCGAGCGCTCTAATCGTACTCTCGGTGACATGCTATCTATGTATGTGACGCCTGACTACTCTAACTGGGACTTAGTCCTCCCATTCATTACATACGCCTTTAATACGGCAACGGAAGCGACAACAGGCTTCTCCCCTTTTTACCTCCTCTACGGTCGTCACCCCTCCCACACCATTGACACCATTTTGCCCTATCGACCGGACGCGTCCGAGTGCCTACCGATCTTGGACGCCGCCAGACACGCAGAAGAATGCCGCCAGTTAGCTCGTCGCTTTACCTGCGATGACCAAAACAGGCAAAAAGCAATTCATGATGCCCAGACCTCAACTCCCGTTTTTCTTCCGGGTGCTCTTGTATGGCTGTCAGTGCCGCATCGCACACCTGGGCTCTCTTCCAAACTTCTGCCTAAGTACGATGGGCCATATCATATTGTCGAAAAAACTTTGCCAGTAAACTACCTCATTGAGCCTCTTACGCCACGATCAGACTTGCGACGTCGCAACCGCGAGGTTGTACACGTCCAGAGGCTCAAGCAGTACCACGGTTCAACGCCGCCTGCACAGGACTAAGTCGCCAGGATGGCTCGTTTTTTCTCCGTGGGGCCATTGTAAAGAAGAGGAAGTACTCCGGCGCAGAGGCAGCAGCATCGAGTGTGCAGCAGCGGCTCGAGCTCGGAAAATGCGGCTGGTGCATCGTCTTCCAAGCCTTCCAAGCATCAACCTTTCTGCCTAATAAATCTCCTTTATAGTACATTTGTATTGTTTGAATATGTGATGAAGTGTTGTAGTCATGTACCTGTGGTTATATTTCGTGTGTTGTGAAATTAAATTACAATATACAATTGCGTTGAGTGTTCTATTGTGGTTGTGACGTGCCATGCGCGACAGACTATGTTACAGTCTTTTAGAGTGTGGGGACTGTTCGCGCTCGTTTGTGTGGTTTTGAATATTATGAGATAATATTCTTAAAGTGGGGGGGCAGTGTCACAAAACGAGCGCTCAAAAAAGGGCGCGCCGCCAAGTTCTCGCGACGAAGCGCCGAGAGGTCAACGATAGGAAAAGAAAACAAGCATCCAAAGACTCCCCGGGCGTGCGTCTCTCTCCCTCGGAAGCGTAGGTTCGCCCGCGAAACCTCCCCGCATTGGCGGCCGAGTTAGCCCCAGAGAGTTCTCGATGGAAAGGGGCGTGGTGATGCCGAGTTGAGTCATCCTTCGCGGACGGCCCCCGTATTGTCTCGCCCTTTCCCCCAGCCTTCGCTGCGTATCGCGCCGACATAATGATGAGAACTTTCTGGAATCTCGCGCGGAAGGTATTTAATCGAGCAGGAGAAGAAGGAAGTTAACGCCAGAGTGCGTAGGGTATCCCGCCGTGTCTGTCGGTGAAGGTTTTGTCCTTAGTGACAAAGCAGGAGAAGAAGAAAGTATGTTCCAGAGTGCTTAGAGTGTTCCGCCTTGTGGGCGAAGCCTTTTGTCTTCCGTGACAAAGGAGGAGAAGAAGAAGAGGATTTCCACCTGAGGGGTGAAGGCTCGAGCTACAGGCAAGAGTGTGTGTCTACCGCTATCGAGCGAAGACGCGTGGCAACAGTTGCGTGTATGAAGCTGACGTGTTTCCGGCGACGAAGTTTGAAGCTTGGAGAGTGGCCAATTGAAGACGCGAGGTTTCCTGGAAGAAAAACTTCGGAGACAGCGGAACGCGAGGTTTTCTGGAAGAGAAACTTCGGGGGCAGCGGAACGACAACAACGCTGGACTTTGAGTGAGTGATTCTCGGAAGAGTATCATTCAGACTTTTGTTCCAAGAACTTTGGACTAAATAAGTTTTCTAACTCTTTAGTCTTTAAGTGTCGTAGTTGTTCAATGCATGCGACTGCATTGTAGTGCGTATTGTTGTCTGTGTCCGTTGTTTCGCGTGTGGCTGAATGTACTGTGTAGTACGTTGTTTGATTGGTAACATATTGTATTCAACTATTGTGGTGTGTGCATACTTGTGTATTGTTTTTGATCTGCCATTTTTGAGAATATAATTTTGCTTTGCTTATCAACTCTCGGCTCTGACTTGTTCGTTGGGCCACAGCCGGCGTCCGCTGGCGCGGCAAAATGGACCACTTCTGAATTGTCCCCGTTTTTGTAGTGCGGTTCGGGGGTCCGATACTTCGGCCCTTGGAATTAGCCCGGCGATTGCCTCCCAAATTAACGAGACCTGTGACATAGGAACTGCTGAATGTTCGCTACCTCATTTCTCGCCGCAGAGGAAAGGGTGGTGGTGTCAGCTGATCAATCGTGTATCAACGATGATTTGCGTGACCCTGTGCGTACTACAGAAAACTGCGCGAACCAGAATTCACGAATAAACTGAACGGCACTTCGAAACCATTTGTGCCGAACCTGTCTAGTGGATTTGCCGCAGTAGTAGGTCACTAGCAAATAGCGAGCCTTCGCGGATGCACAGGAACGAATGTTCAACGTATTGATGATTTGCAAATATATTACGCCGTCGTTACTTGCGCCGTAAGCATCATGCAGCTGCCTCTTCAACAGAATAAAAGCACTTCTGTCACAGGCATGATAAGACTCTAACAGTGCTTGGTTCCCTGAACTTAGATGTTGCAGGTTTCGTTAGCGTGATTGAAACAAGGATATCGAAATGAATACACGCGTACGCTTTTCGCAACGTCTAAATTGCGAAAATTCGTTGAACAGCCACGTCCTTCAGCCGACACCAGTGAAGTGCAGAAGAAGTTAGTGTGGTCTGTAGCCGTAACTGCTCATTTGATGGCTTGAACCATTTCACTTCGCTGGTCGAGCTCCAGCGTGTTGGCGGCATGTGGCGTTTTGTAATATCCACTGTAAATGGGATACACTCAATGCACCAAAAAGTATGCTTTTATTTTGAATTAGACCAAAGATATTATATAATAAATACAATCTAAGTGACTTACAAGCGTGAAAAAACACTCACGCATGACGGGAGGTGAAGTGCAACGCTTTGCTCGTGAGCTAGCAGCTGTTCGTTCATCGTCGCTGTCACTCCCAGCACGTTGACAACCATCCACGACCAGTCAAACATTCTCGACGTGAAGACGCTTTCTTTGAAAATCTCTGCTTAGAGTCATCTGAGGAATTCTCTCCGCTAAACGACTTCGATAGCACCAACAACACCCACACGCGGTGCCATGCACCCATGCACAACACCCACTCGGCGTCACTGACCACGTTTATCTGCGGGTGCGGAAATAATTTCACTCCGATACTCGGCAAGAAGAAAGAGAATAAAACATTTATTTGCGACCGAGGAAAGAATGTCGGTGAGTGGGATCCTTTGTCCGGGATCCCATTGGCACGGGTCGCTGTCCTCGCTGGTCTCACGAGAGCTTCTGGGTTTTCGAATCCGAGCTGTAAAGAGCTCCCTTCCACCCTACTGTGGTGTGTTGTGCTCTGGGTTGTAGAGGTGGATTGTGTGGGCATTCGCATACCATGTGATACAGGGTGGCTGTTTTATTGACGCAGAAGCTGCACTGTAGTGTGTAAGTATACGGATCTGTCTTGGACAGTATGTATTGATTGGGGTAAGACAAAGTGTGCAGGCGACGCCACGCTACCTGAGATTCTTTACTAAGCTTTGGCTCCGGGGGCGAAAGCTTCCGTCTTTTGAGCATTTGATGTTCTAGAATATCTGTGTATATTAGGAGCGGGTGCATACACGTTGCCAAGGGTAGGTGCGATATGCCGGGGTCGGAGGTCCGGAAGAATAATTCTCGGGCCGAGGCATGGGTGGGCTCATTGCTTCAAACTCCGCAGTGGCCGGGTATTCATATGAGCTATTTTCGTTCGCCCTTTGAGCGCGAGGACCCGGCAAGAAAGGAATTGCTTGCAGTGTGCTACCATCTATTAAATAACGTAAAAAAAACAAGTGGTGTAGCGAAGGCCAAGGTTTGGAAGCGCAAATCGCGAGCCTGCGCTTTTTTCCGCGTAGAATGAATATTATGGGATTTATGCACTACAAAAGCACTGTGATTGCGATGCGCTCGCAAAGAAGGCGAGTTTTAACTGAAATGGTCGGCCATTAACATTTAACTGTCCAAAGTGGCTGCAGAAAATCTCGTGAATCTGATATGTGTACTTGGCGGGCGAAAGCGCGAGTTGCCACGTATTTCAACAAAAACTTCATGTCTCGCAAGAACGAATCAGATTAATCGTGTCACGGTCGGTCCGGTATAGTCACTGATGCACGAAACATACGAAGTGACTTGTGTTCGTATCTTGCTCACACGTTAACACTGCGGATAGCACTGCCGAACAAGGCAGCATTGGGAGCGTCTGCGTACTAATCATTCATAAGAGGACGCTCCTGAACTGCGCTGGGTGGCGCCTCAGCGTATGATCATTGCGAATACTCACCGGCAACCAGCGCGCTGCGCTGCTTTGCCGAAGCACGTTTGAGCGCGCCCAGCACCCCTTCGTCGCGAAGAGAGAGAGGTGCTGTGCTGTATGGGTAACGTCGTCAGCTCGAAATGCATCATGTCGCATTTCGCGCCGGTGGCCGCCGAGCCGTGCCGACTCACGCTAGTCGCACCGGTCAAGCCTGGCGTCAGACCATTTGCAATTTTCATAGACTGTCGCGCCGCCTAGCGGAATTCAGGAGCGTCCTCTCAAGCATGATCAGTAGGCAGACGCTCCCTTGTTCGGCGGTGCAAGCTTCAGTGTTAAGGCATTAGCAAGAAACGAACACAAACGTCATTGTATTTTGCGTGCATTAGTGAATATATCGGACCGTTCGTGACACAATAAATCGGAGTCGTTTTTGCGAGAGGCGAAGTTTTCGTGAAGATACGTGGCAACTCCCGCTTTCGAATATAGCCTGCAGAATACTCAGATCACTTTCGCGAGATTTTCCGCAGCCACTTCGGATAGTTAATTGGTATTGTCTAACCTTTGCAGTTGAAACATACCTTGTGTTACATGCGTATAGCACTCGTCAGTGCTTTTGTAGTGCATGAATCCCATAACATTTATTGCATGCGGAAAGTATCGCAGGCTATATATTTGCGCTTACAAACCTGAGCCTACGCAGTGCCGCTTGTTTTTACGTTCGTTGATAGATGGTATCACGCTGCAAGCGATTCCTTTTTTGGCTGGTGTTGAAGCAAAGTGCACTGCGTAATCCCGTTTGCCATGTTGTGGTTTTGCAATGACGCGTTCTTGGGGCTATCGATGTCGTTCCACCGAGAGAATTTCTCAAATTACTTTCAGCAGTGATGTTCGAAAAAACCGTTTTAAAGTCGAGGTTTTTTCACTGGATGTAGGTGGTTGTCAACGAGCTGAGAAAGACAGAGACGATAAACGACAAGCTGCTAGCTCACGAGCAGCGAGTTGCACTTCCCGTTTTGTCGTGCGTTAATGTTTTTTTCCGCTTGTAAGTCACTTTGATTGTATTTATTCTATATTAAGCTTAAGTGAGCTCCAATTAAAGAAACATAGCTTTTCTTGTGCGTTGCATCTAGCCCAATCACAGTGAATATTACAAAACGCCACATGCCACCAATGCGCTCGAGCTTGACCAGCGAAGCGAAATGGTTAGAGCAATGTAATATGCAGGTACGACTATAGTTCATGCTATAGTCGTATATATATATTATATATATATATATAATATATATATTATATATTATATATATAATATATATATAATTATATATATATTATTATATATATTATAATTATATATTATATATAATATATAATATATAATATATATATATATGTATATATATTATATATATATATATATATATATTATATATATATATTATATATATATTATATATATATAATATTATATATTATATATATATATATATATATGACGCTACAAAATGGAGACACGTCCTGGTCCAGGTGCCATGCGTTTATTCTAATGCACGCGCACTTCCTCTTCGTCGGCTTCTCCTAGTCCTAGAATCACCTTGTCAATGCGTCACACTTCCCCCTCCCCTCGAGAAAGTCTCAGTTCAGAAGGTTCAAAATAACGCCGCAGTTTGCTAACATGCACAATGTCAGAGTCTCTACGTAAGGGTAGCACGGAGCGGTTGATCTCATAGTTCACTGTCGAGACCTTGCCATGATGCCTCGTAAAGGACAAGGTCACTGACTTGGAACTCAATCGGAAGAAATTTTCAATCATAAATAACTTTGTTCTTATTGTGGTAGGCGATAGAATTGGTAACTGCAGTTTTTCGCGCTTCTTCGACAGTTTCTTCTCATTGTTTCAGTACAGTAGGATGAGATGGAATTCCATACGTCAGGAAGGAAGGTGCATAGTCGGTCACTTCGTGGGGCGTTCTGTTGTATTCGTCAATTACCTCCGGAAGCAGCTTTGTCCAAGACTGCTTTGGTTTGTCATTGATCTTACATTTAGGTCTCGTTACGATAGTCTGGTTTGTCCGCTCGTTCATGCCGTTGCACTGTGGATGATGAGATGAGGTAAATAGTTGGTGTATACGATTATGTTTTAAATACTGCTTGAATTTTCCTGCGGGAAATCCTGTTCCACGATCTGAATGGAGCTTCCGTGGTTTCCAGAAGAAAAAAATGTTTTTAAGTATGAAATATAGGCGTCGCTGTTCTCCCTTTTATGAGCAAACGACCATACGTAGCGAGTCGCATGATCAATAACCAAGTGTTTAAACCTTTTTGACGAGCCATATCTAGAAAATCCTCCAATGGTGTCTATTGCAAAGAGGTCGAAGGGCTCTTCAGCTGGAGGCAGTGATTCAAGCGTCCGAAACGTTTTTGTTTTAGTCTTCTTGCATCTCTGGCATGTATCACAATGCCGAATGCAAGTGGAAACATCGGTTACCATATGCGGCCAATAATATTGCGGAGACAGGAGTGATAGCGTCTTCTTCACTCCGAGATGCCCAAAATGTTGATGTGCGTTCTTCAGAATGGTTGGGCGTAGTTCAAGGGGCACGTATATTTTTCATAGTCCTTTTCTTTTAACGATGATGATGTTATTTTCCAATGAGTGCGTTCTTTTTGGATGCTCATTGTTGCATTGCGTAAGGTCGTCGTGTGATAGAAGATTAACTATTGGGGCTCTGGAGAGCGCATCTGCTTCGACACTACTTGCACCCTTTTGATGTTTGATGTTCACATCACACATTGACAGTTTCAAAGACCACCGGAAGAGACGACCTTGAAGATTTTTAACATTCTTCAGCCACTGGAGTGCAGAGTGATCTGTTACAACAGTGAATGACTTTCCATGAAGGTAGCAATGCCATTTATCAATGGCATCTACAATGGCAAGACATTCTCTTTCGGTAATAGCATAGTTCACCTCGTGCTTAAGTATTTTGCGGGAATAGTAAGCAACATGATGTTCTTTGCCTTTGTCATCAGGTCGTTTCAGCACTGCACCGATGTCTTCGCCAGATGCGTCACAGTACACAGTACATGGTCTCGAAGGGTCGTATATGCGAAGCACCAGTTCTTCAGTTATCCGCTCCTTCAGTTCACGAAAGGCTTGCTCGCATGCTTCTGTCCACATCAATTGCTGTCTTTGTGGAGTAGTTTTGTGAGTGGAAGAGCGATATCGCTGAAGTGGGGGATGTACTGACGGTAGGTGTTTACAGTGCCCAGAAAACGCTGGAGATCTTTTTCTCGTTTTGGTGTCGGAAATTTGAGTATGGCAGCCACATTACTTTGTTTGGGTGTCACTGCTCCTTGTGAAATTTTGTCGCCCAGGTATTCAATGCTACAGCGTGCGAATTGGCACTTTTTGTGTTTGAGTTTTACGTTCTTAGTTTCGAGAGTTTTCAATAGCACCTCAAGGTGTCGTATATAATCATTAAATGTCTCTGAGTATACGACCACATCGTCAAAGTAATTATTAACATTGGTGAGCTGATGCTTTGCTATTATTGATTTTATGGCTCTTTCAAATGTAGCTGGAGCGTTCTTCAACCCAAACGGCATTACCAACCACTCAAAATGACCATCAAGCGTGACATATGCAGTTTTCTGAACATCGTCAGGATGCATTTGGACATGCCAGTATCCCGACGTTACGTCCAACGTAGTGAAAAACTCCGCCTTTCCCAAGTGGTCAAGGATATCATCTATACGTGGAATTGGTTGAAAGTCGGGTACCGTTATGGCATTGAGTTTCCGGTAGTCAATACATAGACGAGTGCGTCCTTCACCTTTCTTTTCTGCTAAAATGACAGGTGCGGCGTAGGGCGATAATGAAGGCCTCACATCACCTTGCTTGAGGAGAGCGTTTACGTGTTTGTTGATCTCCACTTTGTCTGCCTGTGAACATCGGTATGCTGCTCGACGAATAGGGACAGCATTGGTAAGTGCGATCCTATGTTTCTCAGTAGTGACGCACCCAATAATTGTCTGAGATTTCAAAAATATCTCGTCATACTTGCATAAAAGAGAGTCGAGTGCCACAGACACATGCTCTGATAAGATTTCTGAAGTCAGGGTTCGCATCAGCGGGGCTTCAATGGTTCTCTTCTCATTGTGATGCGGAAGGTTCATATTTTCACGTGCTTGTGTCACTGACTTGCTTTCCAGATTTACAGAAAGATTGAAGTATGAAGCGCTGTCTATACCAAGAAATAATTGCGTTCTCATGCCTCGCAGCGCATGTGCAAAAACTTTCTTTATGACGTTCCCAATTTGTAACTGAATGTTTACGCGACCCAAAGTTCGAATGCTTGATGCAACTTGCTGGATCATGATGCTGGAGTCTCTCATCAGCTGAAGTTTTAGCTGTTTGTACACATCCTCGCTGATACAAGTAACTGTTGCTCCTGTATCGAGAATGGTATTTACTGGCTTTCCGTTGATGAGAGCCCTGAAGTGTATCAATGAAACTCTGGGTCGCCCTCCTCGTTTCCCCGTTCAGTATCAATAGAAGACACATTGCCGCGGCGCGGACATTCGTTGTGCCAGTAAAACTGTCGTGGGAAACCAGCAGCTGAGCGGTATCTACATTCGTTTTGCGGGGCACGCGGTTGATCAGTTATTGTTGGTTGCTGCGGTCTGCTAAAGAGACGTGTAGCTCTTGACGCGATACTAGCGTTACGAGTAAAGGAAACTCCTTTCACCCGTTTTAAAGATGTCTCGACCCGTTGAGCAGCGGTGAGCCATTCTAATGACGAGTTGAAAGACAGCCAGGCGAGCGCCAGTTCCACATCAGGAGGAACGCCATCAGTCAGTCCAGAAATGATGTGGCACTCTTTCAGGTCAGCCAAAGAACCCAGTCGCTTTTTCTCATCGTAGTAGTCCTTGATGGCCTGCCCTCTTTTCAGTCGGTAGTGAATGAAGAGACGGAAGGCATCCCTGTCAGTCATAGCAAAGCGGGCTTGCATGCCACGCTTGATATCGTCCCAAGTTGTCTCGCCGTTGCCGAAAATCTCTGTCAGGTACCACTTGAGCGCCTCCCCTTCAATGTATTCGCTGAAGTGACTGACCCGATCGCGGTGAGTCCATGACGCCTCCGCTGCCTTCATGTCCAAAAGAAGAAGCCACTTGTTGCGGGACGTCTTCTGGGGTTCCCTTGAACTTCTGTATGTTGAGCGGAGGCTTTGGCTTAGCCATGGCACGTTGATGAGGTTGATCCTCTCGACTTGTGTGACGCTACAAAATGGGGACACGTCGTGGTCCAGGTGCCATGCGTTTATTCTAATACACGCGCACTTCCTCTTTGTCGGTTTCTCCTAGAATCACCTTGTTAATGCGTTATATATATATATATATATATATATATATATATATATATATATATATATATAAAAGGTAAGGAAACAATATATTTACTACTGACGACCAAGCTCACCCCTCTGGTATCGATTTGTCGTCACTTGTTCATGCAGGAAGAACTCCAGAAAAACTCCTGAGGGATTCTGGATTGTTTTATCAGACCCAAAACACCGTAACGAACAATACATCACGTTACCTTCGTGAATTAGGCAATCGTAAACCAACACATATCCTTAAATATTTTTGTTCGTTTACCGAAAATACCACTGACATTAGAAGCGAGGCGTTCATACGAAAGCAATCTTCACCAACATGTAAGGCCTTCACTTTTTGTTGCGGGAAACCAATATAGAAGAATACCATGAAACTTTTACTTGTCAAAGTAGCACAAAACTTTTGAGCAATTATTAGATCCTCCTCGCCTACATCAGAGCCCAGAAGTTGACACACATTTAAAGAATCAGCGTGAAAAAGTGAGACAGAGTGAAAACTTCAGAACTTCTTTGGTCGATTTTAAACAAAAATTCTAGATGTTAGTTTCAATAGACGTGACAACGCTATTTAAATGAGCTTGTATATATAATGATGTCGATTCTTCGCAGTCAGACATGTCCAAAAAAAATTTAAATTGCGATATCATTTTCACAGGACCACTTGTTCTCTTATTATTGTCTCTTTCCCCGTGGACAGACCGTTAATAATCTTTTGAAAAATAACCCACGAAACATGCAGTATATATGGCCTAACTTTGCAATATACCTCGCAGGTGTGGCATCCCCAAGGCTGTCGCGTTGCATCCTAGACAGATTTTCCTCGGAGTGAAAACGCAGTTATGCGCATAGCATTATTCAATCCAATTGACCAGTTCCATGTTTTCAAATATGGGTTTATGGTTTCGTATGCATCTATTTCCTATTCTGGCCCTTATAATATTCTCGTACGACAAGTTGTACGAAAAGAACTTTGGAAATTTTATGCAGCGTCCCCTCCCAGTAGCGCTGCTCTTACGGACGTCGTTCGGAACGAAATCAGGCAGTTCGTTCACTCCACACCACCATCGCAAGTCGAACCTCCCACGCTTTCCTACGCGGATGCCCTACGCGTCTCTACGCCACCGACGGCACATTTTGTTCATGCACCTACCGGGACCCCCAGACGCTTTCAAAGTCCAGCCCGTCGCCTGCCTTCTCAGACCGATTTTCGTCCTGGCCCGCGGAAGTCCACCGTCTGGCGTGCACCCGACAATCGTCCTTTATGCTACCATTGTGGCGAAGTTGGACACATGTACCGCGACTGTTACTACCGACGAATAGGCCTACGCGGATTCCACCCAGATGCTCGTTGTCCACGCTATGGTGAGCGCCCACAGGAAATTGCGGATTACTTGGAGGGTAGTCATCACGCCCCTGCCCCGCCGCGACGACAGTCACGGTCACCATCACCCCGTCCGTCCACATCAACGCACCGCGCCCGACCCGCGTTTGGGTCCCCTAGTGTCAGTGGCGCAAGCCCACGCCGGGGAAACTGAAAACAGCGACCTCCGGAGGTGAGGCCGCTGTCACGCGAACCGACAAATACCCTCCGCCGCTGCCTTACGACGTGCCGTTAAAGCCTGTTTGTGAAACCGCCAACAGAACGTCCGCTGCCAGTACTGTTTCCGTCGACTGTTATCCGGTGACTGCGCTTGTCGACACGGGAGCTGATTACTCGGTGATGAGTGCTTCATTGGCCACCCGTCTACACAAGGTGCTGACAACGTGGGACGGCCCTCAACTAATCACCGCTGGAGGACACCTCGTATCCCCAATAGGAAGGTGCACCGCCAGGCTTGAGATTTGTGCGTCGGCTTTTGTAGCATCATTCCTTGTACTGCCCAATTGTTCTCGGCCGGTCATTTTGGGCATGGACTTTCTGCAAGAGTATGGAGCGATAATTAATCTGCTTGATTTGTTCGTCAGTTTTGTTAAATGTGTTTCTCCAGATTCCGACATCGAGAACGAACATCGTGGCGTGGCCTTACGCGTAGTCGATGATTGCGTCACGTTGCCACTTCGCAGTAGTATTTTCGTGCTTGTTGAGTGTCCACGGGAGCAGTCGAGTACGGGCATCGCTGAAAGTAACCTGACGTTATTGCTTTATAGGGAAGTGGCAATTGCTCAAAGCCTCATTCAACTGCAAAATGGCCAGACTATGGTTTTAGTTACGAACTTCAGTGGAGAACACAGGCATTTTGCGAAACGCACAACCATAGCTTACTTGGAGGCATTGGATGATTTGGACGCCTTCCCTTTGATTACGACGATCTCGACTGAGAACAGCTGCGATACTGACGTGACTAGTCGCCTCAACGTCAATCGCCAGTTGGAAGAACCTAAGAGGGCAAGGCTCCTCAGTCTCCTCTCATCCTTTAGTGACTGTTTTTCCACAACCTCGAAAGTCCGGCAGACTCCTTTAATAAAGCACAGAATTATCACTGAGCCCAACGTGCAACCCGTGCGCCAACATGCTTACCGCGTGTCGCAGAAGGAGCAAGATGCTATACGTCATCAAGTAAAACAAATGCTCGACGACGACGTAATTCAATCATCGACTAGTCCCTGGGCGTCACCAGTTGTTCTGGTTAAAAAGAAAGATGGTTAATTACGATTCTGCGTCGACTACCGCAAACTGAACAAGATAACGAAAAAAGACGTATATCCTCTTCCTCGCATTGATGACTCCTTGGATCGCCTGCGACACGCCCGTTACTTCTCTTCCATGGATCTCCGTTGCGGATATTGGCAGATTGAAGTATATGAACGGGACCGAGAAAAAACAGCGTTTATTACACCGGACGGTCTCTATGAATTTAAAGTACTCCCTTTTGGCCTGTGCTCCGCTCCAGCTATGTTCCAACGAATGATGGACACAGTTTTAAGTGGCTTGAAGTGGTACTCTTGTTTAGTGTATTTAGACGACGTAGTCTTTTTTTCTACAAATTTTGAACAGCACATTGAGCGGCTTGAGGCGGTTCTTCTGGCTATTCGCACTGCCGGCCTCTCTCTGAAACCGGAAAAGTGTTGTTTTGGATATGAGGAACTGAAATTCCTTGGCCACATTGTCAGCAGCAGTGGTGTTCGCCCCGATCCTGACAAGGCTATGGCAGTTGCTTTCTTCCAGATACCGAAAACAAAGCATGATCTACGCCGCTTTCTGGGACTTTGTGCTTATTACCGCCGCTTCGTGCCGGACTTTTAGAAAATCGCCGACCCTCTACAACAACTCGTCAAGGATGACGTCGCCTTCGTCTGGGGCCCCAAACAATCCGGCGCTTTCCGCGACCTTCAACAACGCCTACAAACGCCACCGATCCTAGGTCACTTCGACACCGAAGCAGACACAAAAGTCCGCACTGACGCGAGCAATCTTGGCCTCGGAGCTATTCTCGTGCAATATCAAGATGGCGTGGAACGCGTCATCGCCTACGCTAGCCGCACGTTGTCATCTGCAGAAAAGAACTACTCGACGACTGAAAAAGAATGTCTGGCGGTTTTATGGGCCATAACGAAATTCAGGCCCTACTTGTACGGACGCCCCTTCCGAATCGTCAGTGACCACCACTCTCTCTGCTGGCTAGCGAATCTGAAAGATCCTTCAGGCCGTCTCGCAAGATGGAGCCTTCGGTTACAAGAATTCGATATAACGATGGTGTATAAGTCTGGTCAGAAACACACCGACGATGACTGTTTTTCCCGCGCACCCGTCGAGGTCACTGAAGAAGACAATGATGAAGACTTCAGCTGCCTTGCTGTTCTCGCATCATTAAACGTGGCTGAGCAGCAACGCGAAGACTTAGAATTACTACCACTGATCGAATACCTTGAAGGATGTCGCCCGCAACCCCCACGTCAGTTCGTGCGTGATATGTCATCTTTCTGCCTACGCCAAGGCATCCTCTACAAGCGTAACTTTCATTCAACGAAAACTGTTTACCTCCTCGTCGTTCCTGCGGCTCTCCGCGATGATATTTTGCGTGCTTGTCACGACGAGCCATCGTCAGGGCATCTTGGCTTCGCGCGTACTCTGGCGCGGATCAAAGACAAATACCACTGGCGGAAACTTACGAAAACCGTCCGGCAGTACGTCAAGACATGCACAGCCTGTCAGCAGCGCAAAACTCCAACGACAAAACCAGCCGGACTTCTTCGGCCTTTGCGACCCCCTCGTGCACCTTTTGAAAAGGTCGGGATGGATCTACTCGGCCCATTTCCGAAGTCTACGGCTGGTAACCGCTGGATTGTGGTTGCCACCGACTACTTGACCAGATACTGCGAAACACAAGCCACCCAGCGAGCAAATGCTTCTGAGGTGGCTGACTTTTTCATCAAGAACATCGTTCTCCGCCACGGTGCTCCCGCTATCGTGATCACAGATCGTGGTACTGCTTTTACGGCACAGTTGCTGCGACAGATCCTGTTGCTGAGTGGCACGACGCACCGAAGAGCAACTGCGTACCACCCACAGACCAAAGGGTTAACCGAAGGCCTTAACAAAACGATTGCAGATATGCTTTCGATGTATGTCGCCAAGGATCAGAAGAATTGGGATGAAATCCTCCCCTATATAACATTTGCCTACAATACGGCTTTGCAGGAAACCACCGGCTTTGCTCCTTTTCGTCTGGTTTACGGCCGCGACGTCACCACAATGCTTGACACCATGCTGCAACCAACTCTGCCGGACACGATTACCCCGGACGCAGATGTATTTGTTCAGCGTGCCGAAGACGCCCGACAGCTGGCGCGCTTTCGCATTTTATCGCGGCAAGATCAAGATGCTCGCCGATACAACACCCACCACAGAGCAGTAATTTACGAACCCGGTGACCTAGTCTGGGTTTGGACTCCTATACGTCAACGGGGACGCTCAGAAAAATTGTTATGTCGGTACTTCGGACCCTACCGAGTTTTTCATCGACTCGGTGAAGTAAACTACGAAGTTATCCAAGCCGACACGTCACACCGTTCTCGCAGACCACGCTCCTAGGATGTGGTTCACGTTTCCAGGATGAAGCCGTACTATTCGCGTTGACTACAAGTCAAGAACTTTGTGATGTGGCAATAGCCTTCAGGACAATTGTGCATTACTTTCTTGCTTCTTTATTTTTCATCTCGTCTTTTTCTTTTCAAAGGACACAGACATTTCTGACTACCTTTCGTTGTTTTTCGGAGCCGGGGTATTCATGCGATGCTTCTTCTGTTTTTTTTCTTTGGGAAGAGGGTAATGCCACGTTGTGTTCGCGGCAGAAGACGAGAGCGAAGAAGTGAATGGCAGCTGTGACTGAGTAAACAGTCCTCCACTTCGAGTTCCTGCCTATCGTTTCCTCTCGCGACAATATTATTGACTTCAAAATGCTTAAAGTGGTGGAAAAATCCAGAAAGACACCTGTTCAAGTGTCACGTTAGTTTGATATTGTTTGTTACCCAACCTATTAGCACTGATTATACTTAGCACTCACTTTACCATAATGTAGCATAATGTCACGGACACTACACTGCTCTGCTGTAGTTGGTGGGTTGGATAAGTGCAGCGACAGCTGCTTTTTGCAGTTTTCAAAGGATGGATTGATGGACGCTTCGCCTTACTCATCGTAATCACTATGTGGATGTACTGCGAGTTTTTTTATTTTACATTTACCTTTACTGTATGATAAAACTATTGGCAAGGTAACTTGTTTGCTTACCAAAGTGAATGTTAGTCTTCTGCCTCTATTGTGTAAGGAAATTTTCTGTGTCTTAGTTCTTTGTCCTCCAATCAAAATGTTTGCCGAAATAAGAGTGCCATTTGTTTAAAAATTCTTGCCATAAAATTTCTCCCTTAGTTTTCGCAAGCCTGTTGTGAAGACAGGGTGTGCCAGGTTATTTTTATTCATTTGTGCAACAATACAAGATTATCATGGTGCTTGTGACTAACGTTGACGCTACAAGAAACGTCACCTTACTAGGCCTGCAGCACCAAACAATCATTCACTGCACAGCTATTCACATATGTTGGGTACTTACTACGCCATATTAGTACTTCAAATGAATAATATCAGTGACATTCAGGCAAAGATCAGATTGCATAACACACAATTGGGAATATAACTCATTACAAGATACATCATAAATATCACAGAAACAATTGCATAATTAGGTTACTAATTTAATGTCGGTGATGGTGCTAAATGACAATTATTACAGTCAATAAGGAAGTATATGTTAGACAAAATATTGAACCTCTGAATAGGGAGACGTTCAACGACTGCGATTATGACACTTTGCGAACGTCAGACTCCAATAAAAATGCCAGGCTTGCGTGGAAGGCGCAAGACAGTCACAGCGAAAGCTAGGCGAGCGGCCTTTCAGAGCCCTTTCAAAACACCCATTGCGTAACTACTGCAAATGTATTTGCTTGATACCCACTAGGGGATTAATAAGAAAATTTTTTAGGTAGTAGCCGAGGATTCGCTATGCTATTTTTTGTCATTCTTTTGAGAAGCATGGTATCCGCTAAACACTTACAAGGAAATTTGTGCCAACTGTTTATGCAGTGGCTGACGACGATGAGGAATTATGGCTGAAGTGGGTATGCGGCACAGTTAATAAAAGAACGACAACAAACTTTTGTAATTGGTTGGAGCATTGAACGGCCCACTCGTAGCGCTATTCGCATTGTGCGACGACTAGTTCTTTCGCTGCTTGAAAACGCTTTATACGTCATATTACCGCGATTGCTTTCTCGACATCAAACCTGCCTAAGACAAGTTTGCCGACTAGCCAGAAACACCGGCCTAGCTCAGTTGCAGAATACTGGGCTGGCACCAAGCGTACCCGGGTTCGAGCCCCACCATTTCCTTTGTGCAAGTTTTCTTTCTAATTTCGCGCAATGTCGTTACGAACACCGGCGGCAAATCTTGCTGAGTACTTAGAGGGTTTAAAATTGACCAATTTTTAACCTTATCGCATAAATGTTTCTGGTTTTTGACATGTATATTTCAAAACCTATGAAGAAATAAATAGCACAATTGTTGCTGTAGGTAGGTATAAACACTCCAGAATCTGCTGTGTATTGAGAAAAATGTTCTAGGAGATTCGGTTAGCGTGCATCGTATGAATACAGGAAATATAGTTTACGAAAAATAGGAGGCTCACTGTTCACGACATAAGCAATGAACAAAGCGGAAGGCTTTTTTTGTATAAAGAGAAACGTGCTGGAATTGTTTCGGGATGTAACTCCCCAAAGAAAAATGCGGAAAATAATTCCAGAATGTATGAAGCAAAATAAAAGCTGTCGTTTAAGATATGTGGGCAATAAGACGATATTTATTTACTCCACCTATTCTTTGTGATACACTGTGTCCTATGTACTCTACGTGCTTATTACCCAGAAGGATTTTCTGAAACTGAATGCTCTGAAAGTTGTAATGTGCAACGCGCTTGATCTGTTCATATCTATGTGTATTGGTGTCAGCCAATGTCACCGGTTTGTTAATGGCGTGAAATACCAACAACATTGTTTTACAAACAGTTGATTGTAGACGAATAATATATATCAAATCTTATGGGTTATGTGAACAGGCATTTACTAATGGTACGAGTGTAGCCATGTTAGTAAAAGAATAGAACACGCTCGCATTATCTGCATAAAGAACTACATTTAGAGTGGATGGCTTCAAAACTATATTATTAATGCAAAGACATACAATGGGGGGCCTCAAATTGACCCCCGGCGGACACCGTACCTAATATATTGCAAAACAGGTTTTGTGCCATGAATACCAACAAACTGAGCTCGATTTACAAGTACCTTTTGATTGTTGTCAGAATTACCACATATTCGATTCCTTTGCAATTCATTAAAGGGAATATCGTGTTTGATAGAATCAAATGTCTTTATAATGTCTAAAAAGTCGCCTAACATATTTAAGTGATTTTCCTTATTAGATGGTAATTTTCGCTTGATACAAAGTAGCGCACTTTAAGTTGATTTACTTTTTCAAAAGCCTTAGTGATGAGGCGATAGCAGGTGATGCTTGTGTAAATATTTTGCGAATTTTGAATGGCTGACATTCTCTGCTATTTTCGAGAAACACGGCAGTAAAGATACAGGCCGCTAGTTGATAAAATTGTCAACTGATCATCTTTATTACCGTAAAGCAATTATAGTGATTATCATTTCATCAGCAAATAGTCCAGTAGGCAAAATAGTATTTTCTATATCAGATAATACTACACTCAAGCTATCGACAACAGCTTTTACAGGCGGTACCTTCATGCCATCAAAGCCCGCGGAACAGTTGTGCTTCACAGTTTAGCATGATCGTTAGGATTTCACCTGGCAAAGTTTGATCTGTAAACAAGTTGCTAGGCACGCAAGTTTTGAATATAGGTCAGCACACTTTGAACGTTTCTCTGAAAAAATTGACCCTTGATGTGAGGAAGACTGAAACAAGTTGATTGGTGAGATCTTTTCAAATATTATAAATATGGTCACCCAAGACAATTTGAGTGAGTAAAGTAGTCTGCGAATATTTTGAAACTGCCTTTTAGAGTAGAACATGTTTCACGAGAATCAAAACGTACTTCAGCAAATGTTTTGCGTAGTGTTGATGTTTTCATTTTTTTACATTCGTTCCTAACTTGTTTATAAAAAGCTTCACTTATCAAGGACTTCTATTTCTCTCGATAATAAAAACCCTTTAAAATGCCTGTCGCGTTCCAATATGCGTTTTAACGTAGGTAATTTATCCAAGGTTTTCTAGCTTCTTTTGCACTAACGTCGTAGTTTTACGGGGAAAGTTTAATAATATAATTCACCTCTTTTGTCTAAAAATGCGCCATATAACGCATTTGACTAATTTTGGCCTTTAATAACTATGTCTACATAACTGCTCACAATAACTCATGAAACTTTTACATTATGTCGGTGGCTATGACCCTTGAAAGTGTTGCAGTTGTAGACTGTCCAAGGAAACGAACCGATGATTTGGGCATCGTACAATACGAAGGCAAATAATCATTGAGGTGGCAGCTGATAACACCAGTTCTACTAAAAGTGCCATGTGACGTAGTTAAACACACAAACTAAAGATTCACTAGATGGTGCAATACAAGTAGGTAAATCATTAACATTACTGAATTCACAATAGCCTATAATACTAGAAAACTGCACAACTGTTGGACTGGTTTGAAGAAGGCTAATAATAATGTAACCAAAAATAACGACTAGTATTAGGAACGAGGCAAACTGATGTGGTAGTGAATCAAAGAATTCGAAAAAAGTCAGAGAACCAGAAAGCAGTCAGTAAACAACCCCTATGACAAATAACCTACATTTGATGTAACTTTGGTATGAGCCTCTTTCTACGCATGCAAGATTATGATCCCTTGATTCTACGTTAACCTTACGGCTTCCAACGAAACTTTGACGAGGGGACGCTACTGCTTTGTGCAGACTATGGTTGGGCGTCGCATTTACCTGGGCGTACGCATTCCGCATTGGGATGGCCGACACCGCTGCTTGTGCACACTGCGGAGATAAAGAGCCAATTCGACACGCCCTGTGTTACTGCCCCGAATATAACCTAGAAAGACAATGCCTTTCTGATACACTAAACAAGTTAGATGGCCAGCCGCTGTCAGAAGAAAATATACTGCGCTGATGTCATGACTCATCATCACAGAAAAAGAAGAAGAGAGAGGAGGAGGAGGTGAACGTTTATTTTTGAAACAGTGCCCCAAGGAATGCCCCGTGTCACCCTGATGTGGGAGGGCTCCTTAGTCTATGAACCCTCTGGCTTTTACTGCCCTCTTGGCCCTGGCGACGAGTTGTTGTTGGTCTTCTAGGTCCTCGAGGGCGAGCTTCACCTCCCACGTTTCGGTTAGGTCTTCGTTCGTCCGTTCTGCTTCATTATAAATCGTGTGTTGTTGCATATTACGTCTGGCAATACACTAGCATGCAAGAAGCAAGTGTGCCAGGGTGTCCGGTACGCTGCAGAGCGGGCACATATAGCTATATCTCGTTGGGTAGAGACGGTGCATTACGACCCCATGTGTATGTGCTGCTTTGCAGGTGGCGCAGTATCACGCTTTCCTCTTTTTTCAGTTTTTGGTGTGGTGGAGGGTATACTCGTCGCACCAGCCTGTAATGCTAGAGTAACGATGAGTAGGTGTTTTGAACAACTTCCGTCTCTTCAACGACGGGTCGAATGTCCTGTGGGCAGGGGGCAGCCCGGCTTACGTGCTCGCAGGCAGCGGCGTGGGCCGCTTCATTTCCCTGCAGACTCTCTTGTCCTGGCACCCATAATATACAAGTGTATGGGAGTGGAGTGCTTCGCCGTTTTATAATATTGATGGCATTGTCTGAGATACGACCCTTAGCAACATTCCTGCCGGCGGCTTGCGAGTCGGTGAAAATCACCGTGGCGTCTGTAGATGTTGTGGTTGCTAGAGCGATTGCCGCTTCTTCTGCTGCGTCTCAATTGAGTGCGTTGACCGTGGCCGACGCTAATTCTCATCCTTGAGAATCTACGACGCTGACAGCGTACGCGTTTCTATGCGGATACTTGGCCGCGTCAGTGTAGTGGGCGTCCGGGTCTTGCTTGAACTTTCGTTGATTAGCGTCAGCTCTAGCCTTACGTCTACTTTTGTGGAAAGTAGGATGCATGTTGCGTTGAATAGGTGCGATGGCCAGCAACTCTCCAACGTACAGCGGGGTTCGCTTTTTCTGGTATGCATGGGCGATGAACGTGTCGCTGTAGTTGAGGTACCGGAGCACCGACCTCCCCGTGGGCGTCAGCTTGAGCCTCTCCAGCTGACTGTTATTATGCGCTTCGATGAGTTCTTGCCACGTGTTGTGGACGCCCATCTTTAGGAGACGTGTGGTAGAGGCCATTGGGGGAAGTCCCATGGCTACTTTAGTGGTCTTTCTTATCATGATAATAAGTTTTCCAATTTCAGATGTTTTCAAATTTAGGTACAGCGTGCCGTACGTAATGCGGCTGGTGAACAGAGTTTGCGTTATACGTAGCGTGTCGGGCTCTTTGAGGCCGTTTCGTTGATTCGTGATCCTCTTAACGAGGTGCGTGATTTGTGATAGTGTCCGTTGGAGTCTCGCTATGGTGGCAGCTCTTGATCTATCCTTGTAGATGTGAACTCCAAGCGCTCGCAGGGTCTCGACTTTTGGAATTAATGTTCCCTTCAGTCTTACGCTAGGGTCGGGCTTGTCGAATAGAGGGGGTCTGCCTTTTGTTCTCGCTTTGAGGGCAAGGTGTTCGGATTTCTCGGGTTCACATCAGAGACTGCAAATTCTGAGAGAGCGTTCGATAGTATCTACGGCGGCTTGTAGGCAGGTCTCTTGTGGAGATAGAAAAAAAGGAAGGCTTGGAAATTAACCATTCGGTTTACTACTCAGCACTGGGGGGTGGGAAAATAGGGCGGAAAAGAGGAGGTAGATAGAAAGAAAAAACACACGTGCACTCATGAGAAAACTAAAACACACACAGGAAGGGTGCTACAAGCGTTCAGAAAGTCCGGTCAATCGCAAAAAGTGCAGTAACGCTTTCGGGGCCTTCTTCTGTGAAGTCGCCTTTTGTGTTATTGTAAAATAATTTTCTCCCCCTACTGAAACGTTCCGTAAGATGCGGAGACCTCACATACGGAATTATTGGAATATGGAAGACGTATGATGCGGACTCCGCATCTTATGGAAAGACGTATCATGCGGAAATTACTGAAATGTGTGCATGTTACGTCTGAATCAAGTGCAAAGCAATATAATGTGTAAATTGAATAGACGTCCACATCTTGAGTACATGCAATACTGTGTACAAATCACAATATTTCTTAAATGTGCATGATGAGGGATTGAATCATCGGCATCTTACTAATTGTTGTGATGCAGAAGCAAAATTACCTTTTAAATAAAATACATTACAAAACTACTAAATTAACATGCTAGCGATTATAAATGGTGGTTACATTGCAACACATTAATGCAGTGTTCTATGCAAGACTTAAAGAACTTATAAAGTTATTATTATCAATAGAGAAGCATTAATATACACATCAGCCCTGCTACAATCAATATGTTTTTTTTATTTGTCTGTATGCTCCAGCTGTGAATAGTGACATTGCAGTTTGATCGTACACAAATGAGGTGACTGCACCGCAATTTCACGAGCTCCACCTAAGCCACAGGATGGTGGCACAATGTAACAGCAATTTTAGAACGAAATGTTTAAACATAAATATTAATCATAGCACTGTGAAAGTGTGGCGCTGTATTTATCGCATGAATGCCTTGTGGAGATCGGCAAAATGCTGTTTGAGGCTCGGGCACCACTGTAAATTTCGAAGGTCACTGCGATAGAACTTATGTGTACTTCATAGGCACCTGGAAATGAAAATAATTGGCACAAATAATGTCAGAGACACATGTTAGCACAATAGTTTACATGCACAAGAAATATAACACACAGAATAAAACTGAACATTTAAGGCACACAATCCTTCATGTTATGCATATGTAAATAATAGAAGGAATGAGTGTATAAATTAGTTCTGCCACATCAAAAAAAACAGCATGCTTATCACAGTGAAAACAACTAGGTTGTCACGATTTTCAATGGTAGAGATAATTGATTATTATGTCCTTATGAAATTATGAATTAAACGCTTCCTGCACAGTAAAACTTTAGGAACTGCAAGTGAAAGCTCTCAGTGTTCATTTAATAGTGTGTGCATGTACATCTGCTGCCTTTATACTATACAGTTTGTGCACAAAATTGGCATCTTGAACAATTTTGAGAGTTAAACCTAAGCAACTTATGAAGGTTAAAATCACCATGAAAGCAAGCAGGACCAGGCAGGTGCCATTAAAAATCTGTGCAAGCCAGATAACTATAAGCGAACTGCACACATATAGGGGAGCAAGAGTAACAGTAGTTCGGCTGCTGACCCGCATGTCGCGGTATCAAACCCCGGCTCCATTTCCGATGGAGGCAGAAATGCTGTAGGCACGTGTGCTCAGATTTGGGTGTACGTTAAAGAACCCCAAGTGGTCGAAGTTTCCAGTGCCCTTTACTACGGCGTCTCTCATAATCATATAGTGGTTTTTGGACGTGAAACCCCACATGTAAATCAAGAATAACAGAAATAAACTGCCAACAGAAAAGTTGGTTGCATGTGCTATATGTAAGTGCTTACACCTTAATACATACAGCATGGTCATTCCTTTTTAAATACCGATATTGAAAATAACTGCTCTATTAGGAATGTAAAAGGTAAGGTAGAACTGAACGACCGTACAAAAAGTGACCCTATTATGACATCACGTTTTCTTATAACAAATTTGACTAAGACTCTCAAATATCATTATGCAAGAAAAAAATCTTCAAAAGAACAATCAAGTTTGAAGTCATAATTATTTATGTGTCTCCTATGACTATAACCAAGAAATCGACCTCAACATGGCTAATGTTAGTTTTTAAGGCCTATGTTCACGAGACAATGAACTATACCACAAAAGGCACAGCGTTCAGGCAAAGCACCACACAAAAAAAGAAAGCAGTCCTTTTTGTTTTTACCTACAATGCCTTTAAAATGGTATTTTTACCTCTATTTTCACTTTTTATCTAAGTAACTGGTGTGAAACAAGTTAGCTGAAAATGCACTGTGCCTCCAAAACCTGTTGGTTGAATCTGAATTTAAAAAAAAATGGTGAAGCTTGCACTAAATTAGGCTCCAGAAGCCTTGGAACAGTGAGACTACATGACTCTTAGGACTACTTTAGATACTTGTGTTTTGTTTCTGGGCCTAAGCATAAAGACAAGGGCTTAACTGAATTGCTGCTAACAAACAAATGCTTTCGAAGTTGCCCGAGCGTCAAAGGATGCTCAGCCATTTGTTGTTTTTTGCACTGGGCTATTCTACACCAAACATACAAACCATACTGCCTGGCGACCATCACAAATGTATAGTTTAAAAAATGATGGTAATTTACTCTCCTGAAAATAGTTATTTGCAGAAGTGTTTTGAAGAGAAAAGAGTAGTGGTCACGTGGGTACCTTCAGAATTTCGCAGAATGTTGAGCGGGTGTTATTTGTCAGAAAAATTTCAAAGTACCGCTTTTTCTTGCCACATCAAATTTGATCTACATATTAAGTAAAGATGCGTCTTAAAGTATTTGAAATCAAGTAACATTTGTGCAATTTTTCTGCTACATAGGCTTTGAAGAATTCCGCCAAA
The DNA here is from genome assembly GCF_043290135.1 of Rhipicephalus microplus. Taxonomy (NCBI): domain Eukaryota; kingdom Metazoa; phylum Arthropoda; class Arachnida; order Ixodida; family Ixodidae; genus Rhipicephalus; species Rhipicephalus microplus. Next base: position 133,407,312 of record NC_134700.1, read on the forward strand.
CTGCTTATCGTTTGCATTTCTTGTATGGCAATACTGCATTTCGTATGAATATTTGAGCCACAAATACTCACTGCACAGAAGTTATATTTTACGAAAAAAATAATGTTAGGTCCAGATTACAAATATCACTATTTAATCGTTTTTGTCCACATTGAGATGCAATTTGAGCTGTGTGTTTGTCTAATTGAAAATTACTTTTATATGTAAGTTGAAAGCAAATAAACAGTTCTTGTTACATGGCAAGTGTTATCATTACAATTTTTGTTTAAATGAGGAAAATGATTTTTGAAGTCTCCTATTGAGGGCCATGGGGAACTTCGGAACGGAAGCTGTCGTACATCAAATGCAGAAAACAGCCATCATAAGAAAACTTCAAAAATTCATTTCTACTTTAAGACAAAGTGTAATCATATAACTTGCAATATAAAGAGAACTGCTTCCTTGCTTTTGATGTGGCGAAAAAATTGCACTAATATTACTGAGCTTCATGCACTACACACAAGCACCTTTACTTAATACCAAGACCGAATTTGGTGTAGAAGAGGCAGTATTTTTGAAACACTTTACTTTTTACAAACAACACCCAGACGACATCCTGGGAAGTCCAGAAGGCACCAACGTGGCCTAATATTTTGTTCTCTGCGATATACTTTGACATTTTGCTGTTTTCAGAAAAATACAGTAAACGAGCACAATATTTTTTTTTCAAAACACATTTAGGACGGTTGGCAAAATGGCTGGGATGTTTGATGCGTAATTGCCTCACTGCCAGCCTTTATTCTTCCGAAGCTCAAGCTATCACCTTTCTGTTACTGCCTCCCTCACATACAATGCCTGCATAGGAAAGAAGAAGAAAGGCAGGTCCGACAAAGTTCACAAGGCAAGATACTTTCATGTTGGATAAATTCATTACCATAAACAGCAGCAAAATAACATTCATTTTGAGTAGTCCAAGACACAAGCTATATACCAGCATACTAAGAGCCAAGCACAAAGTTTTCAATTGAACATGTGTGGTGATAGACAGGAAGCACTTATTGCAAGACTGATCAGTCTGTAATTAACTAAATGAAGTACAATGCACTGTTCAATCCAACACCACATAGGCATCTTTGCTATAGCAAAGCCATGTGTCATTGATTCATGCACTAGATGGGACAATGCAAATGTAACAAAAAAGGTGAAAAAATGAAACGATGGAAAAAAAGAAGAAAGGGGGGATGCAAAGTAGGAGCAGTGTAGCACTACTTTTACTTTGCATTCCCCTTTTCTTTCTTCTTTTCTATCATTTATCTTTTTTTTTGCTTCCCTTACCCCCAACCTCCAACAGGAGAACACTTTGTATCAGCGCAACCTAACTTGAAAAGAAGCAAGGGCTGCACTCTTCTGCGTTATAGGTTTTTTTTAGGACAAACATTTCCAACAGGCACACACGCCTATACCAATAGATGATGTCATTACTGACCGCATTTAAACTAACACGCCAAGGATGACAAGGTGACTTCTAAAAATAGGTCCTCCTAACGCAACATCGGCCAGCCTGTCTGAAGCACTTCTACTGTTCACCCTGATTACCCCACTAGATGTTTCCATCTGTCGACTCACATCTTCATTTTGGATAACACTAAGACGAGCTTACATTGATGAATACGCACGAAAGTTTAGTGATGTATCATGTATCAGATTAAGCAACTCTGTTAAAAAATTATTGATAGCTTGCTTCCAGGCTTTTTATACTGTAGCCTGAAACTTCGTAATGTCTTCTATGCACATGAACCAGATTGACAACGTAATGCACAACATGCTTAAGAATACTGCGAGGAACAAGATAACGACAAAACGACCAGCCACCCAAAATTTTCGCTGTACATGTTTATAAAATGTTCATGTACCCCAAACGAGGTGCTTATGATACAAGCCGAAAAAACCTGCAAGTAGAGCCTTGGAGTCTTCTGGAAGTAGACGTGTTGCATTTTTCTGTAGAGGGCTTTACACCCATAAGTGAGGAACAAAACTCCTGTATAATGAAGAATGTTGGCAGCTATCAGTTATAGAAAAACCTAATGCAGCTAATCTTCCTCGACACATCTGTACATTAAGAGAGGTGACGTAGCTTCTGTGATTCTGGCAGTAACTCCAACCGGACCAGTGCGAAAATTGGCACTAGTTGGCTAGACAAATGTCCAAACATGCCTGCCCGACTCCCTTTAGCCATCCTGGCCGAATCTGACACATGATTTCTTAACTGCTGGCTGGACAAAAACGAAACCACTGAAGCACTCACAATACACAGCGTGAAGTTCCTCTGGAGTGGTCAACTTCGTCTTCTGCGATGAAAGAGCAGCACAGTGTACTGATAAGGCACTCCTTGCAATGGTTTTCAATGCCACACAGTGACCTTGCTGTTCCTGTCGAAGAGAGCTTCGGGAGCTTGGAGGGTGCTTGCTCTTTTCTGGGGGCTGCTGCCGCTCCTCGTTTTCTGCTCAAGGTCAACCTGCATAAAGTTGTAGACGAGGCTTTAAGAGTTGTATATAATGATATACAAATTTTCGCTGAACACACATTTCCTCGTGGCACACTGAGGAATTTCTTATAAAACTTAAGGCCTCGCATATGCAAACATTTACAATCGATCCGAAGATGCACTCGACTCTAAAGAAGCAAGTTTGTTATGTAGTGTATATAAAGAAAGGTCATTCAGTACAACCACAACTACTGTTGCACACGAAAACGACATTTTACACGATCCTGTTTATTTACATGGTCCATTTTATTTTATTTACACGATCCATTTTACACGGCCCTGTTTTACACGATCTGGCCTGCATAAACTCTTGAACTGGGCACCATATAGGTTGAAAGACACACACAGACTTTGAGACAAACCTAGTTTCCCGTGGAGCATCCTCTTGCACTATAACAACACATCTCAATCTAGTTAGTTGGTCAGAACGAGGTGAAAACAGCTCGCACTTGAAAAGCACGGGCAGAAAGAATAACGCCTGCACCCTGTGCTTTCTGTACATTCTCGTTGAGGGTGCAGTTTTCACCTTATCCTTATGCAATTTCGCATTTATAACATTGTTCACTGTATAATCTTTGTGACGTTGAAGTGTGTGATACCGTCATGTGTATCCCATGTAATTTATAAAAATAGAATACAAGATAGCTTGATTCAAAAATAACAAAGTGCATCCAGCGCCATGTCCTGTAGCCATTCTTTAGGCAAGTGGCAGAATGATTTATTCTTCAAAACATATCTTACTTGTAACCACTACAAGAGCTAACTCGTACACTGGCACATTCTGTTTGCCTCTTCAGATTATAAGGTACCTTTTTTACACCAGAAAATCTTCAAGAAGAATAGAAGTGTTGTAATTGTGAAGAAAGAAAAGTAGAAGGAAAAAAAGATATTGACTGATTTGTGGGGTTTAACGTCCCAAAACCACCATATGATTATGAGAGACGCCGTAGTGGAGGGCTCCGGAAATTTTGACCACCTGGGGTTGTTTAACGTGCACCCAAATCTGAGTACACGGGCCTACATTTCCGCCTCCATCGGAAATGCAGCCGCCACAGCCGGGATTCAAACCCACGACCTGCGGGTCAGCAGCTGAGTACCTTAGCCACTAAACCACCGTGGCGGGGCAGGAAAAAAAAAGATAACCTGCCCTGTACAGGGACCGAGCCTGCGAACTTCGAATAACATGTCCGATGCTCTATCAACTGAGCTACCATGGCGGCTATCCCTCTTCCATTTTGTACGGTATATATGTGCATTTATACATGGAAGAGTCAGTCAGCGCTGCCTGTTACCATTATGGCGAGTGTTGGACACTTTTTTTGCCTACTGGCAATTACATTACGATTGCAATTACGTTACAATTACTTCTAATATCCCTATACTTCTTTGACAGCATTATGCATCTGTCCGTTCTCAGAAAATCTGCTAGTCACACGAGGAGGCAATAGTTCGCCCTCCCACCTAAATGCATGTACTTGAATACATGCACAACTGATCAAAAAAAAAAAAAAACAAGTCACACACCGCTAAAATTATTGAGATTCACTGTTTCAGATTCATGAGTAAAGAAAAGGACTATAAATTTAAGGGTTTGTTGTCTTTGTTGAACACATTAAAATGAGAACTAGCAGACAATGATGCCAAACAAACTATAGGTGATGTTATCAAATATAACTTTAACAAAATTGTGAAAAGAAAAGTGAACGAAAACGTAACTAGGCGGCAAGTTACTAATGGGTTGACATTTTTTGACAACTGAATTGACATTACTTTTTATAACATCCCTAAATTTTCCTGAGTAATGTTGTCGGGTAATTCTCATTATTAGAGTGGTGAGTAGGCTGACAAAGAAAGTATATGGCATTGATACTTCTTTTGGACACCTAAAAGTTTGAGGAACTTAAAAGAGTGGAAGCTACTTTGAGTAGACAAGAATATTTAGTTGGAGCGAAAAAAAAAAACGTACACACATTTTTACCAGGCTTTTTAACCTATTTTGAGACATAAAAGTGTATGCTGCCAGTAATGTTAAGTACCATTACTTTTGTCACACTATGCACTGTAGCAGGTGTAGTTAGAGTGGTGATAGTGAAGGATTAATCAAGCACGCCACCAACTGCGTTCACATCAATGGTCGCGTATTTTAAAAATAAACCTGCTGTATAGTAAAAAAAAATTTTAGAGCATTTATGATTTTATCCAGATCAAGTTAAACCGACTGGGTAAGCAAACCATTTGCATAAAATCAAAAGGCATAAAGTGATTCATGTATTATAACTATGTGAACAATTTCAACAATGCAGGGCAAAGTGACAACAGTTCTATTAAAAACCCCTCTCATTATAACATGCATGAAAAGCACCACACCAGAATGTTTTATAGTGCATGTAATATTGAGACTACTATACTGTTTATTGACCTTTTAGAAGAAGGGTATCTCCTTCTCATTCAAGGGGCAACCACTTAGCCTTTTCCTGAGCTTTTCTGTGAATATTTCCTGAATTTCAGATATCATTAGGATTGATTTAGAGTAAACAGATTTTGCTTACGCATTAAAACCTAGTTCTGTATGTAACTGCAATTATGGGTGCCAAACCATCTCCAATTAATTTTTAACATTTCACTTATTTTTTAACTGCAGCAGCACAACTAGCTATGGGTGCCCAAAAAGTAGCAAGAAACAATACCTTTACCTCTTTGAGCCTTTTGGAAGTGTTCAGCTTCTCAGTGTTCACCTTACAACATTTTTTTTAAATACGTGTTTGTACGCCCACTGCTCTTGCTCTTTGTACAGTGAGGAGGAGCACATGGCAAGAAGAGACAAGAAAACAGCATAGCGAAAAAAAGCGAAATAAGCGAGGACCTCTTTTGTATCGTACAATGTGTGTAACATTACTATTGCGACCACATATAGACAAATTATCACGGCTATGTATCCATTGTAGAGTCATGCACAGCTGCAACACCACGACTAAATTTCAACCTTGTGTTGGTTTAGGATCCCTTTATCGTGGCAAGCTAATGATATCTGCATTTGTTTGGCGCATACTAAGATGCAGTGAAATGTGATATGGTAATCTCATTTAGAATGCACGTCATGTGGCTTCATTGTATATGTGGCCACAAGTAACTCTGGTTGCAAAGCAATATGGCAGAGCCTAAACAGACGTCACCGACCACGCCAATCTGAACTTGCCTTTGCTACTTGCCCATTATCATCCCAGCAAAAAATGAATAATTCAATCTGCTACAGATAAGTGCTAGCTTATGCTAAGGACCAAGTATGAAGGGCGTTTTGTCATTATTGAGATCAGTTATTTGTTCAAGAACACTTGCTGTCAAACACAAATACATTGCTGTCGAAGCATCAAGACTCAAATATAAAGCAAAAAGAAGTGTCTCTTTAAAAATTACAGGCCACAAGGCAAGATAAATATTTGATATACTTGGGATGTAAGGCACGCACAAGAGGTGCTGCCATATTATACTTTTCCTTGTGTTGAAACCTGCTTGCTTTACTCACCCAACACATCTGTAAAGATGCCGTGAAAACACCAAGGAGCTGATGCAGCAAGGTTGAACACATGTCCAGGGATTCCACCATTCCTAAGCAGCCCTACAGCCTCCACAGTCCTGCAACCATTTGTAAGATAAATATAGTTCTACCCAAAGTTCTTGGTTTACAGACACACATGCAAGACGCATAACCACTCTATAGGAAGTTTGCATGATAATGCGCTGGGTAGCAAAACGGATGCCAATATCAAGTATCCCGGCCTGCCGCTTCTTTCTTTCCGTTCTTAATTAATCAATCCATGGTTATTAAATGTTCCCCCAGTGTGACGTGTGCTGGCAGTCCGGTGAAGAATTGCAATGTATTTAGAACACAGTCCAATTCATGGCAAGTAAGCATGCAATAGCGTTTTGTCAGCTCTTCGAGAAAAGAGCTTGAAGTTTAGCTAAAACCCATGTTTTTTATAAACACCACTCAATTAGATATAAAAGTTGTGAGCATTATGTAAAGGAACACGGATTCATGTTTAATCAATGATTTCTTATAATGTACTGATATGAATGCAACTAACTGAATATGAAACGATCAATTTTGCTCGAGAATTTAGAGTTATGAACACTATCGCACGTGCCTGCTGCATCTTGTCCAAAACAGCGGCAAGATAGGCTAGTTTGTGTAGGTGAGTAGTAATGAGCAGTGCAAAGTAACAACAAAAAACACCAGTAACAACAGTATGGGGCAAGCACAGACTGCCAACTGTATAATTTATTACACAAAAGTTCGCCTGAATATCAGTCAGACAACTTGTGCAAATGAAGGTCCAGTTGGGCATGAACAAGTTACGAAATCAACTATGCCTGCTTTCACTAACAGGACCCTCATTCACATAAAGTATGCAGCGATAGGCCCCTACCGAGGTACGTCACAGCATGATGTCACTGGCACATGTAAAAGGTATGGCTGGAAAAAGACTCCCGCTGGTGGCTCAGCCCGGTACAGTCGTGCGGTGTTTGGGGCAAGTTTTAATTTTTCAAAGCTTACACTTCACGTTACAATGTCGACATTAGCTGTAGTATGTGTCAGCAAACATCCAGCTGTGTGGTAAACTGTGTGGTAAAATATTTGCCACGCTGTCTGTTTATCTTGAAGAAGTGAACACACGTGGTGGCCTGTGCGAGCAACAGCGGCATAGTCTTCAAAAATGTGCACTGTTGATTGCGGCATGTAGTGTGCATTGAAAGGTATTGAGAATATCGGTTCAACTGAGAATACTGAGTGTGGTGTGTGCAGTGTCAATAACAATGTGTCTTGTTTACGAAGACTAGCACTCATGGCAGGGACCGGTCGATGAAAAAACTTGATTCGACATTTTAGTCAAGGTAAATATGTACTTGACGTGACCATCTGCGAGTGGGTACATCTCGGTGTTTGCGCTGTGTGCATAAAAAATTGCAAGGTCACCGGGCTGGAAGATACCATTTGCTGAAGCTGCATGTATCAATCGCCCCGACGAGTACGCAAGCTCAATAAAGGTATAACTCGTTTTATCGAAGGCCTCATATTTCTTCATGTAATAAGCAGAGATTCTTGTTTCACATATACTAAGTATCTTTACTGCTCGATATTCATGAAGTGACAATGCAAACAACAAGTTTGTGTGTTAGGTCCTAAGGGAGCAATGTAAATATGCAAATAAGTTGTAGGTGTCAGATGCAGCGATGTAACTGCACAAAAGATTACGTATATATTAGGCTACAGGTTTAGAATCGCATACATCTCGCTGGTCTATCAGGAACGTCACAAAAAACTTCCTTGCCAACCAGCCCTTGCACAGAGGGAGGGAACGGCTGGCACGGTGCTCGAAGTGACGTCACACTATTTGCAAACATAGAGAGGTTTCTTACTTAGGCAACATTTTGCACAATATATTTTTTAGATGCAAGACTGTACTCATCCATATTGATCATACTGATGTCTTTTGTTGTTACTTTGTGCTGTGAGTTACTAGGCATTTAGTCACCATGATCTTTAAAAGCTAATTTCAGTGTTCTCTCTCATATTGCTGACAACTTTGTTGTTGCATAAATTGGGCAAAAAAGCAACACAGAAAGGCTGTCACAATAAATACACCAACATGGGTATTCTCCTGCAAACAAAAGTCGGCACTGGTCCTGTCATTACCCGTCTTCCTTCTCTCTTTGCCTTGTTTTTGCTGAAACAGCCAAACACCTGATGAGTTAGATGAGAAATCTTAACGCATCAAAACTATAAGTGCTTGCATCAGCAACTACACAACAGCGTGATAACCGCACCCCTGCCACACAGCAGCGAAACATATTTTGAACATGCTGGCAGTGTATTATTTTATAAAAAGCAACTCTGGCAGATTACAAAATCTCACATTGTGCATGCAAGTTTTCTTCAAAGTCAGGCGTACAATGTAGGTGCTGGCCGGTACATTATTAGTTACAAGCAAAGGCGTCTTGCAGGTACACATGCAGATTGCACGAACACTTCTCTCTCTCTCTCTACACTAGGCACACACATTATATCTTTCAACAAGCACACGCCACTGTTTAGGGGCATAATAACGCTCTACCGTGAACGTATGCTAATCAACCCACTTAGGCGGTTGGCTAGGTGAATCGAGCCAAGTGACAAATTGTATCGCCCGCGAACGTAAACAAAATGCTGCTTTGAATGAAATGGCACTGCAGGCTTCGTTTAATCAACAACGTAGCAAGCGCCGTGTGCGTCTTCCTCACTACATTGCACATATGAAAAAATCGATCACCATACACATGCACGTTGCCGCAGTTGTCTCGAATTAGCTCCAGTAAGGCCGCGCCGATGCGCCATGGCTCTTCTGGCGCTAGCGTTGTCAAAGCGAATCGGCAACCGCACTCGCAAAGGCGCGTAAGGTTGCCGTTTCGCGACGCCTGGTTTGAGTGCAGCAACACACACTTGCACTGAGTGGCATACTTGGGCTACATAAAAAAGTGTCCCCCTAACCTTTAGTTTCTTTCACACTGTCCTGAGGGAAGCGACCACAGGCGTCAGCCGTCACCTCGGAGTCCTTCGAGCGCCCGCCCAACCCGCCGATTCCTTGGACGACTCGCACTTGATCCGCACTCGGACAACCGCGGGAATAGGGCGCAATCTTAGCACATCACACGAACGAGGAACGGCGCTTCCTTGCGTAAATTTAACATTTCGTGCTCTCGTGTGTAGCAGCGCGAACACATGAGACACGCACCGAAACGGCATGCTCACAGAAACAAAGAAGACAAACAACATGTGGCTTTAGCTGTGAATGGATTTGACTTGGATAGCTGTGTGAGAAAAATAAAAAAAAACATCTGTCGCTGTTATAAACTGAAAAAGATGTATGTTATCTGGCAAAATAATTTTAAAGTGATAAACGGTTATTCAAAAAACAAGTTAAAACCTATGAATATTTTCTCAGGTCTTTGTTTTGTTTTTGTTCTAGCAGACGACAGCCTCCTACTGCTTCTACGACAGACGTAGTGCGGTTTCACGTTCAGTGCGTGTCGCCGACGCAAAGCTCTACAGTAGTGATATCAGAGTTATCAATTCGCAATGAATCATAGAATGGCTACAAAGCAGTAACATTTTGCGATAGAGCTACCAAGTGGAATACAGCTAGATGCAGGGATTAATGGCGTATCACTCTAATTCCCTGTGGTGGCCGACTCAATCGCAAGAGAGCCCCGGGAAACAACCTTCAACTGCTCAAGCTTGTGTTTGGGTGTAAAAATACTTGTTTTCATCCGCGGCGGTGCAGCAATCTATAGTTGAAAGACATGCGAAAAGCATGTGACGTATATACAATCCCAAAACATATGCACACAACAATAGATACGATCGCATATCGTATATAAATATACCAACACATAGCGTGTAAAAAGCAAATTTATATACATAACTTAAACACCAAGCGACCTTCAGCGCGAATAGCTTAGCAAGCTAACGCACTCAGTTCACGTACGCGAGCACAACTAAGTGGCGCAGGTTGAAGTCCCGCCAAGTTTAATTTTTTTTTGTTTTTTTTTCAACGTTTTTATAGTAATGCTATCTTTTCTAATGCCTTAGGTTCTAAAACATAACGAAAGCAATATTGCGTTCAAGTACGTATGTGGGACTGTGTTTTTTGCGCAACAGTTATTATAATTTTTATTTTCATTATTAATTTTTTTATTTATTTCATAATATAACAAAATTAAGGACTAAGGGAAACAATGGGTCTGATTGATTGTGAAGGGACTCGAGAAGTGAGAAAACTCAAACCAAAAAATTTATTTAAGAAAAAAACTGAGCATTTCACAGCCGGACCAGTTTCTTCAAGGGTAGGCCCTAGGTATGCGCGAGACTTGCTATATGACTCATCTCAAGCTGTGGCAGTTGAGGGAAGGCAATATCACCGAGAAGCAGTTCCAAAATATATTTTGGTTGATGCTTTTTGATTCCTCCAAAATGAGGGCTGCACAATTGTGATCGAGCCAAACCAAAAATTGCGGGCACGAAGTCATCAGACAGAAAATGAATAATGTTGATTGTTTGAAAAATTGCCCTTATTAAAAGGAAGAGTTATCGAGTGCTACGTAGCTTAACTCGCAGTAGGAATTTTATGTATACATATAGATAGTTTAAAATGGACAATGTTGCACACACAGACATTGGTTAAATTTCTTTGCAGCACAGTTGAAGCATCTATGTAGAACTGAAGCATCAAGAGAAGCTCATGCGTCCTCACTTCATTGCGCTTTACATAGCTTGTATGCGTCCATGCAGCCATGATATGATATATATTAAAGCATTTGTTTAACCTATAATCTTCTTATTCATTAAAGCTGGCCCATAAGTTGTGTCTTATGTAGCACTACAATTGAAGCGTAATCTGCATGGTGGTCTGAAACAATGCTTTTGACAATCTCAAAACGACCCAGCTCTATACACGACCATCCGTGCATCAGTGATAAGCACCATTATGTGTTTGTACATATCAGTTGTGCTCTCATACTTAATTATTTTTCTGACCACTTCCTCTGCCCCTACCTCGTTTCTGTCGTGAAGCTGTGGCAAGTTGTGTATAGCTGTATTTATATTTTAGGAGCATATACTATCAATAAAAAAATATTTTTAGGCTACATGCAAGTAGTTTTCATAAATTTTCATTTCTTTTGTCGGTGCTCAGGAGAGCTAAGCTCATGGCCGATATTTTAAAATGACATTTCTCTTTGCCAATGGTAATGAGAACAGTTTCATTAATATTGACAAGTTCATTCACATTGAATTTAGTTCTCATTATTATTGTTTCTACCAAAAAACGAGCCCTTGAAGTTATGCTTTTTTTGCTTGATTTGTTTTCGTGTGACAGCATGCAAGTAAAATGACAGTTATTGTCATTCCTTCTGAATCACACATTTTCCGTGTGACAGACTTTAGCACCTGGTCATCTGCAGAAGTGTTATTCATTCTGGAAAAGGGCGAACAGCGGTGACTGACAACACAGACTAGGCTGCGTTATTCTTTTGTACTATATATGTCACTGTGCATTCATTTATAACTTTATAGAGCTCAGATTTCCTGCTTAAATTGTGACAACAACTGTAGAGTTTCCACATTTTTGCAACAATTCACATGCCTTTCATACACTATTGCACATTTTCGTAAGCACCTTACAAAATCTGTATATTTCCGTAAGACCTTACATTCTGCATTTTCCTTATGAAAGCTTCTGTACACTCCATACACTTTCCTTATCCTTCCATCATGAACTCTCCGAATGCTCCATAAGTTTCCTTATCTTTCCTTATCCTTCTATATACTCCATAAAAAGCTTTCCATATATGCCATACATTTTCCTTATCATTCCGTATACTCCATAAAAAGTTTTCCGTATACGCCATACAATTTCCTTATCCTTCCTTATACTCCATAAGAAGCTTTCCGTAAATGCCATACAACTTCCGTATATTTCCATAAAACTCCATATTTTTTCCGTATGTAGCATAAGGAAATGTTACGGAGTCCATATATTTTCCGTAAGATTTCATACGGAACGTTTCAGTAGGGCCAACAGAGGTTGATTATCTAATTTGCTGAGTTCCTTGCGAAGGCACAGTCGTTATCTACTATACTCTAGGCAGCCACAAAGGATATGTTGGATGGTTTCTTCTATGCTACAATGGCCACAGGCTCTGGTGTCGGCCATCCCAATGCGGAAAGCGTGGGAATTGGTAGACGCAACGCCCAACCACAGCTGACATAAAAGGGTCTGGTCTACTAGGCAATGCCTCGACGGGACTTGAAGGCTTAACGTAGGGTAAGGCGAGTACAGTCGGGCATGCTTGAAGAGCGGCCGATTTTTTTGTGATGTGGATTGCTGGCGAGCAAGCCAGTGGAGCTTTCGGGCAGCATCTATCCTAGAAATAGGTAGTTGAAGTTTATGGTCTTCTGCGTTGATTTAGCGGGCAGCTTGATCAGCCCATTTACTGCCGATGATTTGGAAGTGACTGGGTAACCTCTGAAATGTAATTTCGTGCCCTTTCTTAGTCAGGTGGTGTATAACCTCTGCTATCTCTAGTACCAGCTCCTCGTATAGTTCATGGCGTAAGACTGATAGTAAAGACTGCAGTGCCGCTTTCGCGTCACAGAAAATTTTCCCCTTGCGTGTAGGTTAATCATTGACAAATTGCAACGCGGTACGAAGGGCTGCCAATGCTGCCGTTGATGCTGTTGCGTGGAATATCTTAAATTTAATCATTGTGACCTACCTTGGTACATTCCCTGTATATTGGCAACATAGCGGCTGTGGACATTTCTTAGTTCTTTCCAGTGAAGAACTTGAACAAATGGCAGATGTTTGTCAGCCGCCTTTTCACGTATGATATATCGGGCTCCATGAGAGGCCTCCGTCAATTATAAGACCTAGGAACTTGTACGATCGGAGGTAAAGTATCCTTTCGCTGTTTATGAGAGCGCTACATTTCTGCAGTGGTTAGCGCGTAAATTTTACAAGTGCACATTTCTCAGAGGAAATTTCTATACGTCGTTTACGGAGGTAAATATCAGCTTGAGTCGAAGCTCTTAGAATTCGCACTCGCACCTGTAGACGTGTTACTTCAGACGTCCAAATGCAGTTGTCTTCCGCGTACATTGACAATCTGACAGTACTTGGCAGATGATCATGGAGAGCGATTAGCGTCCGGTTGAATAGCACATGGCTAAGCACGCCACCCTGGGAAAGACCTCGGTGGCTGTAATGTCACTCGCAATTTAGGTGCAAGCGAGCATTGCATGACATCTAGTTCTAGGCAAGTACTCCAACGTGCGTTCTGTAACAGCTAAATGCGTCAAATGTTTTCATACACAGGATGACAAAGCGATATACTGTATACGAGCAATATCTCTTATGATTTGTCGTACGAAGTGCGCTTTATCCTGCACGAATAGCCTGGTGGCCATTTCCGCCTGTGCAGTGGCATTCTCAATTCATCCATTGCTTCTTGACCGTTACACTATTTTATTACGCATTCTAGAATGATCTGTGAACCGTTGGCTTCTGGTTGTATATACCGCAAATGGGAATACATGCGCGTTCATTTTTCATGGCGTACAACGAAAGCAGCCAGTTCCGAGGCCTCCGAGATAACTCCTGCAATCGCGGAGGCCAACGTTAGAAAAGTCAGATTGTGGTCACGAACAATATTTTGTGATTTACCTGTATGAGGTACGTGTTCATATTTGCTACGCCAAAGCCGTACTTAGAGCCTCTTACATGCGCAATGCTGCGTGTTGGCGCCCGCTTCAGATTGTTGGTGGTCGCGGCGTGTGTGATATTTTTCACACTCGTCACCATTGCACGGCAGGCATCAACATCCGAGGCTGTGTGGAGCTTAATAGTAAAGCTACTACGGTTCTCCATCGAGGCTACTTAAAACAATAACAAAAGGCCTAAATTATTGCACTTTCTGCTGTGACCGGCTGTGAACAACACGAGTAATTGGCTTAGCAAACACGTTCACAACGGTCCGCGTATGCAGCGCTCTCACAGTTTTGCTTCGCGTAAACTACGGATATTGGTAAAGCTGAAGTACTTTATATCCATGGCAATTTACGACGCAACAGTTGCGCTTATCATATCTTTGTGTAGCGCGGAGCTGTTTCGTCTGCTTTTGTTTTCGCCGTCGTTCTGGCCAGTGAAGCCAAGGATGTTCGGTGACGCATTTGACTGGCGGAGTGAACTTCCTAGTTCTTTTTTCTAGTACTAGATGCGCAAACACGCCTAATATCAGCTTAATTGTTGTTTCGCACAAGCTAGTTGCACCTAGTTATGCAGAAAACTGTGCGTGCGAACCTGGCTTTGCCCTAACCAAACTTGCACCAACAGGTGGTGCTAAGTGTCTGCAAAACTCTATAGTATGACGTATATGAGTGAGAAATGATGCCCTGAATGCATATTTCCACATTTGCGAAGTGCCCTACCGCTTTCGCAATCAGCGAACGTATTTCTGCATATTTATGTCTGAGAACAGCCATCTTTCAATTATTTTTCCATTAATTTCATTCTTTTTAGAATAATCTCTTTGTTTTTGCCTTAGTTTGTTTCCATCTTCCTGCCTGTTTTTTGCCGTTCTGTTTATCCAGTTCTTTTTTCCCTATCCTTTCCCCCTATATTTCTCTATGCTAGTTCTCATTTCCTGCTCATCCTCACGTCCTTCTCTAACCAACCTGGTACACTGTACTGCTATGTACAATGTACTGCGTACACGTCGGAGAGAAACACAAAGCGAATAACTTCCTCATTATGATGGTTACTCAGCTACGAGATGTATGTATACGAGCAAATGGAAAGTAGAGATAAATTTGATACCGCATGGAGAACGTGTTTATTTTTAACGTTGTTCGAGAGTGTAATTGTAAGTAGCCCTTAATCGGCTTATCAAGTCAAGACATGAGTGCCTATGCTTTGGTGCTCTGTGTTCGTCACAATGTCACAACATGAGCAGAGTGAACATAGGAATCCTTCCTCTTCAATTGTCTTTCTCTAATTATCTGAGTTTCCTGCCTGTATGAAACTGCTTCCATCTGTCTGGTCTATGTTGAAAGAATTCTGTGAAAAAAAACTGCATAACCGAGTGCGTACGATGCTAGCCTTCGGATCTCACCTCACTGGGAAGCCTTTGTAGCCAAGATTATTTCTTTCTCTTTACATCTCTCTCTTACTTTATGCCTTTTTGCACTCAATATGTTCAAGTAATTGCGTCCCACGCCGCACAATTCAATAGGCGAGCTGCCAAACCGAAGCAAAAGATGAATATGAGCACGAAAAGAGTTTGTGTCGATCCATGATAATATTGTTGTGCGCAACATTATATTTCTTTCACTGTGAGCTTTCATCATAACAGCTCTGCGCTGAACAGAAAGATTAAAAAAAAATTGTACCCATATCTGCATGTTACACTGCAAATATCGTCGAAAGACGATAGCCTTGCGTATAACGAGAGTGAACAAAACGTTTGTTGATTTTCGGCGCGAGAAAATCGCTGAATGGTATTTTCGAGGCACTGCGTTAGAGTGCCTCGAGAGTGCAGCGGAGATATACGAGCGCATCAAGTCACGTCGCAGGTAAGACATGAGCGCTATCTAGCAGTTATCTCTGTAAACAAAGCACGCGGTGTGCGCGCTCGTCTCCGAGGCGATAAGGTTTACAAACAATGCGAAGGGTAGTTGCCACTACCGTGGTGTCTTATAGCAAACCGTTGACAACACTTGCCTTTCCGTGTAAGCGTCGCACTGTCAGTGCAGCGTGATAAACGCTACGGTTCTTATATCTACTTACGTATGACTTTTCTTGTAAAAAGACACATAGAGAATATTGACGCGTTGTTATGGCGACTCAGATATGCGCAATAATTTGTTTTGCGTTGAAAATTGCAGAAGTATGAACGCTGAACCTTGAGCAATTATGGTGGTCGCTGCGGATAGGTGGGCGCTGCGGATAGGCGGACAGACAAAATTACAGACACACAGGCAAAAAGACAAAAATTTTTGCGTCAATGGTCTCCAAGAAAGTCTATCGTCTTTGAAACTTCATTAAGGACCTGAAAGGATTCACCGCATTTTATAGGGGGAGGATCGCGAGCCGCTCCCATTTATAGGGATGAAGACGCCGAGCCTCACAACCGTGTTGAGGGCCAACTGGGCAGTGTCGAATGTTGCAAGAGGGCCTGGCTCTTGAGCATGAAATGAAAATCGTTTTAAGAGAATTGAAGATGTTTTCCCATGGAAAGAGGGACACCTGCCGAGCATCACTCTAAAATCCTTGCAATCGTAGCAGCACAGAAAAAGCTCTGAAATGACAAAATGATGACTGTAGGTAAAGTTGAAGGGGTACGTTTCCCTCTGAAGCATGCGAAAGAAGATTGCCTGTAGCCTAGAAAGCTCTTCGCATGGCAGCACTTTAGGGTCATTTGATAGCAAGAGGGAAAAAATGGCAGATGCCAGGGTAAGTGGGAATCAATGATATGCAAGGCACGATTGACTAAGGTTGATAGCTCACTCTAAAATCAGTACAACGTTACGAGGCGGATGTAAAATATGCCTGCCTTAATTTTTTTGCCATTACTATCTTGTTTGAGCGTGTGATTTACCTTCGCCATCTATTCACGTCACGTGATACCAAATTCGGTATATGTGCAGCTGACGAAACGGTCCCAAGTGCGTGAGCGTAGCAAGTAGTTTTTCACTAGACACGCATATCCTGATTATCTTGTTTCGACGTAACAATTACTTTTGTCATCTGTGCTCTTGCATGCTCTTGCATCACATGCTCTTGCATCACACACATGTCTTGCATGCTCTTGCATCACACGCATGTCATGATTATCATGTCTCCACCAGTCATATACCTCCTTCATCCATTAACGTCATGTAACACCAAATTTGGTATATGTGAAGCTACCGAAATGACTGTGAGCGCACTATGAGCGTAGATTGTACTCATCCTGGCACATGAGACGCATGTCATGACTGTCATGCATGGACGTTTTTTCATTAAATAAAGTTTTTCATTTCATTCTATATACCTTTGTCGTTCGTTCACGTCCCGCAAGACCAAATTTGGAATATGCGGAGCTAGCGAAACGGCTATAAGCGCATGATGAGCGTGGCATGTAGTCATGTTCTTACATGACACGCATCCCATTATTACCAAGTTTGCACCAGTCGCATGCCTTTGTCATCCATTTACATCCCGAAATACCAAACTTTGTATCTGAAGCTAGCCAAATGACCGCGAGCGTATCATCAGCATGGCATGTATTCATCTTGTTACATGATACGCATCTCATGATTATCATGTTTGCACCTGTAACATACTTGGACATTCAATCACGTCCTGTAATACCAATTTTTTTTTTATATATGTGAAGCTGGCAAAACGATCGTGAGCATATCATGAGTGTGGCATGGAGTCATGTTGTTACATGACACGCATCTCATGACTTTCATGTTTGCACCAGTCATGTATTAATCATCAGGCATTCACGTCCCGTAATACCAAATTAGATATATGTGAAACTGACAAAACGACCACGAGTGCAGCATGTGCGTGGCATGTATTCATGATTCAAGACTTACATAACATCCATGTAATCATTTCCACATTAGAGTCTGTCACTTCTACTCGCCATGTTTCGGGTCATACCATACCAGTTTTTTAACATGTCATGCGAACAAATCTATTGCAAGAACAGCAAGACCGTGAAAGGACAGTTATGGCATTCATGACATACATATTACAATCATGTTATGACTAGTAAATTATACTGGTCTTGTAGTCATGTTATGCCATACCCAATTTGGTATCGATACTATTAACAAAATGGCCAGGAGAGCTAAAAGTCGTAGGCAGCTAGACAGATAGATAGATAGATAGATAGATAGATAGATAGATAGATAGATAGATAGATAGATAGATAGATAGATAGATAGATAGATAGAAACCCTCAAAGTCACCTAACTTCACTGAAAAAAGCTTTGCATTTAAAAGTGAATGTGAATCCAAGGAAGACATAGCTTCACTGTGGTATAATGGGGGCTTACATCGCTCCCGTCAATTGGGTACCTACTGGTGACCTTCCGAAAAGCTACTTTTCTAAAAAGTCAGACATGGCTATCGAACTTGGAGCAATCGATTGCCTCATTCACATTGGGCTATAATTGTCTTTCTGTCACCTTACAATTGGAGTTTTTTTTACAGAAAAATCCAGTGTCGCAACGCTCGATGAATCTCGCTGCTTGCCGCAATAAAGATCGGTGACGTACGTTCGATATTACTGTAACGAAGTACAGATGAATAACAAAAAACCAAAAGCGGACGTGGACCCTGGTGTGGAATGTGGGTTTCTAGCTGTCAGAAAGACGGAGACACGACAAGAAATATCGGGCCTAGTGACATTCGCGTAATGTTCTTCTGCGTGTTTCGCTGATTCCCAATACATCTTCTGCTACCTTAACCGAAAATGCTATTTAGTTTGTTTCTAAACAACGAAAAAGTGTTGCCATTGACAGCGCATATTTGATACGTTGTGCAGGCAACTTCACTTTTGGCCGATGGAAACATTGTGCCGTAATTGACGCAATACTCGACGTATTTGGCTATATGAACCTAAGCGCATTGAAAAAAAAGAACAAAAAAAAACAGGTTGATCTCACCATTAGAAAAAAATGAAAAAATGAAGCTTCCACCGAGCCACTCAATCGTTGAAACATTGAAACTGGACGATTGTTAACAGTAACCTGGTTGTTTTTATGTTGTTTCAGGGCTTAGGTGATGCCGGTTGTTTTCACAATGCTGCAATTTCGTTACTTTGCTTTAGGTAGGTGTAAGTAGGATGTTCATGCATTGATTCGCACCGCAGAAAGGTTCTAGTAAGTCCACAGACAGCCTCTGACACGACGCGAGCACGTTGTCGATGCCTTTTCTGACGCCTTGTGTTTTCTCGCTGTATGTACAGGAGGTATTCAACTCATCGTTGTCGCGTTGCTGTCATCTGTGTAGTCCTGTTCCCATTTAGCGGAATTTGTGTGCAGTGGCGATCACCCGACTTCTTTGACGCCATCCTTTCCATGATAATGTTAGCTCTTGCACCGGCCGCACAAACTACAGTGGTACATATCAGTTTGTTTGTTTCACTGTTGACTTCTCAATACTTAGAGGGGCATTGGTGAGTGGTAGGATTTACCTAAATTTGTGATGAACGTAATCTTTTATAAATATGATAGTTTTTTTGTACGGGGGGAAGATGAAACGGTTTGATACACAGGTTACAACCAGAAAATGAAGCGTGCCCGCCGTCGCAGAAGTAGGTGCAACTTTGTTCGACACTGAGAAATACAAGCTATGAATTTGTCCCGCGTTTACATGAGAATTGGTGCAATGAGATCTAACTGTCCTCCTTGTAGATTCTGCACAGTAAAGTTTGTGGGAACCATGCACACCGGCTATCCAGATATAGCGCCAGCTGCGGCGCAGTGATGGTGCACATGGCCCCCCTGCGCTCTTAGAAAGGGTCACTATGTGCGCAGTACTCGGGGAAGAGGTGCCTTGGCTGCCCGGCTGGGCGGATGCCGCCACCCGCTCTTTCCGACTATTGCTACCAGGAAATCTTTTTTACCACGTCGCTATATCGAGTTCATGGACGAACCTTGCCGTATGCAGCGTGTAGGTGAATAAGTTGTTCCTGTTTACGGTTGGGACGTAGCAAGCCCTCATCGCACAATATCGAAAGCGAAATTCTTCGTCTTGTACACACTGGTCTGACGGGGACGATAGGCATGTCGTCCAAGGGTGTTTAGGTATGGTTTGATAACCAAACGTGTACAGGCGCATTGGCTATTCAGGCCCTAAAGAGAAAAGAAGAGAAAAGCGGAAGTGACTGAACAACCAGGAGGGCTAACGAGAACTGAGCTAAGATAGCACAAGCATATACCTATAGATTAAAAGAGATCTATTGTGAGAGCAAGATGATTGTGCTGCACTACAACACCAAATGCCGCCATTTACCAGAAGAAAATCAGTGCAATGAAAACGCTGTCAAATTAAAAGAAAACTGAAAGGATGCCTCACAATTTCTGAAGTTTTTCTAAAACTTTGTGCGATATTCTGTCTGATCCTCTTACCACGTTAGCTATTGGAACAACATTAGTACGTACCCAACGTGTCAATTGTTGTCGCAGGGTTATATCTGTAAAAAAAGACAATAAGAGAGTTGTTATGTTGCCGAACTTGTTGTGTCCATGCCAGAACGTCCATTTTTCTCGCTGTTTGCACTGTTATTAGCCCGTATATAGTATTGAACGGTCCATTTCTCATGTGTTTTGTTTATTGCATTATACTTCCCCCTTAGAACACTGCATTGTTTCTATCTATCTATCTATCTATCTATCTATCTATCTATCTATCTATCTATCTATCTATCTGTCTATCTATCTATGCGCATACGTTTGTACACACTCATGAAAACCCCCTTGACATGTGATGCGAAAAATTAGAATGGGAGAGTAGGAGAACTTGATGAATATGACGCCCAGGTTATGACATGAATAATGTCACAATCTTATCGCGTACGTCGTCAAACACTTTTCAAACAACAGTGGCACACACCGTGGGTCGAGAATGTGCCGCAGTTGGTATAAATTTTATATGTACCCAGAAACAGCGAGAAAACATATGGGTAAGTTTGTTTGCTCCATAGGCGGCGTTAACCAGACAACTGCAAATAATAAATGCCAATGTGTGAGCAAGAGCATTTTACATATATTTATTGTCATTGCATGACGTGTCATTGAATAAAAAAAATGCAACACCATCACATTCCATCCACATGCCTCGCATGTTTCGCATTCCCAGGTACGTGGGAACTGCCGAATTTTTTTCTTTTTTTTCTTATTTCGAAACATAGCAGCTACGAACAGCAGCGGCACTGGCGGATAGTTGTGGCACCTAAAATAGTTGTTGTTTTCTCATAACATCTTGCACTCTAAAACAGTCAATACATAACATATTGCGCTGCAAAACAGCGAACACTCCTTTGCTTCGCTAGCAGATGTCTCGAACTTAAAGCGGCCACATTGTGAAGGTGCATAGGTGCGTCGCAGAATCTTCTACGTAACGTGAATTCACGTACTAGTTATTTGTTTACAACCGCACTCAGTCTAACAGCTTACACGCCTTGTGAGACAGAAACGAGGGCGTTTCAGGGCAAAGATATTTATATTTGCTTACGGTGGTCTCATTCAGAAGAGGATGTAATGCAAGCACCCACATTGCTTGAAGTCGATAGCATGAAGAATCGTTCTTTTGGCAGCCGGGGCTTTGTTCGCGATTGTGTCACCCAAATGTTGAAGCTTTTTTGGAGCTAACGGGATACCATTCTTCCCCAACACACTGGCCAGGTGCTCGCCGATTCCGGGAACACATGGAACCGTGAAACAGTGAGAATGTTGGCTGGAGGCATCATGGCTAGGGCCACCCTTTACAGAAGAGGGCAAGTGGAGGGAGCTCTCTCGGCCATCGCACACCGGCATACTCGGTGGATGAAACTTTCCAGTGTCAAGATGGCGTGACTAGATTTCGTTAGCACAAGTGTTAAGCTTTCGCTTCCATCTCTGCCTTTTCTGGGTCTGTATCATCTCTCTACATCTCGTTCTATGAAGGGACAGAAAGTCTGCTATTTGGAACTGCTGCACGTGTAGCTTGGCGTCCCCGAAGAAGCCACATAATTGTCGACAAAATGTTCAATAAAATCATCAGGAGTTATATTCAGATTTTGGTTTACACAATCCACAATGAATACCCTCGACATCTTATAGTGTAGGTGCTTTCTCAAAAAAAAAACAGGACAAGCACTACAATGTAGTGGAAAAAAGTATAAATGCAAAAGTATCCTTTTTCGGCTATATCACGAACCGGAAGAACGATTGGCTGGCAAGGAATGACCCCACGAGATTTTCTGGAAAGTAGGCAAGGAAGGCTTCCTGGCCGTAATGGCCCATTCGCACATTAAACCCGGTTTTCCAGAGAACACCGTCCGCTCCTACAATTTACCGAGGTCACGAGGCTGCGATATATCTCTGTGATAGGGCACGTTGTTCACGAACGGCTTCAGCAATTTAGGTCGCAGGATGTTGGCCATGACGCTTCGGTAAATTCAAGCTGACATTATATCTCAGCAATTAGAAAGCTGGGGTTGCCGGACACAACCAAGTGATGTCCCTTAATCCGGAACACTAATAAAGTTTTTGCAAAGATTTTTTTCTTGTTGAAGAGAACATCTTTCCATAAGTCATTCACTGATAAAAGAGGAAAGGAATGCGAAAGATAAAGGTCTTTATATTTCTCCAGATTTCTTTTGTCTCAAGATATCTTTATTTTGTGGCTTCGACTATTTTTTGTCGTGAACGTTTCCTTTTTCCTCGAATATATTTTTTTAACTTTTAACGATAATCACTCCACTCCAGTTCTTCGGTGATACCCTGATAACAGAGGAATTGAAAATGAAAGATAGAGGTCGTGAATTTTTTTTATTTTTTTTATATGTGAAACTTTCATTTCATTGCTGGGACTATCCACTTGTGGTCGGTGTTTCTTGTTCTCTCTCTCATATGTATATATATATATATATATATATATATATATATATATATATATATATATATATACGTTGCGAGGAAGAAAGCGCACTGGCTCCATAGTAGAAACGGAAGCGAAAAACACGACTAATGAGGAAACACTTTTATTATTCACATATGTTTCGGCTGGTGGGCCAGACTTCGTCATATATATATATATATATATATATATGTATATATATATTGAAGCCCCAGCGGCATTTCTCGGCGCCTCAGGGGCACTGCCATCAGCTTAAGCTCGTGCTTGCTGTGCTTGGCTGGACGCTGCTGACTGCTTCGCCGTCCGCGTTCTGCTCTGCAAACAAACCCCGCTACAAATGGTGGAGGTGCTGGGTTTCTATCACCCTGGAGCATCTGAACCGCATTTTACGATCCATTATGCCTACCGACGCAAGCGCGGCTCCAACTCCTCTACCGGCACCGCCTACTGTCCTCTGCGCCTGTTGTCTGCGTTTGCGAGATCCCCCTGCTTTCTCGGGCACAGAAGACAAGGACGTTGATGACTGAATTTCTATGCCTCAGGGGCATTGCCATCAGCTTAAGCTCGTGCTTGCTGTGCTTGGCTGGACGCTGCTGACTGCTTCGCCGTCTGCGTTCTGCTCTGCAAACAAACCCCGTTACAAATGGTGGAGGTGCTGGGTTTCTATCACCCTGGAGCACCTGAATCACATTTTACGATCCATTATGCCTACCGACGCAAGGGCGGCTCCAACTCCTCTACCGGCACCGCCTACTGTCTTCTGCGCCGGTTCTCTGCGTTTGCGAGATCCCCCTGCTTTCTCGGGCACAGAAGACAAGGACGTGGATGACTGAATTTTTATGTATGAGCGAGTAAGTAATCACAACAAATGGGATGACGCCGCCAAGTTGGCCTACGTCTCCTTCTGCCTGTCGGACGTGGCCAGCTGTGGTTTATAAACCACGAAGCGGAACTCCCTACGTGGTCTGTTGTCAAAACAAGCCTCACACAAATTTTTGGATGGCCCGAGGTACACAAACATCATGCCGAACAACGCTTGCATACTCGGTCCCAGCAGCTCGGTGAGAATTTCACAAGCTATATTGAGGACGTTCTGGACCTTTACAAGCGAGTCAACGAGTCGATGTCCGAATAACTTAAGATAGAGCACATCATGGAGGGCATTGAGGACGACGCTTCCCAATTGTTGCTTTCTAAGAATCCTCGCACTGTTGTAGAACTGACCGAGTTATGCCAGAGTTATGACGAGTTGCGCAGGCAACGCCTTTCCACCCGACGTCCCTCGGTGCTCCATGACTCTTTGTCCAGCCTGTCCACCCTTGGCATAGGAGAAGACCATGCCCCACTTCTTTCCAAGATCCCAGAGTTGATCCGTGCTGAGGTCACTCGTCAACTCTCTTTGATGTCCTGTGTACCCGACCAACCCCGCAGATTGACGTCTACACTCCACGACTTCGTTCAAGATCAGGTCGCACAAGTTCTTCCTCCCGCCCATTAACCGCCGCTAGTCACCGCATCTCTCACGTACGCCGAGGCAGTTGCTCGATCGACCTCGACAGCCTGCGTTCCAGCCAGCGCCTATGTATTCGCCGCCGACCTATTCACCACCGCCTATGCTGATACCACCTCACCCACAATTTTCTGCCCCCCCCCACCCCCCCAGCGGCCACTCAGCGTCTACTCCGCCCAATGTCGGACCTACGACAACCGTCTGTTATGTTTTGCTTGTGACAGTATTGGCCACGTGGCGCGTTATTGTCGTCGTCGCCAGGCTGCCCAGAAAGTTCAACGAATGCTCTCTTTCGACTCTCAGTTTTCTTCTACAACTTAAAGCCCTCATTCCTCTTCCTTTCCCTCTGATCGTCCACTCGGCCTCACCTACCGCTCCCCATCTCCACGTCGACGTTCGCCTTTCCCTATGCGTCGCCGTTCCTGGCCCACCGACCACGAAAACTAACGGCCGCAGTTCTCGAGGCACGAATTGCGTCCCCGTCGCCATGCACGATTCCCTGCCCCTGTCCAGCTAACGTCATTGAATGTCAGTCGATGGTATCGTCGTTATGGCGCTTGTCGACACCGGAGCCGCTCTATCCATCCTTTCCGCCAACGTGTGCCGCAAACTCCACAAAGTTCTGACGCCATTATCTGGCCTCTCTCTTAGAACAGCTAACGAACAAAGTGTAACACCTCTCGCAGCCTGTACCACACAAGTCGTCATCGAAGGGATTGTGTATATCGTTGAATTCGTAGTGCTGCCTTCATGTTCTCATGACATGATACTCGGCTGAGACTTCCTTGCGAATAATAATGCCGTCATTGAGTGCTGTCGCACTGAACTTGAGTTGTCTGCACTTCCTGATGTTGACGCGGTCGAAGCCTCCCTGCCGTACTATAAACTGCCTGTTTCTGACAACACCACCGCACCACCTTGCTCATCTCTGCTGGTGACTGTGTCATGTGACGCTATTTTTGATGGTGATATTCTATTTACGCCCTCTGCTCTGCTCATTCAACGCAAATGTTCTCCACTGCCCGTAGCTCTCCTTACTCTCCACCATGGTGTCACGAAGACGCTCGTGTACAATACGCTTTATGCCATGGTGAATGTCTCGGTCACGTGCATCCGATCGACGTCTGTCACATTTTTGACGCTCCGTCTAGTTTACTTTCTACGGACCTCAGCGCACTCATTTTTGATACTGTTGTTGACCAGTCACTCCTTGACGCTTTCCACCGCTTCGTCGATGTCGCAACGTCTTCTTCAGAACGAAGCTAGTTGGTCAACCTGCCGCAAAAGTTTTGCACTTTTTTGACAGCCACGCTTCTGGCCTCAGTCGCACATCAAACATCTCACAAGATTGACGCAGGAAGCCATACGCCTCTACGGCAGTGTCCCTACCGAGTCTCAGCGTCGGAGCACCGTGTTATTGACGACCAGGTGGCTGACATGCTACAGCGGGGTATTGTACAGCCTTCTAACAGTCCCTGGGCGTCAACGGTCGTTCTTGTTAGGAAAAAGGACGACTCCATTCAGTTTTGTGTCGACTACCGATGCTTAAACGAGATCATCCCTAAGGACGTTTACCGTTACCGCGAATAGACGGCGTCCTTGACTGTTTGCAGGAAGCAGAATACTTCTCTTCGCTGGATTCACGGTCTGGATACTGGCAAGTTTCTATGGAAGCATCTTACCGACCGAAAGCAGGATTTGTCACACCTGATGGATTATAAGAATTTACCGTTATGCTTTTCGGCCTTTGTAATGCTCCAGCCACTTTTGAAAGAATGATGGACACCATTTTACGTTGCCTCAAGTAGAACACTTATTTATGCTACCTCGATTACGTAGTTGTCTTTTCCACCGATTTCGACACCCATTTAAATCGTCTCGACGACGTCCCCCCACGCCTCGCCGACGGCGGCCTTCAACTCAACCTCAGTAAGTGTCGTTTTAGTGCCCGGCAGCTAACCATTCTTGGCCGCTTCTTATCGCGGGACGGCATACTTCCCGACCCCGCCAAGCTTCGAGCAGTCGCTGATTTTCCGAAGCCAAAGAACCTAAAGAAACTTGGAAGTTTTATCGGCATGTCGTCATACTTCCGACGCTTTATTCAAAATTTTGCTTCCATATATGCGCCCCTTGTGGACCTTCTTAGCGGCGACAAAGCCCTTTCCACCTGGTCACCAGCATGCGACGATGTGTTCACCAAATTACGCCGCCTGCTAACTTCACCACCCCTCATCCGCCACTATGATCCTGCCGCTCCCACGGAGGTTCATACTGCAACCAGCGGTGTTGGACTTGGCGCTGTGCTCGAGCAACGAAAGGCAGGGTTTGATGAATATTTCGTCGCCAACGCAACCCTAACTCTGACGAAAGCCGAGACTAACAACTCCGTGAAC
The DNA here is from genome assembly GCF_043290135.1 of Rhipicephalus microplus. NCBI lineage: Eukaryota > Metazoa > Arthropoda > Arachnida > Ixodida > Ixodidae > Rhipicephalus > Rhipicephalus microplus. The sequence goes on from NC_134700.1 coordinate 133,433,952, forward strand.
GAGAAAGAATGTTTAGCTATTATTAGGGCCCTTGGAAAATTCCACCCCTACCTGTATGGTCACGCATTCGACGTCGTCACTGACCATCACGCCCTTTGTTGGCTATCCACACCTAAAGACCCTGCCGCACGACTTGCTCGCTGGGCGCTCGAACTTCAGGAGTACGACATCCGCGCTATTTACAGATCCGGTCGTAAGCACACGGACGCCGACGCCCTTTCTCGCTCACCCATATCAGATGAAAGTGTTTGCCTCTTTTCCCTTGAGCCTGCTCTTGCGTCATCCACCTTGCGCAACATGATGGTGGAACAACGAAGGAATCCCTGGATAAGTGGCCTCAGAAGCATTCTTTTTGATCCTCGCAATCCATCGCCGTCTCGCGCTGTCCGCCGCCAGACTAGCAACTTTTGGCTAAGGGATGATCTTCGTTATCGACGCCACTGCCTTTCCGACGGTCGCAAGTGTCTCCTTGTGATACCCCGCCATCATCGAGCTGTTATCTGTGAAGCTTTTAACGCTGACCCACAGTGCGCCCATGCAGGCCTCTTCAAGACATACGCCAGGCTTTGACTCAGATTTTATTGGCGTGGCATGTATAACTACGTGTGAAAATTCATTAGCTCGTTTGCTCAGTGCCAAGGACGAAAGTTAGCTCCCGGGCAAGTCTACCCATCACAAACTCTTCTTTGTCCTAGTCGACTATTTGATCGCGTCGGCATTGACATTTACAGACCACTACCATCAACTCTAGCTGGTAATCGCTGGATTATTGTTGCGATAGACCATCTGACAAGCTATGCCGAAACAGCCGCGCTACCGACTGCCACAGCCCCTGACATTGGAACGTTTCTGTTGCAACGTTTCGTTCTGCATCATGGTGCCCCTCGCGAGCTCTTAAGTGACAGAGGCCGTGCCTTCCTTTCTGACGCCTTGAAGGCATTACTCAACGAATGCCGAATCGTGCACCTAACAAGTACAGCATACCATCCTCAAACGAAAGGCATGACGGAGCGCTTCAACCATACTCTTGGCAATATGCTGTCGATGTACCTTGCCTCTAATCATTCAAATTGGGACCAAGTTCTCCCATTCGTCACCTACGCGTATAATACTGCCGTGCAAGCTACTACTGGGTTTTTGCCGTACCTTCTTATACGGACGAGAACCTTCCAATACAGTAGACACCATTCTTACATATAAACCTGATGAGTCTGAAAGTACAACTCTGTCCGAAGCTGCCCGACATGCTGAAGAATGCCGCCAGCTTGCCCACTCTTTTTCTACCGAGGACCAGTGGCAGCAGCAATCTCGCCAGCCTGGGGACCATTCAGCTCCAAACTTTCCACCTGGTTCATTGGTGTGGCTTCGGGCACCTGCTACCACACCTGGCTGCTCCGCCAAACTTCCTCCCAAATACCTCGGGGCATACTGCGTTGTAGAGCAAACGTCACTCGTCAACTATATTGTGGAGGCCATCATTCCATCCACAGACCTACGCTACCGCGGCCGCGGCACTGTCCACGTCTCTCGCCTTGAGCCATACTATGACCATACTATGAGTCGTTTCTTCTCCCTAACCCGCCCGGATGGCACCTTTTTCTGCGGAGTACAATTTTAGTGAAGAAAAGGAGCTTCAGCGGCATTCTCGGCACCTCAGTGTGTTACGAAGGGTGTTTTCTTTTTTTCTAAGTTTACGCTCTCTATTAGCGCTTTACTGGAGAGGTGTTCACGCTGCTCTCGAATGAGCGTTTCTCGATGAAACCTCGACAGCTCACACCAACTCTCCGCTACAGGCGAGAGTGTTGCACCCCCCTCGCTCTGACTCAATGGCTCCATGTTGTCTCCTTCTGCTACGAAAACCGCGCCAGTCGCTTCGGCGACGGGCCGCTCGAGTGACTGCTCACATGACCCACAGGGAGAATTTCCTTTCTGAGGTTCCCTCGACTCGCTGCCAAGGTCACTCGATGCTTTACCACATTGAAGAAGATCAAGCTCCTGCAAAAGCTTCCGCGCTTGCGATCGCGTGAGGGCCGTGTACGCTAAGTTGGAGAAGAACGATATACCCTGCTCTTTGAGAAGCTGCTCTGAGTTGTTAGAGAAAAGATAAGGTAAACGATCGGTAAGCGTGGCCGCTTCGCACCGCTTCGGTGCGAAGCTTACCGAACGGGCCTTCAATGACAACCGTAGCGATAGGTAAGCAAGCACCCTGCTCTACGCTACTTGCCTGAACCCCGCGCATTCTCCTGTTAAGTCATCCGGAGACACCAATGAAGAATTGAGAACGTCCTTCATTGCCGCTGAGTCTCGGAGTGCTCGACACGTTTTCCCATTCACACTAATTTCTTGGAGATACGGCTCTAACAACCACATGTTCTTTTCCGATTCTCGGATTGTTGCGAAAGCAAACTTTTGCTTAGAATTTATCGCGATGTGCCCTTCCTTTTTGCAGTTGTAGCAGATTAGCGGCTTCCGTGATTAAAACGCCCGTGTGGTATCATTGCGTTGTTTAGGAACCGCATTCGATTTCTCCGCTTCCGTTAGCCCTTCCCCTACAGTGTCCTTCGTAAGAGACGGGTCCTTCTTGAAATTACGGTGCGGAGCGCGTTTTCGTTGATCAGGTTTCTTTGAAAAGCCCTCTTTCCTTTCATTCTGTTTAACGCGCACTGCTCTGCTATGCAACTTTCGGCGAGTATAATACTCCTCAGCTAACTCTGCTGCCTTTTTAGCTGCTCTTCACCAAGTTTGTCCTGCAGCGAAAGCTTGACATCCTCCTCGATGCAGCGGTAGAATTGCTCCAATGCAATGCATTCCACCACTTTATCCAGATCGTCATAAACACCTTCCCCCTTGAGCCTTTCAGTTAAATCGGCTTTAAGACGAAATGCGAAGTCAACGTGTGACTCATTCGCCTTTTTAGCATACCAGAACCTACGCCTGAAAGCCTTGGGTGACAACTTATAACATCTCAAGAGCACTTTCATAACCTCGTCACAGCTCTCAAACGCTTCCCTCGACAAGCAAGTTATCACGTCGGACACTTCGCCGGGAAGAAGAGCTAACAGATTCCACGCCCAAAGAGACCACTCCAAAGCATTTCGCTCGCAGACGTGTTCAAACTTTACGAGATACTTCGCCATGTCCTCACTTACTACGAACGGTGGCAGTTGGTCCCGAATTCTATAACCGCTGACCTGAACTGTCGGAGAAGCTACGCTAGGCGCCTGCGAATACCGGAGGATTTCCAATTCTATTCGTTTCAACTCGAGGCGCTCCTGTCTCTCGGCCTCCTCACGCTCGCGACGTTCACGCCTTTCAGCTTCTTGGCGTTCGCGAACTTCTCGCCTTTCAGCTTCTTCACGTTCGCGAACTTCTACTTCTCGCCTTTCAGCCTCCTCGCGGCGTGCTTTGATATCCGCCAAGGCCTTATCGACTTCCTCAGCCGACACTCCTTCATTCTTCATGATCTCAAAGATCGCTTGCTTTCGTTTCGCACGGCCCAAAGTAAGGCCAAGTTCCTCACAAATTTCGATGAGTTCCTTCACTTTAAGTTTCTCCATCGTTCACACTTGCCTCCTGCTGGTTGCCCCTGTTAAGAATCTACTTGCCGTACCCACTATAAGTCTACTAGCAAGACGCGCAAGCAATTTTTAACACTGCCGTGTTTACGACCTCCGCATTACCTTTGGTTTCAAAGCGCTTCGACTTTGCTTGAAAGGATCAAAGCTCACTCACCAATGCTTTACACAGCCCTTCTCTAAACTACTATAGCCTGAGCTAGAGTAGTCTGGTGAATTGAGTGGAAAACATCAGGCACTCACCACATCGATGTCGCTGACGCTGGCCGATCTCGCAGCTGCCAACCACTGCTACGAACCGCGCCTCCGACGACGTTACGAAGAGCGCCACGAATCTCGCCGCTGCCACCAATGTTACGAAAGACGGGGACGTCAACACGGTCCCGAAGGCGCCACTGCTCCGATCTCCGCCGGCACGGTCACCAGCCGTTTGGTAGCCTAGGTTTCTCAGCTCGCGACTGCTTCTGCGCAGGGCTGATAGACGAGCGAACGAGACGACGGTGAGTTAAAGCAAGGTTTATGTATAGCATAGAAATAGAGGCGTTACAAGTTCGGCACTGGGGCCGACAGTTTAAGAGACTCGAAGAGCGGAGCTCTCTTCTCTGACACATAGGTCTACTGCTCGCGACGCGCCGCAGGGATTTTTTATATGCACCGGATGGATTCTTTGAGTAACAAAATGTCCAACCAGAAGCGCCAATGGCCGTGACGTTAGAATCCTCCAATGGGGCTCGCCGCTAGGCCGCGTCATTCTCATCGAATCCGGAGCCGCTGCGCGTGGTTGCAGCCAAGGACGAGGGACGTCACCACGCACTGCGTAAGACTCGCCAGACAGGAAGGCGCCAATTGCTTCGATGGGCTTGTGGGCTGAGGGGCTCGCTGTGCGTTGCGCGACAGAAAGGCGCCGCCTCGTGATGACGCCGTTGAGTTGTTCGCGTCAGGCGGGCTCGCGTGCTGGCCTTGACACAGATTGCCTTTTTCAGAGGCATGGACGTTCGGTGTGGACTCGCAGGCATAACAAGGTGCATCACCATCAGCTTAAGCTCGTGCTTGCTGCGCTTGGCCGGATGCTGCTGACTGCTTCGCCTTCTCCGTTCTGCTCTGCAAATAAACCCCGTAACAATATATATATATATATATATGTATATATATATATATATATATATATATATATATATATATATATATATAAATATATATATATATATATATATATATGTATATATATATATATATATAATTATTTATTCAAATACCGCAGGGCAGACGTGACGTCCCTGTGGCTATAACCGAACTTAATGCTGGCAAACGATAAAATTAGTGCCATATATATATAATAAACGATCATAACTTATCTCCAGTTTCCAGTTCTGCCAACGTGGCCATTGAAGCTATAGTGAAAGCAGAGACGTATATATATATATATATATATATATATATATATATATATATAGATATATATATATACATATATATATTTATTAAACGATCATCACCTGTCTCCAGTTATCCCAATGTGACCATTGAAGCTATAGTGGAAGCAGAGACCTCTTGGTTTCCGAAAATAACCTCTAACGAGGCCTAATCGAGTATGATAAGTGAAAAAGAATGGTACGGAAATCACTCATGTGGCTAAAATTGTTGCTTGTGCATTTTGCTACGAAATATTGGAGGAAAATGGCGCGAAAGACGAAGGACCACGCAAAGTAGGCTTCTTACAAGAGCGCATTTAATTCCCCTCTAGAGAACTCAAGAAGGTTGAAATTTCTAAAGACCTCAGTGAGGGCGTCTCGCATAATCATATGGTATTTAGGCACGTTAAATCTCAACAAGTAGTTGATTAGTAATATTATGTACAGCACTGTTGTATACATCTTCCCTTGCCTGGTATTTAGTCTTTCTTGCTATTTCCTTTGAATTCGATCATGTGGGCAATTGATCAGCGTTACTTGATGTAGGGACGGGACAGGAATTTTTGTGATAATTCGTGCTTTGTGGTCACGTGGATATTCGTTATGTATTTGAACGCACGTGACTCTTGACTTGATGCTATAGCATTTTGAATCACATAGCTACTCGTTACGGGCGTTTGGTCTCTTGGCTAGTTCTTATGCGATGATGATGATGAAATAAACATTTATTTTTTGAAACAGAGCTCCCGAGTTCATGATCTCAGGGTCACCATAGGTGGGAGGGTCCCTTATTCCAGGAATCTTCTGGCCACAATCACCTCCCGGGCCCTGGTGACTGGTTCTAGTTTGTCGTCTTGGTCACGGCAATCTTGGCCTCTCACGTCTTGGCTAGGCGGTGGATACGTGCAGTCGTTGCAGGCTTGATTTTGGTATCTTTGTTGCGACACGGGCACTCGAGTAGTACGTGTGCCAATGTGTCTGGTACGCCGCATATCGGGCAGTTATAGGCACAAAGCATCGGATACACTCTATGCACTAAAGTGCAATGTGTTTAGTTGTTAGTTTGAAGTCTTCGAAATGCAGTGGCCTCTTTTTTAGTCAGCTTAGAGTGAGGTGGCGGCTACACTCTGCGAGCTAGACTACAGTGTTGTAGGATGGCATTGTATGTCGTTGGTACGGTCTTCACCACTTCTACAGCGCTGGTTAACCACCGGTCAAGTGAGGCGCGGAGAAAGGCCCGGCTGACGTCACCGTGGGTCGCGGCGTGAGCCGATTCATTTTCCTCGAGCCTCTCGTGCTCATCACCCGTACCACGCAGGCGTGAGGAAGCGGAGTTCAGCTCGTTCTCACAGTTTTGAGAGCTTCGGGGGAGATTCAGCCTCGCGTGTAATTGCGGACAGCGAAAATTTGTGAAAACGACAACCGTGTCCTTACCAGTCGTAGCGGCAAGGGCGATCGCTGCTTCCTCGGCAGACTCAAAGCTCCACACCCGGATGGTGGCGGATGCCAGCTTTTGCCCTTCTGCGTCGAGCACACTTAAAGTGTAGGCGTTTTTGCTCGGGTATTTAGCCGCGTTGAAGTAGCGAGTGTCTGAATCATGCTGCTGTCATTTGTGGTAGGTGCCGACTCGGGCAATTCGTCTTTACCGATGTTACTCGGGATGCATGTTACATGGTACTTGGGTGACGCTGAATGCTTCTTGCAGGTATGGCGACATCTTCTCTTTGCGGTCCAGATGTAGTGTTCGCGGTAGCCCAAGCGCTTAAGCACCGATCTGCCCATCGACGCAAGCTTAAGTTTCTCGTGTTGGCTGGTTCATTGGGCTTCGACCAGCTCTTGCAGGTGAAGTGTATACCCGTTCTTAGGAACCTGGTAGTCGACGCCATTGGAGCTATTTCTACGGCGAGCTTCGTAGCTTTGTGGATGAGCACATTCAGTTTTTCGGCATCAGATGTCTTGAGAGCCAGGTACGAATCTCCATAGGTGAATCGGCTGGTTAGAAGCGCCTGCACAACATTTAGGATATTGGTTTCCTTCAGGCCACTGCGTCGGTTTGCGACTCTACTTACGAGATGTGTGAGCTAAAAGACGTTTTGTTGAAGTATAGGAAGTGTGGCTGCCCCTCATCTGTCGTGGTGCAGGTGCAAGCCGAGCACGGGAAGCAAGGTGACATTCGGTATTAGGCCCCGTGGAGTATGGTGCGTGGGTCTGGCGCTTCGCAGGTTTGGGTTTTTCCACGCGTGTGGGCCTTGAGTACCAGTCATTCCGTTTTCTCGGGTGCACAATGAAGGCCGCAGCTTTTTAGGTAGCTCTCGATGACATTGACCGCCTCCTGAAGGCAGCTTTCTTGCTCTCAAGTGCTCTTGCCTGACGTCCACAGCGTAATATCGGCCGCGTAGATGGCGTGACGTAGGCCTCGTATTTTTTTGAGAAGCCGGGGGATCTTAAGGAGTGCCACGATAAAAAAGAGTGGTGACACAACAGAGCCTTGAGGAGTACCCTTGTTCGGTCGCTCATAGTTTTCGCTCCGTATGTTGTATATTTTCACCATGGATATAGGAGAGGTAAAGGAGCTTCGAATATAGCCATAAATCTTGAAACCGCAGCCGGTATCTTCGAGATTTTGTAGTATTGCTTTATGGTTAGCATTGTCGAAGGCACTCTTGACTTCAATGGCAAGAAGGGACGACTTGCTATTCCTGCTAAAGTGATCAACTAGATCTTCTTTGAGCAGTAAGAGGATGTCTTCCGTAGAAAGCAGCTGGCGGAAGCCGAACATGGTGTCTGGGAACTACCAGTTGTCCTCAAGGTGCGACGTGAGACGGTCATGTTTCAAATGCTCAAACAGATTGCCAATGCATGAAGTCAGAGAAATGAGTCTAACGTTGTGAACAGCCATTGATTGATTGATTGATATGTGGGGTTTAACGTCCCAAAACCACTATATGATTATGAGAGACGCCGTAGTGGAGGGCTCCGGAAATTTAGATCACCTGGGGTTCTTTAACGTGCACCCAAATCTGAGCACACGGGCCTACAACATTTCCGCCTCCATCGAAAATGCAGCCGCCGCAGCCGGGATTCGAACCCGCGCCCTGCGGGTCAGCAGCCGAGTACCTTAGCCACTAGACCACCGCGGCGGGGCAGGTTGTGAACAGCCATAGACATGTTGGGCTTAGGTATGTTGATAGCCTCTGAATGCTTCTACGCTGATAAAAGCTCTCCTTTGTCCCAGCAGTCATTGTAGTAAATGTAGGAGCGCAGTCATAGCCTGATTGAGTAGCTGTTGATTGATTTGTGGGGTTGAACGTCCCAAAACCACCATTTGATTATGAGAGCCGCCGTAGTGGAGGGCTCCGGAAATTTTGACCACCTGTGGTTCTTTAACGTGCACCCAAATCTGAGTACACGGGCCTCTAACACTTTCGGCTCCATCGGAAATGCAGCCGCCGCAGCCGGGAATCGAACCCGCGACCTGCGGGTAAGCAGCCGAGTACCTTAGCCACTAGACCACCGCGGCGGGGCGATTGATTGAGTAGCTGTCGGAGGTGTTGTTGACTATACTGTCTTTGCCTGGACTCGTGTTTCTTGTCAGCTCAGGAAGAGCTGTTTGATGCTCTGCTGGTGTGGAGGGCCTGTCAAGGTCGGAGTTGGTCACGCCTCCGTATTCTTAGTGTGGCGGTGGCATTGCCGCTGACTGGACAGGACCACGCAGCTTGTTGCATAGCTCGTGCAGTAGGTCTTCCTCCGAGCCGTCATAAGTGTGTGTTAGTTAACGTACTCGTTGCCGCTGCTGCGTCTCGGTGGTGTGGTCACGAGAAGAGTCCGCAACAGGCACCACGTCTTCTTGGTGCTGAGCATACCCTGCAGCTTATCGCAGAAGTCGCACCAGTTGTGTCCCGCTAGGAGTTCAGCATGCTGTTAGCCTCTTCTTTCAATGAGGAAATTCTCTTCCTGAGTTTCTTGTTCAGTTTTTGCCTCTCCCATCTTTCCAGTAAGGCTTGTCTGGCCTCCCAGAGGAGGAGTAAGTGGGAATCTACTGCCGGATTGTCCTCGTTAAGTTGAATTGCTTTGTTGCACCGTTAGTGTTATCCAGAAACTTTGCGAGCCAGGCGTCTAAGTACGCTATTGCGATGTCAGGATTGAGCTAGTCTCAGAAGGCGTTCCAATTTATCAGTGTTGTTGTGCCTGTTTTTGTACGTCGTTGGTGATATTTGAGTTCGAGTTGAATCATGTAGGGATCACTACCAGCCGTCTCGGGGAGACATGTTCATTCCATCTTCTTGACGTCTCTTGTAAAAGTGATATGGGGAGTGGCATCTCTCAAGACACTGTTTCCCACTCTCGTGGGTTGGAGCGGAATATTCAACAATATGAGGCCGTGCTAATGAGCGGAGTCGCGGACTCGCACCTTTCTAGGTGGTGATTGCATAGCTCCAAGCTGTTTGAGGCACTTTGAAGTCCCCTATGACCACTAACCGGTGACCTTTTGTGCCTTTTCTGAGTAAGCGGATGAAGTATTCGTAGTTCCTGAGCTGATCTCGTGGTGGCCTGTACACGTTAGCTGACCCACTAGAGGCTGGTCTACCTGGCAACCTCTGTTTTTTCATAAATCTTTACTACTACTTGTATTACTAGATGATAGTGACGTAGAGGCTTTGTTGCTTTTTTCATTTCGCTATGAATTCCACGAAGGACTGTTCAACTGTAGTGTCATCTATAAAGTGTGTTTGGGCTGCAACAGTTTTTTTGAGTAGAATGGCAGTTCATAGAATCAGGGCGAAGGTGTAGTATCCTGTGAGACGCACTTTTTCAGTATTGTTATCTTGTAGAGCAATGAGGTCAGGTTGATTTACTTTGATAAATTCTTACAGATTTGCCAGTCGGTGTCTGTATGATTGACAGTTCCGCTGCCAAAAGTGAAAAGTTGGTTACATAGCAGAAATCCTATTCTTAGAGCCCGCCATCTTCGTGAATATCTTGTACGTTTACCTGCTCGCCTTCGGGAGAGAAGAAGTGAGAAACTTTTTTTCTCAGTGCGTGTGGCTTTTTCTGCCATGGCAGTCTTCAAGTTCCGCGTGACTAATGCAGCTATTCTTGACAAGGGTCATAAAGTTGGTTAGGTGTGACTTGATATCATTGTGTTATGGTGTAATGTGGGTCCAGGATTCTGAATAAATCAACCGTCAGTCAGGTGACTCTGTACCCTCAACACAGACTTTAACACAACCGATAACTCTTACAATTCACACACAACACACTATAGCGTTCCTTATTTACATGCCAAACGTCCTACGCGCCTCGGCACACGAACTGTCCTATTTGCCGTTATGACTGTTGCCGCTGCGGCGAGGTCGGTCGTCACCGGTGTTTCTTGTGCAGTCACGCTGCCTTGACCGTGGTGAGGTGGTAGTGGTGGTGACGGTGGTGCTGCAGGCCGGTAGATCACCAGGCCACTGCAGTGCAGGTTAATGGCCCGTCGCCAACATGAGCCGTGGACGCCTCGTGCCACCACTCGGGCCCCAGGACCTCAGGCCACGAACAGACTATGCTGCTGGTCCCCGTGTCAGCGCCGGCCACAGAGCGGAAAGCCAGCTCACCAGGTCCGCAAGGCTGCCGGACAACTGGTTGAGTGACGCAGCCCGAAGCAGGAAGCCAGCTCACCAGGTCCGCAATGCTGCCGCACGCCTGGTTATGCGATGTCGCGACCCGAACCGCCGACCAGCAGCTGCCGTTCGAACTGTGTCACGCTCCAACTGCCCGAGCCGCACGCCCCGCTCGCAGTGCCGTTCCCTCTTCGCCCCGTCACGGGCCACACAATCCACATCATCACACCACCCCCCCACTTAAGATAGTTGTCAGCAATTATTCCACTCCACGCCAGGTGGTGAGTAGGCAAAAGTGCAGGCGCGTTTGTAAAGAGAGAACAAGTTCACACGAATCCGACTGGTTGTGATCCACACAGCACGTATTGAAAAAAAACACACATGAAAAATACACAAGTGGAGAAAGATTAGAGCAATTCAGATGCGACTTTAGTAGTCCGCTCCTACATTGTCTGAGCCTTTTATGTATTCTACGGTAAAGCTGTACTCTTGCATTGGTAAGCTCCATCGTAACACTCGATTGTTGACGTGTTTGGCTGACTGCAAGTACCGGAGTGGCTGGTGGTCACACTGAATAATGAAGGGTTTGCCGCATAAGTAAATGCGGAACTTCTGAACAGCCCACACGAGCGCTAAGCATTCACGCTCTATTGTGGAGTAGCGGGCCTCTCTAGGCAGCAGATTGCGACTAGCATAAGCAACCGGATGTAAAATATCGTCCCCACTGTTTTGCAGAAGCACTGCGCCGATGCTTGTGCTTGAGGCATCAGTACGGAGCACGAAAGGCTTCGAAAGATCCGGTGTTTGCAGTATGGGACTTGCGGCGAGCTTGTCTTTCAGCACGGTGAATGCTTTTTCTTGCGTCGGTCCCCACGATACGATGTGATGTTGGCCTTTCTTGGTAAGGTCAGTCAAGGGCTTGGAAATCTCTGCGCAGTTCGGAATGAACTGCCTGTAATAGCCCGTAAGACCGAGAAAGGGTTGTACAGCTTTCTTCGTCGTGGGGCGCTTGGCCGCTAGGATCTTGTCCAGCGTTTTCAGCATTGGTTCTACCTTCGCCTCGCCAATGCGATGTCCGAGGAATGTAATGGTACGCTCTCCGATCTCACACTTGCTCGGTTTGATTGTGAGGTTCGCATTGCGGATTCTTTCGAAGACAAGTCGTAAGGCTTCCATATGTTCATGCCATGTGCTAGTAGCGATGACCACATCGTCAAAATAATGATGCACATTCGGCAAATCGCCTAGAATTCTCCTCATAAGGCGTGCAAATATCGCTGGGGCAGTCTTAATCCCAAAAGACATGTATTTGAAGTAGTAGAGCCCCGACATGCTTGAAAATGCCGTCTTTTTACGACTGTCTGGAGCCATGGGCACTTGCCAATAGCCCTTCGTGAAATCGAATTTCGAGAAATATTTCTGTTTCCCCACAAGAGCTAGAACAACATCAATTCTCGGAATTGGCTCACTGTCGAAAACCAAGGTCTTGTTCAGCTCCCTAACTTCAATGCACAACCGTGTGGTGTTGTCGGGCTTCTTGACGACAACGATCGGCGCATGATATGGCGACTTTGATTTCTCGATTATGCCCATTCGAAGCATCTCCTGTACCTCTTTTTCGACGTTCTCACGCAGCGCTAGAGGAATCGGGTACTGAAGCACGTGAACCGGCTTTTTGATGACGAGGTCAAGGGAGCATTCGAGAAGTTGTGTCTTGCCGGGAAGGTCCGAAAATATGTCGGCAAACTCTTCGCACAATTGTCGAACTTGTTGAAGTTGGTCTGTCTGCAGTTTGGGCGATATCTTGACGTCTGATGCCGTTTGTGTTTGGCATAGACTGAGAGAGGGGATGGTATCCTCAGAGTCGTTGCTCTCACTGTTCGCCTCTTCCCCAGGTGTTGCACTTGTAGTATTCACTTCAGCACCTGATGAGGAGACGTTATTTCTCTTTCCTCATACTTCTTCAGCATATTCACGTGGAAGACCTTGATGCTCTGCCCTAAGTCAATTGCATAATCAACATCATTCTTGGCTTCAGCAACTTTAAACGGGCCCTTCCACTGCATGAGAAGCTTATTGGTGTCTGTAGGAAGGAGAATTAAAACCTTGTCACCGGGCCGTAGCCTTCTGTGGCGGGTCTTACGGTCGTAATAAAGCTTTTGCTTTTCACGTGCTTTACCAAGCTCTTCATGAGCGAGGTTGCAGGTGTGTTCGAGTCGGTTTTGAAGGTCCACAAGGTAAGTGTACGTTGTTCGCACTTCATCCTCAATGTTCTCGTTCGTCCACAGCTCTCTTAAAACACTCAAAGGTCCACGCACATGTCTGCCATAGATTAACTCAAATGGTGAAAAGCCCAAGCTGGCTTGCGGTACTTCGCGATAAGCGAAGAGAAGAGGAGCAATGTAGCGATCCCATGACCGCGGCTTCTCCTGACACACCCTTTTGAGCATGACCTTCAGCGTACCGTTGAATTTTTCGACCAATCCATTGACCATGGCATGATATGAGGTGGTACGAAAAAAGTTTACAGTTAGTAGTCGGCCCACTTCTTTCATGAGTTCCGACGTGAAACTTCTACCTTGATCGGTAACCACTTCTCGAGGCAGGCCCACTCGGGAAAATATTTCAAGGAGGGCTTCTGCACTACCGACAGCGTCGATGCTGGGTAGGGCTACTGAGTCAGGATAGCGAGTAGTGAAGTCAATGAGGGTAAGCACATAGCGGTTTCCCTTATCTCATCGAGGAGATAACGGTCCGATCAGGTCAATGGCGACTCTTTGGAATGGTGTCCGTATGAGAGGCATGTTGCCCAACGGAGCGACTCCGACTTTCCCTTTCGGCGTTGTCCTCTGGCAGACGTCGCACGACTTGACAAACCGTCTGATTTCTTCATGCATACCTGGCCAGTAAAAATCCCCAAGGATACGGTCTGTGGTACGTCGCACGCCTTGGTGACCAGCCATAATGCCCTCGTGTGCAACCTTCAAAATGTGTTGTCGAAGTGTCCTTGGCACGACTACTTGCTTAACGGTCCTTCCCGTAGAAAGGCGGTAATGTCGATGCAGTAGACCAGCCTCTTCAGAAAAGTGGTACGTCGTGTCTTTATTGGAGTGAAACTCCTTCCCAATCTTGCTGAAGCAACTCTTCAGACTTGGGTCGTCTTTTTGGCTCTCAGTTAGCTGCACTCTGGTCACTTCTAGCGAACCAACTAGCGGAATCTTCATCATACTCTCCGTCTTCCCCTGCGTCCGGACGACGGCAGAAAGCAAGGTTGACTTTTCCCAGCATGCCGGGATTTCGCTCGAACAAGTCAATTTAGGGAACAGGGCGTCAGAGTACTCCCAGGTAGTACCTGGCTCCTGTGGTCCTTTTACTCCTGGAATATTGCCGAGCACGAGGTCGTACAAAGGGTTAGTCATGCATAAAGCGTTTACATCACCAACGAAGTAGGGCGTGTGTATCTGTATGTTTGCTTCCGGTAGTTACTTGGCCTTTCCATCCAAAAGCATAACTCTTGCCGTCTTCCCGGTCAGGCATCGATCCGGCACAAACTCGCGTCGGACGATGGTCGTGTTGCTCCCTGTGTCTCGTAAGACACGTGCGCGTTGTCCAAGCACCCGTTCTTCGACCACTGGCATGTTGTCGACTAAGAACATAGGTTGGTTCTCGCACTTCTTGGGGCATTCAGCAGCGCATGTCTCATCCTTGGACTTGGCCATAGGGAAGTAATCCTGTTTTTACTGTTCTATCATGGCACAAGACACCGACTTGTCTTTGCTCTGATCCTTGCAATCGGTGGCTTTGTGGCCAAGCCGCCCACATGTTTTGCATTTCACAGACTCTTTCGGAACCGCACGACAATCCGGAGCGCTATGTCCTTCGCGGTGACACAGAAAGCAACTCGGCTGTTTGTACTGTGACATAGCACCGGGTTTATTTGGTTCCTTTGTATCATCTGCAATTTCACCAATGTTATTGACTCCCTGTGCTTCAAAAAAGCGGTCGGTGCACCCTGAAAGAGATGTAAGGGTTTTGCATTCCTCTCTTTCAGGAAGATGGCCAGCTTCGGATTACAGCAACGCAAGAATTGTTCGGCTATAACATGGTCACGAAGACCCTCGAATGTTTTGGGCACATCAGCCATCTCAATCCAGTTATCAAAATAGCTCGAGATCCTTGCTGCTAGTTGTTTTCCTGTTTCGCCTTCTTCAGGCCGGGCTTTCCGATATTTGTCTTTATATCCTTGTGCCGTGAATCTGAAGCGCTGAAGTAGGGCTTTTTTCACTTTATCATAGTCGAGGGCCTCGTCAGCAGTCATTCGACCAATGACAGTGAGTGCCTCACCAGTTAAGCACATGCTTACGGCTACTCACCATTTATCTCTTGGCCATTCTTGCCCAGTAGCCACGCGTTCAAACCTCTGCAAATACGCGTGCAGGTGATCGCGTCGCTCGTCAAATAGCGGTAGTAACTTCTGCGGATTCAGGCATGACGGGTTTGCCGATGGGGCGAGTGCTGCCGCCGCAGATGGCTGACTTTGAGCACTTTCCTGAAGACGGAGCTTCAGTTGAAGGATTTGCAGCTGCCTTTCGTCTGCTAACCATTGCCTCTCGTCCACTAACCGTTGTCTCTCGGCTGCTTCTTTGGCCTCTTCTCTCTCAGCTGCGCGCTCATCTCTCTGCCTAACTTGCTCTCGCTCAATCCATTCGCGAAGTTCCGCACCAGACAAGCCTAACTAAACTGCTACAGCCGCTAACTTATCGAGATCCATGTCTCTCGTCTTGTGCTGCGTGCACACACCTGACTGGTGATTTTCGCGTTCGAGATGTAACTGGCGGGATCCTGGCAGGCTCGCCAAGTTTGTTATGGTGTAATGCGGGCCCAGGATCCGGAATAAATCAACCGGCAGTCAGGTGACTCTGTACACTCAACACAGACTTTAACACAACCGATAACTCTTACAATTCACACACAACACACTATAGCGTTCCTTATTTACATGCCAAACGTCCTACGCGCCTCGGCACACGAACTGTCCTACTCGCCGTTATGACTTTTGCCGCTGCGGTGAGGTCGGTCGTCACCGGTGTTCCTTGTGCAGTCACGCTGCCTTGACCGTGGTGAGGTGGTGGTGGTGGTGATGGTGGTGCTGCAGGACGGTATATCACCAGGCCACTGCAGTGCAGGTTAATGGCCCGTCGCCAACATAAGCCCCGGCCACCTCGTGCCACCACTTGGGCACCAGGACCTCAGGCCACGAACAGACTATGCTGCTGGTCCCCGTGTCAGCGCCGGCCACAAAGCGGGAAGCCAGCTCACCAGGTCCGCAAGGCTGCCGGACACTTGGTTGAGTGACGCAGCCCGAAGCAGGAAGCCAGCTCACCAGGTCCGCAAGGCTGCCGGACACCTGGTTGAGTGACGCAGCCCGAAGCAGGAAGCCAGCTCACCAGGTCCGCAAGGCTGCCGGACGCCTGGTTAAGCGATGTCGCGACCCGAATCGCCGACCAGCAGCTGCCGTTCGAACTGTGTCACGCTCCAACTGCCCGAGCCGCACGCCCCGCTCGCGCTTCCTTTTCCTCGTCTTCGCCTCCAAGGCGTACCGCAGAGCAGAACTGCCGTTCCCTCTTCGCCCCGTCACGGGCCACACAATCCAGATCATCACACGTTGATTTGGGCTGAATGAATTTCCATCCTATGGCTGAGCGTCGTGAACATGTCGCCTATTCGGGGTGTGATGGGCTCCAACGCCACGACGAGTGCTTCGAGCGTCAACTCGACTGCTGCTGTGCGTTATGGCTCTACTGTCGCCGTGAGCGGTGAGGCGACAAAGGCGGCGACTTTTGTTTCTATAATGGAGAGTACTTTGCACTCCACGACAGCTTCAATATCTGGTGTGCTGAGTTTCAAGGCCAGTTGTTTAGCTTGGTGCTGTTCTTCGAATTGTCGACGGAGCCTATTTATGCTTGCATTCTGCTTCTTTATGATATTTTTTGTTCTTGGCATAGTTTTGCGAGTTTATCGACAAATGCAGCTTGTCTTTAGAGCTTTTTGTTGATTCAAAACAATTTTTTTTTCAAAATTCTTGAATGCAGCAGAATCAGCAGATGAGCAACCTGGAGCGTTCTTGTTGTTCAGCGAAGTCGAATCTACGTGTGTTGCATCAGCATAGCTGAGGTGCTGGGTGCAGAGTGAGCGGGATTTTGTGCGCGACCTGGAGCGCGATCGCAGAGTAGACCTAGACTTGTTTCCGCCGCGCTTGTCGTGCAGTGTGCCGCTGAAGCTGCGAGATGGCCTGTCAAGCTCGGGGAAGCCTTCACTGCGAGAGCTACAGCCATTCTCTCCGGCTTTCGCCTTCTCCAGTGTTTGTTGTCTAAATTGGTAAGGTGGTGGGTTTTGTCGTAGCTTGTTCTCGCATTACTTGCCGGCGCTTTATAGGGTTGTTTGAATATTTTGCAGTTGTGAATACATTCATAATCTGTAGTGACTTCGTCCTGTCTTCACTTGTAAGAGAAGTCTTCTCTCGGCCTCAGACAGATGTCTCGTCGGTGCCCAAGTGCACTGAATTTGCGGCAGAACTGCACAGACTTTCTATAGGGTTTGCAGCGGTAGTATCCACTTTGGCAGGTGATGTAGCACGGGACGTGTGGGCCATCGAAAGTGATGACGGCGGTGAAATACCGACCAAGCATGCAAGCGCCACGGACAGTGTATCGTTACTTGACTCTGAGGCCATCAACGATTTCGGTACTGCTGGTTACTGAAAGGAGTTCATACAAGACACCTCTGCATACATCGTCGAAATGTCCCACGTGGGGGTTCACATTGAAGAAAGTGCCCCCTAACTGGGTGGCAGCAATGCTTCTCAGCCTGGTTGTGCGTTTTGAGTCAGCTTTACTAGGAATGATGATGTTTTTAATGCTCTGCACATGAACTCGAGCACTGTCGTAAAAATATTGTGTGAGACCACTTCATTGTCCGATGGCGTGCGTAATTGATGTTCGACTTCATTTCGATAAATCAAGTCTGGCTTGTGGCCAGTACACGATATTAAAATCGTCCGTAGTGAAAGGGGGCACCATCAAGTTGCGTTGCTTCGACCCTTTTAGCTTGGGCACGGGCTTTTTCTTGCGCTTCTCGTTGGATGCCTGATAAAGGTTCGCCACCTGTTTTTCTTTGCGTCCGACTTGCAGCCATTATATATGCTCCTTGCCTGTTGTTTTGCCACTGTTGACATCATACGTCCATGCCGATTTCTCCATGGCGTCGCCGCATTCGCGTCGGTTAGCATTGATGCTGGTTTTTCTTGTGGTCCTGTAGTAGCCATCTGATATCTGTGAAAGCCTACGGGCGGGTAGCAAGAAACTTCTCCCTCTAATCAGTATTTCTGATCGAGAGAGGAAAACAAACTCCTTCCCGGGCTCGCGCGTTAGGCTGGTGTACATGCAACACGAACCCCGATTGCGAGAAGCGCTCGCGCGTCGGATCACGGCTTCAGGGATAGCGGGGAGTACCTTGGCG
Source organism: Rhipicephalus microplus (assembly GCF_043290135.1). Classification (NCBI taxonomy): domain Eukaryota; kingdom Metazoa; phylum Arthropoda; class Arachnida; order Ixodida; family Ixodidae; genus Rhipicephalus; species Rhipicephalus microplus. The sequence goes on from NC_134700.1 coordinate 133,452,063, forward strand.
TAGAGATGGTCGTGACCTGGGTTGCACGTGGCAACGTTCCGCTAAAGTGGTGTTAATTGGAGAGCCAGCTCATGAAGTCTGGCTGGAAGATGCGCTGATTGGAGTAGGTTTGTGTTGTTACGAAGGGCTCAACAAAACTCGCCACTTACAAAGACACCGGCCTGAAAGGGCTCGAAGAGCCGAAATCTGTTCTCTCACACGCATACCTCGGCTTCTTTCTGACGCATACGTCAACTGGTGGCGGCATGGCGCTTGGTTTTTTTTATAGGCACCGGGAAGCCTTTTTTTATGACCGACGTCCAACCAGAAGCGCCGCTGGCCGTGATGTCAGAATCATCCAATGGGGACCCGCTGCTGGGCCGCGTCATGATCATTTATTACGGAGCCGCCGCGCGTGGTTGCACCCAAGGACCACTGACGTTGCCACACATTGCGTGAGACTCGCCAGACCGGAAGGCGCCGATTGCTTCATCGGGCGCGTGGGCTGAGGGGGCTCGCTGTGCGTTGCGTAAGACAGACCGGTGCCGCCACTCGATGACGTCATTGAGTTGATCGCGTCAGGCAGGCTCAATCGCTGCCCTTGACACATAATGCCTTTGCAGAGGCATTGACGTTCGGTGTGGATTCGCAGGCGTAACAGTGTGCATGCGCCTTTGAAGGGAAAAAAAAGGCTCAGAATCGAAAAGCTGGAAACGACTACAAATTTTGTGTCACTGCACGTCAGTTTTGAAGCAAAACCTAGATAGCAGAAGTCACGGAAATTTCGTCCAGGGAGTAAACAAAAACAAAAGTCTATATTTCCAGAGTTTCCTTGGCAGAAAGCAAAAAAAGCAGCCTTGACCATGAGCGAAAATTTGACGCAAATGCAAATAAACACTGCAGCTGGATGACGCTCACACTTGGGCTTTTTTAATGCACAGTTGAAATCTTCACCGAGATTCGAAGGTAGGCTACAGTTCAGATAGGTGATAGCATGTGCCTATGATTGGATCGGTTTGACGGCGTGAGTGTGTGGCTATCGCTATTGATTTCAATTCGTAAGCCGAAGTCTAAAGGTTCCCATACTTTTGCTGTTAGCACTGTCAAAGTAAGGTAATTCGTGACTATAACTGCAGTAACTGTGATTTTACGTCCCAAAACCACAATATGATTACGAGTTACATCACAGTTGGAGGCTCTAGAAATATGTACCACATGGTGTGGTGTTGGGGTAGTTTCTTGTTGTTTTCCAACATGTGCTAACATTGCTCAACAAAAGGGCGTCCAGCCTTTCGACTTTGCGACAGCCGCAGCCGGGGTCAAACTTGCAACCATCGGGCAAGCAGCCGAGTACCATAACCCCAGCTTCACCGCGGTGGTCACACCCAGGTCAATCCACGAGAGATCCACACGGGTCGAAGAGTCGATATTTAGGCTTGAATGTTTATTTTTAGGGGCAAAGCTCCTCATAGCGGCACCCGCTCATCCCTCGTAGTCTTATTAGTAGTCTTAGTGTGTAACCAGTCTTACATTTTGACCTCCAAGGTTTTGCCGGTGAGAGATTTCTTCTTTCCGTTGTTGAACAATAAAAAATTCGCATCGTGCGCGTTACTTAAAAGCCGAATTCTCCTGTCTCTCATTCCCCCTGAGCAGCCATGTGCATGTACATTTGGCACTATCTGACAAGAAAGGGTTGCTACGTTATACTCGCTGGGCATAACTTCCTTGGTTTTAGAAAGTTTAGCGAGTGTTGGGCCGTAGTGCCATGAATACAGTGAACTAGTATATTCCGTGAATTCGAGGTGGTTAACAGTGGGATGTAGACACGAAGCGCAAGCCGTAAGAAGGTGTGCGTGTGCCACCCCTCGTTTAGTCCTTGCAATGTCCGCTGGATGGCGGTGCATATGCGGAATTTATGATGACAAGATGTGAGATGGTGGTACGTGGAGTGTTCAATAGATGGACGAACGGACTCACAGACAGATGCGTGGACGGACTCACGGTTGGCTGCACCGACGGATGGACGCATGGACGGACGCACAGATGTACCTGCGTACGCACGAACAGACGCACGTACGGACAGCCGGAAGCAAGAAGGAATGGACGGACGGATGCTTCGCCCCACTCTCCATCATTCACCCCGTGGAAATGCTGCCATTTTTTCACACACTTTTCCTCGCAGTGTAGGGCAGACGTCGTGCCTGTGGCTGATCGGCCGCAGTTACGGTAAGTGTCGATTTGCCTTTTGTACAACGTGCAGCGCAGCATGTCGGGGCCGCAGTAAACATAGTTGGGTACTTGCATGCCTTTGAACAGTACGATCACCGTAGGTGTCTCTTTTATGCGCCTGACTCCAAGCACTATCGGGTTTTTGGGTTTGACATAAAGACTTTGCAGCGCAGCTTCGGGCAAATTGGTGTAGGCGCCTCTGACCACACTTATACAGGTATTTGCCGGAGGTGTAATGTAAGCTGCAATACAGTGCCTTTTATCTGCCAGGATTATTTCCTGCACTTTTCCGTGTGCATTGGCATTATATTCGAAGGGTGTGCTTATAACGAAGATATTCTTCATGGCATTCGCGCACACATATCCTCCTCGGCTGCCACTGGTGAAGCCTGGCAGCCATTAAAATGACTTGCGTGACCTTTAACTGACTGCTTGTTCACACGTCCAGCCCTCCCCCCGAGCGTACGACCTCTCGAAAGTTTGATTTGGGCAGGCGCGGTAGCCTGGAGGCTGCGGCAACCTTTCTCAGCTGGCTGGCTTTAGCGGCGCCAACGCGGGCTCCATTTTGCCTAAACAAGCACGTCTCGTGCTCGACGCGGGTTCCATCTGCGTTCTGATTTCTGTGAGCGGTAATCCAGTCGTTGGACTCGGATTCCTCTTTGGAGATTTCCTCTCCTTCTGCCATAGCCTCATGAGGCATGGCCTCCTCGGAAGTCGGCCGAACAAGCGGCTGCGCGTCCTGCCTTCCCACGCTGCGGCATTCGATGCCATATATAAGCACAAATAGACTTAACCCTTGTGTCAGAGAATTGACACTTAAAAGAAGTTTCAGTGGACCTACCATGATGAATATAATATTCAGGTGTTCCTTGAAGCTTCCCAAAGTTGGTCCAGTAGAAATATCGGAGGGAAAGCACAATATACTCAGTTGAACAACATCGGTTGAAGGAGCCGAAGCAGACGCGTTGAACATCGGTTGAAGGAGCCGAAGCAGAAGACGCAAGGCCACCTAGCATCCTCTATGTTCCATTCGTAGACTCCCTTCTGTTACCCTACGCTAGAGTGGAGTGCTCCGGCATAGAGTTCGTGTTTCACTCTCAATGCAGCAATTAATGACGCCATAAGACTTTTATAGGCAGGAGCAAGAAATCACTCTTTTGTTTAGACTTTAAGCCTTTCTAGTTCAGCGCTGGTGTGAGGAATACTTGAAAACGCGTTGTTGGAAAGTACGACTAGTAAAGAAATATCAGTGATGGCTTAAGGTAAGATTTTTGTTGGCTACATATAATGACCCATTCATTGCGCAGATAATTAGTCAAGTTTATTTCAATTGGTTATCAAAGAGCAGGTTGTAGTTTATTACCAGCTGAGATCATTGAAACTCCTGAAGAAGCAAATGTTAACCACGGATATCTTCCACCATGCTAGAGAACACAATGCCAACACAAACAAAACATTAGAGAAAAGAAATGCCGAGTTGCTAATGTTACTATTCAATTTCTTGTCAAAGATAATGGTTGGCTACATTTTTTTATAAGACGAGAATTTTGTTCATGGCAAATGCAATATTTTAACTGGCTTTTGTGTTCCTCTACTAATTGAAAAGAAATACTAAAAGACGGCGTGCAAAGACAAGGGAGGAACATTGTTAGAGAAATTAGGAAAATGTGCAAAAAATAAATGATTTGATCTATACTGTGACTTGATTTTCACATAAAAGTATTACAAGTAAATTATTGTTATTATTGTGTCAGAAAATACCCTTGTTGTATTAAATACTCGTGTTTCTAAAAGAGCGTTGTTTGTTTTTACAGTTGTTCTTGACAACAATAAATAATTATAGAGCTAAACGTATACATATATGTCGTCAGGAATTACCAACTACTGCAATTTCACTGCAGAAATTACAAGAAATTACAAAATTTATTTCTTTGTTTCAAGGTTTCGGGTAGCATACGAGTTTTCAGGAACAGGGAGTGTATAGTAATGTTGCTCATATTATAGACTAGAGTGCTGACGTCAAGCAGGGTTTGACGAACTGTAACGACGAGACAGTTGCTTCAACCTAAAGATGCAGAGATGTAGACCGTAAAAAGTAAAGAATCTCCGGCCACCGATCAATCACGCTATAGGACATATGCTTCTGGATAGATTAGAGCTCTCCCTTTGCGTGTATACAGAACGCGGTCATTTCTGTTTGTTCATGGCGTAAGTTTTGTCGAAGTGGCCTCATCAAGTGTGACGCTCACGGGACGGCTTTATGCTTTCACATAGTACAATGCGAAATACTCAAAAACCATTACCCACTTTTTCTAAATACACTAGTAAAAATACCAACTTTGATCTCAGCTCTCCATAGAAAGCAGGAGTTACAGATCATGACTGACATAGATGTCGAGATATGAGCGAAAATTTACAACATGTCTCTTGATTAAGTAAAAACGCAAAAACGGAAAGCAGAATCATACCTAATAAGTGGCGCTCTTGCCACAATTTTACTATTTGTGAACTGCAACTTTCAGAATATTGCTTTCAGAGTGAATCACCTTTCTTATGAGCACTGGATATCTCTATTCACTATAGTTTAACTAGTGGCACATTAGAAATTTGATCTTGGAATCGCATGTCGTAGTTTCTTAAACGAATGTTTTAGACCACGGTATTCCGTCTATTGTTCTATTTGTTATCCACAGCAAAATAGATCATAAGAAACTCGGGTTGTCTGTACAAATATTCTCTCGCTGCTACATACATACGCATGTGCTAAGTGCTTGACTTTTTGCTCTATTTCGACAATGTGGTAACAATATATTTCCAACGGTGTGCCTGAAACTATATCATGCGATTCACATACTACTCTAAGACTTTCTACTTTTGTGTTAGCATTGCCCCGCCGCGGTGGTCTAGTGGCTAAGGTACTCGGCTGCTCACTCGCACGTTGCGGAATCAAATCCCGGCTGCGGCGGCTGCATTTCCGATGGAGGCGGAAATGTTGTAGGCCTGTGTACTCTGATTTAGTTTCACGTTAAAGAACCCCAGGTGGTCAAAATTTCCGGAGCCCTCCACTACGGCGTCTCTAATAATCAAATGGTGGTTTTGGGACGTTAAACCCCACAAATGAATCATTTTGTGTTAGCATTCTTCATACTCTTACAGTGTGGTGAAAGCGTTTGGCCAAGTCTGAATTATTACATTTTACTCCTTCGTAAATATTCTAAAAGCACAAACAGAACTGCTTGTTACGTTTACCAGTACTGGTTGTCACGTAGGCAGGGCTTTAACTAGAAAATAATCAGGTAGTCATTATTCGCATCGATTGCATGATATTTTAAGGGCGAATTTGTTTATAATTATTTTGTTCATAATTTATATAAACGACCTGTGTGATATCCCATGTTTTCCCAAGTTAATAATGTAGGCAGATGACACTAACATATTCTTTAGCGGCACATTCATTCCAGAGCTTGAACACCAGGTTAATAACTACCTACGAAAGTTGTCCGCGTATCTTAGTTTGAATAAACTGTAACTAAATCTTAGTAAAACGAAATACATTGTCTTTGCCCCACCTGATAAGCCGCGTAACTATAGTTCAAATGTTTTATTTGAGGGCAAAGAGATAGAGCAAGTCACCAGCCAGAAGTTCCTAGGTGTATGGTTTTCTGAGGGATTGACATGGAACACACATATAGAAAAACTAACGGTAGAACTCAGTAAAACCGTTGGATGTTTATATAAGCTCAGCCCAATCTTACCAAAATGGTTACACATAGAATTATATTACGCCCTTTTCTACTCTAAAATGACATACGGTATCTTGATATAGGATACTACTACATAAACAAACTATCAAAAAATACTAGTTCTGCAAAAAAGAGTTTTGCGAGCATTCGAGCAATACCATGGTATTTTCAGGGACTTGAAAACCAAACCACTCTTTGAAAAATACGCAATACTAACAATAACAAAACTGTATCATTTCAAACTTCTGCAGTAAATTAAACAAAACAAGCCACAGTGTCTTCAGAACCCGCCTGACAACACTCATTATACTATGCGTCAGAAACGCCGGAAAATCCCAGCAATAAAGACAATTTATGCCAAGCAACACGTTCAGTATCAAATACCCACAATGTTAAATCGTTTACACGGTCTCATAGATTTCAATTCCGTACCTTCGAACACCATCATCAAGTCCATCCTAATGAACCATGATATTGAGTACGCTTATTAAAGTTTCTGTACTTGATTTGTTACATCCTATCTATCAATTTGTGTTATGTGTTGTAGTTGCTTTTCTTATGCTTTATTTTACATTCTGTATTGAAGTTTCTTTTCAGATGACGCTTTTGTGATAAAGTGATATTTCTAATGTTTTCCCTAAAATAGTGTGACAAGAGCATGCTAAATTTTGTTGTGTTATGGTTTATTTATTGTGTTATTTATTTATTTCTGTGTGTTATTTGTTGTGTTATATATTTATTTCTGAAAACATATGCGACAGATTGAGCGGCCTGCGTGCCAAACTCCCTTTAGGAGCAGAGGCCCCATGTCAGGCTATATTGCCTTTAGCCTCTGCTCCCGATCCTGTAAGAATTTCAGGACAAATAAACTTCAATTCAATTCAATTCAATCTCCTTATGGCATAGACTAAACGTCTCCAGTAGTTCGTACCCACCTTCTTTTTCCACAAATGGCCATAAACGGCTATCCTTGTGCTATATAACGAAGGCATATACGCTGAGTGCGTAGTTACGCGGAGAACGAGTGCCTCTCTCAGTATTCTGGATAGTTGCTGTATGTGGCGGATCGTCGGGGTGGGGGGGATGGACGAAGCAGAGTGGCGGGCGCGTTGAAGACGCTTGCGCTCAACTCCTTTGGCTCGCGTTTCATTGGTGTTACCCGCATGCCGTCTGCATTCTCGAACGCGATCAGACGCATGAACGCATGCACTGATGGACGCACACACAGACAGATAGACGTACGGACGCTTCGCCCCACTCATCATCATTCTCTCCGTTGATATGCCGTAACTTTTTAGTATCGATATTTCACGTTATAGTGAACTTTAACGAGTATTATCTCAAACATGGTAATAAGTGAACACGCCAGAAAGTCTAGTCAATAAATACAACCGCCTTATAGAAAGGGATACCACTACAAAAGACCATACTGCACACTCATCTTTTTCTAAGTTATCCAGATTGAAAACATCGACCCCTTTTTGGCCCACGCTTAATAGTACAGTTGCCAGTGCTTCAAGCACAACTATCATTTGCCATGATTCCACCATGAGTCTTCACAACAAGAACAAAACGAGAGCAGCGGCGAGGCAAGAATGATTACCATGAATAATTGTCTTGTGCTTGTTTTGTTTTCGTTTACGTGCGTCGACAACAAACTGTCTCACTTGGAACAGTCATTCTTTTACACCCCCTGAGAAAACGCAGGTTCGTTCCTTCATTGATTTGTTTACTTAGAAGGAAAAGGTAGCACAATTCAAAATGAGTTATGATGAGACGAATACCTGCGTGGGCTATCCGCTTTGTGCGCCGCTGTTCTGGAGCAACCGTTCGGCTTGTCGCTCGACTAGTGCGGAAAAAGCGGTTGCACCTTCTTGCCACCCCACAAAGGATTCCATGCATTCTGGTAAAAGTATGCGCTGCCATTGTGGAAAAACGAGCGCCATATCTCCAAATTGTTTCACACCAGAAAGACTCTTCTCGCTTTCACCGCCTTTAGCACGCTCCAAGTGAACCCATTTTCTACTTTTTTAAGCACGGAACTCCTGAAATCGTGGGTATTTTCATGCATGTATTTTGTGACCGGTTCGTAACCACCTAGTTGTATGACTCACTCAGAAGGTGGCACCAGTGTGAGTGGAAGACATACTGACAGACAGACAGACAAACAGACAGATGGATAGACAGACAGACCGACAGATAGACAAACATATGGACAGACGGACCGACAGATGGATGGACGGACGCACAGGAGCAAGCACGGACGGATGAACGCATGAATAGAAGTATGGACAGAAGCAGTCACGGATAAACGGGCGAATGGACGGAAGCACATACAGGGTGCTTAAGTGATTCTTATGGGATTCTTAAAGGAAAAAGAAGAGAAAAGTGAGCCCCGTAACTGTCTGCATCAGGGTTTGACACCTCAAGAGCAGCTCACAGGGGATGGGGGTAAGGAGGGCAAAAAAGGATAGGCGGAGGGACAGTGAGCTACGGAAGTAAAGAGGGGATAGGAAAGATGGACACAGTTGCAGGAGTCAGAGGACGGGGCACCACCCGGCCAGAGCTCTCGTCAGCGTCAGGAGATGGCGTCGGAAGAGTCCTGTCAGCCAGAGCTGCACTGTCATCGGAGATCGCGGGGGCACAACCGGTCAGCGCAAAATGCAGCGAGCGAGTCCCACACGGCGTGCTATTCTGTGCATTGTTGAATTCCGCCATGTTGTCACATTCCGTCATGGATTAATGCTAATTGGCCAAGTGAGCTCCTACGACCTCTCTGATTGGCTTAAAATGTTGCCACAAATTTGACAATATGGCGGAATTCGACAGTGTCTAGTGTAGCATCCAAGGACAGACAAATGGACGTGTGGACGGATGGACAGAAGAAAGGACAGATGCCCGGACGAACGGTAGCATGAAAGGACAGAGAGACTAAGGCACGGACAGGAGAACGGACGAACGGTAGAACTCCCACATGCACGGACGGAAGCATTGGTTGACAGACTGACAGACACATGAATGGACACACGGACAGAGGCGTGGACGGAGGGACGGATGGAAGAATGGATGGACTGACCGTGGCATGGACGCACAGACGGATGAACAAAAGCAAATACGGATCGACAGACGCTCGGACGTACGGACAAACGAAAGTTTCGCTCCATTCGTCGTCATTCACTGTTGGATATACCGTGATTTTTTTATTTCTTTTGATAACCGTAGGAGCATTCTCCCTGCAATCCGTGGCGCCCCCAACAAGACCTTCTGGGCTCACCTCTTTCGTAATGGTCACACCTTCGTTGGACATTTCATCATTAAAATTCTGTAAATGTCGTTGCCATAAGACAGACGATAAGTTTTAATTTTGCTCAGCTGCCACCACATCAACAGCAAGGCTTCAGACGTGCAGTTTTGTTCGTTCGCCGCTGTGAAAGATGGCCTCCTACAAGACAGTGTTTTTCCCTTACAGTCAGCTGAGTGTGTATCTGTGGCGCCACGGCAGTTTCTTGACGCTATAGGGAAAACAGGTGCCATATAATGGGTACTTCTGGTATATATGACGACAACAGTTATGACGTTCCTGTACACGCATGATTGTGCTACAAATGAAACACAACGCTTGTCATTGCACGTCTACTTGACATAATTATGCGGTCACAAGTTAGGTTTTATCGTTGTTGCGCTGGTAATAATAATTTGCAATCCAACTACTATTCAACAAATGTGAGTGAGGCTGAAAGCTGCTTTTTTATACGCTTGCTTGTCCACAAATATAATTTCAAGAGTAGCATGTCTTGTGGAATTTCATGTACCATAAGAGAATCTAGATTCACGCTTTCGAGCGCGGTATAATCTCCAAGAAAGCCCTGCGCGTGCTCCAGAGTGGTGGCCGCGATGGCATCAAGCACCAAGTACTGATTTGGTTTCCTGCACATGTTGGACAGGTCCAAGGCGCTCCCCCCAACCTCAGCGAGTCTGCCCACGAGGCCGCGCGCGCACTTACCGACCGCGCGGGTTCAGGGCAACGATTCGGGGCCAACGGGGTTGCGGAAAACAGGGACGCGCCTGCCACGTACAATGAAATAACAAAATATTTTTACCTCGCGCGGAGACTATATCCACTCCCTCATCCAAATCTTAATAGGCCACAGGCCCTTACGCTCAGACTACAGCAGACCGACACGTACCCTAACCTGACATCCCTTCACGCTATTTATCCTGACGTGTTCCCCAATGACGCTTGCCCCGCATGTGGAAATGTATCCACGCTGGCGCACATGCTCTGGGAGTGCAAGGCAATGTACACTAACCCCAACACTACGTCGGTCAGGTGGGAGGCGGCCCTACGCAGCTCCTTCCTGGCCGACCAACTTTGGGCCGTCCAGCAGGCCCGCGGAGCGGCCGATAGTCTTCGCCTAACGGTCCCGACGTGGGAGTCGCCCGCTGCGCGCTGACGCGCGCCTTGCAGGACCTCAATAAAGTTTCGCAACGAATAAGAGAATCTAGCATACGATGTATTCGTACCATACGCGTGCTCATTTATTGTTGAACTCTGAGTAATGCCACGGGTGTGAACTTCCTGTATGAACCTCAATTTTTTGTGCCTAATTCAAGATAAATTCGGAAGAGAATGGTGGCCTCCATGTTGTTAATGAATACATTTTCATAAACATGCTATTGTAATGTCGTTTGAAGTTTCTTATAATTTTTATGTGGCCTGTAATATAAAAAATTCTCTGAATAGTTGTTGGTAATTTGCTCTGGTGCTTTGAAACGTTTTCTTGTACCTCTGTGATGCCTGGTACAAGGTGATTATCTTTCAATTTTTCGTTTTTATTCAAAACTAGCTAGACGAAGCGAAAAGTACTGCACGAAGCTGAACATATGTGTTTTGTGAGTTTGCTAATTATACATACAATTACCGCATTTTTGTACTGCTCAGGGTATTGAATGAAACAAGGAGACCTTTATTCATTGCAACTGATTTTGTTTCGTTTCTGTTAGCTGGTCACGCAAACAAATTCATACATGTTACAAACGCGTGCAGCATACCACGCTCGACCATGCTTTTAAAGAAATAAAATTGGACAATCGAGGTAACACACATCATGGTTGTCTATTGAAGCAGCGTCGGCAGTAAAAAATTTAAAACTAAATTTAAGAAAAACGGTTAGTAGCGCACTCATTCACGTTTCGGCACCGTTTGACGTTGGTAGCGCCACCGGTACCGTTCAAAACAGCAGCGCATAAGATGAATATTGCATTCAGGGCACCACGTGATCAAAGAGGACAAATGGTAAGAAGTTTCTCAGAATGAACCATTCGATGTTCGTGAAGAAAAAAAATGAACGCATCCTGTGAACAATATTACAATTCTAATAAGGGTGGACAGTTTGATGCCACATTCTTGTCTTTTCTTAATCAGCCTTTAAAATGCTTTTGGTTTCATTTGCTAAGAAATCATTGTTGTGTTCTATATCAAGTTTCAATAGGTTAAAATACATGTCGTTCCACAAGCACCCTTACGTCATATATTAATTCAAAGTTTAAATTTCTAAACTACTCTCTTCTAAACTCTTGCCTATGTTTAATAAAAGTTTTTGCTGTGCTGGTTGATGCATAGTTAAATTGAAACGGGCGGCGCTTGTAGTTGTTTTCTCGTCGCAGTCTTGATTTAGTGTTGCTCCGCTTGCATATGCTGAACTAGAAGCATGCATTCACCAAAATATTTTGAGGCAGTCCGTGACGCTATAGATAAATGTCTTCTGACCGCCCTATAAAAAAAACAGCGTTTCCAGTATCACCCAGTACGTTTCAGCGCACTGGGTGACACTGGAAGCGCTGTACAGTGTGTCCCAGTGTACTACAGCGCGCTGCGAGGCACTGGGACATACTTTACAGCGGGGCCAGTGTCGCTTAGTGCGCTGAAACGCACTGGGCCACAGTGTACAGCGTAGCCCAGTGTCTTAAAGCACGCTGGGAGGCACTGGTCACGCTGTACAGTCTCTACCGCACACTGATATTGTTAGCCGCACATTTGAAGAAACTAGGCACGATCAGCGCACTTTCTGTAAGACTTCATATCGAGTCGCGACATGTCGAGCGTAAAATTTACCTAATATGATGGAATTACCATTTATGTACTACACATATATAGCTTCAGTTTCCTTAGGCAATGGATGCGAGTACGCTAAAGCATTCTTATGTTGATCGCAAGGGTAAGGGGCACTGCCGAGATTTTGCGGGGGGGGGGGGGGGGGTGGCGACAACTTTGTTCCTGCAGAGGGGCAGGGAGCACAGAACTTATGTGTTCTGTTTTACCTATGCTTGCTCCTGGGGGTAGGGGGCAAAGGAGGGGCATGCAAGAATTTCGGAACAAAAGGTTCTAGCCAACCCATGGATGCCGCCCTTGGCGCGGGTGCGCTTTCCTTGAAGTTTGACTGAATTTCGTCAACGTATTTCATAAAGCGCATCGATGGAACCTAGAATTCGCTACACAAAAGGACAGCAGTATCAGTTTGATAATCACTACCAACCTACTCTAGCAGTGAGTCGTTGCGGCTCGTACCGTAGAAAGCCGCATATCCTCGGCAGCAGTTATCCACTAGAATGCCCATTATTGGTGTTTTGAGCTGCCGAATTCCGTAATCGAAGGTGAAAATATGACCATTCATAAGTCAGTTATGATAAAACTACATTGTAACAAATATTAGACTCTTTCTAATTGAATATGTACGATCTTCACAGCAACCGTTGCACAAGAAGTATGGCCCTAAACCTAGTGGTTGTTTCGGCTAGGGTGAACTGCTGCAGCTGTCGTTCGCGGAACGTAAACGAGGAGGACAGAAAATACTTCCAAACTATTGAGGGAAGAAATCTACAGTGTTCAGTGAGCAGTTCAGAGGAACGCTGTTTTATACATAGGTATGAATAACCACATAGCGAGTCACAACGATTGCCGTAACACATCTGCAGCTATGCTAGCAAGCTTTGCGGTAAAACGTGCGAGATGGATGGGATGCGAGGCGACCCGCGAAAAATGAGCTAGCAACCACATGTTTGGCGCGAGCACGAAGAGACAAGACACTGCGTATGCAAACAACAAATTCATAATGTTGGATACCTAAATTACCTTTAAGATGAAGAAAAATAAAGCCGTTTTCATGTTTCATGCGTGGAGTGCAGGTGTATATGTGGATTAGTAGGCAGCGTGTCTGGCTCAGAGTATGTGATGTCTTAAGCTATTAGGTTGAACTCCAGCTCACTCAGTTCTTTTTTCAATTTTTCTTTTTCTTTTTTTACTGCGTGCGTGTTTCAGCCTTAATTACGGTGTGCGCATGACAACAAATATTAAACACAATTTAAAAGCCAGATTTCGGCCGTTAATGGGTGTCCCAGTGTGCAGCGCCAGCGTGACTTGTGCAGCGTGGCACTGTCCCAGTGTCAGCGCCACACTGGCCACTGGTCCAGTAATCAGGTATGGCGCTGGGCCAGTTCCACTGGTTTTTGAGATAGGGTAAAGATGCGTTTTATGCTTCATTCTTTTTGGAAGTTTGACGATTACACTAGTAAGCACTACTGAGAAGCGAAGCAGACTTACATGACCAGTTCAGTAGTTTATGTACGCAGAACCTCCACAAATATGCTCAATGACGCAAATTTAGGAAGTTTATGATATTCTAACGGCGCAGTGGGACAATACACTGACAAAGAAGCTTAGACAAACAAGCGCTGTTTGTCTGAGCTTGTTCGTGTGCCGTTTCACCGCACAGTTCGTATAGTAATAACGTTTACGCCATACTGTCGAACTTTCCACGCCTTTCAATCTTTAAAGAATGAAAAAAGAACTTGCTTTGAATTATTCTTTTGAACTTCTCTGGTCCCCCTTAGATTGTATTGTGAAAGCAAGTAATTTACGCTTCAAGAACCGAGGCTTTTTTCTTGCAAGGTACTAATTACTTGTAATTCCACAATTAGGTCTGGCTCAAAGTCTGGCTTGCCATCATTAGGTAAAGGCACTACAGATCTGAGTGCTTTAGAATTGTCCTTACACTTGTGAAATTTCGCCGCATGAAGCCAGGAGTACCTGTTGTGTTTGTGGAAAAATACAACAGCGATAAAAGATTCGAGCAAATGGAATAAATTCATGATATAAATAGTGAGATGTTTTGATTGCTCAGGCATAAAAGTCTAAAAAACACTGCCAAACTTCATGTTCAATTCCTTTGCCACGCACGTATTCAAAGGCCATTTTGGGTTTCAAGTAACACTAGCGAAACTAGTCTAGTATAACAACCTGACTGGTTCTACTAGCGAAAACACTGGGGCCTTGTGGTGACATTTTATTTGAACTATGCTTAATGTAGTAACTCAACGAGGCGTAGTTAACTATACAAAACAAATATGACTTCATGGTTATTTAAAAGTTGCGCTAAGCTAAAGATGATTGTATTACAACACTGCGTGTAACATTTCAAACGCCTTACAAACATTAACGATGTAGCTGTACTATTTTTCATTCCATGAACTTTGGTTTACTACTCGACCTCAGTTATAGGTCACTACTCTCCTTGATGCGTCTTCTAGGAAAAAAGAGCAAAAAGTAAATCTTGTGAAAGAAATTGATAAAGAACACCGTGCTAGAAGCAGTGTATCAATTTTTTACATGTAAATTGCTGTCCAGTCAGCATGGTCACTCAAGTTGAAATTTAAGCAACAGTTACACCAATGTCATGAACGCAATACTGACCAATGAATGTGCCCAAGTAATGAGGTGGTTTCGAAACCTTCTTCAATGTTTCGTGTACTGCAGTAGATGGTGACACAAAAATAATGTATGTAATTTCTTGCTGATGCCCCACCGCGTTCGTCTAGTGACTAAGGTACTCGGCTGCTGACCCGCGGGTCGCGGGATCAAATCCCAGCGGCGACGGCTGCAATTCCGATGGAGGCGGAAATGTTGTAGGACCGTATTCTCAAATTTAGAGGCATGCTAAAGAACCCTAGGTGGTCAAAGTTTCCGCAGCCCGCCACCACGGCGTCTCTCATATTCATATGGTGGTTTTGGGACGTTAAACCCCACATATCAGTCAATCAATTACTTGTTGAGTGTTCTAGATTCAGAGAAAGTACATGAGCGGTGTGTAGAACAGCTTCACTGCGGCTTTCTTCAATATGCGCGTAGTATTCATAGTATAGAGCAGCCTTCTCAATAACTTTGCCAGCCGATATGCAATTGATCGCGTCAACTGACATACCGCCTAAGCGCACGTGACAATATGCAAGGCATTGTTATCGAAGAAGCAAATTAAGGCAATCTTCGGTCATGGTGTCTGCATCATCAGTGTGTCCGCGTTTTTTCTTATATCAGCAACAAATAAACCCTTTATGTTATAGTTTTGTAGCTTGCTTGTTCAGCATTGGCGGCTTATATTATTTTTTGTGCTTGCATAGGTCCCAGTTATAGTGACGTGTTTGTATGCATATTTCTTGTTTCAACGGGTCCGAACGAAAGTAGAAAAATCTGAGTACAATCTAGCAGCTTGAGCGATTGTCCAACGTAATGGATCGGGAAGCAATATTGGCTCACTGACGCTTAATTCCTGCATGATGCATCCTCAGAAGCTTCATCGTAGTTTTCCGGAAGAAACAAAGATGAGTGATCTACACAAAGAATAGCCAATGAAACGCGCGCAACGTGTCGTAGTAGTGCGGCTACGCGGTAAACAAAAACGTCGAGGGGAATGGTTGTCCAGGAAATATAAATTGCGCAATCATTGAGACTGATTGTATCAATAACATGCACTAGATGGTAGTAGGCTCGTTCCCTCAGTCACAATGAAATCGAAACTAATAACCTATGCTTGACAAATATTTAAGTAACGTGGAGGTTGCAGGAACACTATACACGTCACGTATTTAGAGGCCAAACCCGGCGATTTTGCGACCATGTCAGAAAGTCGTACATTTATGCATCTGTGGCACTCTTGCACGTGTTCGATAGCATAAATCCTCAGCAGATTCTAAAATAGTTGTTAAATACAGAATAACTGTGAAACTTGAACCGAAGCCAAAACGAGTTCACTTCTACGTCTGACGCAATCATTTGCCCGAACAGGGCTCATTACGCATAATGCATGCCAGATCGCACTACCTGTCCATGCTATCTGCCACAATCGGCTAAAGCACTCACGCTGTTATAGTGAATATATATGGCGAATCGTGTGTGGTTCACAACGCAACACCGCTTGCCCCCTGTCGTAATCCCACAAAGACGGAAAAGAAAATCTCACGCTCAGCCAAGATAGCACCGGTCTTGGTTGACACAATACATAGCAGCCAAGTGGTCCCTGCAGTGGCACATCAGTTCCATTACTTCTGCAAGGCGACATTCAGCTTCACGCGCAGTATGTTGCATTTCATTCTGGCAAGCAAGGTGAGCGTATCGAGGCAAAGTATAAAATTCATTTTAAAAGAATGAGTCAAACTCTCAAGCTTGCAATTAGTCTTCGTTAGCGCAAACGTGCAAATGAACGTACCAAGTGAACTTCATCAAGATCCATAGACCTAAAAAAATTGCTGCAGTTGCCCTTTGAACACGCACGCAAAAGTAAATTTTCATCTGTCGAGTTCATTTAGCCGTTAATTGACTGCAGCAGTGTTTGCCATGGTGAAGAAGTTGCAAGTCAGTACGATAGGGTACAATATTTTTATACAAATAGACAACACACTACTCATCGGTGTGGACCTCTTTTTCAACAGCCGGAACTGGTTTCGTCCTTGCAAAAGAGATGTTCTCACAAATTTATACTCGACAATTTGCCTGCTATAAACTGTGATACAACACCTCAACGTAGGATTGGCGTACACGCTCTCAAGGCATAAAATATGTGAATCTAAGCCTCGAGCCAAAAATATTTATTTCTCTACCTGCCATGCATTGGCAGTGCCGCATAGGTATGCACTTACCGCTTGAGGTTCTAATTTTCTTTTATAGAAAACTATTATGCTGCTATTGCATCTAAAAGTTTGAACATGGCCCCTACAGCAGTACACCACCTTAACAAAGTGAGTGGCCTAAAAAAATGGGGCTGCTCCGAACTGGCGTAGCGAATACTGAGAAAAAGTAGGAGCTGGCGGCGCTCCCAGTTTTGTTTCTCTCCTCTTATTGTTGTGGACAACCCAACAAACCACACCTTTTAAATAGCCTAACCATTTGTAATCAAGCTCAGCAATGAAAACTGCCCACCAGTTCGTTTGTCAGTCACAAACAACGATCATCGCTATGAAGAAGGAAACAAACAGAAACAACAAACTTTTATATAACTTAAAAAAATAAAATATAATGTTATCTTCTCTAACAGGCTAGTGTAATGAGACAGTGAATGAAATGAACGAAAACATTTTTTTTCTTCAGGAGCTCATCCTCCCTACGCGAAAGTTTGGCTTTGGGCCACACCCACGTGGGGACAGGGAGAGCGAGATTGAGAGAGCTCTTCCACGTAACTGCCGTCCCCTGAAGAGCCCGGCGTTTGACCTCTCGGTAAGATCTGGTAATACTACCACGCTTCAGGCAACATTCGTGCGAAAAAATTTCCCATCGTGCACCACAGTGCACTGCCAGAACACGTGTGGCAGCGTGTATTGTCTCTCGTGGCAATTTCGCCGCTCTGGCAGTACGTGATATATGAATTTGCTGGAACTAAAAAGAACGGGCATTTTTGAAATAATAAAACCTACACATTGCACTTCACGTCCCGGAATAACGATAATATTATGAGACACGCTACAGATAATGGCCAAGACACGCGAAAGTGTCTTGCCCATTAACTATGACGTGTCTCAGAGGTTCACTGACTATGGCGTGACACAGAGGTTCTCTAAGACTTAACTTGTGTAGTTCAGTCACGAATATGACGTTGTAAAAATTTACATGAACAGTGCGCAAAAAATTATACCATAAGAATAAATTTCGCAACTTTAAAGACCTGGAAGTCGAACCCACGACTTTTCCATCAGCGGCGATAAGAAGCTCACGCCTAACTGGTTGCGCTATGAGCGCATTGCCGAGGTGCTCATCGATATCGCCGTATATTTCTCACTGCTTCTCTGTGTAGCAATGCTCTGTACCCACGCTCTTCGCCGCCGCCTAAGAGCCGCGAAGGCAAGTACTGCATTATGACACTAAGACTGACAAAGAAAGTTGTGGAAGCCTGAGCCCTTTTGTGCCTCGAAGCCAACAGTTGAAGGAACGCCCAGACGCTTTAATTACATCCCCTACCGACGCCGGTAGGTGGCGTTGGTGCTACTTGAAACAAAGTGTAGCCATGGGCCGACTAGAAACATGCGTTCTATGTGGCATTGCCTCCACAGTCGGCTCCGACAAGGTTTATAGCATGGAGGAAGGAAAAACATAGAAAGGAGCGTGACGTCACGCCCAGCCTTGGCAAGCCAACCCGTTTTTAAACCATCACGTCACCTTTGGCCCTGAGATTACGCAACGACGGGGACTTACCGAGATGTTCTTATTTGGTTTTCGGTAGTTTTAGTGGGAGAGTAGCAGTTTGGCTACTTGA
Source organism: Rhipicephalus microplus (assembly GCF_043290135.1). Taxonomy (NCBI): domain Eukaryota; kingdom Metazoa; phylum Arthropoda; class Arachnida; order Ixodida; family Ixodidae; genus Rhipicephalus; species Rhipicephalus microplus. The sequence goes on from NC_134700.1 coordinate 133,470,589, forward strand.
CGGAGCGCCCAGCTGATCCGTAGATTGATCGGTGTCTTCGCCTGCACATCTGATTGTGGTGTCGTTACGTTTTTAAATGAGAAGCATTTTTGGTGACCTTCGGCGACTTTGAGACTATCTATCTATCTATCTATCTATCTATCTATCTATCTATCTATCTATCTATCTATCTATCTATCTATCTATCTATCTATCTAGCCGCCTACGACTTCTAGCTCTCCTGGCCGTTTCGATAACGGTATCGATACCAAACTTGGTACAGCATAACATGACTGTATAAAGAACATATAGCACTAGTGGTAATATTAAAATCATGGCATGTATGTCATGGTTGTCATGATTTTTTTTTCATAGTCCTTCAACTCTTGCAGATGTTTTGTTCACAAGGCGTGTTGCAAAACTGGTGTGGTATGACATGATTGCATGGGAAACACAAGCAACATACCCTAACATGAAAATCGTGACATGCGTGTCATGTAACAACACGACATGTCATGCTCATAATGCGTTCGCGGCCGTTTTGCTAGCATCACATATACCAAATTTGGTATAACAGTACGTGAATGGATGATGAAGGTGTGTGACAAGTGCAAGAGTGATAAGTTAAGGTACCTGTCATGTAACAACATGACTACATGCCACACTCATGATGCGCTGGCGGCCGTTTCGATTGATTCACTTAGCCCCGCCACGGTGGTCTAGTGGCTAAGGTACTCGGCTGCTGACCCGCAAGTCGCGGGTTTAAATCCCAGCTGTGACGACTGCATTTCCGATGGAGGCGGAAATGTTGTAGGCCCGTGTACTCAGATTTGGTTGCACGTTAAAGAACCCCAGGTGGTCGAAATTTCCGGAGCCTTCCACTACGGCGTCTCTCATAATTATATAGTGGTTTTGGGACGTTAAACCCCACAAATCAATCAATCATTTGCTTCACTTATACCAAATTTGGTATTCCGGGACATCAATGGGTGACGAAGCTATGTGACTGGTGCAAATATGATAATCATGAGATACGTGTCACGTGAGAACATGGCTACATGCTACAGTCGAGGCGACAATAGAGGTTTTTAGTTTGACGTTTTTGTGGTCCGCCCCGCTCCTGGAGCACCCGCGAAGCCGCAGCGAAGCGGCGGCTGATTTTTCTCTTTTAGTTATTCGTTGCCGGCAGCGAAGCGGACCTTTCGCAGTTGCAGCGCCCTCTGGTCGTTTTCATCGTCGGTAAACAGAATAAAAAACATTTTTTTTCACGTATACAAAGCAAAACAATAACGTATAAATTATCTTTTCATGAAGTATTTAGAAATCCACTTTCAATGTATTAACCGTCTATTTTTTTGACAAAGAAGCAAGCTCTGACTTGATAGTAACCACTGAAAAGCCATGAAGGTTCCGTTCCAGATCCGCGTGTGTGGTGGCGGCGTTTTTATTTTTAACCGTTGAAACTCTGTTTGCATAACCATGCAAGCACTCGCGGAAAGCGTGCCACCTCCGGAGGCAACCATCTTGAAATGAGCAAAGTTGCTGCACGCACGAGAGAGGGCGCGCGCGTTGTCTCCCTTCCGCTTGCAAAAACGACAGCGACGCACCGCGCTCCGCTTAGGCTGCTCGTAAGCGGACCGTATTCCCCGCTCCGGTAACCCGCTTAAGGCCTTAGCGGAGGGCGCATGCGCACTCGCATTCTCGCTCCGCTTAGCTGCTAAGCGGAGCGTAAAAACGTCAAACTAAAAACCTCTAATACCTTTGGACGTAACGCAGTGCGCGTGCTCGCCGGCGTTCATTTTGTCACGTCGCGCCGGCGTTGCCACGCTAGGCGGCGGTCCTGCCATAGACTCGCAGGCACGCGCCGCGCTACGTTGCTTTGAGGCATGCGCGTCTCAGCGCGTCTGGCGTCCCTTCGTCACGAAAAGAGGGAGGCGCAGTGTTGTCTGGGTAACACACACGCGCGAAATGAAGCATGTCGCATTTCGCGCCGATTGCCGTTTAGCTGCGCTGACGAACGCTGATCGCTCCTGGCGTCAGACTACACTGTGCTCATGTTTCGCTAACGTAGCGTCGCTGTGCCCAGCGTGCGCGCGTGTCATTGCTACATTGGAGTATATTGGGCCCTTCGTGATGCGCTCACGGCCGTTTTGCTAGCTCAACATACACCAAATTTGGTGTTACGTGACCTCAATGAATGACAAAATATATGACTTGTGCAAATATGACAATCCTGACACGCGTGTCATGTAAGAACATGACAACATACCACGCATGGTCGCAGCCGTTTCACTAGCTCCACATATACTAAATTTCGTGTCACGTACGGTAAATTTGGTATCACTTTCGATGGGATTAAATCTGGTGGATTGTGTTCCCATTAAATGTGGCCTTGTGGTCTCAAGGAATATAATTTTTGCTTTGAGCTCACTGGGACTAAGAATTTTCTTCAATCAAATGCATTCGAACTCAAACTCGCTAATATTTTCCTTGTTCAGACTGACTCTGACTGAAACTCACTGAAATATCACTCAGCCGGTCACTCTCAGGCCCATGGCTCAATCAGTCTGAATGAGTTGACTCATGAGTAGGTAAACTACTAGTTACATTTTCCAATCATCGAGGATTAGAATTGGGTTGCTGTAGGTAGCCCGTGGAACTAGATTTGCATAATTTGCAGGCCATTGCCCCGCTCTTTTTCCCGTTTGCTACTAATGTTGTTTGCAACTAGTATTTCTTAATAATCTTATTTTGTTTGCTTGTTTTTTGTAACTAAGCATGTGCAGGCTCTTAAAGCGTCGCGCGTAGTGCGAGGTAAGTCTGCGAAAGCCGGCGGCCACTGTGCTATTCCACATGCAGTATCGTGCTGGTACCCTTACCTCACTGCACCGTATACCAAAGATAATTGTCACACATCACTACTCACATGCAAGGCATGTAAGATTCAAAAATTTCAACAGAAGTCGCGACCTGCTTCCTGGAGATCCAGTGCCCCCGAGGAAGCACAAAATCAGACATGCTGTAGCATGGTGGGCCAAAACGATGCAGCTCTTCAAATAAACCCTGTCCTTCCTTCTTAGGCTCACGATAGTTAAGCAAATAGTGTTCTATGTCATCACTTTTTTTCCAATTCCGGCACAAAGCATTCGCGGAGAGTCTGATTATGTGGAGACATGCTGGTTTACGCGCTGATCCCGTTTTGATCCAATCAAGGAAGCAAGCCTCTTCCTTTAGGAGCCCTTTTGTCACACATGGATGCATGGTCAGGCGCCAGAAATAATGAGGGGAAATGATTGTTGACAGCCTCTCGTATTAGACGCTGGTTTTATTCGGGAGCATTCTTCGATGGCATAAGTTCCAACGCACACCGGGAAGTCTGTCTGCCACCTTATTACCCGCTATGCCTACAAGTGATAAAATTCCTTGAAACTCTATGTTTAGACCAACACCCTGCAGGTCTTTAAAGATTTGCAGTGATGTTTGAGTGCACTGATACAAAAAAACCTCAGGGTTTCGGCCATGGTTATGGATTGGTGCAGTCACTATGGTGCCAGTGCTCTTTTGTTGCATTGGCATTTAGTGCACTGGAACCAAAAAAACACGTATAAGAAATTTTCGTTTCATTTTAAAGTTCTTGTTGCTCAGGAGAGTACGCGAGGTCATCAAGCCAATATAGCCTATAAAACAACCATCAAGTTACGGAAAGCGTCATGTCATGTTTCTTGCAACACTATTTCGATGTATGGTGGCATACCTTCATTGTTTTTTTTTTAGCTTTGTTAAAATGTCATGATCTGTAAGACAACCCCCATAATACACAAGTTCCGCTTAATTCTCTCAAGCTGCACGTAGAAAATGGAACAGCTTATCAGGAGGAGATAGCTCAGCTCACTTGATTTCGACACTCTATGTCTACGTGCAATCAAAATTGGTGTCGGCGATGCTGCCTGTCCATTCACCCTTAATTTTTTACGTACAACACGTACAACCTACAGCTATCTACACTGTGCTGCAAGAACATCAAGTGTTACTAACCCGTCGTGACGTTGACATACATAAAACCGTTTAGATATCAGACTCATAGCGCCACCTCAATATTGAATCCAAAGATATTTTAGGAAGTGGTGTTATATTATAATAATCATGATCCAAATAACTATACATTTTTAACACCAGAACTTTTATTAGAAGCAACAATACAAAAACTGCAGAAGCTTATATCCCTTCAACGCAAATATTTATTATAAATGGTACTTTTCGTGGTCCATTCAGATCTCATACTTTCAAACATGAGTTATCGGTAGGCATCCAGTACGCTCATTTTTACTCGAAGACAATTCACACAAAATAATTTTATCAATAACGTCCTACAAAAGAGATTGCGAGCTGAGGTTAAGCTAATGCACTTCCGTAGCGTATGCTTATGATCAATAATTATTTATAATGAGTATCAAATCGCATGCAATGAAGCATTTAGGTAGGCAAAAGTATCAACATGAAGCGGCATAAGGCTGACTAATGAAGTTCAAAAAATAGGACCATAAGTCAACATAAACTGGTTCTTATGCAGGCTCGCTCAAGAAACAAATTTTGCTTTTATCGCTGAGTCGAACTCATTCCCAAAATTTTCTGAATCAGACTTTTAGGCTTGAACTTCCCAAAATGTTACTCACGTACTCCAACTTACTCCGACTGAGACTTACTGGTGGACCTGAATATAAGTTAGTTGTGTCATTAGTAAGTTTGCTGACCTATGTATATACTTCTCTGGTGCGTTATATTCTTTTGCACAAACCACGTCTGCATGTGGCCCAACAAAGCTTGCCTCGCCAGGTTATTTGCAGATCATTAAAAAACGCAGGACCGTCCTATATTTTACTGTGACCACAAAATTCATACACATTATTGAACTGATGATCCCCAAGAGACACAGAAATCAAATCCAAACAGCAGTGTGTATGCTTTATTGCAGAGTGCATAGTTGAATAAACTAGCACAGAGCTTTTCTACGAGTTTTGATATGCACGAAATAATAAATAATCTGTTTTATAATACCCGCCCAGAAATACTAGTAGTATTCAAATAATGAAAAAAAATTGAACAGAACACTGTGCAGTTTAGGCAGTTGAATATTAGAGCACCTAAATTCTACATTTTATTGTATTTTTGCAATACCTTTGCAAAGCAATAATTATGAAACTGTATTTAAAATAGCCATTACTACATAGCTCTGTGTATGTCTCGTGCATGGAAAATATATATATATATATAGCTCGAGGGCCAAATCAAGGAGGCATTCTAGGTTCAATGACGGCAATTGATGTGGTGTTCACTAATGCAGCCGATTCAACAGTTTGAAGAACCACACATTTATTGCAAAATTGTGAGAGTAAATTTTCTGTACGGGAAGATGTGGCTTTTCGATCAGCACAAGTTTCTACTGACTGCAATCATGACAGGTGGTGGAGATTGAAAATCGAATAACTTTCATAAACTTTAGCTATTTGTTTGAGGATTCAAAGGCTCGCCAAATTATTAAAAGTATGGCACCGATGTATTGGCTTAAAGTTAGTGGAATCTGCCTTCAAAGTGAATGGTGGAAAACTTATGAGTTTTTTTTTTGGAATCCCTAGTAAGGCCAAGCCCTCATCGGCCCACCGAAATGGGCAAGGAAAGGATCTATGATAATACTCGGGGTAGTTCTCGACTGTTCGTGGCCAGGACGGGAGTACTGCGAACCAAGACCTATCGGGCCAAATACGAAGGAGTAGACACAGTATGCAGTGAGTGTGGAGAGGAAGAAAAAACTGCCGAACACTTGATAATGTTCTGTAAAGGGCTTCACCCTATAGTTCACGATGATGGCGCAGAGTTTTTCAAAGCACGTGGGTTTAGGGACCGAGAGGGCAAAATTGACTAAGCGGGTAAACTTAACTAGAAAGAGGTTATCTGATTGGTCGCTAAAGTCAAGGCACGAGTGAAAATTAAACTCTTCACTGCAAAGTACAAATCCTCAAACTCACTTTTTAAAGAAAAAATAAATCTAGTTTTTGGTTCATTAAATATTGCGGCTTGGTGGTGCGAGCCACCGCCCGATCTAAAGGGTAAAGCCATATCCATCCATCCCTCCATCCATCCATATGATGAAAAGATGCTAGATGGTGGTACTTGGAGTGTTGAATAGATAGACGAACGGACACACAGACAGATGCATGGACGGACTCACGAATGGCTGCACCAACGAATGGATGCATGGACGATCGCAGGGATGAGCGCACAGATGGACGTGCGGACGCACGAACAGACGCATGGACGGTGACACAGACGGACGCATGGACAGACGGAAGCAAGGAATGGACGGACGAATGCTTCGCCCCACTCTCCATCATTCATTCCGTGAATTCGCTGCCATTTTTTTGTCTCCACAAATCAAGATTTTCATTAACTAACCTATGTGCAGTTTGCAATGAACGGGAAACAACAGACCACTTTCTTCTTATATGCCGCCGATTCGACTCACTGCACCTAATAATTCTTGAGAGACCGATTGGTATGCTCGTATTGCCAGGTAATCGATCCACCTCTTTATCGTATGGAGCCAGTCAGTTGGGTGTGGGCCGCAGTGCTATTCTGTCAGCGCTACATAAATTCATTCAGGCAACCGGAAGGATACGCTGCTAGTGGTACTGCCAGATATATCGAATTCTATGTCCCCCTTCTTCATGTTTGGTAATATTTTTTGTATTCTGGTTTATCGAATTCTTCTGCACTTTTTCAAGTTTTTTAAAAGAACAGTAATATTAGTCTTATCTAATTTCTCTTCTTTTTAGCAAGCGTTGTACCAAAAGATTTCATTATAACGTACAGTGTAGCCAATCCTCTTGTGGGTAAAAGCCAAAATCTCCCAGGCAACAAGACAAGGCAAGACAAACAAGAACAAGTTTTTGTAATGGGTATTGGGCGGCCTACTCGTTATGCTAGTCGCATTGTGCGACGACTGGTTGTTCTTTCGCTGTTTAAAACGCTATATAAGTTGTATTAACGCGATTGCTTTCCCGACACCAATTGGGCACTCGCTCGCTGGATTCCGTGCCGACCGGTTGTACCCTCGCTATTTCCGATGAGAGTGCAGCTCTGGCCTAATGGGTTTGCCCTACGCCACCTCCTGCCACCGCTCCCCGGCGATAACGACGGCGTAGCCCTGGCTGACTGAATTAGCCCTACGCCATCTCCAGTCGCCGACAAGAGCTCTTGCCAGGGGAGCCCCATCCTCGGACTTCTGCAACCACGTCCATCTTTCCTGCCTTCTCCTTACTTCCGTCATTCGCTGTCTCTGCGCCTCGCTCTCTTTCCTCTCTTTCTATCTCTCTGCCTTTTGATCCTATTCTTTTAATCTCTCCTCCACCTCATCCCCGGTAAGCTACTGTTAAGGTCCTCCCTCTGAGAGACAGTCACGGGGCTCACTTTTATCTTCTTTTCATTTATGATCAATCCCCCCCCCCCCCCGACAACAAGCCTGCTTAAGGCATGTTTCAGAACAAGTCACAAGCACCGATGTTGCTCAATGGTAGAATACTGAGCTGGCACCTAGGGGACCCGGTTTCGAGCCCCACTGTGTAGTTGGTGCTAGATCAAGCCGGCCTGAGGCAAGTTTCACAAGTTTCAAGCACCGGCGTAACTCAGTGGTAAATTCCTGGGCTGGCACCCGGGTTGGAGCCCCAATGCGCCGTTGGTGCAAGGTCATGCCTTCCTAAGGCAAAGTTTTCTTTTTCCAATTTAGCACGCTGTGGTAATGGACAACGGCAGCAGCGGTGGACAACATGCAACTGCGCGTCACCCGAAAAGTGATCTCATATCAGCCTTCGCAGTAAAAGATGCGAGATTAGTGTTTCTCTAGACAGACGGACAAACGCACAGTTGGATAGACAGACAAGCAGACAAACGAATGGAAAAACGCACGGGTGGACGGACAGGCAGACATAGTCTTAGATAGAGGGACGGATGGATGGATGAATAAACGCATGGATGGACGCATGGACTGATGCAAGGACGGACAGACTGATGCGCGGATAGACAGATAGACGCACGGATGAACGCAGGGACGAACGCATGGATGGACGCACACACGGAGGCAGGGACGGATGCAGGCACGGTCGTGCGGGTGGTCGCACGAACGGACGGAAGCAAGAACACACATACGGATGCTTCACCCCACTCATAATCATTCAGTCCGTGAATATGGTGTGGTGTTTTCGGTGTTAAGCTCCCTAAGCCGTTGGTCGTGCGTCCGCGATGTATGTAGTAGTAGTCGTCGTAGTTGTAGGTAGACATCTCCACGGCCGAACTGGAAGAGCGGCATGCGACCTTTGTTTTGAATTAAGGACGAAACACTCGCAGGTTAATCTTAAGTAAAAAGATAGTTGTTTGTGATAAACGAGCATACAGAGACGAGTATCCGTGACAATCTACTACAAAATATGCCTAAAATTCGATGCTTAGTTAAAAACTAATAAGAAAAGGCGCACTTGGAGCACTATTTAACCAGTAAAGGTTGCCGTGTTAAACTCGTCGGGCGCAACCTCATTGGTTTTAGCAAGATTTAGTGAGGTTGGGCTGGCAGTACCACGAAATAGCTGCGGTAAAAGCTGAGAACTAGACATCAATGGACAGCCGTACCACGTGTCATTTAGGCCTTAAAATGTATGCTGGATGGCGGTGCTTCTATATGATGACAAGATTATGAAAGCAAGCAGATGGCGGTACTTGGAGTATTCACTATATTAACGAATGAATGGACAGATGCATGCACGGACGAACAGACAGATGCACGGACGGAAGGAGGGACACATGGAAGCACGGATGGAAGTATGGAAGGACGAACGCCAAGACGGACGCATGGCTGGATTCACGGACAGATAAACGGGCGCACAAACAGACGGACGTACGGACGGACGGGTCAACGGAGGCACGGACGAACTGACGGACACTTCGTTTTACTCTTCCTCATGCACTCCGTGGATAAGCTGTGATTTTTAAGCAGCAAATGCGCTGGGACAACTGCTCAGAGCTCTCCCATAGTACAGTACTTTGAGTCGTCTACTATCTGTTCGAGACACTTTATAATCAAATCCACTTTACTTGAAGAAAACGACAGCACTTTTTAGGGGCGAAGCTCCTTAATTTGTGGGTCCTGCGTCTTCGATGTGTGTAGTAGAAGCATGTAGACACCTCTAGTTCAGCCCTTAAATTTTCTGCCGGCAAGTACCCCTATACAAGTACTCCCATACTTGTATATGATGAAAAATGACGAAAAGTTGTAATAAGGTGGTGCTTGGAGTGTTGAATGGGTGGACGTACGGACGAACCGATAGACAGACAGACGGACGCTTCGACGGGCAGACAGCCAGACAGACAACGCATGGACGAACAGACAGACGGACATACAGAGACGGACTACACACAGACTGACAGGTAGACGGAGAAACAGATGGACTGACAGATGGACGGACAGACGTCGCCAGCGGACGCACGATTAACAGTTAACTGATAAAACCCTCCAAACCTTCGCCCCACTCTTCATTAATCACTCCGTATAGATGCTGTGATTTTTTCTTCGCAACTGATTTAGCGGCCGGAGGTGCTCCATCAACATTTTCGTCTATTTTTCGGTGTATTATATTTACATAAATCTATATTACGGGTAAAAGTTATGCAGTGAACTATCATAGGTAAATATTTGGTTTGGCTGTTACAGATAAGAACATTTTATTTTAGCTCCAATAGGCTCCTAAAAAGCATAATCGGCCGTGAAGGATTAATATCACAGCAGTAACTAACAAAATCAACGCCATCTCTGTGTTCCGTGGTTACCGTCTTTTTCTTCATGACTTCAATGGCGATGAGAAGACTTCCAGACAGACTGGCCTCTTTCAAGCAAAAGGAGCTACAATCTGTTAACGGCAGCAATTTGTTTTTCATGGAATATATTCAAAGCCTTCGGGAAGAGATGCAGCTCTTTTTCCTGGCTTGTTTTATGCCGAACTGTTACTGATTACTTCTAGAAGAAGTATATCGAAGTCCAATCGTTTTGGTTTTCTTCCTTTTCAAATATGCCATTTTAGAATGAAAGGGGCTACATTATCGCAAAACTCGAAAATAAAAAAAGACTAAGAAGCAATGCGATGTAGGACAGTCGGCCTGAAATGTCTTTTTTTATCAGTTTTTTTTCAAGATGATGCCTTTTGGTAGATTCTAGCTTGCCTTAGAAAACATGTTGTGGAACAAAAAAGGGGGATACGAAAGGCGCTCTCGTCTATTGTAAACGAGAGTATGTCGATAACCTTGAAGTACCGTGTTATTGTCTCTTTCATGAGCTCAATCATGACAAGCGAAAGAAGTAGGCTCACTGGTCCAGATAAGTAGAATAATATGCGGCATGTGGTATGCCGTGTTCAACATGTGTCTGTTGTACACGGTACTGTGTCTGAAAGCTCGGCAGGCTACCTTTCAGACAAGAGAAATTTAGAATGGAACTTCCGTAAGTAAGGATTGCGGCATTGGAGGCAATCGCCAGTGCATTCTTCCACCTCGGACATTTTCTGGGGAGCTATGCGATTTGAACCTAAAATGTTGTGAACAGTCCTACGCATTACGCGAACTGTAAAACTGTAAGATATTTGGGTTTGAAAAAATGTACGTCACAGTCAATTCCAATTCTCAATTCAACACAACACTTGCTTCCTATTTTTACATTTACGAGCATGGAAAAAGGTGCACCTTAAAAAACACCAGACGGTCAACATTTGCGGAATCTTCCACTACGCCTTCTCTTGCAATCATGTGGGGGTTTTGGGACGTTAAAACCCAACAAATAATATCGTTATGAGCATGAAAAACATGCTTCAGTCACCTGAATAGAAACCAACACGTGATATGACCTAGAGGCAACATGTACAAGTGAAATTTCACTCATGGAGTCACGGAGATAGTTTACCACAAAAACCTGGTTATACAAGTGCACTCTACGTGGTTGAAAAGAAAGCACCAATCGATTGCGAATGTGTACATTCTGAGTTTTTTTTTACATGGAGCTTCTGTCAATGCCAACCGCGGCTCACAACTGCAAGAAGTGGTTAGGTGGTGAAAAAACAGGCTTCACGTTTATTTCACAGACCCACACAGTATGGCAAGACTACTGCGGAAGGAATAACTTCTCGCCAAAGAAGAAGAGCTTCTCCGAAAGTACAAACAGAATCTCAGTGTGCAACAGCTCGGAGATTGTAAAGATTATGCCAGCGCGACCGCCCTAAAGCTGTTGCGCCGAAGACAGAAAGCGCCGGCAACAGTGAGAAGGTACGCAAAGCGGCCTCGACAACAACGCCTAGAAGGCACGAAGCTATGTACTGGGAGGCCATCTACTCTGAGGCCATGAAATCCGCTTACGCGGTCCTCCACAAATACTTACATTGGAACAATAATTTGGCACAAGATAATTTGTTTCCCGAAAGGGTAAGTTCTGGCATGTGGCTGACTGTGCTGCTCTTAATTTCTAAAGGCGATAAAGAGTGGAAGCACACCCACACACCCTCAGACACCACATGAAGTCTCAAAGGGGACACGCAGAAAAGAGGCCGTTAGCTCACTTCTATAGGCACGCGACTGCAGCTTGCGTGGTGAACTGAAGGAAGGAACGCACCGATAAAGAGCTATTGTGTTTATTGTGGGCAGGTTGACTGGACTTGATCAAAAAATGCAAAAGCTGCTGCGTCAATCGCGGGGTTCGTTATTTATTGTGGCTCCATGCTAAGCAGTACGTAAGACGGGAAGTGTCCGCAGTAAGCACCCACACATCAATGAAGAAAAGCTTGCTCGATAGTATTGACTTATATTGAAATGGGCAGTAGGAAGTGCAGTGCCTGTAACCGACAGCGCATGGGCACTGAATGAAAAGGAATGACTCCCTTGGAACGCTGTTGTCCTAGCGCAGCAAAAGAGGCCGACTCAGTGCAACCAGATAAAACAAAAAAAATTGGCAGCATATCCACGGATGAATGATGGAGAGTGGGGCGAAGCATTCGTCCGTTCATGCGTCCGTCTGTGTGACCATCCATAGGTCTGTTCGTGCACCCGTCCCTGCGTTCGTTCATGCATCCACCCCTGCGTCCGTTCATGCGTCCATCCATGCATCTGTCTGTGCGTCCGTTCGTCCATCAATTCAACACTACAAGTACCACCATCTCGCATCTTTTTATCATATATTCCCAATATAGAAGCACCGCCATTCAGTGGACATTCCAAGGACTAAACGAGAAATGGCACATGCACACTTTCTTACGGCTTGCGCTTCGGGTCTACTTCCCACCTTCAACCACCTTGAGTTGGTGGTATTACTAGTTCACTGTATTCATGGCACTGCGGCCCAATGCTCGCTAAACCTTTCCAAAACCAAGGAGGTTACGCCCAGCGAGTATAACGTAGCAACCTTTTCCTGGCAGATAGAGCTCAATGTACATGCCAATGGCTGCATGAAAAATGAGAGACAGGAGAATTCGGCTTTTACTTTCCTACGGCTTGCACTTCGTACCTACTTCCCATCTTTCACTACCTCGAGTTCATTCATGGTATATACTAGTTAATTGTATTCATGGCACTGCGGCTCAACACTCGATAAAACTTTCCAAAACTAAGTTGGTTACACCCAGCAGGTATAACGTAGCAACGCTTTCCCTTCAGATGGTGCTCAATGTACATGCAATGGCTGCTAATGGGGATTGCAGCGTGCAGGTTAACTCAAAGCCGAATGCTCCGGTCTCTCATACCCCATTATCAGCTATTGGCATGTACATTGAGCACTATTTTTTGTTGTTCAACAACGCACAGAAGGAATCTCTCATCGGCACCACCTTGGAGGTCAAAATGTTTGCAGGTCAAAGCGTAAGTAAGACTGGTTACATCCTACGCGGGACGAACGGGTGACGCTATAAGGAGCTTTGTCCCTGAAAAGGAATGCAAAGCCGACTGCAGAGATTGCACAACACGTCACAGTGGTTGCACCACGTCACAGTGGTACCAAGTTTAGTCACAAAATACAGCCTGCGGAAGGCACATCTGTTGGGGAGGCGCAAAGTCGAATATATGTGTGTACGGAATTTATAATGCCTACAAGAATGGTAAGCGAAATGATGTCACAACTACTATAGAGGTTGTATAAAATACCCTAAAGTACGTGACTGATCGAATTCGGGAAATGAATTTGCGTTGGTGGGAGCGGTGTGTTGGACTATGTCATACAGTAAAATGACAACCAAAATTTTTTACTAGGCACAAAATTTTCAGATGCAGAACAAAACACCTGAACATGGATTGCCTGGCTATCTCGTTTAACTTGTACCAGACGCCGTGCACATAAGATAGTATGGCATGCCGGCTCTTTTTGACGCTACTGCACTTTTTCGGATTGTCCACTCACCGTAAAACAGTTAGAACGTTGCTTTATCCCCAATAGAACGCGATTATCTGCCTGGCTGGGCTTTAGAGTACCCGAGGACCCGTAACACGTGTTTTTATGCAGACATGTTGATGAGGCTACTTGTTTTGTATCGTCCTCTTCCACACATTTATTTTGCCACTTTTCGAAATTTTATTTATTTATTTTATTTATTTTATTTATACTGTCAACCCTCACTTGAGGGTCATTACAGGGAGGGAAGCATAGGATATGGAAAGTAAATACAGACATTGATATTTTCAGCACTTTGAACAACAACACAATAGCATATTCATTGCTCGGCAAAGTAAACATCAAGAGCACATTCAAATTTTTTAACGTCAGAATTTTCAACAATATGTCGCGGCAATTTATTCCACGCTTCTATAACATCAGGGAAAAAAGATTTGCGAAAGACGTCCGTGCGAGCACCGAAGGGGCGAACCGCCGCGTCATGATTGATCCGGCTGCTGAGCTTATGCGGGGGGTGTACGTAAATTGTTCTATCTATTTTTATTTGACCATGCAATATCTGAAAAAATACCTTTAGGCGCTGCTTTTGTCGTCTAATTTCTAGAGATTCCAAACCACTTAATTTTAGCATCTCGGTAACCGAATCAGTCCTTTTATACTTCGAACATATAAATCGCGCGGAAAGTCTCTGAATTCGTTCCAGTTTATCTATTAAATCCTTTTGGTGGGGGCTCCAGGCAGCACAAGCATATTCTAAAACAGGGCGCACAAACGTTTTATATGCAAGCAGCTTGACGTCTTTCGTAGCATTCGGTAATTTAGCACGCAAGAAACGCAGTTTTCTGTAAGAGGCACAGCATACATTCTCGACATGTGCACGCCATTTCAAATCATTCGTAATATGCACTCCCAAATATTTAAATGCACACACCTGCGGGAAATAATTAGGTCCAATGCTGTACGTAAATGGTAAAACGTGTTTCTTGGTAGTTATATGCGTATATGTTGTCTTAGAATAATTTATTTTCATCTCCCATTTGTCGCACCATGTTTGAAAATCATCAAGACAATCATTAATTACAATTTGGTCATTCGCACACGTCACTGGGGCATAGATTAAACAATCATCAGCAAACAATTTAATTTTTACAGGAGGGTTAACAATGTCCACAACATCATTTATATACACCAAAACAGCAATGGGCCCAACACGGAGCCTTGGGGCACACCGGAATAAACATCAAGTGATTCAGACTCAAACCCATCAATTCGTACCAACTGCTTGCGGTTCGTTAAGTATGCTTCAATCCACTTCAGGATATTTTCATTTACGCCTGTTCGTTTGAGCTTGAAGAGCAATTTATGGTGGGAGACCTTATCGAAGGCTTTTGCAAAGTCTATGCATATCACGTCGACTTGTTCTCTGTTATCTACGGCAGCGGCAAAATCGTGGAGAGTTTCAATCAGTTGGGATAACGTGGAAAGCCCTTGCCTAAACCCGTGCTGTTGCCTACATATCAGCCCATTTGTCTCCAAGAAAATAGCCATCTGTTTGGCAATGACGCGTTCAAAAACCTTACAACAAACACACGTCAGAGACACTGGCCTGTAGTTGGTAAAAAGCATCCTGTCGCCACTTTTAAATACCGGTTTCACAATGGCGCTCAGCCAGTCTTTTGGAAGCGAATGTGTCAAGAGTGATTTTTCGAAGATAATGACTAAGTAAAACGACATCCACTCCGCATACCGCCTCAAAAACACAGTTGGTATTCCATCCGGTCCATTAGCCTTCTTTTCGTTCAAATTAAGTAGCTGCTGAAACACGCCCGCTTGATCAAATGAAACTGGATCCATGGCGCATGTGCAAGTATCGGCCATTTCCTTATCTTCATCCGTGAATGCCATCTTTGTAAATACAGATTGGAAAAAGCGATTGAAACCATTAGCTATATCTTGTTTCTGGGTTACAACATCAGAGCCAACCGCGATATGTTCAATCGCTTCTTTCCTATCGCTCAAGTATAGCCAAAATTTTCTAGGCGAAGTGCGCAAGAACCCAGAAAGCGTTTCATTGAAGAACTTTTTTTTGGACTTGGAGATTTGGATTTTCAACGCTGCTCGTAGTTGGGAAATCTGCTCAGAGTGGCCTTGTCTTTTGCGTAATCTCTTTATTTTGCGTTTAGTGTGGATAACATCTCTAGTGATCCAGGGGTTAGTCTTCCTTGTTTTTTTCAATCGAATGGGAACAAACCTTTCTATACAGCTGTTAATTATTGATTTGAATTTCTGCCACAAACAATCAACTGGCTCGCTATCAGAGGCTTGCTTGAAATCATCAAAAGCAGTTTCCAAAAAGTCTAATATTGACGTGTCATCTGCCCGGCCGTAGTCACTAACAGGCACCCGAACGAAGGGTCGTTTTCCAGGTTTTGTACCACATAGAATCTCAACCGAAATCAGTTTGTGGTCAGATATGCCGTCTTCGACCGTAACACTGAAGTCCTCTATAGTGCCCGAAAGGAATACCAGGTCTAGCAGTGACTGAGAACCCGATGTTACTCTAGTGGCCTGTTGAACAATTTGGGTTAGGTTATGGCTGATCATTATTTCAAATAACTTTTCGCTGCTAGTAGCATCTTTATTACCGGCCGATAAAGAAATCCAGTCTATATTTGGTAGGTTAAAGTCTCCGGCCAGGACTAATTTTGTTGTCTTGTTTACATTTGAGTTCAAAAACGTCTGAAGGTCTTCCAGGAACTCGGGCGAAGTGGCAGGTGGTCTGTATACGGCTCCGATAAGGTAATTGGTGTTCGCGTACGTAAATTTACACCATACAGATTCCGATAAATTGCAATTAATTGGAACTGCTGATATGCATTTTTTATGACAATTGCAACGCCCCCACCACGGGAATTTCTGTCCCAGCGAAACACTCTGTACCCAGGAGGAACAACCACATCATTCGGAATATCGTTGTTTAGCCAAGTCTCTGTTACGATCACCACAGAGGGAGATCTCGACAGCAATAAATGTTCGAGTTCAGTTACCTTATTAACAAGACTACGAGCATTGAACAGGAGAAGCACTAGCTACGCATGTGACGGTGCAGCCACTGCCCCTCCCACCGGGGCGCCGCCAACGCTGTCAGAGCTGCGCGTTGCTGCCGGCGATCCTTTATCATATCGCTCCTTACGATATGGTTGGCGTTCATCTCGGTTGTAGTCCCAAGTAAATAAGCTTTCGCCTACCTTCAATTTGTCATAAACTAGCGATACCTTCTTTCCGCTGCCCCTGTCCGCAGCTGCGCTGTCCCACAACTTTTTCCGCACCGCGACCGTCTCCTTCGAATAATCATTGCTCACGCTAATAGAAGTTCCCTTTAGTTTGCTGCAGTTTCGGAGTATAGCAGCTTTTTCTTTGAAATCGTAGAACCTCATTATGACTGGTCTAATATGCCCCGGCCGTTGCTTGCCCAATCTATGAATTCTTTCTATTGTTTTAACATGGACGTTCAGTTTTTTGCCAAATATATTGTCGACTACAGAAACTTTCAGGTCTGACTCCGATTCCGGGCTGCCTTCCTTTACGCCAAAAACCAAGAGGTTATTGCGTCTACTTCTGTTTTCAAGTTCACTTAGCCTTTCTG
Organism: Rhipicephalus microplus; assembly: GCF_043290135.1. NCBI lineage: Eukaryota > Metazoa > Arthropoda > Arachnida > Ixodida > Ixodidae > Rhipicephalus > Rhipicephalus microplus. The sequence continues at coordinate 133,487,673 of NC_134700.1, forward strand.
CCTGTGTTTTTACAGTATGTTCCAGAACTTCAATTTTTGCGTTAAGTTCTTGGACTGAAGCAGCTAAGCCAGCCAATCCATCGGTATTTGTCTGTATCTGGGCTAATTGATCATGAATGTCAGTCAACCGACGGTCAAATGCTGCCTGATTTTCCAAAATAGTCTGTAGCTGCTGGGCCACAGTAGGGCCGGGGTTTTCTTCGACATCCCCCGCCATCAACAACCGCAGCAACACAGACCAGCAATCAACAAGAATCAAGGAACATATATGAGGGCACGGCAGGACAATCAAAAATCTATTATCACTACGGTAAGTGACAACAGTAGTTTGAAAACCAACCTGGAAGACGAACGGCGGCAGTTTAGGCATTTCGTTCGCATGGACGTTGCCGTGCCCTCTGAGGAGTTGCTTGATGTGCTGCTCTTTAAGTAACTGCGCTGCCGGTGACGTCACTGAGGCCGGTGCTCCGTTGATCCACGGCGCATCTTCCAAAACCAGGCTGAGATGAGGAAGCAGGAAAGGCGTCCCATCAGATCCGCTTGTCGCGATCGCTGTCAAAATCCACGGCACAACCTGGAAGACGAACGGCGGCAGTTTAGGCATTTCGTTCGCATGGACGTTGCCGTGCCCTCTGAGGAGTTGCTTGATGTGCTGCTCTTTAAGTAACTGCGCTGCCGGTGACGTCACTGAGGCCGGTGCTCCGTTGATCCACGGCGCATCTTCCAAAACCAGGCTGAGATGAGGAAGCAGGGAAGGCGTCCCATCAGATCCGCTTGTCGCGATCGCTGTCAAAATCCACGGCACAACCTGGAAGACGAACGGCGGCAGTTTAGGCATTTCGTTCGCATGGACGTTGCCGTGCCCTCTAAAGTTAGTTGGAAGTTAGAGCTCTTTGAGTTTACTCTGTCTTTCTGTCCTATGTTCGCGCGCTGACAAAGCTTACCAGTATCACTTTACATAAGTTAACACATGGTGTCACTCTAGCGAATGGGACACAAAACGTGCATACAAGGTGCGTTCGACCAGAAAAAAAATAATGGCGCAAGGCCTAAAGTTCAGAGAGCTAACAAAGAAATCGGAGACTTTTGGAAGCTAGGCACTGCACGTGAAATCAGAGCATACTCAAAAAAGAAACGCAAAGGCGTCCGGTACTGAGGATGTCACCTGTACTCTCAACCCCTTGCTTCAGCACTAACAAAACAACTGGGCTTAAGAAAACCACAAGCTTTCACAGAAAAACGTAGCCCCCTATAGAAGTGCGTTAAAATAAAAAAATGCCTCAAATTAGCGTTTATTTGGTGTGGGCTATCAATACGTGACATGTTTATTTTTCTTTAAAATTTATTTTGGACGAATTCAGTAATTTGTGTCACTTACCACCAGTAACTGTGGTTACAAATTGACCTCGCAGCACTTATGATGAAGTGACCATAACCTTCGATCCGAATTTTCTCTTGCTGCCCACATACAGCGCTGGTAGCAGCAAGTGGTGAAGTCAGCCATCGATCTGTTTCAACATTCCCCAAGGATTAAGCATTCGGTATGTTTTGTAGTTATTAGCGAGATATGCTGCTTGCTTAGATGCGCCAAGCCTAACGCGCCAAAGAGGTACTGCTCGGGCTGCATCGCCCACGGAAGGCATCGCCAGACCGAAAACGCTGCATATGTAAATATTGGACGTGCAACCTCGTGCAGCGTTCGGCGTGAGTCGGACTCTCCTTCAGTGGACACAAGAAAATCAAAGCATATTCATAGAGTAAATGACGATGAGCGCGGCGAGCATTTGGACGTTTTATTGGTATCATCTGTACGTCCGTCTGTCGGTTGCCGCATCTGTCCGTCCAATCGGCTGTCCATACATCCATCCATTTGCTTATCCGCCTGTCTGTCTGTCTGTCTGTCTGTCTGTCTGTCTGTCTGTCTGTCTGTCTATACGGCTGTGTGCCTCTCTTTCTGTCCGTTCATCCGACTGTCTATCTGCCCGTTTATATCTGCCTATATGTCCGTCCTTGCGTTCATCTCTGCATCTAGTGAACTTTCCTAGTACCACCACCTCACATCTTTTCATCATATATTTATTATACATAAGTACCGCTGTCTAGCGGATATTCTAAGAACTAAACGAGAAGTGGCCACCCACAACTACATACACCGAGGACGCAAGACCCAAGGCTTAAGGATCTTCACTCCTAAAAAGAGTGAAAATGAGCGTTTCTGCAGGAGATACCAAGGATTGCGTCGACGAAAAGCCATACGCGCCATGAAAGTCATACAAGAGCCACAGAAACCTTCGAAGAAAAGAAGCGACCATTCGTTTTCGCCATAAGATGAGTTCCTTGAGATCTCCGTGTAGTTGCTTGTTCAGCGTTTTACTGTGTATTAAAGCTATAAACCAGCCATATTAACTGCTATGAGCTTGTAAAGACAATGCGGCGAAAGCACGCCGTGAAGACGGTGAGTCGACGACACAATGTGGATGTATACACGTGGTGGAGCGAATCGTCCTTTTATTGGCTGAAGGACCCTGTAGCCTCCACAGTGCTGAAAGAAATTTTTGAAACGGAATATATAGTGTGTAAGACCTTTCCGGGGAGCTCAAAGTATTTAACAACGCCACGAGGCCAGGTGGCGTATAACAGAGCAGTCGGGGGTCTTTGGGCTCTCGCTTCAGCAAATGATTTTTGGGGTTTTTCATGTGCTGCGCCCCAGGATCTTGCTATGAGTCGACGCATAAGTAGCTGAGGTTTACGTCGGTAGCGGACTTTTACTGGAAGATCAATTTTTCAGCATTTTTTGGAGTTTTACGCCACCGACTACACTTCGTGTGCTTGGGCGAACAATCACCACACCGAGTTTGCGTCTGCCTGGCAGAACGCGCCAGGACCTTCTCAGTGGGGACGCGGGGAAACGCCAGGACCTTTTCAGTGCTACAAGAAAAGCTCTAAATTGTAAGAATAAAGTTATCAAATCATCAAGAATGCCTCGACTGCCTAGCGAGCACTAGAAAATTATCGTTCGTCCAAGGGGTGGCTTGGATGTTGAGAAGACGGGCTCAGCTAGACATTGCCGGGCAATCGCAGAGGCGGCTGGTATTGCCTCCACGCTCATGGGTCAGGATGTCGTCTGCCCGAATGCAACGCAAAATATTACAGTTGTTAGTACGGCTTTCAAGGCGAACGCTGGCTTCTACCTCAGAATTAGCAGGCTTACATAGGGAATGAAGAAGTGTGACATCAACACTCACGAGGCTGCACCGCCCGAAAAAGTGCAAGGGGGTCATCCGTAAGATTCGCGCAATGGAGCGTCACACGAAGCTGGAGAGGAGCGTCCTCACTGAAAGAAACCCCTCAGCTCTGGGTGTGAGACGTATTAACATCACTGAAACGGTGACTATTGTCTTTGATGGCTACAAAGTTCCCAACTTCATTTATTTTGGCATGGCACTGGTCAGATGCTCGCTTTATCATCGGCAGCATGACTGTTGCTACGCCTGTGGCAGACTGGGGCACAGTGCGGACGTCTGTTCGACTCCGGACAAAGCCGTGTGCAAGAGGTACAGAATCAACAACCCTGATGAGAGACATCAATGTTTCCCGACCGGTGGATTCTGTGGTGACCCACACGCCATGACTGATAAATGTTGCCAGCGAAGGTTTCAGCTTCTTTTTATTGTGCGAAGGCGGCGAAGGGAGCGCTGCGCGGAATCTGGGTCTAGTAGTCAGCAAATGTTACGTGTCAAGGCCGATGAGGGTGTGAGCCAGCCTGCGCAGCGCAACTCCCGTTCAAACAGTCGTTCTTCTGCAACTAGGGTGTACAGCCGTGACTCATCGCAACGGGCAAGCTGTGGGTCCAGATCCAGATCTTGGTCTATAAGTCGCTCGCGATACCAGCGAAATGGAACGTCGTCTAAAGGTCGAGTCATGTCCTGGTCCAGAGATTGTCGTTGGTCTCAATCTAGAGGCCTGTCGCACTCGAGGAGCTGGTCCAGGGACCCACATGGAACAGTCTGTTTCCAAAGCCCACCCCAACCGCAGATACAGTGTGGCACCTAGGCTGACCGGGTGCGCCGCGGAGGAGGTGGAAAGGTAACGGGGCACGTTGCTCCAGAGCATGGTCTAGCAGAGCTCAACCAGCTTAGGAAGGAGAATGCCGAACAGCGCAGCATTATTGAAGCACTGTGAACCGAAATGGCTGAGCTTAGACGTGTCAGTACATCTCAAGCTACTCGGGCATCTTTTTCTCATTTGGGAGGTTCTTCCCCTCCTCAACCTACGGACGTTCCCATGGTCGGGAAAGTACACCCCTCGGGTGACCCAACCAAGCGTAAGGCTGCAACTTCGGCTGAGAATGTGCAGGCTAAAGCTAAATCTGAAATAAGGAGACCTTAAATTCAATTTGCCTCGAGATTCAGACTTATTGCGCGTTTCTCGGTGGCAGATAAACGTCTCAGAGTTATGGATCAGAAAATATATATTCAACATGCCAGAATTCAATGTGTGAAGACTCAATCAGAGAACGCCGGCTTTATGGTGCTGAGCCCCAATATCAGTGGAGCAACATGAATTCACCCGCATTTCTTTACAGAGGGAACGTCTTTATCGGCGCCCATTTTTATGAGTATCCCCGATTCTTATAGTACAGTTGCTTTCGTACAGAACCTGACAGTATGGTCAGGGAGCACCTCGAAGGATCAAGATGACCTCGCTCGCTGAATTTCGTATATGGCAATTGAACTGCAGGGGGATCCTAACAAAAGGGGCACAGTGCAGCAATTAGTCCGCTCCCACAGCAAGATGTCGCAGGTGATCCTACTGCAGGAGACGCTGTCTGATAGTGTAACGCTCGTTGGGTTACATGGGACACACAGTTAAAGGGGAAGGCAGAGGGATTGCCCCGTTAGTCAGCAACAAGTTCGCCTTTGTGACAAATGTTCTAGGGGTAAGGTCTAAAAAAACAGAACTCTCCCTTATTGAGGTCATTCCGAGTGCTTGCAACCATTGCAGTATTTTTATACTGAATGTATATAGTAGCCATAGTGATCATAGACAGCATTTAAAGACAATCATAGTTAAGGCAACAAGATTGACGGGGTTCTACCCTCCGGTTGGGGTGGGAAATTTTAATGCGCATTTCTGGGCGTGGAACTACCTGTTTGATTGTGTTAAAGGTTGGAGCTTGTGGAAGAAAACGGTGAGATGTGCATCTCTCGTTAATAGTGGACCCGGAGTTTCCTACTAGACGTTTCACATACACCACTTGGTACTCCACCCTGGGCCTAGTTTTCGTGTAAAATGCTGGCTCGGTAGGTTGGAACAATCTTCTGACAGATTTAGGAAGTGATCAATATATTACAGCTACTCAATTTCAGATGAGGTAAAATCTAATAGAAAGTTTACTTACGTGGATTGAAAAAAGTTTCGGGAGTAACGCAGGGCTCGAGCGGAACAGGGGAAAATCTCAGACTCCCTGGAGCAATGGACGGATATGCTGCTGTAGGACGTTAGGGCGGTTACGAGGACCATTGAGACAGAGGTACAGACAGAAAAATGGACAGTCGGCACGCGCAAATACTGGAGGCAAAGCAGTCGCTATTGGCCAGATGGAAGGGTCAGAGGCTTAAGTGTAATCATCAGGAAAAGATTGTAGAGTTAAATTGAAGAACATTACCAAAGCTTGTCGAGGCAGAGGTAAATGGAATCTTTTAAAACACCTGCCTAACGAGTCATGCACTAAATAAATTCAGAGAGGGGTCTTCGCTAGAGTACTCCATCTTGCTCAAAAATACTGCTCGGGCACGGAGCAATTGGAGCAGGTTGTTGAAAAGCATCTACAACTGGCAGTCGATTCCAACGTGCAAGCCTATCCGGGGTATATGGGAATACCTTGTGCCCATTTGGGTGAATCCTTTGCCATCAGGGATGTGCGACGTTCCCTGCACGAACTCAAGGGCCAATCAGCACCGGGTACGGATAGGGTCACCAACAAAGTTTCTTCGGAATTTGGAAGAAAACTTTGTTGAATTTCTTACTGAAGAGACTAATAGGATCTTGAAGGGAGGTGACATACCGGAGCAATGGAAGTTGACCATGGTAATACTCATTCCCAAGCCCGGTAAATCACCAACGTTGTATAATCTGCGCCCCATCTTTTTCACGTCATGCGTGGGAAAGGTGTCGGAACACGTTATCCAGAAACAAATGGCAGATTACATAGAGCACAATGATCGTTTTCCTCATTACCTAATTCGTTTTAGGCCAGGCTTATCTACACAGGATGCTATGAAAAATTTTAGGACTCAAAATTTAGATAATCATACCAGAGACACCAGGGTGATCCTAGGCTTAGCTATAAAAACATTTGATAATGTCCGTCATAATTCTATTTTCTCTAGTCTCAACCCAGCTTCCTCATTTTATGCGTTTGTCAGATACTTCCTGAGTGGTCCACAAGCCATATCTAATGTTGGAGATCTAGAATCACATGCTCAAGTGCTAGGAAATAGTGGCATCCCGCAGGGATCTGTTCTACCACTTTTACTTTTTAACATCGTCATGGCTGGTTTCTCGAGGCAGCTTTCTGGTATTTGAGATGTTGGTCACGCAATTTATGCCGATTATATCACAATTTGGTTTAGAGAAGAAAGTGATGGCACTGTGCAGGCTGGCCTGCAAGAGGCCATCGACTTTTACCGAGAGTTTTCTGGAGGACGCAGGCCTTTTCTGCTTTCTGGAAAAGTCCGAGCTTCTCCTCTATAACCCGGTTAAGAAGGGCCATCGACTGCGAGGCTTTATGCCACTGCTAGAGACAGACATCCACCTACGTACCGAAAGTGGACAATCAATCCCCTAGGTGGCTTCCATTCGGATCTTAGGTATGACGCTAGAAACAACGGGCACCAATAACATCATGATTCAAACGTTAGAAAAAAAGACGGATAACCGTATTAGGCTGATAAGGCGGGTGGCTGATTGAAGGGCAGGACTATCACAGGACAACTTAGTCAGGCTTATACATGCTTTTCTGCTGTGTCATTTTGCATAAGTGGTGGCAATTCATGTTTGAAAGAGACAAGGAAAGGACAAGCTTAATGTAATGATTAGGAGAGCGGTAAAGAATGCCCTTGGGCTCCCTAACTACTCCCACACCAATCAACTCCAGCAGTTGGAAATTCGTATTACATTGGAAGAAATCGCGAAAGCGCAAGAAAGAACACGGGTAATTAGGCTGTCTGGCTCAAAAGCGAGGAGAATTATTGTTGCGTATATGGGTATTCCACTAGCTCAGATTGAGGCTCTGTAAGAAGGGTTGACGAGGAATCAGAAGGAGAACATTATTATCTCGCCTGCCCCGCAAAACATGCATCCCCAACAAAATTTTGGAAGGACGAGAGCACGTGCTCGGACTCTTCTCCGCCTAGTGGCGGATCTCGACGGGGGTGCCTGTTTGTAGCCGTGGCGCCATATGATGACCAGAGAGACCAATTCACAGTAGTGGCAGTCAACCACAAAGGGGTGACAATTAATGCACCATTGGTACGCCCCAAAACTGCCAATGCAGCTGATCAGGTTGCCATTACCTTGGCTCGTTGAGATCATCGTCATGAACATATATTTAGCGGTTCTAGAGCTCCCATTGGTGCCTTCAGTGTTGGAGCTGTGTGCAAAGAAGCCAAAAACATACTCGGTGAGAAGTCGCTTACAACCCATACCTTTACATGGTTGCCGGCTCGTAAGGGAAACATGGACGAAGGGATTATCCATCTCAAGGAGTTGGCCTACTCTAAGCGCGAGGGTTAGCTGCCCGCGGTCATGGAGGACCTTTGGGTCAAACGAGAGATTTCGTAAACAGGGCTTCTCCAACTACATACATTGAAATTGCCCAACAATTCACTATAGATCGGAGAATCTTTCTACCTCCACATAGGAAGCTAATTAGAGCGCAGGCACTTACATTACGATTACTTCAAACGGAAACGTACGCTAACCCTGCCTTTCTCCTTAAGCTTCACACTGAAGTTTATTTACCAACTGGTGTACAAAATGTGGCGGTTTAGCCACCTTAAATCACATGCTCTGGGAGTGCCCTTCGGTACGCCGCACCGATACAGCATCATCTAGAAAGTGGGACTCCGCTCTCCGGAGTCCGGACATAACATTGCAGGTTTGGGCTGTCCAGAGGGCCCACGATGCGGCGCTAGGCCACGGCCTTAATGTCCCATTGTGGGAGTGGCCCACTGTGTGCTAGGGCGCACGCTTTCGGACTTTCACAATAAAGTTTTCTCAAATCAACCTAACGCGACGAGACTCTATGAACGTAATTTTCTACTGAAATATACAGGCTTGTACCGCCAGCCACATGATCAATTTTATAACACTTATTTTAGTGGACACAAAACCAAGGAGGCAAGACTAAAATAACTCTAGGCTTACTATTAGACAATTAGAAGGTATATTGCAGTGATTAATGGTTCTTCATTCTAGCCCAAGCTTCTACACAAGGTTTACCTGTACCATTTGTGAAGTAACTTCAGTGAAGTGCTTGGCATACCAGTAAGACGCAAAGAGAATACTGCTTTCCACAAGGAGCATGAGATTTTTATTGCAACCTTTTTTTCACGACATGGCTTTTCAGGGTAGAAACGTCTTAAGGCGTCACGATATCATCCGTCTTCAATACGCCCGTATGATGTGCACAGTCTAAGCGCAGGTACAAAATATCTGTGGGCTAACCCGTCTACAGAGTGCCTGTGTGGTTTGAAAATATACAGCCCGTTCATCGGTCCGTTCGTCTATACGTTCATGCGCCCATTAACCCGGCCGTACTTGTTTGCGTTCATCCGTACGACCATCCGTGCGCCCGTTCATTCGTCCGTCCGTCCATCTGTCGCTGCATCCTTCATTCATCTGTTCAGACGTATATGCGTCCATCCATCCAGCCGTTCTTCCATGCTTGCGTTCATCCATCCATCTTGCATACCAGCCGGCCATCTGAATGTAGATATTTAAAAGCTTAGGACGTAGCTTCGCTCCATTATCAGCATCCGCCTACTACAAGTATTTAAAGCCCTCGTAAAGGCATTGTGTAGAGGGGGATCTATAGAGAGCATGAAAACATTGGATTAGCATCAAAAACATGTAGAAACAACGTAGAAGAACACAAAAAACAATTACAAGAACAGTAAAATATTTCTTAGTACAAAACTACTGTATGTATGGCGCATACGCATGCATAGGCGTGGACTGGATAGATTTATATCTAGAATTATATTTTTTGACGTACTTTTAATCGTTCACTGCTTCGTCTTTCATGAGAAACTGCCAGTAAGTTTCATAAAGATGCATTCAAATCACCAAAAATGATGGACAAGAAAAAGCATATTCATTAAGATAATGATGATGCAAGAGCTCACCCTGAACTGATCGAAAAGACCCGTGAACTTTCTTGACGAGGCATTCCTTGTAGGACGGCTTGTTAACGAGCCGGCACTTTACGCGTACATCAATGGTGGTGTTATCGGGTACGTTCCACTGCAGACACTGCACGAGGGGAAGCTCTCAAGAGAGCACAGCGATGTTGTTGGCACAGGACTAGTAGTTGTGAGATGTAGGCGATGGGGGTGAGGTAGTTGTCAAGCCACAAGTGATTGCATGCCATACAGCCGTGGCAGAACAAGTGCTCAAGGAAGTCACACTTGAAGCACGTGTCAGCACCATCAACCTTGGGTAGCGACTGCTATCAGCGCTAGACCACTGCTTCTCGGGCCCGTACTGATTTAGGTTCTCTTGCCAGCACTTGCGTATGGTTTCCGCTCCGCGGTCTCTCACTCGGGGATTCAATTGTCGACGAGCCCCCATTGCTTCAGCTGCGCAAGCCCTCGTCACTGCCGCTGCTTTGGATCGATGCTGGTACTGGCTTGCAATTGTTGTCGACATTGCCGTGTTTTGTAAGACTCGGGAGACTCGTAATACTCGGTAGTACCGGTTTATAGCAGCCTACAGCATTAATAATGATATTTTCTGGGTAGGAGGCCGATATTCGTTACGCTATTCTTCGTCATTACTTTGATAATCGTAGTATCTGCTTGAGACTTGCACGGAATTTTGTGTCTATTGGTCGTGCCGTGGCTGACGACGATGAGGAATGACGCCTGAAGTGGGTATGCGCGGCAGTTACTGGTGATCAAGAACAAGCTTTTGTAGTGGGTTGGAGCATTGGATGACCCACAGGTTTCGCTAATTGCACTGTGCGACGCCTAGATGTTCTTTAGCTCTTCTAAAATGCTTTATTACTCATTTTAACGCCGTTCCTTTTTTCCAAATCAAACCTGCCGGAGGCAAATTTGCGGACAAGTCCCAAGCGCCAGCATGGCTCAGTGGTGGAAAACTGGGCTGGCAGACCGTGGACCCGGGTTCTATCGCTACTGTGTCTTCTGTACTAGGTTTCGTTCCTTGTTTCTGTGATTGTGGTTACGGACACCGGTGGCGGCAGACAACTACGGCGCCGCGCATAACCAGAGTTTCGATCTCATCACAGCTTTGGACATAAAAGCAGCACAGAGAAAGAAGATTGGCCTGCCAAAGCCTCATTGGGCTTGAAGGGCAGAGCCGGCAGACAGCAGACTATTCGGCTAAATATATCTAAGACCACGTAGATGTGGACACTTTCTTTTTTTTTGTTTCAACGTGTGCCTTCCTTCTCCACACACACCGAAAGGGATAAGTGTAACCACAATAAAACAAATATATTTGTTTGCACGTTCGCATTAGAGAAAGTGCCGTGCCGCATGCGAAAAATTTGAATAGAATTGTTGAAATTGTTTTACTTTTGACATAAAAAACCTTCCATGCCTAGTTTGTGTCTTCGCCTTACACAAAGATTATTTCAAAGCAAGAATGCAAATGCGCAATCGCACCAGTAATTTCATCTATAAAACACGTCCCAGGAAAAATATGAAATAGTTCACTCTATCATAACAAGTTTGCTCTTAGTGCATACACTGCCGCTTTTAGAACCGCTCTATTACGCGTGCGTTGCGGCGAATATATTAGCCTTAGTCCTTAATTTGACATTATTTCATGAACAGTATGCAACTTGCCCCACAAGCAGTGTGTCAATTACTATTTGCCCAAATCATAACATTACTCCAATTACAGCTGCCTTCAAAGACTTCGCGACGGGATGCTACAATGCTGTGTCGGCTGTGGCTTAGTCTTGCCTTTATCAATTCATTCAGTTATCGCATCGGTATGGCTGACTACCTCCACTGTGAATACTGCCATTGCTTAGAAACTATCGACCGTTTAATGTGTCATTGTCCAGGCTTTGGAGACGATCGCAAGCCTCTCCAGTGTGCCTTAAGAGACTGGGTGATCGATCTTGTTCTCGGAAGAGGATCTTTGGCACGTGGCATTCAAGTACTTCTGTAAAGAGGAGAGAAACTAGCCATGCAGCCAGTGGAAAATGAAAGCATATCCAAGGAGTGAATGACGATGAGTAGGGTGAAGCGGCCATCTGGCTGCCCGTCCGTCCATCTGTCTGTCTGTTTTTCTGTCTCTCCATCCGTCAATTCATGCGCCTGAATGCAAGGGTGTCTCTCTGCCTGCCTGCCTGCCTGCCTGCCTGCCTGCCTGCCTGCCTGCCTGCCTGCCTGCCTGCCTGTCTGTCTGTCTGTCTGTCTGTCTGTCTGTCTGTCTGTCTGTCTGTCTGACTGACTGACTGACTGACTGTCTGTCTGTCTGTCTGTCTGTCTGTCTGTGCAACCGTTCGTGCGTCCGTCAGTCAGTCAGCCCATCCATCCATCTGTCTGTCTGGCTGAACGTCGGTCCGTCCGTCCATCAGTCCATCTAATTAACACTTCAAGTACCACCATCTCGCATCTTGTCAACATATATTCATCATATACACGTGCTGTCATCCAGTGGACATTCGAAAGAATAAACGAGAGGTGACCACCTACTACCCTACATACAACGCGGACTCTCGACCAACGGCACAAGGAGCTTCACCCCCTACTACTTGGACCCTCTCACCGGAGGAACCCTGGTGGGATGCGAAGTGGCAGCGTCGCGCACGGGTGGCGTCATGGGTTGAACGACACTAACATGGGTGCTGCGGTGAGCGCTGGAAGATTCGTTTGAAGTGATGGCTGGCCTAGGTCTTGTAAGTGACACGTAAAGAGATGCTTCAACGCGCACTATATGCGTGCGTCAGGTTTATTGAGCGTGAACCGACGAGTCGGTGGTGCAGCGAACGGTGGTCGCGGCAGATGCTACGGGTGAATGAATGAGGTGGCAGCTGTGGGCGTCGCGGTAAGCGCCTGGCACGTGAGGGAGAAAGTGACGCCAGCGCGCTGTTTGAGGGGAGCGTGACATCAATGCGCAGCAGCAATGGATCTACTTGGCACCACGCCAACACCTGCAGAGCGTTCGTACGAAGGGACAGCATCACACAGTCAAGTCAATGAGCTGCTTCGCATCTGAGTAAAAAGTGTGAAAAGTGAATCGGGTATGTGACGTCAAACCACTTGAGTTTACGGTAAAGTTCTGTTTATTTCGTGGTGTTTAGCCACACGAGTTGTCAATGATGAAAGGACGCATCAGCAAAGTGGATCACTTTTTGAATGCCTTGCACTGGAGCGCCATTCCAGAAAGCCACAACTGCCCAGTGGTCCATGCGTTGTATTGCGTAATTCATGTTGAAGGAGCGTCTGCATAAGGACATACGAAGGGGTGAAGGCCCTCACGACGACAGCGTCCGCTGCAGTACGTGGACATTAGAAGCAGTGTAGCGCAATACGACATAGAAAGTCCATCTTACTTAGTGGTAAGGCCATGTCGCCTACACATCATTAGTTGCACAATGTCATCTATAGGTGTAAATGTAGCTCATGTTCAGTACATTCTTTTGTTATAGTATCGGGACATGAGTGGTCAGTGTGTGCATTTGTTTCCATCAAAAGAAATATTCAGACAGCGGACATACATATATAAACCGATGGCTCCAGGAACCACAGTGTTCGTCAAGTGAAGTAGTTGCCCCAGTTAGAGGCGTTACGTCCAGCTTTAGGACTGACCACTTCACGGCATCTACAGTAGCAGAACTATCTGCTTTGCGCGCTGCACTGTGTGTGGTTGATCGGGAACCACCCCAACAATGGTCGATTGTTCAAGTGTATACATCGCACAGTGCCCGATCTGTGCGATATATACACTCCTTTTTAGTGTTAGCTACTTGAAACCTATTTGAAAGCACTAATTTATGTTTGCAGACTACCAATATGCACGAAGGAATCTTCATAGAACTAGTGTCTCTATTAACGCTATCAGGGTGTTTTTTTGAGTCAGTTTTGTGTATAGAAGCTATTAAAGGAAATCGTATGAGCAAATTACAAATTGCACAGATAAAACACATCACATTGCACCTTATCAGGTGAGAGGAAGTATTCAGCGTGACAAAATGTATAATCATCTGTTGCTTTGAAATAGGTATTGATCAAGTAACATAAATTTTTCAGCAGAATCTACTGCTCTTATTTCATAGCTTAGAGAACGGTCGCCTTTGTGGAATGAAAGCATAAGCATCTGCAAAAACATGTGAGGGCCAACAACCCAAGAATGGGTACATCAAAGTGGTGCTACCTGCCTGTTCCTGTGCTCACGCAACAATTGTCCTTGAAGATGTCGAATACAAAGTAGCCCAATAAAACGTACGTATTCCCAATTTTACAGGTTGCATCACGTCACACCGTAACGATTCCAAGCTAAAAGGAGCGTCGTAATTTTTGCTCAGCACAGCGGAAGTCACATGGGGAATTTTGCTCGTACCAACCGAATCAGCTTTTTCTATTTATTCACTTCTTAGTCTCAGCCACAATCTAGAAGCTGATATGATGCCATCCGGTATAATCCTGTCGATGTGGTATAGCACTGGTAATAAAAATGTGGCCCAAGAAGTTAATTTCAAGGCAATGCGAGATTGATGAAGTCGAAATAAATGGTTCATCATGAAAAAAGCTGCATTTGGAGCCCAGGATTCAGAATCTGACAAAAGAACTTTGATATAAAGCACCGGAAAGTTCGCCTAATCAGTTGATTGCTTGTCTTCACGAGTACAAGCTTTTTGAACTGGTCAACGGAGCCTTTTCATACTCACTCGGTGAATACAGACAAAATTTTGGATAAATTATCGGAGAAAATTCACCAGTGGGACCAAATGGACCAGGACGCGTTGAACAACGGAAGCTCTCGACGCGACGCATGTTTTCCGATCACGGAATCAGTGACCGACTTTTTCTATGACTATTTGTAGTTGTGGCTAGTCTCCCACACTAATTCGAATTGCTCAGTAATTAAAAAAATGACGCACTAACGCATGCTGTGGTAGGAATTTCGTAAACGTTGGTAAATTTGTGTAATGTGTACAGACAACGCCTTTGGCTCACAATAGCCTCAATGCTTGAGAAAAAGCCACTTCTTCGTTTTATGCGCTCTATCAAGGGGTATCACAAGGAAAATCTAAAATGATATAATACAATAACATTTGCTGTGAATATTTCAACTACGCCATTTGGAATACCGGTAGCAGTCTCACTGATGTTTGATCACCACTCAAAACTCTCGTGAACCATGTAGCATTACTTAATCTTAAGTGAGAACAGTTGTTCTGCATTTCCTTCTTTGTTTCACCTGGGTTGTTTAGTCTGTCAGTGTTCTTGTGCTTGTACCCTATCATCACAGCAATAACACAACGTTGAGAAATCAAAGGCTCTTAAAGCCCATTCAAGTACCAAGTCACGCAGTGTAAAACAAACAAAAAACTGACGCTTGACGTAAATTTGAGTGAGGCTGTATTTCAAAGTAAAACGCTTGTGCATCTGATGAATTGCAAAATGCAATCAGTGGCGTACTTGTCATCAACACCAATGGTACCGCATGATCGTCTATGATGATGTTGACGACAATGGTCTATGTTATGATGATGATAACTTCCTTATGTAAAAGCGTATTTGAATAAGGTCCGTCCTTTATAGGCTTCGCCAAACGAGCAAGCCTGCCGTCACCACTAACGGCACCAAACTAATCACGATGACGATAAGAAAATATTTGTAATGTATGTACGCATTACCAAGACTAATTATGGTTGTTTTGTGTTGAGCAGACAGCCGCCCGGAATGCCTTTCACCATCATATTATCATCTTTATCAACAAAAGCACTATCAACCCGATTGCGTCCACTGCAGGAAAAAGATTTTCCAATCTCCCGCCAGTCAACTTGGTCCTGTGCTTGCTGCCTAGCCGTTCATACACGCAAACGTGCTCTTATGATCTGCCCACCTAACTATCTGTGTCTTGTTCACCCACTTGCCTTCTGTTCTTCAACGACCAGAATCTTCAACGACCAGCGGTTATCTTGCCTTCGCGCTACATGCCCTGCCCATGACCCTTTCTTATTCTTGGTTACGACTATAATGTTCTTAACATCTATTTGTTTTCTGATACACGTTGCTCTCTTCTTGTGCCTTATGGTTGCTCTGTCATTGTTCTTTACATCGCTCGTTGCGTCATTTTGAACTTAAGTGGAACCATCTTTGTAATCCTCGAGGTTCTTGCTCCGTAGGTAGGTACCGGTACGGTGCAGCTGGTATATATCCGCTTCTTCAAAGATAGTGGCAATATACCATTTAGGATATGAGAGTGCTTGCTTAATGCGCTCCACCCAATTTTTATTCGCCTAGTTACTTCAATCTCATGCTTCCGCTGCACGAATACTAGCTGTCCCAAATAGACGTGCTCTTTTAGAAATTCAAGTGCACTGCTACTTATCTCGAGGCACTGTTGTCTTTACAGGTTGTTGTACATTACTTTTGTTTTCAGAAGAATGATTTTAAGACCTACTTTTGTCCTCTACTTGTCTAATTTAGTATTTATGAATGGCGATTCACCCTCTGAGTTACTCAGCAATGCAATGTCATCGGTGACGCGCAGGTTACCTTGGAGCTCTGTAGCAACTCGTATTCCTAACTCTTCCCAATCTAAGCCTCTGAAAGCCTTCTCTAAACACGCGGTGAATAGCATTGGCATGATCGTATCCCATTGTCCCACACACCTCTTTATTCTTTATTCTACACCCCTCTTTATCCTGCACTCCTCTCTGTCCTACACGCTTTTTTTTTCCTACACCCCGCTTTCTTTATGAAACACTATAGTTGCTGTTTATCTACTGTAGATTTCTTCCTGGATGTTTATCAGGGACCAGGAATGAGGGCTTCGTCGACGCCCTAACTCCGAAATGTCTGCATGACTACTGATATGACTACGGAATTGAATGCCTTCTCGTAGTTTCTGAACACTGTGCATAGTGGTTTGGTGTATTCTGAGCATTTTTTATCACCTTCTTGATAGTATAAATGTGGTCGATTTTCGAGTCGGCTGTACGAAATCAAGATTAATCCTTTGGTTGATTGTATTCTAAGGTTGTCCTAACGCTGTTAGCAATTAGCTTCGTAAATACCTTGTATACGATGGTGAGCAAGTTGATCAACCTACAATACCTCAAGTGTTTGTTGTCTCTTCTCTTATTAATTAATTTGATGTTAGCAATCTTCCAAGTATCTGGTATCCTCCCCATCAGGAGAAACTTTGTAAACAGGGTGGCAAGATTTTCTAACACAATAGTTCCTCGGTCATTCAGCACATCTCACGTAACCTAATCCTCACTAGCAGCTTTGCCTCTTTGCATTCTCTCCAAGCCTTTCCTGCCTTTTTTTGTCAATAATTATGGGATGTCATCTAGGGTACTCGTAGTTTTTACAATATTGTCGTGGTTGTCCCGGCTACTGCGCTGATCTCTGTAAACCTCCTTCACTTCTTTAACTCTGCTATCCATATTGGTAGTTACTTTGCCTTCCTTGTCGGTCAATGCGTACTTCTGGTTTTTTCCTATAACAAGTTTCCTCTTCACCATTTTGTCGCTTTCTCCGTTTTTTGGCGAATGTTCTATTCTCTCCTTGTTATTATACCTTTTACATCGGATACCTAACACTTATCGATCAGCACCAAAAGCTTTGTCCGTTCTACTTGGTCTGTCGTGTGTGAGGCTTTCGTGCTTTGGCGTTTCCTAATGAAGCTCTTCTTCGTCTCCTGAAACAACTTGTTAGTGTCCTGTGCAACTACCGTACCTTCAACGTTCACTTTACCTTCCGTAATAATACTCCTAAGCTATCATTCATTGCGCCAGTGATAAAGCTAGTTTCCTCGATAGAAACTGAGTATCTATTCTGAAGCGATACTTTGACATTTTATACTTTCACTCTAAGTGCTAGCTCAATAATTGACTTGTTGCTTATCAGTTTCTTTCATTCCTTGTTCAAATGTAGGCAAATTCGAGAACTCACTATTCTATTGGGCGACTTCAGTGCGAAGTTAGGGACGAAGCCGGCTGGAGACGAGGCAAGATGGTAATATCGCATAGGCACTAGAAATGCCAGAGGAGCGTTATCAGTAGAATTTGCAAAACGCAATAATTTTGTTATCTTGACTACCTTCTACCGAAAACAAGTAAACCGTAAGTGAGAATGGAGGAGCCCTAATGGCGAAAGTGAGAACAAATATATTTTATATTTTGTATACACCCAGGAATCCTGCAGGATGTATACGTGATTGGCAAAGTACGATGCACATGCCATAAGATGGTAAGATTTCGAATTCGTCTTCATATAGCAGTAGCGGAATCCATCAGGTACCCAATAAGTTTTTAGCACAACAGCACAACTAGGCAAAAGTGAAACGTTTGCTTTGAATTCTATCGCTTAACGAAAAACAAAAAAACAGATATATGTATGTCGTTAAAGTGAAAGCCGAACACGTTAGTTATTGCAAAGTGATGAAAAATGAACCTATTTTTAAAGTTAGTATTTCGAACAAAAAAAACGCTCGTTCCTATCCACACCTATATTTAAATTTACTACACACGTATAAATAAAAAACATCGTGTATTACACTTTGCTTTTTTAGAATGTTTTCCTCTATGTGCGTGAAAATGCAATACGGTTTCGTGATTTTGATAGAGGAACACCTGAAGGAGGTCGTTGGTTTCTATGTAGTGACTATTGCATCATGAGACTCTCGAATATTCAATTTCTTTAGTGAGCATTGCGGACGCAGAATGCTGTGTAGCGAGTTGGAGCTAGCAGTACAGCGCATAGCAAATATGAGTCATCTAGGTGAACGTACTGATAAGCGCACGTCATGTTGACAAAGACTCCATTGCGCAGTTGCTGGATGCATCGCAAGTTTGAAGCCAGGCGGTAGTATGTCCTGATGTTTTGTCACGATACCGCAGTACAAAGAATAGCACGCATGTCAACGCAAGCCCTGAAGCAATTGAATTTGCGTCTGTTGGACGAAAGGTACTTCGACCGCATACATGTTTACACCGCTGGCTCCACTAATTCCAACAGCTCCACGGGAGCAGTGGTTGTTCCATCTGAAAATGTGTTGCTTCAGTACAAGTTTTCTCACACCATGACGTCGACAGCAACAGGGCTCGCAGCACTTCAAGGTGCAGTAAAGTACATTCTTCGCCAGCAACCTAACCAATGGGCCATCTTTTGCGACTCCAGGTCAGCCTTACAGTCACTACGGTTTGTGTTGCAGCACGGGTTACATGAACAATCAGTATATCAGATAAGGCACGACTACCACGAAGCGCTCACGGAAGGTCACGATATTGTATTTCAGTGGTTGCGGAGTCATTGCGGAATCGTCCGCAATGACCGCGCAGATGAAGCTGCTTGATCGGCTCATGACCAAGACCAGCGCACGCCCATACCACTCTTGAGAACGGACGCTGCAAGGCTACTACAATCACTTGCTCGCCGTATATCTCTCCTACAATGGAATACGCAGGGTTTCTCCAACACGCACCTGTATTCGATCGACCCAAACTTGCAACTTTGTTTGCCGTCCGGGCTCCCACGATGCGCTGAAACTTTACTGTGTCGCATGAGGTTGGGCTTGGCATTTACAAATTTGTACTCTCATCTCCTTGGAATGGCGAGCACTTCGGCATGCAACATCTGCGCCTGCGAGGAAACGCTTGAGCACATTCTATGTCATTGCCCAGCATACCAGACTGAACGACGTATTATGGAAGCCAAACTCTGTCAGCTGGATTCACGGCCGCTTGCAGAAGAGAAGATCCTGGGACCTTGGCCGACGGCTTCCCATACGCGCAAAGCCATGAAAGCCCTCTTGTACTTTTTAAGGACCACCAAACTTCACGACCGCTTGTGAAAGAACTGTGCGAGGCCGCGCTGTGTAGTCTCGAGCTGACAATTTATGCTTCTTGTTCTTACTCCTCTTCTTCTCTTTCTCTTTTCGTTCTATTATTCTTCTTCTCCCCCATTCCAAGTGCAGGGTAGCCAACCGAGCCAAGCTTGGTTAACCTCCCTGCCTTTCCTCTATATTTATCTCTCTCTTTCTCTCTCTCTCTCTAGGTGAACGTAAGCTGGCAACAGTACTCCTTGATGTTACGTTCACAGAACAAAACTTGTGGGCAGGAAATGCATGAAAAATTCGGAGGACACTTGAGCTTTGCCTTCGAGAGCTGACCACTACATCACTCAAAAGTATAACATATCTTTTCATGTCCTGCATCGATTGGCTTGAGTGTACAGTGTTGTAAGAACTGCTCAAATCTCACTTTGCAGAAGTTTCAAACTGCCGTTTAGTAATCGCGACACCCCCAAAGGCATTGCCGCCGTTATTTCTTTTTGTTATTATTCCGCTGTGGGCTAATCAACCATAGCGCGCACAAAATGTATTGGCTCAAGTCGGGCGTAACGTGCAGTGGCGTGAACACCTGCAACTTCTTGAACCCGCAACATTTATTCTTACTCTCGAAAGCACGACTTTGGCTGTGCTCTACCGCTTAATTAAGGGGTAAGTTGGAGTACATCAGAAACTTCTAGCACATCTGCATCAGTCGAGCAGCTCGTTGGCAGCTGATGACGTCAAGTCGAGTCGAAAACAAGACACTGTGCATCACATTAACACTTCACAATAAAAAAAACTTACTGCCTGTCTCCTGCTGATTTTCGTATGATCACCGAGCAAGTAGGTGACATGCTTTAACGTGGACCCATTCAGCTGGACAAAAGGTCCTAGAATTTGTAGTCGGCACCGGACATAATCTACTAGGACAAACTCCAGGTGCTCGTTCATTGATTGATTTGTGGGGTTTAACGTCCCAAAACCACCATTTGATTATGAGAGACGCCGTAGTAGAGGGCTCCGGAAATTTTGACCACCTGGGGTTCTTTAACGTGCACCCAAATCTGAGTACACGGGCCTACAACATTTCCGCCTCCATCGGAAGTGCAGCCGCCGCAGCCGGGATTCGAACCCGCGCCCTGCGGGTCAGCAGCCGAGTACCTTAGCCACTAGACCACCGCGGCGGGGCAGGTGCTCGTTCAAGTGAGTGACTTGTGCCTCCTACTAATTTGTATTATTAATGACAGAGCTGCTTATGCTATTGTGTATGTGACCGTATAACGTGATAGTCAAGCACATACTGCTGCACCGTGGTCCCAAGACGGGGTAAGTCATTGTATAAATTGGCGCTGTGTTAAGCACTGAACTACTTTCATGTGTGTTTTAGGATGAGGGGTTGCTGCTTTTTCGTTCGCGGATTTTTCAGGCAACCAGTCTTTTTTCATTTTTGTTTGTTTGTTTGTTTGTTTGTTTGTAGGGCTAGTGACAGAGAATCTTCTGAGCTAGACTTGGTAGGACAGGCGCATCCGGGGCATTCGGAGGCTCGAGAAGGCTACACTCGGTTACAGAAAGCGCGAGGTAGGGCGCCCCTTCTCTCGATGACCTCGAGATGAGCGTGTCCAGAGCACGTGATTCAATTACAGTGGTGGATTGGCTGAGGTCCCAGAAGCCCGAGGGTTGCAGGGCGCAGGCGGCTGAGCGAGTATAACTGTCAGGCATCTTGTAAATCTGATAAAACAATGGCTCTCTCTGCGCTCCTGAAAGGACGCTTACTTCCGACAAAGGGAAGTCAAAGGTTGAGGCCCTCTTTGGAACTTCGTTTTCGGGAGACAGCAGTGCAGTGTGTTCTGTCGTTTTTTGCGTTTCTAGGTTGGCTGAGCTTGTGCAGTGTCCCCACAATTCCCGATTGTGCCATAACTGAAAAGCGTTATTCATTACATTTTCTTGCAAAATCTGAATGCCAATACATATACAGAGCTGCATGACGGCTGTACATTAACTAAAGAGGACATTTCTCTCATAATCAAGAAATGTTGGAACAATGCTTGCATAACAAAAGTCCATCATTTCCACAACTTTGTTATGCTTGTATATCCCATGCATTGCTTCTTCACACGATACGCAGTTTCTCGTAAAGAGAGAGGGAAAGACAGAAAAGGAGAAATGAGGGAGGTTGACCGTATGCTAGGATCTGGTATACACAGCACTGGGGTTGAGTCGATGAGTCATCCTCCTGTCATTTTTGCACGCAATCTATGTCCAGGCGAAAATATTTTCAAGAAAATAAAGCATTGATTGATTCATTGATATGTGGGGTTTAACGTCCCAAAACCACTACATGATTATGAGAGACGCCGTAGTGGAGGGCTCCGGAAATTTAGACCACCTGGGGTTCTTTAACGTGCACCCAAATCTGAGCACACGGGCCTACAACATTTCCACCTCCATAAGAAAATAAAGCAACATTGATGTGACTAGTGAAAAAAAACGTGTTTTTACTGTTCGTTATTCACTTCAAAGTAACTGTTTTTATCAGAAAAATGCAGCACATGCCTGTATAGGCATTATATTTTTTAAAATAAAAACGTTCAAAAATGATTTGAGGTATTCCAAGTTTTATTACTCATATTCGGCGCGAAACACTATTGCACGAGTCTGCAAGGGAGAGCGCTTCAGTGGGTTGCCCTGAGTTTTACTCTTCACAGAGAATAAAAGTGCTATTATTGCGGTGTTCTTCGCACTGGTCGAAAGAAACCAATAGGCACCAAGCAGTGCACGTAAATGCAATTCACTTGTGCAAATGAGAAGACTTGCCTTTGTGTAAAATATGGCCACAACAGAACTTCATTTCAATTTTGTGAATTTTTCGTCTTGGGTTAAGGCCTCAGAAAGAGGGATGCCTATCATGAACAGTGTGTCGATTGTCTATAAATTATGATAATCAATAACTAGAATTAACTAGGACCTTCGTCAATATTAAAAAATAAATAGTTGTCGTGTTCACCGTCAAAATTCTACGCTATGATTATGAGAGAGGCCGCAGTGAAGAGCTTCCTAAATATTTTACCCTAAATGGCTGCTCTAAAGATTTTGATGCGCAACAACTTTCTTGGTATAAAAAGCTGTCAGCGACTGAATGAAAGAAATGTCAATTACTGATTTTTGTTGTTTAGTTACAGCAGTGCTCTTCTAGCTTGGGAGAAATTTTTGTTTGCGAGAACTGGACGAGTACAGTGATAAGATTTTAACAGGAATCTACAGGCTCACACACACACACAGAAATACCTGTGTTTCCCATTGTGCAAGCTTGTTGATCCAGACTGGTAAGGTACACATCTTCACCTACCTCTCTGTTGCAAGAACTTTCACAGTTTTTAGACAGTGATTCCTTTACGGAACACACCTTGTTCACCTTTGGGTTTTTCTAGATTTTTCGCTGCAGTTGTGGGATATATTACCTTTACATCGCGTTGATGGATCTCAAACATAATGGGGCGCCGTCCGAGTCCGCTTCGACCGCGGGTACTATTTCTAGGAGGCGAGGAACCGCGTCTAGTGAGAGTGAGGACACTGAGCTCCGCTCCGCGTCAGCTGAGGAGTCCTCGGACGACGGCGTCCAAACCGTCCTATACCGCAAATCTAAACGACAAATCGTCAATGAATCTTCGCATCAAGCACGGCCACCGTGAAAACTGCTCCTCAGGGATGGCCTCACTCCATCCGCTTTGTGCCGCTGAAGGCTACCGACAGTCACGTGGGCTGAACAGGCAAGCACACTCTGAGTATCTTGAAAATAATACGCCGAATAAGATCAAGTAAGTACGACTAAACGCAAGAAGGAACATCTTGGCAAACGAAGATGCTGAAACTACGTGTGCTAAACGCGCTTCAGAAAGTAACGCAGCTGGGTAACATCAGTGTCAAGTCTATGATACCAGCTGATAGCACCACTTCAACAGGGGTCATTTACGACATCGCCACTGAAATTCCAAACTTGGATATTCCGTTGCTTTTAAAACCGGCAAATGAAGATGGCGTCATTGTGAATGTCGGCCGCCTTCGTAATATACGTTGTGTGAGAACGACGTTCGAAGGGGACTGTCTCCTCTTCCATGTTAAGGTTGGCCACATTCGTAACTAGGTCCGACCTATCATTCCATAACCTATGCGATGCCAAGACTGCGAGAAGAATGGCCATGTGCAGGGTGCGTGCAGGTACTCCGCAGTGTGCTCCCGGTGCTTAGAATCACACTCTGAGGACAAATTCCGCGCAACCATACTAAAGTGCCCTAATTGTCAAGGCACTCACAGGGCATCTTCCAAAGACTGCACACGCTTAAAGAAGGAGTTTACCATTATTAGGCAAATGGTTCGAAACAGCCCTACACACAAAGAGGCTGCTGAAAAAATTTGGTGAAGACGATGACATCACCGTCGAAGGTCTTCACGAAGAACACAGTCAGCTACAAGAAGCAAGTCAACGCATCTGGGAACGGCACCCGCAGCAGCGTACACCACGGCGAACGCAGACGATGGAAGAGAGAAAACGAGTAAATCTCTCCCTGCTGAAGAGTAACCGCCACTTACGCGCACGTGACTTGTGGAAAAACCGCATTAGAAGCCGCATCCATCAGAGCAATCTGCGATACCAGAGGAGCAGCGGAACTTGAATATGCAAGTGATTGCTCTTTTACGACCCTAAATTAACGCCATTCGCACGGTATTAAACAGCATGCACACAACGTCAGCCAGAAGTGCGCTTCAAGTACTCAACGCTCTGAGTTTATAACTGGCAGCTCTAGAGTAGATAATGGCTCACCAGCCACTGAATTTCAGGGAAGAGGTCGGAAAAGCAACAGTTTTTCAGAGGAACGCACTGCAGATTTACGTCGGCTGGTTCTAACCAATATTTTCAATCATCCTCAGCTGTGAGCCAAATTTATTGAGCACTATCAGACTCTCCAGATACCAATCATTTATGTCAGATTCTTTTAGTAGAAACAGCAAGGTTCTGCTGTTTATTCAATATGAGTTAACTTGCATTCTTCAGTCTGCACAGCCTAACAATGTCAACCTATATTTATGCTTAACTGTGAAGAAAAGGGGTCCTACTGCCACTGTTGCCGGTGCCTATGTGTCGCCATTTGGCAGATCTGACCACAGAAGACTAGGACACACTCTATCATTCACTTCTGGCCCAAGGGTCATCATCGGTGACTTCAATGCCATCCATAGGCTATGGGCGAACCCGAAGATTAGCGCAAAGGGTAGAAGTCTGATAACATTTGCTTCAGACAACAAGCTGTATTTTTTAAATGATGGCAGTCCCAAATTTTCGCGTGGTCCTGGATACAGCAGCTGCCTTGACTTCGCTTTTGTCTC
Source organism: Rhipicephalus microplus (assembly GCF_043290135.1). NCBI lineage: Eukaryota > Metazoa > Arthropoda > Arachnida > Ixodida > Ixodidae > Rhipicephalus > Rhipicephalus microplus. Next base: position 133,512,327 of record NC_134700.1, read on the forward strand.
TCGAAGTCTTGTCAGATGTGGGAGCGACCATGGGAGTGACTACATCCCCACATATGTCAAGACTAGAGGATTATCACCTTGCAAGGTACGCGACACTATCCAAAGAGTGGAATGGACCAAGCTTGAATCTCTTATGGAAGAACGCTCTCAAGAGAAAACCTCACTTGAGTTAGAAGAGGTGATCAAGTCCACAGTCGAAGACACGGTGTGCACCCTCGCATGCTCTTTGAGAGTAACGGGATGTGATGTAAAATACAATGACTTCAGGCTATCTGACAGCGTGCGGAACTAAGGTACCAACGCAAGAAAAACAATCGACGGTTTACGAACCACTAGACCTCTTCAGAAGAAGATACAACGCCGCCTATACAAGCTAAAGTCACAACGTAAGGCAGCCTTCTTTGCGCCTTTAGATCCCCGCAAGCCTTTATCACACTTGTGGAGGAGAGTAAGACGGCTCCGGACAGTTCAAATTCAGTGATCTCAATTCAAGGCTCTAGCCCTCTCTCAACACAGATTGGAGGTCGACGTGGCAGAAGAGTTTTGTGCCAAATTATATGATCGGCTCACAAATCCCAATATTTCCATGCACTTAGGTGGTGGCACGACGTCACGCGATCACCGCATGGACCAACTTTTTTTCTATTCATGAGCCTAAAGAAGCACTGCCTTTGTGTAGATGGACATCAGCAGCCGGGCCTGATGGGATATCCTATAAACACTGTGTCACCTTGGTGAGTGTGCGAGAAGTGCCCTCCTCGAGATATACAATGATTCGTGGCGAGAGGGCACCCTCCCAGTCAACTAGAAGAGCAGCTGTTTGGTTCCATTACTGGAGACCGGCAAGTCACCATCGATGCCCACATTGTACCGCCCAATTTCACTGGCTAGTTGCTTGAGCAAAGCGATGAAGAGGTTGGTACTAGGACAGCTAGAATGGTTCCTGGACCATCACAACATCAACCAGGTGCTATGACAGGTTTTAACCGTGGCCGATCATCAATTGATATCATCTTAGACATGGTAAGCTATGTGCAACACGAAGAAGGCCGTAAGCGTCTCTGCTCTTCTTTGATTCTTAATAATAAAGAAGCGTAAGATAACGTCACTCATGAAGCTATTCTCCCCGCTCTCAAAAAGGTAGGAGCGGGTGGTGGGATGCTTCAGCGGCTACGACCTATCCCTCTAAGCAATAGTTCTTCGTGAAAACCGAGGATGGTGACACTTCGCTACATTACAGCCACCGTGGTGTTCTCCAGGGTGACGTACTTAGCCCTGTACTATTCAACTTGACGCTAATAGCTCACCATGAGCATTTGCCAAACACTGTCAGGTTGTCAATGTGCGCGGATGACATCTGCGTTTGGACGTCTGCTGTAACACGTCTACAGCCGCCAGCGCGAATTCAGAGCGCTGCCATTCACACTTCTAGTTACCTCCGTAAATGAGGTCTGAAAATTTTCTCTGAGAAATGTGCACTTGTGGCATTCACGGGCAAATCAATGCAGAATAACAGCGTTCTCATAAACAGCGGAAGGATAGTTCACCTCCGATCGTACAAGTTTCTAGGTGTTATAATTGACAGAGACCTCTCAAGAAGCCCCCATGTATCATACATGAAAAGGCGGTTGAGAGGCATCTGCGATTTGTTCAAATTGTTCACTGGAAAGGTCTAGCGAATGTCCTCAGCCGCTACGTTCTGACTATACAGGTTTTTTTTCCCTTGGATTTTTTCAGTACAACCCACCGGCGTTAACCAACGCAAGTAAGAATGCTTCAAAGTATCCAGGCTCAATCACTCCGGATTTGTCTAGGCTTGCTCCAAAGTGCATAAACAGCGGCAACTACTGCCATCACAACGGACCACCTCATCAAGACCCACATTAATATTGAAGTTCTTAGGACACATATACGACACCTTGCTCGAACTCCTCGACATCACCTAGCCTCTCTACAAGTGGACCGACAACGTACATCTTACTGCAAAACAGAGACCACACATGACGAGTCGATGCTAACTTCGTTCTTTCCTGCAGCTAGAGCTGTGACTCCGCTATGGTACCTCACTCAACCAATTAATAATATTACCATACCTGGCTTCCACAAAAAGCCTATTTCTCGTCACCAGCTCTTAAGCAACTCACATTACTTTTCTTGTAAGGAAAATACCAAGACTCCATAATATAATACTTAGTACTGACGGATTAGTTCAGTCGAACAGCTCAACCGGAGCAGTCGAGATACCAAGGTTGGTCACAACGAATAAATTCAAGACATCCCACGCAACCACATCAACAGTAGCGCAATTGGCAGCACTTCGTAACGCGTAGCAATTGGTCATTGATCAGCCTACACGCATGTGGTCTATTTTCTGCGACTCAAAGGCGGAACTGCAGTCTCTACTATCAGTCTTACGCCGGAGACCGCACGAGCAGCGGGTACTAGAGAAGTCACAGGTTATACACCACCTGACTCATAAAGGGAACTAAATTACATATCAGTGGTTACCTAGTCGCTGCGGAATTATCGGAAATTAACGGGGCCACCACGCTTCGCGCTCAGTCCACGCAGATCATGAACTACTACTACCATTTTCTTGGGCATATGCTGCACGAAAACTCGGCTGGCTTGCTCGCCAGCAAACCACATCACAATGAAATCAGCTGAACTTCAAGCATGCCTGACTGTACTCGCTTATCCCTACGGTATGTCTTCAGGTCCCGTCAAGGCTTTGCTGAGCAGACCAGACCCTTTACCGTAGGCTGTGGTTGGGCGTTGCGTTTACCAACGCCTACGCTTTCCGCATTGAGATGGCCGACACGCCAGCCTGGGCCAACTGTGGGAAAGAAGAAACCATCCAACATATCCTTTGTGACTGCCTAGAGTATAGCAGACAATGAGAATGTCATCGCAAGGAACTCAGCAAAGTAGATAAGTAACCTTTGTCGGAGGAAAGAACTCTACAATATCGACCTGATGCAATTTCACAGAAGGCCCTCAATGCGCTACTGCACTTTTCGCGATCGACCGGCCTTTCTGAATGGTTGTAGCCAAAACGCCCTTCCTGTGTGTTTCTTTTTTTTGTTTCCTTATGAGCGCACGTGCGTTTTTTTCTCTCTCCCTGTCTGTCAACCCCCTCTTTCTCTCCCCTATATCCCCACCCCGAGTGCTGGGTAGCAAACCAGACGCCAATAAGTGGTTATCCTCCTGGCCTTCCTTTTCTCTCTTTCTCTTTCACAGTTTCTCAGCATTCTTACAGTGTTTTCGCGTTAACCTTTGGATGCTTGCTTAGTGCAGCTTTGTGCTTAATTTCACTGACTACAACACAATCCATGCCGCATGTGATTGTTTATGAACACGGACTGTAAGAAGTGGCATAAAAACATTGGAGGTTACCGTAAGGTGCGTGACATGGGTGTCTCGTGAGGCGCGGATACATATTGCATGTATGGACAATACATTTCAGCTTGTTTTTACAGCGAAACTCCAAGTCCCTCGCTGGCGGGAAGATTTTTTGGCGCACCACCTAACTATGCGTTGCGAAAGGGCTCTTTGCCATCATTCTAACTTCTTGTGTAAAGCGCAAGCCACATAAAATGGCATCTCCGTATCTATAATAAACATGCATACATAATATAGCTCAGTTATTATTTAAAAATAAAATGACAAAACAAACAATGAGGCAGTATCATGGACGATAGGGCGTCTCGGAAGTAGTCTTCCACGCTATCCCGGTAAGGAACAGGTTTCAGCTGCTCTCAAAAAGGCTGTTCGACGTAATTGAAAGCCGCCGAGCGTAGCGCAAACCACATATTGAATGAAAAAGCACGTTTCCTACCCCCGAGTCTGTTTTCCACTTCTATATGCATAAGGCAGACCCTTGTATCAACTCATGCAATTTCTTATAACACTGCCATAGGTAAACCAGGGAAATAGAAGGCGCCAGAAGAACAGACAGAATACAGTGCCCGACAAAAGCAACAGAGTTGTCTTGCTCAACAGCGCCGTATTCAAAAGAAGCCATTCTCACCGAAAGAGCCCCGCGCAAGCGACAGTACCACGCAGACGAAGAGTGCCTTGAAGCAGAGAACGCCTTGAAAAGGCACAAATATAGGGCCGATGCATTTGCAGGTGTGATCAGTGCTCTTGCGGGGATGTTGCAAACTTCACTGAGTACATCGCCTTTATAGCAAACTTCACTGAGTACATTATCTTTATAAAAAGAGAAAAAAAAGGGAGAGGGTCATAATATGCAACAAAAAATACTCAACATAAGGGCAAAAATATTCGTGATAACTTAGGTATCTTTCAATGCAATGCTGCCTATAGGTAACTATATCAACTATATAGTTGATATAGTTAGGGTGAAAGGATACACGAAACATACTGTTTTAGATACCTTGATGAAATTACCTTGGCATTCTGTTTGATTTTTTAAAATAATTAAACATAGCCTGGTAAATGATCTTGCACAGCGCCCTGTTGCCGACAACCCCAGGGAGAGCAATGCCGATGTAGAAAGCTCATGGCCCTTTTTTCGAAAAGGTAGATTTAGAAATCTTTGCCTAAGGTTCTGATATCTTCAGCACTTCAAGAAGAAGTGGGTAGCACTCTTACCACAATAAGCCACCCCTCTATCACTTTACACGAAAAAAATTAGGATGCGTATAAAGGCATGTGCAGCGAGTTTACTGACAGTGTTAAGAAGACTGCCATCGGTCGTCGTGCATGTTACTGGGTTCGCCATAAATAAAACTTCTTCCTGAATAGAAAATGTCACTTATGAGTAACGCCTCATCCGGCGTTTATTTCGCTTTCTTTTTTGGTGAGCCTTTTGTGCTTTGCAACTATCAGTGATAATTTTGCTGCCTGGTGTGAATCCAATGGGTCATGCAATATAACATGCGTTAAGAAAACTCCTTCTGTTACGAGGTAATCTTGAAGCCTTTTTTTTTCTTTTTTACGCAGTAGTTTTAAGGTTGCATAAGGCACGCAGACGAAACCGGACAGAAGAGGGAAACGTCAATACGACGGGTGGCTTCCAGTATTATATTGAATCAACACGAACTAGCCTAATTTTCCACGCTGCAGTAGTTTTACGCACTGGCTGCGTCCATTGTAGTACCTCTGCTTGTCATGCGATAGACCAGGGTTTCGTTCGCACCGCCTACAGACAACACCGACTTTTCCGCTAACAACCAATGACTATGCAAGGAACGTCGAATTGAAATTTCCGGAGAAACGAACTCTTTGACGCTCTATCGTTAATATTATTGTGATGTCTGAATTTTATTTTGGGGCAGCAGCCAACTGCAAGCACTAGCAATGCTAACGCTCAGCCTTGCACGAAAGACTACATCTCGTTGCTGCTTCTGAGTTCTCGCCTATCTCAATCCGAGGTACGTAAGATTAGAAAAGCGGGCTAACGCTGCACCTGACCCGAACTTCATTTTTTTCCCAAGATATTACTGCAGCTAATCTGACGGAGCAATTCTCATAGCATCTTTCAATTTTTTGCGTCTTTTTCTGAAAGTAGTACACATATATGGAACAGGAAAGCAGTATTATAAACGTTTTTATATATGCGTAAACATAATGAAAATTGTTAGAGGAAACAGAGAAAAAAAGGTCACTGACTAGGCCGACGCGTACCGGGTTCATTTGGTTATAAGGCTCATTTGTGGCTGCAGCGAAAACCTAATTTATGTCAGAGGCGTATGCCTAATCAATTCTCCTATGGAAATCTCCAAGCAATCGAGCTAGCGCGGCACTTCTTCCAAGTAAATATTCTATGAACACCCCGTCTTATATGATTGAGGAGGATCCTTGCTCTAGAACTTTCGCTCCGAGAACAGCTTATTTCCTACCATAAGGTTTTCTTGTGTGCAGCTCTGTCCTTTTATTCTCTCAAATCCCATGGTGAGTAAATTCGCCGTAGAAAGTCCGAATTTATGCTAATATATGGCGTAAGCCAGGCTTGCCTGACGGTCGCCTTCTGCGTCGCGCCTCACCTGCGCTCATAGACGCTTATTTAGAACTTCTTCCTTACATATACGGACAGGCTGGGGCCAGATACGTGATTTTTTTGTTGTTCTCCAGCAATGTGGAAGCTACTTAGAACGCGAACACAACGGATACACTGCTGTTTACGTCTCGATAAAGAAGTCGCAGAAACAATCTTCGGAGACTTACCTAACTGAAGAATTAGTGAGGTTGCGGAACTTTTGAGCCAAACCGCTCATAACTTTGCGCAAGTGAACAAAATACAAAGTGTTATTTGTGGAACGGGTACTGAAAAGCAAGTTGTGTTAAGTTTAGAAAGAGAAAGTATTTTGTTTCCATAGGTGGCGCAATTCGTGAAATCTCAAGCTGCCATCTTCTGGTCCTGATATATAGTTAAAATTTTCAGTCCTTGCAGTACAACACTCCCGTCACACCAATGACTATGCAGCAATAGCTAACGCGTAAATTTTGTTCGCACTAAGCCGTCTTCAGCTTTGCAGATAAATTTCACTACGAAGACATTATACGAAGCTTTCTCCGCCATAAGCAGCGGATTAGTTGAAAGCAAACTGTTCCTATTGCTAACCTTTGGTTCTCACATATGCTGCATTGAGAAACAAAAAATGCAGTATACCCACAGTATTCAACGTTTCTGACATCCAGAGGTTGTGCCTTCGTGCACGGATGGCTGTTATTTTCTTTATGCAACCTTTCTTTCATCAGTGAATATCGTCATCATTTGAATGCTACCAAATCTACGGCGATCTCAGGGTAATGACTTTGGCTAATCTCATTGTGTTCTTTAAGTGGAGTTCTTCAACCCCTTTACACCTGAAAAATGTGGGGCAGCGCTTAGAACACCCAAATAAATATAATATAGTGACATTGAGAGACAGGAATAGCAAGCACTGACCTACTTTTTGATGCAAGAAGGAACAAGCTTAGCAGCACCCTCGACTACCAAGACAAATTTGCACACAAAGGTAAAACATTTTATATAATGCCAGCGGACCAAGTTTATCTGTCATGCAGACGTGCACCGAAAAATTCAGGATGATGATGGTAAGGCAGAAAACACAGCTGGGAAGTTTCCCTCTTAGAGTGAAAATCACCGTACTTGTCCTCTAGTTACAAGAGTGCCTACCTAGCAAAACTTAGGCTAGGCAGGAAATCTGGACTGATATATATATATATATATATATATATATATATATATATATATATATATATATATATATATATATATTGAAGGGAAGGCACGACAGTTCCGGGTAATTTCTATATCGAATGAACTTGCAGATAGCACATCTGAAAAGGAAATTGCCTTTACTAACGTTTCGGCTGGCGCACGGCCTTCATCAGAGAAAGTAGGTACGATACAATGCAGGCGCTTTTATGGGCTCACGTGATGAACTCTCGGTGCAGCAGCTGGGACAATCAAAGTAATCTGTCAGAAAGCTTCTGTTAACATCACTGACTTGAGATGGGTGCATGAATCTACAAGTTTCAAATTTCCTTGCGCATCAACACGTGGGGCACAGTGTGGTTGCGAAGACGTGTGAAAGAGCTCTGAAGTAAAGAAACCATGGATGACTAATATACATAACAATGTGCATTAAAATATTTTACTAATCTAAGAAGTCGTGTTGTAATAGTGCAAGACAGGTGAGATTTCCTACGTTTTCATCGATACCTGAACGAAGGGTGTTAAATTTGTGGATCAAGAAGGATTCCCTCACTTTCTTATCGTGATTCGTCTTGAAACCGGACTGAATATTAGGGGCCCTAAATTGGTCGAAACCGTGGTCAGGCATACTGACGCGTTTCGACAGTGGTAGATTGGGGAGGCTTACGACGTGTGCATGGTGATTATTAAAACAAATTCTGAAACTTGTCTCTGTTTGACCTATGTATTGAACTTTGCATATTGAACACTCGAGAAGGTAGACGACGTTAGTACTATCACATGTCTAGTCCCGATTTGTTTTTAATGAAAAGCTAGATGAGGTACTTTAAACTATTTTAGATGTCACCATGTGCGCGCACACTTTGCAACGTGGTTTGTTGCAGCGATGACAGTCTTCTTGACGTGAACACGTGGTTTTAGATGAGGTTAGTAAATCACGAAGGTTTCGCGATCGTCGGTAGACAACGCGTGGTTGTTCTATAAAGATTTCTTTGGACCACTCACTCTCTATTAAAATGTTGAATTGTTTCTTTAAAACATGATTGACATAGGGAGCTGAGGCTGCGTGTGTCAAACGTGCTATCAGCAAGTCAATTCAATATATATATATATATTCTTACACACCATTACACGGCATTAAATAGTTGGTTTGTGATAATGTGGTTTGTAGCAATTTCTAAGTGGTGTCAAATTGACATTATCAAACAAATCGTCCGAGATAAATCATCGCACAGAGATGCTGCACAATGGATAAGGCGCCGACGCAGCCGTCGTAGAAGACGTGCAGTACAGGGTGTCGTGCGTAACCCGTCTTATTCGAACACCAATAAAACAGTAAACACGAAGCGAAATGAAGTGGACAAGCCCATAGCTGCATATGACTGCCCTAAACTTCCTCGTACGCAGCTTGCGAAGGAGCCCCCTCCTAGGACTCCCCGCCTTTCAGCTTTCTCCGAGCCAACAACCGTTGAGAATGTGTCAAGGGTAGATCGACTGCTTATCTCGATGCTAAGATCCCTGGTAACTGTCATTGCATACCTACCTAGGAGCGTAGGAACTCCAACTGCTCGAAGTGGCCTACAGGTGCTGGACGCGTTGAGCCCAGTCCTCACCGCCTTCGCCTGGAATCATGACAGGAGATCAACAATCGTTCCACAAAGAGGTTGGACAATCATCAATTATCCAGTGAAACGCAAGAGAACTTACTTAGATCACGGATTTTCGATTTTTGTCAGTACGTGTTCTTGAACTGTTTCCCAATCACCGTGATTTATGAACCAAACTTAACAGGCCCAATCAGACTATTAGAATGCATAATAATTCCGTCGAAAACCTGCAATGAAAGCAGGAAGGTCCTTGTTGACATTCGCCGCGAGTTTATTATTCATCCTGTGTCACCACACGACAAATATCAGTATGTTTGCCTCACTGTGAAGCAAAAAACTATCGCCTTCACATTAGTGTGTGTTTACCTATCCCATTCAGCGCGTTCTGATCGAAAAAGACTAGATGACATATATGCGAGCGTACTGGGTTCATAGATATTTACAGGGGGCTTCAACGCCCACCACCTTATCTGGGGAAGCTTTGCCACGGGTGGGAAACATTATTCATTTGTGTCAGCCCATAAACTTTCTCTACTCAATGATGGTATCCCTTCATTTCTACGAGGGTGTACGTACAGAAGCTGCTTGGACTTGATATTTGCGTCTCAGACACCCAGGTGCATGGTGCATAGAGATCAAGGTGCATGGTAGCCACTATATCTCTAGTTATCTCCACGTTAAAGGCTTCGCCAGTGGTCAACCGCAGAAAACCATCCGGAAGATAGATTGGTCTGCATTCACACCCCACATAGAAGACGCATGTGCAAACGGCTTATCCTCTGGCATTGAGCAAGCGATTAAAGAAGCAGCGCAGAGCGCGATGTGCACGCTGACGTGCTATTCAAGGCCCTCGGAAATGGACGTGGAGTTAAAGCGACTTCGCGCGATTCGTCGGCGTGCAGAGCACAGATATCGACGCATGAAGTTCATTGAAGATCTACGCATAGCAAGGCGCATGCAAAAGAAGATCTAGCACCGTAAAGATAAACCGGATTTCCAACGGTGGGCGAAGTTTTGCGATTCTCTGAACCCTCACAAACCCCTCTCTCAAATATGGCGAACCGTGCGAGGAATACGCACATTTCTCGAACAACGTATCTTTGATGATGGTCACACCCGGCTCCATGCTCGAAGTGATGCTTGGAGTGAGGAATTTTTACGGAGCTGCGGAAATGGGAAACGTGCATCTGTCAACGGTGAGTTTGTTGATTTTGAACGCACTAATTACACAGATTCAGCTGGACGTCTGTGGCAGCTCTGCAGAAGTGGGCTGCCAACCATTTCTAACAGCAGCCTGTGTCGTTGGGCTGTTGCAGATTCTCAAATAAAACTCGCCAAGGGAGTTGAAACCACCGTGTCCGTTGTTTCGTGAGTGATGCAATAACTTATAAAACGCGAATATTATCTCATCACACACTGTGTCTGCACTTCTGAAGGTACCCCATATTTTGTCGAGGTCAGCTTTATTGTAACTCATAATAATATTTTCAACGATTCTCGAGTAAGCAGAATTCCTCTGCAAATGAAAACGTGCACAAAAAAATAGCGATTCTTAAGGTTCGTCTTCAAAAGTTTAACGCGATAGCGCGTACTTTTTATTGTATTATGCTACTCGAAAACTTTAGAGAATGGATCATACAATGTTATCAATAAAGTTGAAAACGGCTTGTGTCATTTATGCTTTCGCTTATGACTGCATTTATGTAACAGGTAGCGTGTTTTACACCACGTGCATTTACACGCGCAAAATGTTCTCGGAACTGTTACGCACTCCCAATGCGGTTTAAAGAAAACACGCGCAGCAACTTGTGTGCCTTTTGCGAAGGGTGGTTGGCAATAAACCACGAAATCGTTAGCATAATCACATATTCTGGCGCCCGAGAGCAACGTACGCTTGTACAACGCAATACTACTGTGATATTACATGTAATAAGAAGCTTGTGCTTTCTTAAAGCTATTCTTAGCGTTTGATGTAGTACTGTTCTAAAAATTGTGCGTTGTTTCGAGAAGTTTTTTTAAATATTGCTGAAATAAACTCATGTTATTTTCGGTCTTTTGTAGAACCGACAAGCATTGCTAAAGTTGCTTAAACTGAACACTTCATTATTCCGAGCAGTACTCACGTGAAACTAAAGCATGGGTCAATTCCGTAGTAAGCTTTACAGTCGCTATATGCTTCTGCGTTGCATGTCCTGTTACCCACGTAAAAGCGTTCTCTAATTAAAAGAAGTTGTCTGACTCCCTCAAAAAAGTTGGTATCTGATCTTGCTTTACAAATACTTTGCCTTTTTCTGAATTGGCCAGAGGTCTCTCCCAGAGAGCGCTCCCTCAGACCAATCAAAATAGTCACCGTGTTTTTCTAACGTGAGTATTATACGTGGCAAATCAGAATTCTCTGAAAAGAGTCACGCATACTTCTATTTTTGTAGAGTGTGCCAAGTGATGGTATTCGAAGGTACGGAATAAAACATTCTTTACCTTTCAGTGGCATAAAACCAGTGAACGCAGTGAAAAGTTATGTATTCGGAGGTGTGCTTTGAAATCTCGAAAAACTATTTCACATGATCACAAAATGTCATTTTCTTCCGCGACACGAATACACGAGTGGATCAGCGCGACTTTCGTGAAACATTCCTTTTACGTCAGACCCGAACTAAAAAAAAATATAATGATGAACTGCCAAGTGAAATCCACGTTGTTCCTTGTATTTTAAGCTATTACGTGGAATTTCTACTCTAGGTTTCAATGAAAAACCTCTACAAGTAATGTGAGTACTGTGGTCGCTAGAGAAATGAATGCACGAAGGAAAGTACAGTATTGAATTTCTGGGATGCCCTTTCGACAGAAGGACGAATTCCAGCATGAAACATAACAACGGTTTAATAACGTGGAAGCGACAGCTGGGTGATCTTGCCGATGATGCAATCTAACGGTCATAGATGCAAGAATAGCCGAGCTGGGCAGTTTGTTTTTCACAGCCACCAGTGGTGACGTAAGCCTTCGGTGAAGCTGCGGTGGCGCTGTGTATCATCGGAAGCATTTTACATCAAACTGTCGTGTGACGACGGGCTAACCTGTGACGATACGGAGGCTGTGCAGGTTTGTGGGCAGTGGTTGCCACAAATTTTTAAAGCATGAAAGCGGAAAATATGCCACGCTCATGTCATTTGTATCTTTGTGGTGTGCTTGCACTGTCTCACGACTTCCACCACGCAGCACAAGATTACACCACATTCCACGCGTACTTGTTCTTGCAGAGAGCAGAGTAGATAAGCAGAGAGGATGGAAATTTTATGCGATTACAATGTATCGCTCTGGGATGCCAAAAACCGAGAGAGAGAGAGAGAGAGAGAATTTATTTACAGAAAGGTAGAGAGGTCGGCCTGAGCTATAGTTTGCTCTGGCCTGCTACTCTACACTGAAGAAGGGTGACTGGGGAGTGAAAGATTGATGAATGACGATGGTAAGGTACAGAGATGATATGTTCTTATTAGGCTGGGTAACTTCACAGATGTGCATCCAGTCCAGTGGCTTCTAAGAAAGCGATGACGGCTCGTATAACTACATGTGTGCTGCTGGCGTCAGGCCAAGAACCTAACACAACCTCATCGGTTAATGGTCGACTAATATATCGGCCAATCGAAGATATCAGTTGCTGACGTTCACTTGCATATGGTGGACAGTCGAAAAATATATGTTCGAGCGTTTCTGGCAACCGACAGTGACCGCAATTGGAACCTGTGTCATTACAGCCAATCAAGTGGGTGTAACGTCTCGTGTAAGCCACACCGAGGCGAATGCAGTGGATAATGCATGAGATGCTTCGCTTTAACTTGTGAGGCATACGGAACTTCATTTCTGGTTCGCATTTGTGCAGCCGCTTGTGCTGGTGTTCTGGTTTCTGCCAGTTCTCTAAGATGGAGTTGCGTATTACGCGTCGAAGTAGGATGTTAGTGTCTTGTCGAGAAAATGCGATGCACACTTCCGGAGCACTATTTACAGCTCTCTTAGCCTCAGCGTCCGCCTCTTCATTGCCCATTGTGCCACAATGAGAAGGTATCCATTGAAATGTTACATCATGTCCATTTTTTGTAGCAATGCCAAGAAGCTCTGCTATTTCAATCGATGAAGTATGATATGGACCTTGTCTCATGAAGCCATCGATGGTTTGAAGAGCAGCTTTGGCATCGCACAGTATCGTTCATTTACGAGCGGGTTCTGTCGACATGAAACGTATTGCCTCCTGAATAGCAACAAGTTTCGTGGCTGTTGATGTGGTCTTGTGATCTATCTTGAAACGTCGAGATATCTTCATCTTCGGGATGACAAAGGCTGCGGCGAAGACGATTTTATAGTATAAACGGCTTCAAGGTAACAAGCGTTGTACCTCGAAAAACTTCCAATCACACCAATCACTAGTCCCTCACGTGAAAACTAAAAGCACGATTTCAAGTTTTTTTTCAAGAGAAAGGCGAAGTCTCTCATTAGTCTTTCACAGAAAGGAACGCTCGTTAAGTTTAAGAAAATTTCTTATAAATTTCTTGTAGTTCAAAAGAAGATCTCTTTGAATATATTTTACAAAACAACGGAAGAAAAGTGTGGAAAATGAGTGGGTTTTCTTCTAGAGCTCTCCTTGCCAACCTATGCTATTAGGGCATATCGGTAGATGAAACCAGATGTCATCAAGGGCGTGTGTTGTAAACAGTGAAAGGGTCTATAGAAGAGGAAATATTGTAGTGCGTGTATTGTGACGACCCTCCTCCCATAACATCTACACTGTCGATGGAATACGTTATTACTTGACGTTTTTTTTTCAGTGGCTCTATACTATATTTTGTTTTTTATTCTAGTTTGCAGTGCCATCAGGTCCATCACACTAAAGAGGGAAGTAGCGAAACAAATACTACGATATAATAAATAGGTCAAGTATTCGTCACAAGAAATTACGCAGTATAAGCAAGCTGTTTTTGCAGATCAGTGGCAATAGTTTTAAGATGTAGTACACTAGTTATTGATATTCTAGTTATAGCCTGTTAGTTCTCAATAACATTATGTCTAACACAGAAAACAAGCACATAAATTTACACTTTACTTGAAACAAACGCTAGTCATCCAAAAAGGCATAACACAATTGACTGTTCATTGCTCTTCACGCTATACAATGTGTCTAGGCACCCGAGATGCGTAGTTAACACAAGTTGCGAGGAAGCTGAATTGAATGAGTACACTATTTTGAACAAAATATTGGCCATATTTTCAGCGTAAAGTAGTAAACAATAATACTGTAGGCAGCTTTTATAGTAAACCGGTTCTTCGTTTTCTGAAATAAATAGGTAAAACATGGTGTTCAAACGCGGTCGCCAAAGCACCAATGAAAATTTCTTTATTGTTAGCCAACTGTAATTTTCTTAAACATTTGATTCGCCTTTCATTACCTGTGTGCTCAAGTGGCTGCCCTCTTAACCTTCATGACACTGGTTCGACTCATAGACAAGGCAGCGGCAATTCAAAGTGGACGGCAGCAAGAACGCCCATCCGAGTTTGGTGTGTGCTACTGCGTCACATTCGCAGATGCTCTAAATTACTTTCGAGAGCCCACCACAGCCTGTCTCCTAATCATATTGTAATTTGGTGGCTAAAATTATAAAGTTTCATTCACACATTAATGCGAATTTAATCCACTTAAAGCACGAATTGTCACTTTAGATGTTTCAGCTCTAATTTCTAATTTAAATCTATCTCACTCCCCCTTCTCATCCTTCGTACAACTCCCCCCTAATGCCCCCCGTCAAGAGCTAGATGACCAGCCGCTGTCAAAAGAAAGTATACTGTGCCATCGTCAAGACCCATTATCATAGAAGAAGGCCGTGCAAGCGCTACTGGGCTTCTTGCAAACTACTAGCCTGTTGGAACACCCCTGAATGAACTGAACTACGGGCCTGTCGGAACACTCCTGACTGTCCATGCTTTGCTATTATTTATATTTCAGCTCTTTCGCGTTTTCTCTCTTTCAACCCCCTATTACCCAGTTCAAGTGTATGATTGCATACCAGATAGTAGCTTCTGGTTAACTTCCCTGCCTTCCTTTTTTCTTGTTTCTAATGCCCCCAGTAAACTGTGAGCATATACCATTTGAGCGGGCATTGCCGAATGCTTTATGTATTTAATCTTGAACGCTGTAAGATTTCACCACGACACAGCAGAGTGAAAAACTCTACAAGATGTGTGAAATGCTTTATTCTATCTTTATATGAACCTTTAGTTTAAATTTAAAATAAATGTTTCTTTAGCGCTTCTCCCAATATTCCGCAATTCTCGTCGTTCTTCTAGTTTCTTTTATATTCTTCTGAGATTCATCACAGCAGTGAGGAGAAGAAAGAAGATTTGTCGCAAGCCGCTAGATCACGCCTCAGCGATCTCTTTTATCACCAAAAAGAAAAAAATAAAACAAACCAGCACATACTTGGCACCAGTGCCACATGCATGCCAGCGACTATAATTAAAAAAGAGACAAAAGCTTAAGTAAAGATTGACAAAGCATTTATGCAATTTAACTTTAGCGCCAAACTAGTAGCCAAATAAAAAAAAACATGTTTATTCTCTTCATCATAGGAATCGGTAAAACACGAAGATAAAATCGGTCCTTAGAGAAGTAATACATTTTAATGTACATTGATTTAAATTACCTAAAACACTGTCTATTGACTTCGCGTGCGTGCATACACGTAGTGGCTTAGTCATATTCTCCATCCTCTAACATCCATCATTACAGAATAAACAAATCATCTTAGCCACAGGTGCTTTTGTGAGAGTGGAACCAGAGAAATGATGTGACAGCCAGAAGAGCGTGACTGGTTGGCCGCCAAACTTGGGCTAATGCAGCAAACACCACTGCCTGACGACAAGGAAACGCAGTGCTGGTTACGTCTTCCCTTCGGCCGGCCGCGATTATTCGTGGGGCAAGCGTCCAAAGAAAACGTGGAGTTGAAGCCAGATGAAAGCCAGAGCTATATGGTAGGAATGAATGCCATGAGCGGTGCCGACGCCTTGAATAAGGTCGCCACCTGGGAGCGTGTTAAGGCATTGACACAATTGCAATTCTGCTATACATCAGAACACAGCGAGCTCAGTGCTTGCTGCCATATTGAAAAGCGCGTTACGCCGTCTGATGCAAGCGCGGCGAAGCAACACTCAACTGCCACGTGAGCAGACGATCTCCAAATCAAACGTGAAACTTCACAACTTGAGTCTGGTTGTAAGCATGTTTCGCGTTCTTCCTGTGCTAAAAGTTTATGCTGACTTCGCGTGAAAAGTCGACGAGACCTTCCTCGACAGTCCGAAATGTTTGTATCACGTACATTGCAAACTACGGAAGCAGCTTCATCAGGTACGTACTATAGCGATAGAAAGAAACACGGACAACGGAAAGCGTTGCTTTCGACTCATTCGAACTGCGGCGTACCTCGGCTATGACATGGCAGAATTTGTGTTGTAAGCTGGCGCCAAAGTTTACGCTCATGCACCGCTCATGCATCGCAATTTACGCTCATGCACTGCATGTGTATCCATTGCCAGTCCTGCCGGGAACTCGGAACACACACGCGCTGCAAAACTGCCAGCCAGAACAAGATATTAAAATGCGACGGTGACACCGGCCGCGGGCGGCCTCTGGAGCTTTACGAGTGGGCCCTGAAGCCGGCAGGCCTGGATCGTATGTCACTCGTTGCCGTACCGTCATAACGGCCAGCCATACCGTTGGTGGCTACTTTGCATTAATAATTTTTTGACGCTGTCTGTTGCCGACAATTTCAATTTGGCAGCATGGATACTTCTGGGCTACTCTGAAGTTTTATTTTAGTGCATATGCTAGCCATTATTCATTATGTTACGTAACAATATCATTTGAACGTAAAACCGCAAGCGCTTTAAGAGTAACTATAGTTTGCAGGCTTTTCCGTCGCTTTACCTTATGGCCACACCTGCCTTTTCACCGCCGACAGACTAGTGCTCGTTAAGGTACACAACAAACATCCCTTTATCTTTCAAGACGGAAGCACGCACGCAAGTAACAAAACAAGTGGCTATATTTCACATTCTTGACGCCAAAATGTAATCCTGAAGCACAGCTCGTGAAAGATATATTGGTAAAAAATGAATCTGGGCTATCATTCTTGAATTTTACTTTAATTCTCGAGGCTTCACTGGCACTATTGCTAGTTGGTAGCAATTTAAGTCAACGGCTTCAAGTAGTTAAAATTGCCAGCATATCTACGGAGTTAATGATGGAGAGTGGGGCGAAGCATTCGTCCATCCATTCGCTCTTGCTTCCGTCCGTCCATGCGTCCATCTGTGTGACCGACCATCCACCCGTCCGTGCGTGCGTCTGTTCGCGCGTCCGTCCCTGCGTTCGTCCATGCATCCGCCGCTGCGTCTGTTTATGCGTCCATTCATGCATCTGTCTGTGTGTCCGTTCGTCCACCTATTCAACACTCCAAGTACCACCATCTCGCATCTTTTCATCATATATTCCTCATATAGAAGCACCGCCATCCAGCGGACATTCCAAGGAATAAACGAGAGGTGACACACGCACACTATATACGGCTTGCGCTTCCGGTCTACTTACCACCTTTAACCACTTCGAGTTCATGGTATATCCTAGTTCACTGTATTCATGACACTGCGGTCCAACGCTCACTAAGCCTTTCTAAAACCAAGGAGGTTACGCCCAGCGAGTATAACGTAGCAACCCTTTCTTGTCAGATAGTGCTCGATGTACATGCCAATGGCTGCTAATGGGAATTGAGAGACAGAATTCGGCTTTTACTTTCTTACGGCTTGCGCGTCGTATCTACTTCCCACCTTTTACTACCTCGAGTTCATGGTATATACTAGTTCATTGTATTCATGGCACTGCAGCCCAACGCTCGCGAAACCTTTCTAAAACCAAGGATGTTACGCCCAGCGAGTATAGCGTTGCAACCCTTTCTTGTCTTCTGTGCGTTGTTGAAATATAAAAAATTCCCAGCGTGCGCGTTAACTATAAGCCGAATTCTCCTGTCTCTTATTCCCCCTTAGCAGCCATTGGCATGTACATTGAGCCCAATCTTTTATTGTTCAAGAACGCACACAAGAAATCTCTCACCGGCACGACCTTGGAGGTCAAAATGTAATACTGGTTACACACTACAACTACTACTACGACATCGAGGGACGAACGGGTGCCGCTATAAGGAGGTTTCGCCCCTAAAAAGGTAGACGCTGTGTTGCCTGGGTAAGGATAGCGCGAAATGCAGCATGTCGCATTTCGCGTAGGTTGCCGTCGGGCCGCACCGATTGATGCTGGTCGCGCCTGGCGTCTGATTCTAGAGTTCTCGCGTTTTGACAACGTTGCATCGTTGTGTCCAGCGTGCACGCGCGTCAACGCTACATTGGAGTGTACTGGGCCCTTCATGGCGCGCTCGTGGTTCTTTTGCTAGCTCCACATATACAAAATTTTGTGTTACGTGACGTCAATGAATGACGAAATATATGACTGGTGCAAACAAGATAATCCTGACACGCGTGTAATGTAAGAACATCACAACATACTAAGCTAATAGCGTGTTCGGGGCCATTCTTCTAGCTCCACATATACCAAATTTGGTATCACGTGACGTGAATGGACGATGAAGATAAACGACACATCCAAACATAATAATCATGACGCAGAGGACTTGTACGACATCATTTACCTACACGTTGTAACGTTGTGCTGATTTTAAAGTTACATATCAACATTTCTTATTCGTGCTTCGCATATCACAGATTACCACTCTACTTGATATTTGCCAATTTTTGGACGTAGTGAACGGAACGCCTCTATCCCGTTCACAAAAAGTGTAATATCTCACAACAGGACTGTGAACATAACGGAACATCCGATGATGCCATCCCCGGCAGAAGTCATCTTTATAGCTGAACGTGATGACTCAGGTAAGACAGCAGACCATGTTTGCATATACTCGGAGACTTTAAGACAACATCAATCAAATAGCAACACGCACGTATCTTTCTATTTCTTCTTCATTTGTTTCAAACGGCTATGAACGAAGGTAAAGTAACTATATGTTATAAATTGTGCCGGCCATTCGTATTTAAGGATCGCCGACAGCTGACGAGATAGTACCTCATCTTAACATAGATGTTGAAGAAATGGCAGCACATCGACGGAGTGAATGATGGAGAGTGGGGCGAAGCATTCCTCCGTCCATTCGTTCTTGCTTCCGTCCATCCATGCGGGCGTCTGTGTGGCCGCCCATGCGTCCATCCGCCTGTCCGTGCGTGCATCTCTTCGTGCGTTTGTCCCTGCGTTCCTCTAGGCATCCGCTTCTACGTCCATTCATGCATCCATCCATGCATCTGTCTCGGTGTCCGTTCGTCCATCTATTCAACCCTCCAAGTACCGCCATCTCGCATCTTTTCATCATATTGATACGTGTATGGAACTGTCGCCCCGACACAGCTGAATTGGCACCCAAATGAAGAAGACGACAACGTTGTTGTTGTAAGTTGGACTCTCGAGCTTCTCCCGTTAGCCTGCATGACTGGGCGCTCTCTAAGCCGTTAGCAAGACCAGCTCTCGGTGAATAAATCTTACCCGTAACAATATATTCCCGATATAGAATCACCGCCATCCGCGGACATTCCAAGGAGTAAACGAGAGGTGGCACACGCACACTTTCTTACGGCTTGCGCTTCGGGTCTACCTCCCACCTTTAACCCCCTCGAGTTCATAGTATATACTAGTTCACTGTATTCATGGCTCTGTGGCCCAACGCTCGCTAAACCTTTCTAAAACCAAGGAGGGTACGCCCAGCGAGTATAACGTAGCAACCCTTTGTTGTCAGATAGTACTCAATATACATGCCAATGGCTGCTAAGGGGAAATGACAGACAGGAGAATTCGGGTTTCAGTTAACGCGCTCGCTGCGAATTTTTTATTTTTCAACAGTGCACAGAAGAAATTTCGCACCAGCACCACCTTGGAGGTCAAAATGTAAGATTGGTTACACACTACTACTACGACTACGATGGACGAATGGGTGCCGCTACAAGGAGCTTCGGCGTTCCAGTCTTCAACGCGGTCAGCGTTCCGGCTGCGTTGCTGCCGGGCGTCCACTCGCGACTTTGCCAGCCAGTTTTTCTTGAGGCCTGATCCCATCGTCGTCGGCCCCTGCCGGGACCAGCGAGGATGGCGTCAAGGCCTGCAGCGCTCCCCCCCAAGGAGCACTGCTTCAACTTCACCGTCCCGGAGGGGACGGCGTCCGTCGACGAGATCATCAATGGCCTCGAAGACGTCATGGGGAGTGAAGGGGTGCTGTTCCTGCAACCCCTCGGAGCTTCGAAATTCCTAGTTGCGGCTTGGTTGGCTGCACAAGGAACTAAGTTGATGGTAAACCAAGGATTCAAGTTACAAGGTCACAAGGTACAAGTTTAGGCAGTCGGGGCGCCAAGCGTACAAGTCAGTGTGTTCCGCTTCCCGCCGTACGTGTCAGGTGACGCAGTTATTTCAGCTCTTCAGCCATACGGAAAAGTGAAGGGTATCACATTTGTTACCTTGCAAAGGCATCAATCAACGTACACTGGTGCCCGCATCGTCCGAATCGAGATGGCCAAGCCCGCCCCTAACTTCCTATCAATTCAAGGTCACCGCGTGATGCTCGAGTATCGTGGTATGCGCAGAGTATGCGCACGCTGCAGCAGAGAAGGTCATGTTGCGGCTACTTGCACAACACCCTTCTGTCAACGATGTGGCACCTTCGGCCATACATCTGAGGATTGTGTGTCCAAGCGTAAGCGCTGTAATGGGGACCACGCGACGAAAGATTGCTTCCGTCCTAAGTCATACGCAGACGCAGCGCAGAGGACCCCATAGTCACTGAAATGACAGTTCCCAGAACTTTGAGAGAGTGCTTCGAAGAGAACAACCCAAATTGCAACCTCCAGGCACATGGAGGTTTTGCAACGCAAAACCAAGCCACGGCCACAGAAGATTCCAGATTATTGGGATGAAGACAGCGCATCCGACACAGAATTTTATGACGCCAAAACAGAAGGCACCAGTGGAGTTGATGCCACCTCGCCATGCATAACGAGTGACAGCGTCGTTTCTGCACTGAATGGGGACACCGCAGCGTTGTCATCTCCCCCAACCTCGTCACAGGATCCCAGCAACGCTGTGGAGACGCCGAGTCCGTCTGCTACGTCTTAATCAGAGGTTCTCAAGGCCACAGAAAACGAACAATCCTCGAACGCATCACCGCTGGAGGAAGCGTCCCAAGCATCTCGGAGCGCTGGCCAACCAGAAAAATCTCTGCGACCTTCTGAGGCAACAAGTGCAAGTGACGAGCTCCATGAACGGCCTCCTGTGGGCCTGGAAGGAAGCGTGAAGACGACGCTCACGAAAGAAGTAAATACCACGTATTCAAGAAAATCTAACACGCCTCGCACACACACTGTACAGGTCCAAAAAAAAGCGCACGACAAGACATCCAGGCATCGTAGGAGCCGGTCACCATCACGAAAATTAAGGAGTGACAGATTTTCGCAAGCCTCACGATCAGTCTCCTGAAAATACGTGTTCTCCCGACAAGTTGTCTAGAGCCACAAACTCTAAGCGCCGCACCAAGCCTGGTAGTTCAAGCAGTGTAAATGATGTCACCACCTCCGGAACATACAAAAAGCCCCTAGTGGATTCGCCAAGCCGAGATCCATCACCTGATGCGGGTGAAGACTCAATGTTTTTTTTTAATTTGTGCTGCTCACATCCATTCTTTCCGCTTTCTATTGTCTTTACCATTGCAATGCTTGCTTCCCAGCCGTACAACCACTCTGCATTTCTTGTCTCTGATGCATGCAAACTGTTTAGTATTCCATATGTTACTGCCATTCACGATGGAACCTTCATGTGCGAATTTGTGAGCTCTATGCTGTGGTGGCTATGCCCTGTTATAGTAATTGCATCATGTGAGTTACGTTGCATGCTGCGTGTACTATTTCTGTTATTATCTGTGTTGCTTACTGGGTTCGTTCTATCTGTGTGCGTGAGTAAATCTCAGCGCCATTCCTTCGTGTATCATCACGTTGACTTCATCCACTGCCGCTTGACACAGGAGAGGCCGTGCCGTCCCCTTACGCATCGCTTGTAAAGAACAGAAGAAAAAACGATTGTTTCGTTTCCGCCTAAAATTACTTTAAATGGATAGGCCATCTTTCATGACTTTCAATGTTCGAGGTTTCAAACATCTTGTAAAACAACAGGAGATAATGAAGCTTGTGCGCTCGCTCGGGGTCGACGTGCTTTTTCTGCAAGAGACCAACTTTTGAACGCGGCACGACATCAAAACCTTCCATACTAGGTTTTTCGTTGAAGGCTTCTTCTCCTTAACGCAGACGAAGACTCGTGGCACCGGTGTCGTGTTTCTCAATCCGAGGTTTAGGCGCGGTGTGCATTGCCTCTTCGATGCAGAAGGCCGTGTTATTGCGGTGAACATGTGGATAGACGACCAGATAATACGATTCACCAACTTTTGCGCGCCCGTGTATGGATGACTCTTGCCAATGACTTTTTTAGAGGTGTCAGGTTATTCCTGCTAAATTCAGCACCGTACGTGTTGTTAGGTAATTTCAACTGTGTTTTTCATTCAATTCGAGATGTCCGAGGCCCTAGTCAAGGAAAAAGCACATACCATTCGAAAGAGTTACAGAAAATGTGTAAATAGTTGAAGCTGGTTGATGCATGGACAACGCTTCACGAGAAATATTTTGGCGCCACGCGCGTTCAGGGTACGTCTCAGAGCAGAATAGACTGAGTCCATATCCCTAACGAGCTCGTTGAAAATTTAGAGACATGCGATGTCATTTCTTTAGCGCCTGGGCAATGCAAGCTCAGCAACCACATGCCAGTGCTGTTCACCTTGAAGGCCCTGCTGGGAAGGCATTGCTCCAAGTTGTGGCGAATGAATTCATCAATTTTGAATGATGAAAGTTCAGTATCTGAAATGCGCATGAATACCTATGCGTCTTTGGAAGACACGCCACAAATTACGCCGACAGAATGGGATCTCTTGAAGGCCAGATGGCGTGTGATTGCGCAGGAGGCCGGAAAAATGTGCCATGCACGTCTAACATCAGAAATTAATGAAACATTGAGGCGTATTCAAATCGTTTAGCGCGCTGGTAATCTGACCAGCGCAATTCAAAAGTACATTGGGGCCAAAAAGGCTAAATACGACCCCTTGTTTAGGGCAAGGTCCGGGGCTTTTAAACGCGCAGAGGAAGTGCACCTGCTTGCGGATGAACTAGGTAACTTGGCGTACGCACAGTGAGTAGGGGTAAGGAAACAACAGCCCAGTATTATCGGTGCAGCACGCACAGGGTGTGGGAGCATCGTCACAGATATCAAATCAAGCGAGGTGGTCTTTAGGGCGCATTTCGAAAGGCTCTGCTCTGCAGATCATCGCTCCAAAGACAGCAAGCAGCATAAAAGAATCGCAGAATTTTGCGAAGGCTTGCCCACGCTGTGTCCTGAGGCGTCTGATATGCTCTGCACTGAGGCGACGAAAGATGAAGTTTGGCAAGCCTTGAGGAAAATGAACACCCTCACGGCTCCAGGTCAAGACGGAGTACTGATGGGGTTCTATATAAATTTCTTCAACGTCCTAGGTGACGCACTTACTGACATAGTTAACGGGTTCATTGTTCATGGGCAAAACCCGAGGTCTTTCAGTGAGGGCCGTGTAGTCTCGCTGTCAAAGGAGGGCATGGATCCTGACGATATAAGGTCATGGAGGCCGATTACCCTCCTTAACACGGACTACAAACTTTTAGCTACGATCCTTGGCTTGAGGCTAAAACCTTTTCTGCCCGGTATAGTGTCACCCACGCAAACGTGTACAGTGCCGGGTAAGTCAAATTTTCAAACACTTACTCTGTTAAGAGATTTGTTCTACTATACCAACGCCAAAAACTTTACCGGTGCTTTCGTGTCATTGGATAAAGCAAAGGCCTTTGACAGGGTCGAACATGACTACACATACTGCGTCTTGGAATGTTTGGTTTGCCTGAGCAGTACGGTCGTTGTATAAAGCTTCTATACACCAACATGACCAGCCAACTTCTCATCAATGGCGTGGAGACAGCAAGCTTTCCAGTAACAAGAGGTGCTCGCCAGGGATGCCCAATCGCAGCGGTGCTCTTTGTTCTTTCCATAGATCTTCTTCTTAGGAAAGTGGCAAAGTACCCTAATAATCAGGGCTTTCCCATGACATGTCTGGAGTCAGTTAGCATCACTGCTTATGCGTATGACATCTCTGTGTTTGTGCGAAACCAAGCCAGTTACCGCTCTTTCTTGGAGCTGTTTGAAGAATATGCCAGTTTATCGGGTGCTTTCTTGAATCCGGAGAAAAGCAAAGCCCTTCGTTTCAATAGCTTCCACGGCTCTTTGCCGGGTGGTATTCTACGCGTGGATGCCGTAAACATCCTCGGAGTATACTTTCAAGACGGGAAGGTGGCCAAAAGAAATTGGGAGGTCGCCGTACACAGAGCCACGCAGGTCTTCGCATATGCCACTGACTTCAATTTGTCACTTGACGCCAAAGTGATGGTGGTGAAAACCAAAGCATGCAAACATGCTTTTTATATCGGGCACTTGAACTCATACCCACACTTTTTGCGAGCCGCCTTGCGTCATTGGTTGGAGCCTTCCTATGGGATGGGACGACACCAAAAGTTCAACAAAAGTTCCTGAAGCTCCCAAAAAGTTGTGGAGGACTCAGTCTGCCAGATGTTGCGACATTCACTAAAACACTTGCAGCTAAAACAGTTCACAAATTGTTTCAGAAAAATGACTATCCTGGCCGTAGCTTATTGCTATAGTGAACCGGAACTCTTGGAGCCGCATTCACGTGGGAAAGGTACCGGGGACCTCAAGCAAAACACCCACATGCCTTTTATAAGGCAGCAGAGGGCCTCAAGCTTTCGGTTGATCGCGACGCCACCGAAGAATATTATGCAAAGCTCGCACCCGCACGCATTTGCGAAATGTTATTCAGTCGCTCAATTACTAACGAGGAAAAACAAAGATGGAGGCCCAGCAAATGGAAGAAATGGTGGAACAACCACGTACCGGAAATAGTTAGAGAATTTGATTTGCTGCGGTGATGGGGCGCGTTGCCCACTCGTCAGAGACTGTTAAAGTGGGGCGTCGTTCCCTGTGACCACTGCCCCAACTGCGTGAAAAGAGAAACGATCCGCCACACGATGTTTAAATGCGTAGCGGCCAAAGGCGTGTGGCACGTCGTGCGTCGTCAATTCGGAGTGTCAATTCCTTCGAGCCAACAGTGCAGAAGGGGCTTATTTGAACAACTCGTACTGTACGTCACAATGTTCGTCTTGTGGCGTCGCTGCTGTATGGCCGAAGCACGGCGACGACCCCAACGAGCTGCATACCCAGCGTTACAGAAGAATAAAATGATCATGTTCGGTACCTTACCGAACAGATGGAAACTCAGGGTGAAGAAGCATTTATCAGAAGGTAGCACACACGTTTTTTTGCCGTTCGGAACGGAACAGGAATATTGAACTTCCTTTACTGCCATTTTAACTCGGGGGAGAAAAGTGCTTCTCGTCGCACGTAATATGTGAATCTGTTCCAATTTACTTCTTTTTTCGCGTTTCTTTTCTCTTTGTTTTCTTGAGTGATTCGTGATCTGTGAGAATATTGGAAGTGCTGTATGTAACATCCTGTCTATGTTCTCTTGTTTATACACGCCACTGAAGTGATTTTGTTACACCAGACAGTTGTACTCACCTGAAATGTTGTTACCAGTTTGCAATAAACTTCCCTGTTTCGCCCCTAACAATGGCAGATCCCATGCACAGTGACAATCTATGATATGCGAAGCACGAACTTTGAAATGTTTTTACGTCACTTTAATATCAGCACGACATTACGACGTTGAATGAAAATGGTGGCGTACATGACTTCCGTGTCATGATTCGTCATAAATTCACGTCACGTAATACCAAATTCAGTATCGCAAGCTAGCGAAATGGACGCGAGCAAGCTATGACTGTGGCATGTTATCATGTTCTTACATGGCATGCGTGTAAGGATTTTCATGGTTGCACCAGTTATATATTTCGTCATCCATTGACGTCACGTAACACCAAATTCGGTATATGTCGAGCTTTCAAAACGGCTGTGAGCGCATCATGAAGGGCCCAATATACTCCAATATAGCGTTGACACGCGCGCACGCTGGGCACAGCGACGCTACGTTAGCGAAACGCGAACGCTCTATAATCTGATGTCAGACGCGATATGCTGCATTTGACACGCGACATGCAAATGCGACATGCTGCATTTCGCGCCAATGCGTTACCCAGAACACACTGCGCCTCCCTCTTTTTGTGACGGAGGGGCGCCAGACGCGCTGAAACGCGCATGCGTCAAAGCAACGCAGTGCGGCGCGCGCCTCCGAGTATATGGCAGAACTGGCGCCTGGCGTGGCAACGCAGGCGTGACGCGACAAAATGAACGCCAGCGAACACGTGCACCACGTCACCTCTAAATGTATTCTAAATGTATTGGCGCCCTGACATCGGCATGTAGTTATGTTCTCACATGACATGTATCTCATGATTATTATGTTTGCACTGGTCACATACCTTCCTCATCTATCGGCACCACGTAATACCAAATTTCGCATATGTGAAGCTAGTAAAACTTCCGCGAGCGCATCATGAGCGCAACATGTAGTCATGTTGTTACATGAGATGAATCTCATGATTATCATGTTTTCACCAGTCACATACCTTCGTCACCCATTCGCGCACTGTAATACCAAATTTGGTATAGGTGACGGTAGTGGAACGGCCGCGAGCACATCATGAGCATGGTATGTAGTCATGCTGTTACATGACACGCATGACGTGATTTTCATGTTAGGGTCTGCCGCTTGTGTGTGCCATGCAATCATGCCCTACCATACCAGTTTTGCAACATTTCATGTGATCAAAACCACCGCAAGAGCTACAGGACCATGGAATGTAAATCATGATACTTATGATATATATATCATGATTCTGATGTTATGTCTAGTCAAGTATGTTCTTTATATTGCCATGTTATATCGTACCAAGTTTGGTATCTATACCATTATTGAAACGGCCAGGAGAGCTAAAAGTCATTGGCGGCTAGTCAGTTAGATAGATAGAGAGATAGATAGATAGAAAGATAGATAGATAGATAGATAGATAGATAGATAGATAGATAGATAGATAGATAGATAGATAGATAGATAGATAGATAGATAGATACGCTCAAAGTCGCCGAGGTTCGCTAAAAAATGCTTCCTGTTTAAAATAAAAACTAGCACAAAGCACTGTGTAAGATGGATGAATGGACACACGAAAAAATCACAGCATACCTATGGTGTGAATGATGGTAAGTGGGGCGAAGCATCCGTCAGTCCATCCACCTGTGCATCCATCTGTGCATTCATCAGTCCGTCCGTTTGTCCATGTGACCGTCCATCCATCCATGCGTTCATATGCGTCCATCTTTCCGCCTATCTGTGCTTTAGTACATCCTACCGTCCATACATGCGTCCATGCTTTCGTCTGTGCGTCAGTCTGGGAGTCGATCGCTGCGTTCGGCCGTGTGTGCGTCTGTTTGAGTGTTCTTCCGCCTGACACGCATGTCTCTCTGTGTGAATGCATCCATCTGGCCATCCATCGTGCTTTCGTCTATGCGTCGATGCGTCCATCTGTGCGTCCTTCTGTTCGTCCACCTACACTTCTGTTCTTGCATCCCTGAGTCTGTCTATCTGTCCATTCATCCGTACATCCGTCCGTCTGTCTCTGTCTTTCTGTTCATCCGTCCGTTCATCTGCCTGTCTGTGCGTCTTCCCATCTGTCGGTACATGTGTCTGTTGATCCATCCATTCATCTAGTAAACACTCCTATACCACCATCTCGCATCTTTTCATGATATGTTCATCAAATACATGTACCGCAAGCCACCAGGCATTTCAAAGACTAAATTAGTGGTGGCTATCTACTACTACTACTGCTACTACTACTACTACTACTACTGTCAATACTGCTACTCTTACTATTACTACTACTACTACTACATACAATGGTAACGCGTGACCCATGGCTTAAGGAGGTTCACCTCTAAATATCTATTGAGGTGCTGTTCCACTGTTTTATTGCGAATGAGTTCTGCAGGAACTCGCAACTTGGTGGAAGGGTTAAGAAAGCGAAAGAAGACTAGCACCCGTTTGTGTAGCGCGAAGTCACATGGAAATCTGTAACGACTTGCCGTCTCAAAATGGGAAAGATCGTGGGCCCTCCTACGTAGGGACTGGGAGGCCTAGCCTCGCCACCACGTCGTGAGCCTTTTGGAGAGCCTTGATTTGTTGTATGAGAGTCGGGCTCTTCAGCTTGAAATAAAAACATATATATGAAAATTCTTTATGTTTTTTTTGTAAACCGGGGCACCTCTAAAGCATGTGGCTAACATCACGGGTATCATGCCAGTCCGGGCAAAGTTCGAAAAATTATTTTTCTGACTTGTTACATAAAAAGAGGCATGCTTTTCACAGGTACTACAGAGCCTTGCAATGCAGAGCAGGGCTCTTGCAGTTCTACAACAAGAGGGCATTCCTCGGTTATTTTCTCTTCTTTTATGCGCAACAGGACAAATAATAATAATGCTATCAAAAATGACAGCATATCTACTGAGCAAATGATGATGAGTGGATTGAAGCGTCCATCCGTCCATCCGTGTTTTCGTTCGTTCGTCCGTTCGTTCGTTCTTCCTTCCATCCGTCCACGCAACGGTCCGTGCGTTTGTCCGTGTATCGTGCATCAGTGCTTTCTTCGGATTGTCCGTCCGTGCGTCCGTAAGTCTGTCTGTCTGTCTGTCTGTCCATACGTCCGTTCGTCTTTCCGCTCGTCCGCTCGTTCATCCGTTCATTCATGCCTCCGTCCATTCATCCGTCCGAGCGACTGTCGGTCGGCCCGTATGTTCATCTGCCTGTCTGTGTGTTTGGCTGTCTGCCTGTCCATCCGTCCATCCGTGTGTTCATCTGTCTGTCTGCCTGCCTGCCTGCCTGCCCATCCATGCGTCCGTCTGTCCTTCTGTACATCCGTCTGCCTGTCCGTCCGTGCATCGATTTGTCTGTCTGTCTTCCTGTCCACCTGCCTGCCTGCCTGCCTGCCTGCCTGCCTGCCTGCCTGCCCTCCAATCTGTCCTTTCATCTTTTGAGCACTCCAAGCACCGCCATCTCGCATTTTTCATCATACATTCATCAATAGACATACTGCCATTTAGTAGAAAATTCAGAGACTAAACAAAAGGTGGCTACCTACAACTACTGCTAAATGCATCGGGGACGCACGACCCACGGCTTACGGGGCTTCGTCTCTAATAGCGCTTTCGGATGCCCTTGAAAGCCCCGCCTTTTTAATCGTACCTGAAGCCCTAAGCGGAGTGTTCGTCTACATGAAACACTGATGGTGTGCTTCCGTCACTTTCCACAGCTTTACGAGACGTGCGCCGAATTGGGCTACGCCACGTAAGCCTACATGTGCTAAGGGTCTGCTCCTGTATTTTTCTGTTTGGTACCATGTAAAGCTGTCGTTGGATAAAGTTCATCGTCGTTCATTTTAAGGGCGAGGCTCCTTATAGTCTAGAGATATCGCTCGTCTCTCCGGCGTACCCAGCAGCATCTCCCTTGTAATACAATAGATGGCATTGTGTGAATATGTCCTTGGAAATGATATTGCTAGATGGGCTTAGTGTTTTTGTGTAGTTGACAACTTTTTATAGTTGGCAGATTGACAGACATGCATGCAGACGTTCCGAGAGGCAGACAGATGGACGGATGAAAGCATGAACGTACAGATGGACGGAAGGACGAACGCTTTGCTCCACTCATCATCATTCACTCCGTAGATATGCTGTGGAAATTTTCTAGCGATTTTCTGTGCAGCGCTCGCTACAACATGTTTGACAAAGAAGCGTATACGACTGTCAGATTTGGTTTCTCTGTTGGCAATGCTGCATTTTGCGCTGTACAAGTCAATACGAGGAGTAAGGTGTTTTAGAACCGTTTACAGCAGTTACCCTACAAACACAAGGAAAAATATCAGTAGACACGGTCAACCTCCCTGCCTTAATTTTATCTCGTTTCTCTCTCTTACACCTAAATACCTGTATAACGTAGTTACAGTACAGCAACCTTGACCTCTGCCACCAAATAGCGTTTGTTGAAATGTTCGTGACTGCCGAAAGTGGTGGTGTCAGGCGTAATTTGCAGAACGCTTTTGTTGGGATATCTTTATTTATTCAGCTGCCTACAGGGTGTAGCTTATCCGATAAATCATGAATGTTTTTTTGGTGTATGGAAGAGTCTCTAATGACAAAAGGGTTATTTTTTCAATAGTAGTATCAATTTAGGCATAGAAGAGAGGCATGAAGCTATACTCGGGGTAAACAAAGTATAATTTATAATCCATTTCAGGGGTCTTGCGAAGCAGTAATGCGAAAAGTACACCATCATCCACTAAAAAATACATGAGTTGCGTGCGAAGCAGTGCATGTACTGACTTTAAGTTCCGTTCATCACGGGCACCATCCCGAATTTACCGCTTGCTTGCAAGCAGAGCACACTTTGAATTCACTGTAGTTTTTGTTGCTGTTACTCCTCCCGAACTCTTCTTTGAGCGTGCCACACAGGATAATCGCTACACTACGCAGAAGCGCCTTGGCTCATCACGCTTCTGCAGAACCTTGTTCACCGAAGGCATCACATGATTTCTGAGACAGCGTAAAGGGAACAGGCCACAGCGTGTTACCCAGCCTTTTAGCAGGCCGGAATGCGCTAGAGCATGGGCACCTTCTGGTGGTGCTTGTGCCTGTTGTTGCGCATGTGCAGTAAAGGTGGTCACGCCGCACGTAACCGGATGGAATTCAAACATAAACTGCTTCGCATAAAAAAAAGATACCTCATGCATTCTCGCGTACAATAATTGGAATATTTCATGAATCTCAGTAACCTGCAGTTGCTTAATCACAGAATGGGGACACACAACAAGAAGTGAAACTAAATATATTACAAAAAGCATGTGCCCCAACTGTTCTTAAGCAATTTTTCGTTGTCAATTCAAAGAATAAAAGCAAATAATCATGCCCTCAGTGCACTGTTCGACGAAACAAACAATGCACTGTTTGATGACACAAAAAAAACGCAGGGTGAAGAATACAGTCCTCATTGGTTGGCGATTTCACTGTCATCTCAGTGCAATAGCTTTTCAATGATTGTTTTCTGCCACACTTACTTGACATCCCATTAGCTTGTCGCTGTGAAGTGACTCAGCCTCAAAAAAATTGTGAGGAACAATTTTATGTGTTGCCTTTTCCCACAAAGAAATCAGTGGGCAGTGTACCAAATGTGCTGATAGGAGCACTCTTAATATTCTCTTCGTTTTAATTTCGATGGATATCTCTCTCCTTTCAATAAAGGTGCAGTCTTATTGCACCTTGCGCATATGTATACAATTTATCTGTGTTATAAGGCATCGTAATGCACTAAATGCAATGTCTTCACAACTTACGGAATAAAATAAGGAAGTAAATGGTGGTAGGCTGGCGTGTGTTATGAAGGAGACTAAAGCTGTGTTTACGTTGTTCTGGTTGCGTGGAAAACTGAAGATAAGTATGAAAGCAAACCGTTTCCCCCATGCAGACGTAAGGGTAGCACATAGGGAGATTTAACGGCATTAGTGATAACAAAACATCCTCTGCCGCCAGACTTGTCTTCCCCAGGGGCCGCCACATAAAATATAGAGCATCAGCGTTTAGGCCCCTTTTCTTGTAGCGTTCAAGTGCTATGTGGTACCGGAGGTCACGCGATGTTCTATAAGATAACTGGCCCTTGATGTACAGGTGCCGGAATGTGTGCACGTGACTTCGGGACATTATGCGCATAATTTCTTTCTTTCATGGAAGCCTATGTCATGACAATGTTCACTAGAAGCTCAACATCTCGTGAATAATTCATAGGGGCTGCTCAGAGTGACCGTTTCATAAATATTGGGTACTGAAAAACAATAAAGGCAGTGCCCACACGCAGTTTGTAAAATGGGTTAGTTAGTATGAAATAATGCATTCTACGGAAATAGTAACAATTGATAGAAATAGAAAAACGGAATCGACGGGGAGTGAAACGGGTTCTTTCGGGTGGGGGTGGGTGGGGGGTGACGTTTTAAATTCACCATATGAATATGAGAGATAAAGTTGTTCAGAGCTCCAAGAGCTGCAACCTGTGGTTTTCTAATGTGCGCTTGAATATAAGCACAGGAATCTCAAGCATTTTCGCCTTCAGAAAAAATATATATAAGCGCGACCACCGACACTGCGACTGAATCCCGTCAGCCGCAGGTAAGTAGTTGAGCAAAACCAGGCCCGGGCCGACCATAGTTGTGATGCTTGACCAGAAGGCCATGGGCTCGATCGCAGACGCAGTGGTCGCGTTCCGACAAAGGCGTAATGCTAGAGAACCATGTGCTCTGCGATGTGTGTACCTGTTAAGAACACCAAATGGTCAAAATATGCGGAGCCCTTCACTGCTGCATGCGTGCCTCGCAGTTATAGCCCAATTTTGGTTCATGAAACTTCCAATACTAACAGTTAATAGAAATATACATTTATATCTACAAAACTGGCACCTGATATTTCGTAATTGTCATTGAGAGTCAAAAGAGGGGCCGACAAGGATACTAGGTTCTCTTTATTTATATGATCATTTTAATTATTTTTGTTCAATGAAAGTTTATTCCTGTTAATTCTTCTTGATCATACGATATAGTGGTGCTAGTTCATTACTGCATAAAATTTGTACAACACATTTTTGTAGTTTTGCCATAAAACCCTTCAATCTGCATTTTTCGCATTGTAGTCAAAACGAAGTGACAGAGAACAGCTCATAAATAATGCACATGTGCTGAAGTTGAAGCCATATGTAGTAAGCGTTTTCTCAAGTCCTATATGTACACAGCTGTAGGGATCAGGTACGAGAGAGATGAGATGCGTATAATGCCACATAAGCCACAGTGGCTGCCTAGGGCAACGACAATCAAAAATAAAACGAAAACTGCGGGTACATGTGACGTTGATTGATTGATTGATTTGTGGGGTTTAACGTCCCAAAACCACCATATGATTATGAGAGACGCCGTACTGGAGGGCTCCGGAAATTTTGACCACCTGGGGTTCTTTAACGTGCACCCAAATCTGAGCACACGGGCCTACGACATTTCCGCCTCCATCAGAAATGCAGCCGCCGCAGCCGGGATTTTAACCCGAGACTTGCGGGTCAGCAGCCGAGTACCTTAGCTACTAGACCACCGCGGCGGTGCGGTACATGTGACGTTCTGAAGTAATAAACTACATGTGTACAGTTGCTCAAATTCATGTTTCTTTCAGGCTAATTAACTTGAACGAACAGAACCATAAAAAAATCACCACCCAAGCACACCGTACAAATGGTTCACCAGCGAAAGCTGAAATGTGTGGCCCCGTCGTTTTGCAGTGGGTTCAGCCGGATGTGGCACTGAAGCGTTTGGAAATTACTGGTTGTATGTTCTGCTTCTTATTGAAACTAGACAAACTTTTCGCATTGGTTTACCACGGAGTCTTTTTTTTAACTGCTACTTACTGTGTCTCGTGGTATTATGGTCGTCGAGGAATGTAGTTATAATTAAATGCATTTCGTAATGCGTTAATTACAGTGCTTCTTCAACACCTTAGGCGTTCACAAACGGCGTAGCCGAAGTGAATGTGCTGCGAGACAAGCTCCCGCTGAAAGCTGCATTCGACTCGTGAGAGCCCTCCAGGAATCATCACATTGACGCTGCAACGCTGCCTTGTTGCAGGCGTCTGACGTTGCGAGCCAACTCACTGGAGAGGTCTCAGAAGAAACTGCTGCACACGGGTCCAGCACCAAAGCTGCGATGACGTCACTCACAACACAGTCAATGGCGCCCGTGCTTAGGAATCACGTATCTGATAACACAGTCAACGGAGATCACCTCAGGGCACCGCTGCCGAACGAATTTTTGTTTCTGCTAGCCATAACCAGCTTTGAACGTTTCTCTGAGCAATATACAGCTTTCAAAAGAATCCTATTGCAAGCTAATATATGGAAAATAATAATAGAAGAGTAGGAAAAGACAAGCGTTGACCCTACGGCTATGGTGTTTCCACTACATACGATTTCCCTGAAGAAGCTTTTTACGTGTAGCGCTTCATCTTCCATCTGCCTACGACGAGCCAGCTGCTCAGCAAGCGAGATTTCGTAACCGAAGTAAACACACTCTCACATTGCAATCACTAGTTCTGTTTGTCTGGTGGAGATATCGGCGTTACCATGCAGAAAGAGCAGTAATTAGGTAATATAACATATATATGAGCCATAAGTACACTTATAACACATGGGTACGTTTTGATACCGCTTATAATATCTGCAGCGTTGCTTGCCACTATAGCCCGAAGCAGATTTATATAATTTTCGGTTGATTTATACACATTGGGGATAATTATTCTGGCCGTTAGTTTATGCGGAAAGGGCGTGAAAGTGCATGCGCTTTTTAGTAATTTTATTTAACTTTTGTTTTTTTGCTACTTGGAGGAACACATGCAGAAGTGATGCTATGTGTACACTATCTCCGTATCTTTTATCGCTTTGCCCCTTTATTGAATCTACCTGTGCAGGGTAGTAAATCAGACGTGTGTGTGGTTAACCTCTCGGCCTCTCCTTGCTTTTCTCTCTACCTCTTTATTCGCTAACCAAACATAAGTGCCGATATATACAGCGTAAATTGCAATAACTATGATGAGTGAAAGAACGAGTATACAGCGTGAAACAGAGAAAGAAAGAAAGAAAGGAAAAAGAAAGAAAGGAAGAAAGAAGTAAGGAAAGAAAGGAAAAAAGAAAGAAAGAACGAAAAAAAATGGTTGAAGAGGGCCAATTAGGGCTGCTTACTTGCCGCAGTAGTGAGAGCAATCTTTTTACTGGCCGCTTTCGTACGTTGTCGATTGTGCAGAAAATGTTCCATTGCATGTGAACAAGTCCCAATTTAAAAAAAAACGTCCATCTTAGGAATGATGGATGCCAACATCTACCATTATGGTGGATTATGGTACTGGAAATATTGGTGGCACATGGTGTATAGAGGCGTATGATGGATGCCGGAGTGTCATTGATGCCGGAGGGCGAAAAAAGCTCAGAACCACCGGGACAAGCGGCCATCCAAACAAAAATTAATAGTAAAAAAATTTTATAGAAAGTGATGTAAAACACCCGTAGAAAAAGCAACCACGCGCATTTGAACGTGCAACCTTTACATTTTCAGCTGAACACACTAAACACTGCGCCATGCCGGCACATGGAAACCTTGCTGGTAAATGACAAGTCAACTTACGAACTGACTGTTGCACTTTTGTTTGTAGCGTACTCGAGATGAACGGGATCTGCACCTGCTACTGAAATTTGCACACTTATTAAACACAAACAACTGCTGCCTGTACGGAGTGTCGCTGTGATAATGAAACAGCACTAAGGTTATATTTTTTTACACTTAACAATGGCAATAAAAAAGTAGACTAAGGAGCAGTTGCAGTTTATCGGCGGTTACTGTCAAGTTTACATAATATCTGTTTCTCGCTCGTTTCAAAGCGTGACGTCTGCTCAGACTATATGACGCCTCTATAGGTTCATTCGATTGGTATGCCCAAAAAATTGATTGAGGATGTTTTTGTTTTGCGGTACGCACAGTACAGTCGGGCGAGCGCGCTGATGTAGCTCTACCGTTAGCATAACGGCTTGGCCAAAAGAACGCAGTGTGCCGGAAACAATATGGAGTTACATTGGTTGAGAAAGCATACGAATTGATGAGTCTGTGTTCTTGCATAAAAGCCACAACAGACGTGCCGGCTAGAGCGACCGGCGGCTGTCGGTGAGGGTAGGCGTACGTTTAGTGGAAGTGGTGAAACCGCGTCGCATAGGTGTTTCTCGCTTCTTGCGTGGACACCGTACACAATAAAAGAGGATTCATATAGGTTAAATTATGCCTCTGCTCTACTGTATCGTTCTCTACTGTATCTCTACTGGCTCTACTGTATCTTACTCCCCGCAATTGGGTATTCTAAAACTCAGAAGCACCGAGAACACATGTACGTGCTCGTTCAGTAGGCCTAACCTTTGGTAGAAATCATGGGGCTATAACAGAAGGGTGAAGGACAGTTTCTCTGGGGCTCGTGTGGGCGCATGCGGTAGGTAAAAGTTTATGCATATTAGCTTCACACACACTATGTTAGCCTAAAGGTTAGCCTTCTATGTTAGCCTTCTATATATAGCCCTTGCATAAATATACTTACCACTTCAATTCGCAATTGGGTTCAGCAAATATTTCCATCGCATATCAGTTTGCTTTAAAAGCCAGCAAAACAAAAGTGCCTCCACGTACACATTATCGGCAAATTTTGCGTCTGTCAATAAATATGGACCCGGATATTACCCCCTCTCCGTCGTATATTCCAAGTCTGTCATTTGGCAGTGCCGTATTATACTTGGTCCGTATTATACTGGTCTGTCATTTGGCAGCGCCGTATTATAGAGTAAATTGTGGCGCGGTTTTACTCAAAAATTGAACAAAAATTATATTGTTTAATGTTGCGCCTAGAAGTCATCAGTGTGAACGTTTGCTTTTTGGTGATTCCTTTCTGCCATTTGCTTTTCTAGTGCCTCGAATAAAATCATCTCTTATTATGTGATTTAACTTTGCGAGAATACATTTTCACACCTTATGCTGATCATACAAAATGTATACAGAAATATTACGTGTGAAACCACCATCCACCTTCTCTAAAACCAAGTGAAGTTGTTCGGTTCACGATAACACAAGGGTTCTTACGAGTGTTAGCCAACGTAATGCAACTAGCCTTATGTTCTACTGCTGAATGCGATGTAACATAAAATAACGTTCTTTTATATATAAAACGATTTGTACATGATCGTATACAATGAGGAACTGTTTACAGCAATTGTATGCTCAAATATAACGAACTTAACATTAAAATTCAATATTGGTGCACATTCTCGAAGCCGTCAGAGTGTTTCTGTGGAGCAAATGGTTTTTTTCTATCTTCGCAAAGGAAAGAAGTGTGAAAGTACAATAGGCATTTGGCTATTTTAGTCATAGCCCACCAATCGAATAGACAGCAGCTGTGTTTGGCTAAGCAGTGTTGCAACGCTGTTTTTATTTTCGGTGAAAGCACAAAGGGTCTTTTAGACGGTTCATTCGGTATACTTACCGCTTGTATTGGCAGCCGTCACTTTTGTCTTACGAGTGCAGCAACGCTGCCACAACCAGAGGGTACAGTTTAGCGGTCCTGGAACGCTTCATTGCCAAACAGTAAGTCTTGCATTATATTTTCTATTGTGTTCAGGTTTCTCTACACCATAGCACATTTGCCTGAGGCTACGAGTTTTCACCGCAAATGTAAATGAATAATGTATGTGTTCCTCAAACTATATAAGGAAACAAAGTGCAAAGGAAGATCAATGTTTTACTTTCTGAAGCTACAGCGGGCGCTTTAGATTCGCGCTGGGCTGTTGGTAATCAGATATCCGTAATGTGGTGCCATCATCTTCAGTATAGTAAAACTTTTCATGAACAAATTTTTACACACGAATATAACCTCAAAGGTACTCAATTGATAGCAAAGCATATGCAGCCTTACTGGGGGTTCAAGACGGTTACATGAAACGGGTTTGCGTTAAGGTAAACTATCACAATTACTCAATATTACAACCGTAAATCATAAGGTGTCTATGCGGACCACCACTTTTGATTGTTGTACTGTTATAGGTGATATAATGTTTCATTCCGAAAGCGAAGACAACACAAAAATGTACAGATTTATACACACCTGAATAGATTTACCATCGAGTGACAGACTGCCGACAAAATGTTTAAGGCAAGAATATCTCAGGTAGGTGTTTTAGTAATAAATAAAGAACGTAAGAGGCTCACTCAAAAATTCTCAACGCTCCATACAGCAGCTTTTTGAATGTATTAAATTTTACAAGTTAACATGGGCGGCACTAACACGACTGACGCAGAAATCATCATTCCTTAATACACCGTGCGATGCCAACAATACGTCACATGTTGCCGAAATTCATGACGTTATCATGCACTCACATTGAGGTCTCATGTTTTTTTACTCACAACAATCCCCACGGATTGAATTATACGAGTTACAGTTAATTGTACAGTGTATATTACTGATTCCCTCCTTTTGGGCATTCCTGTAAAAGCCCATTTGGCTGTTTTATGACGTTTTTCTTATGATTTGTACTTCTTTATTGCCGAGTGGTACGTTAGGATACCTTTTAAAGAAGACATGTTTTAAGCATAATTTCATATTTCGCAAGCGTATATTTATTTAGCAACCACGATAACTTAGCATAACGTAGAGAATGACACTGTGTAAATACCAGGAGAAAACTTTTGAAGAAGCACACGTGGGCAGGCCTGTCTGTCTGTCGTTCTCCGAGTGCTCCACTCTCATTTATGCATTGTGAAATTCCATGCGTCGTGAATCAAGACCAACCAGCCTGAATATGATTTTTTTTCATAATGACATATCCTCGCTGAACCAAAGCACCAAAGGAAGACGGCGTGCGTTACATATGCGGGATAACAACCAATTTCGACCTTCAAAAGTAGCTTATCACACGTACACAATGGTGCCTCGATTTCGAACACGTTAAAGTGCGATCATGCTGTCAGTAGAGGCGGCATGACTTGCCATTATGAGCACAACTTACAATAGCTGTCAGATTTCATGACTATATTTCTAGTCGCTATTGTAATAATGTGAAAGTCATAGATACCTCTTCAACCACACAAAAGGACCAGCTGCGCTATTATCGGCGGCGCCAAAATGACTAACACAGAAATTATCATCATTCCTTAATGCACCCTGCGACGCCATCAAGACTACACATGTTGCCAAACTTCGTGACGTTACCATGCACTCACATTGAGGTCTCATCATGTGGTGTCGCAGGATGAGGTCATGACGAAATCTTACCTGAGAACAGTGACGGCTTGGGCCAGTTGATAGGTCATGATGATAGGTATAGCGGCAAGTACATGAGCGCCAAACGAAGGACTAGGACAATGGCACACACGTGGACAACCGCTCATTCTAGTGTGTGTAGTTGTCCTATAGTCCTGACCTCATCGCATCTATTTCGCTTAGTGAAAAGTGGCTTGATCACAGAGACATGTCATAACAACGGGAGGCACAGAAGGTTCGCAATTTCTATGATTGTGGAGGCAATGCAAAACAACGTTAGGAGGTGAAAACTCTAGGGTAGGATCAATAAAATCATTGGGCAATAAAAAGAAGAAAAAAACAGGGTGACTCTCTTTTTCAAGCCATCTTCGGTGATCACGTAAGAGACCATGTGAATTTATGATATGTTCAGTTTACAAAAATTATGATGCCTCTTTTTTGAACACCTGAGAGTCCTACTGTTCAAGAAACGCTCGTTTTTGATAAAATGCGTAGCGAAACTTCGTCTCACAATTAATTGCTCTAATTCTCGCTTCATAAGCGACCAGTAGGTTACGTATGCCTCGAAGTACTGCCGTATGGCACTGCAGATCTGTTTCTATATGAGTAAAAAAAGCTTTGAGTAAAATATATCTTGAGCGAAAAGTTGTTTTTGTAAAAATTGTAATGCATGTCCATTAGCTGCAAACTGTTTTTTGGTACGTTCCAAACAAATTTGTTTTGAAGCCCGCCACTGAAATTCTAAGATGAATGCAAAATACATGTGGGCACATTCAGTACATAGTGCTTTCACGGAATGGAAAATAGGCATCAACATGTTTACACCTGCAGGTTATTTGTGAAAATGCTAATTAAGCAAAGATTTCGCTCGACTAAGACAGATGTGAAGCCCTGGAAGGACTGGTGTAAAGATGCCCGCTATTGATGCGAATGAGCCAATAACTAAGAGCAAACGACTGAGTATGTTGTGACGAGCGAACGTTCCGTAAATTATTTTGTTGACACTTGCTACTACCTGATAGCACATTTCTTGTTGCCCAGCCGCGGTGGTCTAGTGGCTAAGGTACTCGGCTGCTGACCCGCACGTTGCGGGTTCGAATCCCGGCTGTGGCGGCTGCATTTCCGATGGAGGCGGAAATGTTGTAAGCCCGTGTGCTCAGATTTGGGTGCACGTTAAAGAACCTCAGGTGGTCAAAATTTCCGGAGCCCTCCACTACGGCGTCTCTCATAATCATATGGTGGTTTTGGGACTTTAAACCCCACATATCAATCAATCAAACATTTCTTGTTCAATCTTACAACGCAGTTATCGGGACTCTTCAAGCACGACAATTATTTGCAATCTTTTAGCTTAAACGAGCGCATAGATTTGAGTACTGCCATAATGGCCCTTTGCTACTAGAAGTGCAACTAAAGCTAGAACGCAGACTAGCTCATATACCATCACAACTCAATAAAAATGAGCTAATTAGTGCTATGTACATAGAACGAATATACAACTGGCCAACCTCTATGGTCAGAAGGTCAAGCTTCTTGGCTATTGACCCGAAATACGCGGGCTCAATCCAAGCCGTGTATAGTCAGCATTATGAGTATACGTTCGAGAACGCCGCGGTTCAAAATTATCCCGAGGTCTCCATTACACAGTGTCGCAAAACTCGAGTACCTTCGCAATGGTAAACCCCATAAAGGGGAATGAACGTTACCAAAGGAGGCATTTCTTTTTCTCGAAGCCATTTTCTGCTATCATTTGGGGAAGCATTACAAGGGTACTACAACAATAAGTGCTACGTGAAATTTATCTCGTGCAGGAGAAGCTGGTGGTGTGGCGTTTGCAGGTTGTCATTTGCTTATCTCACTGTCTTGAGCAGCAACAGGACCGCAAGCCGAAAAATTGCCGTCATCAGGTTATTACTTTTTCACTCAACGTGAAGCGAGTAACATGATATCGCCATTTTATATCGCTGTAG
Organism: Rhipicephalus microplus; assembly: GCF_043290135.1. Classification (NCBI taxonomy): domain Eukaryota; kingdom Metazoa; phylum Arthropoda; class Arachnida; order Ixodida; family Ixodidae; genus Rhipicephalus; species Rhipicephalus microplus. The sequence goes on from NC_134700.1 coordinate 133,553,298, forward strand.
TACTTGCTACATTCATTATTCTCTGTAGAGAATATGCATACGCATGCCGTTATATGAAGGTCATTATTAGGCCTATTCGTAAAGGATTAGACGCAGCGGCAAGATCTGAAATTTAAAAGCAGCTCTCTTACTTGCAGCTAGGGAAGTGAAGCCTATATTGACAGCGTACGCTGTAACGTGAACGCTAGAAAAGACGTCAAGATGTGTTGTGATATTCTCGAAATGTTCCCGCTAGTGCTTGTCTTATATTTAGGCGAGTTAAAAAGTCAAAGAGTCGCGCTCAGATTTACCTCCTGTCTTGTGTTCATTTGCTTATGTCCGGCGAATGGACTTTAGTAACGATAGTCAACGATAGAAAAAAAACTGACCAAAAGTGTATGCTGAACCTGAACGCACGGTGTGCTTGTTCTTGAGAGGTATGCAATAGCTCTCCGAGACCCTGCTACTGACGCTCCATCGACTATTATTTCAACAATATTTCCTCACTGCTGTGTGAAGTTTTCCTGTGCTATGTGACCCACTTGCTAAGCCAGGCGACTTGGGTCAAATCAGCTTTCTCTCGTCAATTATGGATATCTCTGACGCCGAACGACATCACGAAGCTCTTTACTGAACATTTTTGATTCCTCGTTTTAACTGATCTCAAACAAAGCCTTTCTTGCCTTGCAGTGCCACAATATAGCTTCCATGCGGCTTATCATGCAAGCTCTGTTCAAATGACGACGACGAGTTGAATTTATATAGCGTAACGTGACTTTTATTATTTTTTGTCAGTCCAATTCCTCGCTCTTTAACATAGCTTTCTTGTTTTTACTGTATCCTGTAGTAATAGTCTTGCTATTTTCGATTGTATGCGTGTAATTTTGCCCAATCTGCCTAACTGCAAGTATGAAAATATACCAAGGTTTATGGAAGCAATCATTTAGACATCATCGTGATTCACTGTTCTCATCATTGATGGTCTTTTTTAGGTCCGGTATCTTCGAAGTGCTCTCCCACTGTTCTGCAGAAAGCCCTGTTTTTTTTAAAGCTGAATCCTTATTATAGCTGCAACTTCTTTGATTTCGTTGCCCCACCTATCTATTTTAAGTCCTCCACCAAGCACACCACGTAGTGGTGTCTACTTCATTGATCTAATCGACTGTACTTTATGTGCTTATCTTATCACTTGACCAGCACAATCATTTTTTGTGTGTGTTAACCATAGCATAGTAACCTGTCTGACTTGCTATGTCCTAATAGGAGCAACCATACGACCTTTACGCACAATGAAACGAACAGAAGGTTTTGGTTTCGGTCCTATTGACAGAATAAAAGGTTTTTCCTTCCTTTTAATTTGCTCGAAGTTACGCCGTATTTACTAGACTGGAGTTAAAAATGAGAGCTACATCCTGTCACCTTGCTTTCCCTGGCCAAAGTCTCTGTGGCATTAGTTTGGTTGTTTGTAAAATAGAAACAAGGCTCTCGAAATTTAGCTCATCAATAAAGTTAGTTGCCCTTCTAATATTTTTGTCCCATAGCGTTCAGTGTAGTTTTTAACTTAAAATCAATTTATCTCTTATTGAGTAAGTGCCCGCACAATACGTTAGTAGCAGGGTTGCTGCGAAATTTGTCAAGGCAATCACCATGGTATCCACATTATTGTTTGATTATTCCTTACCAATGTAATGCTTTCATGGCTGAAGGTATTTTTAACTAGTTAATTTACTTCTCGTAACGGGTGAATGTCGTATGAAGGGGCTCCTGCAGTCATCATTTTTCCCGAGATTTTTTTTCCTCACGTAAACGTGATCCACCGCTAAGTGCCATTTTTTAAATATAGCGTTCTATGTACGTTTCCCATTACAAACTGCGTATTTATTCCGAAATTCTTGCTTAGTGCCTAAATCGTCGATATTTTTATGGCACCCTTTCTTGCCCGAATATAATATGGGATCTCTTTCAACTCCCTATAATATACGATGTTTTTTGGCGTAATGTTTAGATGGTCAAGAGCGCCTCGTATACAATAGCTGTTTGATCAAATCGTTTTTTACGTCATCTCCGGCTCAAGTTTGGTAGTGCAAGCCTTTTAAAGCATTTGTGAAGTGATCAATAATTACTTATCAAACTTCCATGCCTCGTTTGATTGGTAAATTTGCAAATGAAATTTATAGATGATGGCACAGTTAATTTTGCAGAACATTGTGTTGCTAATAATAATCTTTCCCTACGTACATTGTCTTGGTTTGCTGAGTACCCTTCAGCCAGTCTTAGAGTCAGCAACTGAAGAAGAAAAGCGGGTTAGACGTTAAATAATACACACAATAAAATTCCTGTAGGTAAATGACAGCTGTATACTGAAGTCTAAGCTATAATGAGTAGTTATTTACTATTTTTCTCTCCATTACAATCGTACGATACGTATCTCCGGAAATCCTATGTGAGAATACTGAAAGACAGGAGTGGGAAAAAATAATATGGGAGAAAAGAACAAAGCCACTTGATATATTGATACCTGCATGGGCAGAATATTTTTTCTAATCGACTGTGTCGGCAGCCTGAGTAATTTTTATTGGAATAGTGAAGATAAATGGTGCCTCTAAATGCATTTCTTCAGTTTCGCTTCCGCATGTTCCTATAACATCCATTTACAAATGCCAAGATGGATAGCAGAATAACTTTTCTTTTTTGTTTACAATAGGTGGTTGCTTGTTATTCCGAGAATCCGAAACTACGCTGTTCAAAGGGGTCTGGATTGTGTATCCAATTTTATAGCTATAGGCGTCGTGTAACTTTTTCTTTCGTGGCAATATTGCCACTAAATACACTCTGCACTCACCAGTAGGCAATCGGTGCACAATGATGATGATTAGTGGAGTTTATTGGCGCAAGGACCAGATGTGGCCAAAGAGCGCCAGAGCGACGATAATGAACTGTGCAATGTGCAGTGTAGATAAAACAGATATGACGTGGCTGTAAATAGGCCTGAAAACAGTCGCTGTAGGTGCATAAAAATATATATAGAGAGAGTAAAATTATGGCAATGACAAATGATGTGTGCTATGGAAGCATAAAATGGTTTAAAAGTGATATGTATGTGAAATAAAAGCTTGGCATGGAGCACCAGTGCCTCGACAGGGCCCTTAAAACAAGAGCATGGAGGCCTGGGCTCACTGAAAGCTGCTATCATAGCGCCATCCTCTGAACAGAGGATGCTCTCTGAACCTGTTGGGCTAAAAACATTCAATGTTGGGCTAAAAACATTCAATACTACATCCTTTAAAAAGCCCAAAACTGATTTTGCATCAAAGAGCGGCTCTTCACCGAGAAACATAACCGGATGTAGAGGAAGATTATAGCGGTATGCTAAAGCAAAATATTTCTTTCTCTCACTTTCAGCTTCAGGACACTCCAGGCGGACGTGGAGGACGGTTAGCCTCTCACCACATCTACCTCAAATAGGAGGTTCATCGCCGTAAGCAGAAAGCTATGGGTACCATAAGTGTGTCCTACTCTGAGGCGACAGAATAGGACATCAGTTCGCCGTGTTGTTGTAGGGAGGGCCAGTAACCCAACCGCGGCTTAATCAAGTGAAGCTTATTATTTATTTCTGTGTCCCACAAGCGTTGCCAGTGGTTTCGCAGTTCCTTACGTAGGAAGGGTTTTAGGTCTGTTGCAGGGACAGTAGCGGTGGGGTTAATAGCGCGCAATATAATTGAGGTGGCCATTTCGTCAGCTAGCACATTGCCCTCGATGCTTCTATGGCCAGGTACCCAGCAAATAGTAACATGCTGGTTGGACATGTACGCAGTACATAGGACGGAATACAGCTCAATTATTACCGTATTTCTCAATCTGAAAAGTGATCCTAATGCATTTACGACGCTTATTGAGTCTGTGAATATAATTGATTTTTGTATGTTTGATTTCCGTATATGCTTCACAGCCGACAATAGTGCATAACCCTCAGCCGTAAATATACTTGTTTCCGGGTGCAGCACACCGGATTACGAGAAGGATGGTCCGACGGCTGCATAAGCCACCCCTACATGCGACTTAGAAGCGTCGGTATAAAACTCCGCGCATGAGTACTTGGACTGGAGTTCTCGGAAATGCATTTTAATATGTGCTTCTGGTGCGTGTTTAGTGATCTTGACAAATGAGGTGTCACAGTGTATAAGCTGCCACTGCCACGGCGGTAAAAGTATCGCTGTGGGCGTAGGACAAAGTTCTAGCAGCGGAACACCCATTTCCTCACTTAAGTTTCTCACACGCAGAGAACGGCTTTCCCACTGTGGGGCGAATATGGAAGAGGGTGGCAGCGGTCATATCGTTTATAGTTGAATAAGATGGATACTTGATGTTTGCGCGTACCTTTCTAAAATATGTGAAACTGCTATAGGATCGCTGCAGGTGAAGTGACCACTGATTCGACTCTACATAGAGGCTCTGGATCAGCCTGGTCCTGAAAGCACCAGTTTTAAGTCGGATACCCAGATGGTGAACGGGGTCTAGGATTTTTAATGCACTTGGCGTTGCGGAATGATAAATTATAGAGGCATAATCAAGGCGTGACCCGACAAGGCTTTTGTATAACTTCAAGAGGCACTTTCGATCATTACCCCATGTTGTACGTGACAGGAGTTTTAGGACGTTCATCGCTTTCAAACATTTCATTTTGACATATTTATTATGGGGAATAAACTTCAGCTTAGAATCTAAAGTGGTTCCCAGGAATTTATGCTCGCTGCTCAAAGTGAGTTGGTCTCCCTTGATCGCAACATTCGGTAGTGGCATTACCCCTCGTTTGTTGAAGCAGAGTACGCAAGTTCTTTTCTGGGTGTTTATTTTAAAACCATTTTCATCCGCCCATTTAGAGAATTTATTTATTCCAAGCTGCACTTGTCGTTCGCAGGTAGACATATTCCATGATTTAAAACTCATCTGCACATCATCAACATACACGGAATAAAACATCGCGCTTGGAATGACTGACTGCAGGGAGTTCACTTTTACAAGAAAGAGTGTGCAACTAAGCACGCCCCCTTGCGGAACACCAGTCTCTTGAATAAATGTTCTAGAGAGAGCATTTCCCACTTTTACGCGAAAGGTTCGGTTAGACAAATAACTTTTAATTGTGTTTAGCATGTTCCCACGGATGCCCATGGTGGCAAGATCGCGGAGAATCCCTAATCGCCGTATGGTGTCGTACGCCTTCTCTAACTGCCTATGAATAAATGCATCTCTGATGTATGTCTCTATGCGAACAAGGTGGTCTGTTGTCGACCTCCTCTCTCTGAAACCACACTGAAATTTCTAAAAAGTGGATTGAGCGCCGGTTTATCATTTTTTCATACAGTTTGCATAGACAGCTTGTTAGCGCTATTGGCCTGTAGCTGGCGGCCAAGGACGGATCTTTGCCTTGTTTAAGTACTGGGATGACTATAGCTTCTTTCCATGACAATGGAATATACCCAGCTGCCCACATGATATTCAAGAGAGTTAGGAGTGTTTTTAGTGCTTCGGGGTGAAGGTACTTGACCATTTCGTATGTTATACGATCGACACCTGGCGCCGAGTTGTTGCAGCACGCAAGAGATGCCTTAAGTTTAGCTAATGTAAATGGGCAGTCGTAAGTCTCACTGGATGGACATTTACATTTAAGGGGCTGCCGCTCTTCGCGTTCTTTGAATATTAGGAACATTTCTCTATAGTTTGATGCACTTGAGACGTATTCAAAGTGTTCGCCTAGGCAGTCTGCCTGCTCCTCTAAGCTCTCACCTCGGCTATTTACCAAGGGTAGGGGGTGCTACTCCCGACCAATTACCTTGTTTAGCCTATTCCAAACCTTTTTTTGTCGGTGTAAGAATGTAAGGTGTTTCGTCGGTGCACAATGGCTTCGGTTTTAGACAGGCCGGCTTACCCCTATTCTCTACTGCAGGAACATTATAATGCCAGGCACAAGCATTTGAACAGAGCAGACTTTTCACAACCATGGCCTTTCAGTGGAGCAGAGCAAGAGGAGGACAGTCGATAAAATTGGGGCCTTGACAGATGGCGTCTTCGTGTCAGCGTAATGCAACTAGTGAAGCATGCATAGGAAGTGAAACACGGTCTCCTGATCAAGAGAGACCATTGCTGGGCATAGTTGGCCACACTGTTGAATGCGCTAAATGGAGTCCATTTGCTGGATGAGTGCAGTTAGTGTTAGCGGATGCGAGCAGCAAAAAGCCAGAACAAAGCACTAGTGACGATCCATGTACCTAATGCACGAAGTCACTAAATTTGAATTCCTGGACACGTGATCGATCAAATTTAAGGGAGCAGCTGGACCACTTGCTCTTTGCTGCCATGCAGCTTAATTTGATATCGGAGGGCTCTTGCTCACTTTATTTCTCAGCTTCTTGGTATAAAATGGTAAAAAAGGAATTATGGCAAGTCGTTTTTTATGTTATTATACTCCTGAATAGCACTGTGTCCATAAAATCTCAGTTTTCGAAGTAGTACAGGCCAAAGCTACTCAATGTATGCAAGGGAGGTTGCAGGTAATCCATGACTAAAAATCCTTGGCATGAATAATGTGAATAGTCTGCAAGCAAACGAAAGCAGCCATAAATTCAAGACTGCTTTATGCTGTTTTCATCGTGGCGTAATACACTCTATAAATAGTACTTTCGGGTACTCCTGACTTGTCCATATATATCGCTCCTTTTGAAGACCACGTGAACTGTCTTGTAGGTCACACTACTCTGACGAGAGAATGTAATGACCACAAAAAAAGTGAATGTGCTTCTTGAAAAAAATTGTCAGATACATGGCAAGCCAGGACTCTCAAACCTCTCCAAAAAGAGTAAAAAAAAATTATTTTTCTAGTGTACGTCCAGCATGGAAAATTTGATTAGGCGTTCGCTAAGCAAGGCCTAGTTCGTTGGTGTGATAAGCACAAAAACAACAAAAAAATATGTCCCTAAGAGAGCGATGCCTATAAGAGGAATAGAGTGCCTCAAAAACGTCTGGTTCCTACGACACTCCACCTTCTTCTGTTTGCCAGTGGGCATGGACCGTGCAACTAGGCCCGTCATGACCTGTATAGATGACCAAGGTCACGTTTATGTTACAAAACAGGCTTTACAAGCCTTTTGTCTGACAGAGTTTCGCTGTTGCTTTACTGTGTTGCTACTTGAGGTCTCTTGGCCCCTTCTGTTCATTCGCATATTTCTTTACACTTTCGTGGTAGCCCCATTGGATAATTATTTCCTTTCCTCTCATAATTGTGTGTATTCGAAGTCTAGTTTTCAAAGGAATGATGTCTGGAAGTTGTGTTGTCGGACAACTGGAAATAAAGTCTATTTCACCAAAATGAATATTTTTATCAGGTTCACTTGCAGAATTCAGGTGCGCTTGTAGTGTTTCTTTATGACTTACTTTCTACTCTTAATATCTAAATATTATCATTTTATCCCCACGCTCTGCAGTTTAGTATGCTAGTGGTTAAGTATATTCTAGTGGAAACATGGTTTTTCGAATGAGTTTCTCTCTGACACACACAGCGATAATTCCATCAGGCTGGTTCCTATACACCACTCTTGTTCTGTATTATTCGTTCGTTATCTAGCTTATTCAATATTACCAGCAATAATAACAAGAAATAATAATAGTATGCCTATTAATGTGATGGAGTACTTTTTGCTGTTTTAGATGGTAATATAGCAATGCAGTCGGACATCTCGAAGACTGAATGCGAGGCAGTAGAAACAAACAGAAACAATACAGTAAACATGCCAATGGCGCATATAGGATTTCAGTAATTCGCACTTTTTTCTGTTTAGAATTGAGCAAATACTTTTATACTGGGTAAAGAGGTGCATCGCTTCTGCAAACTTAGCAGGTAGAATATAATATCATAATAACACAGTGTACGCACACGTTTATGTCACTGCATAGATCGGTTCACATTCAAGAAGTTAGTCGAAGTGGCCATCCCAAAAGCATAGGTGAACAGTTGCTTTCTTACCGTCGCAGTAGCGAAAATTAGGGCCCGCCTATAATCCACTCAAAAAGACATTCTCTTTTCTAAACGTCATATTCGTCTTTTCTAAACGAATGACTTATAATAAGAAATAGAGCATCGAATAGTGCGATTATGTTCAGGACGAAGGACGTTCTTCGACTACCACCCGGGAACGACACTTCGTCTGAGATATCCACAACCCGAATTCCCTACCCGTTATACCACACGCATTCCTAAAACAGTTGGTTTGTTTTTTGGTTATGCAACGAATACTAACTGCAAAACCTTTGTTTAGTTGTGTATCTTCTATCAATTGTACTATGGAGCCAAAACAATCTGTATCCTCAAACGACATAAATCAGAACACAGCGTAATGAAACAGATCGATTCTATGATCCCCACATAAGCAGAAGCTAAGCAGTCTTCTCATCCGATTGGGGCCTTGCGTGCTTGTCACCATAGGGCTAGATTTATCGTGTCGCTTTGCGCTGTCATCAGGTTCAGGCCATGCCGCACGGAAGTCGGAAAAACGTATGCAGTGGACCATGCGCAAAATAAAGCGAGCACAAATGTTTCCCTCATTCCGACGATTTTTCCCTCGTCTCTCATCCGGCCACTCCCATTGGGGCTATCAAAACATAAATCACAATGTCTCTTGGCCAATTAGCAAAATAGTCACGTGCACTTCTCTTCATATCTAACAAATGCTGCTAGAGTGCACAACACACATATATTTGAGTAGAGTGCCCATCTCGCAAAACGCCCTTGACCGTTTGCTTGAGCGGAAGCTCAAGCGAACGGTCTTGTTATTGCAGTTTGTGGGTAACATCCCTCTTCCAGCCTCTATTAGTGTATTCGCACTTGCGTACACTACTCCGCATTTTGCGGTCCTTCTGGTATGTTTACTGAATGCGATTGGCTGTTGAGCAATGTACGTTGCAAAATATATTTTCCGAGGGCGGTGGCGGTGCCGCATCCAATTACGAATCGCAAAAGGAACATTTTACTTAGGTGAGGTTTAAGTTCAAATTCTGACAATATGATCGACCGAATAAGCCAAGAAAAGATGGAAGCCGTAGAGCAGCGCATTTTAGAGACGAAGCTCCTTAAAGCGGCAACCGTTTGTTCCTCGTAGTAGTACGTATCATGTCTCACGCTTTGACCTTCAAGGTGGTGCCGGTGGGAGACTTCTCCGTTGCGTTGTTGAGCAATAAAACATTTGCAGAGTGTGCGTTAACTAAAAGCCGAGTTCTCCTGTAGAATTATCCCATTAGCAGTCATTGGCATGTATATTGAGCACTATCTGACAAGAAAGGGTTACTACGTTATACTCGCTGGGCGTAACCTCCTTTGTTTTTTCGAAAGGTTTAGCGTGGGTTGGACCACAGTGCCTGAATACAGTAAACTAGTATATACCGTGAACTCGAGGTAGTTAAAGGTGGGAAGTAGACATGAAGCGCAAGCCGTAAGAAAGTGTGCGTGTGCCACCTCTCGTTTATTCCTTCGAATATCCGCTGAATGGCGGTGCTTCTATATGGAAATATATGATGAAACGATACGAGATGATGGTACTTGGAGTGTTGACTAGATGGACGAACGGACACGCAGACAGATGCAAGGACGGACGCACGGATGGCTGCACGGAAGGATGGACTCATTGACGGACGCAGCAAGGATGCATGAACGAACGCAGAGACGGACGCACGGATGGACGCACAAACAGACGCACACACAAGTGGGCGGTTGGACGCATGGATAGTCACACCGACGGACGCATGGACGGACGGAAGCAAGAACGATTAAACAGACGGATGCTTCGCCCCACTCTCCATCAGTCAACCCGTGGATATGCTGCCATTTTTGTTTGCTTTTATTTGCTCTATCAGTGTGCTGTGAGAAAATTTAGACCATGCATACTTACTCAGCATTGAACATCGTTTTCATAAATGCCAAAATAAAGTATTAGGTGCTTGTTCTTTTTTGCGTTTGTTTGATTGTTACGGGCAGTGTTGTAGTTTTTTGAAGCTCTATTTTAATCCTGATAGCCATGTGTTAGGCTTTACCAAAATTATTTGTCCGTTTGGCTGCGCCGGTATCTGAAAAGCAAATTTTCTTCTTTCTCATATGGGCGTGCCACCGTCAAGTAGTCGTAACAATAATACTTTTGGCATAACTGTGTTTTGAGTACATTGCTGAAATGAATTTATTACTTGAACGGAACACAGAAAATGAGTGTGATTGCCGGAAAGACTTTCGTAATCACCTTTTTTTACGCAAAATAAATGGTAAAATTGCAATAAACTCTCAGCATAAGTCATCGTTATTTTACGAAATATTGTTTACCGCTAAATAACTTTTACTTTAGGCGACTCCGAATGAACCAAGCTAGTATTTTCACGGAACGGGGGCCTCCCGTTTATTAGACGTTTAACTGCAGGCTAGCATGACATAGACACCACATGACTCGAGATATTTTCCTACAAGCCAAGCCCTATCAAGAGCAAGTGTTACACATTTTTTTAAATATAACATGAGCCAGTTTTCCTGTAGGTGATCTGCATTCGCTTTTTTGTGGTGTGCAGAATGGCCGTTTAATAAAATGCTTTCTTGTTTTAGAATAGCAGTTACGCCTAGTTCAACAAATTGCAAGACTCACTGCACATTGTAATGATAGCGCTATATTTCAGAGAACGTGCAGCGCAATGATCAATTTTGAAACAAAGGCAAATATATTTAAAATTTTTATGTAAACCTTATGGCAGAGAGAACTACTTCAAATTTAAGAGGTACCGGGTTCCAGTTCAAGTGCACACTTAAAACCCAAGGGTTTGTTTTTCATTAAAGGGGTAGTGGTGTTGCCCTGACTGGCGCTCGATTGTTCAAAAGTATATTTAAAGGTAACCTCATAACGTTATGTAAAGAGCACTAGGTGCTATTCAATCACCACAGACAGCCTTGGTGAAATATTCGAGCATTCACCGCTGCTGTGGTGGCCAGTCACCTTCCATCACCCAACACCTACCAGTGGTATGATACAAGCACTATTCCGACCTAGTAGTCCTCTGGGCCAAATGCATAGCCAACTTGTAAGGGGATCGTCCTGAAAAAAATTGGTGTAGTGGAACTGCCAGACTTTAAAGAATTGTCATCCTCTTTTTTGAACGTGTTGAAAGTAGCTTTTAAATTTATATTTTAGTTGTAGCGTTTATGCAAGCCTTCATGAGTCTTTTTTATCTTTCTCTCAATTAAAAAATATGCGCAATTATAGCTCGCTGTATCGCAGTTACTTTATTATGCCTAAACAAATGCTTCCTCCCGCGGAATCTGTGCCATTTAAATGAACTAAGGAAGTCTGACAGAGCAGATGTTTAGTGAAATAAGTAAACGTAAATGCGAAGCAAAGTTTTCCTTAGTTTGTGGCCAGCGTTTCTAAGGATGAAGACAACTTTCATTGATTGTTCATGGTTCTTTATTTAATTTCGAAGCATTTCTTGGCGAACTTCAGCGACTTTGAGCGTATCTATCTATCTATCTATCTATCTATCTATCTATCTATCTATCTATCTATCTGTCTATCTATCTATCTATCTATCTATTTAGTCGCTTACGTTTGGGTGCTCTTGTGGTCACCCCCTTAACTTGGCTTGAACCAAAATTATCAGGGAGGGTACGATGGTTTGACAACTATGACGACACGCTGGTCAAGACATGAATAATGTCACAATCCCGTCGCGTACATTGTCAAACACTTCCCGCCAGACAGTGGCACATACGCATGGGCGGGTATGTGCCACTGGTATGCGGGTATATGCCACAGATGATCGACACTGAGTATCTACCCAGGAACGACGAGAACACATCTGTAGCGACGTGATAGCGTCCGACGTAGGCGTGCCGTCGTCTCTAGGTTAAATCAAAGGACGAGACGTACAGGTGGAAGCGAGCTGCTGAAGTAGAGCAGCGACCATGTATTCCAGCCAGCTAGAAGCCAACGAATATTCTAGGCGCCTCGCGCCAGGAGCTACCAGCACTCGTCCTCTTTTTCTCGAGCCGGCTAGCCGCTTCTAGGAGTACGCTACAAGGGCTCCCCACCTAGCGTGTTACACGATAAAAACATGAATGTAAAAAAGGTAGGAAAAAATATATAAACACTATGTACAAGTGTGCCAGTTCATATAAGTGTCCACTGGGAAGTCCGGAGGTCGTCAGGGTGGAAGGCATACGGAAGAGTCCGACAGTTCCGGCGGGTGGTACTGGGAACCACGCAGTGGGCGAGGACCACGATGACTGTGCGTTGCTATGAGCAGCAAGCAAGGAAAAGAATTGCGCTCTAAACACTGATGGTGAAATTTGTGTGCACGCCATGGCCGTCGACTATCCAAGCTTCGAGCGTTGCAGCTCCTTGAGCAGCGACAACAGTTGGTCTGTGCACGACGAGATGTGTGTTCTGGACGGAGCATGGGTCGTGCGCTGTGCATAGACGTGAGGCTGCCTCTCCAGACTTGATAAGATGACGGAGGTAATGCGGAAAGGCCGTCCACGACAATGGATAGTGGCGGTGTTACGCATTGGCCACATATCATGAGGCATTGCTGCGCAGGAAGATCAGAGGAAATCATCGCATGTAGATCTTGAAAACTCTGGCTGCCACTTGTGGCGTTGGAAGAGAGTTCGTGATCGCGTAGACTGTCTATAGGCGATTCAGTGGCAGGTGCCGATATGATAGTATATCTGATGCTTTGGACAGTGAGAGCAGGCTCAGGGTCCATATTTCGAGTGGTAACGCGTGCTTCCACAGAAGTTGGGATAGGTGTGGAGGCTTCAGGTGGGTCAGCTAGCTGGGCGGGGATCGCCGAATCGCTCGGGGCAGATGGTACAGCTGAGCAAGTTCCTATAGCGAATCTGATGGTGCACTGGGCACTGGCTGGCGTCGAATCTGCGATGGAGAGAGGAGAAAATGGCTCCGGTGTCAGATCAAGAACATCGAAAGCAGCAGCCGTGTTTTCCGGGTTTGAGGGTCTCTTCGTGGACAAGTTAATGGACGCGGGAGGGTGGCCTCCATCGCCTTTGTGGCCAGTTGCCGGCAGGGGAATGGTCTGGACTGTCTGCGGGGAGAGAGGCGTCCTGGAAGGTGATGAGCCAGGTGCAGTTGTGCCGTTATGGGAAGAGGAGCACGTTTAAGGCCGTAAAACTCGAGCACGGCATCTCGCAAGTGATCGTACGGGCGAGGGCTCCAGGAGAAGTGTGTGAGGCGGCGTTTGGGTCATGTGGAAGATGGCATTCCAATACCTCGCACATGAGCTCTTGGATCCTGGTGATACAAAGCCACCGCAAACTCCTCGAACCACGACTCTAGGCGAGAGGTCCGGAACAGTGGCAGTGGCGGATCGAATTGAGGAAGCCAGGCTTGCGCTGACTGGAACATGGCCGCGGAACTCGGTGGCCGTAGTGCAGTTCCAGTCGCTTGTTCTTGTGTGCGTGGTCACCAATATGTAGCGACGTGACGGCGTCCGACGTAGACGTGCTGTCATCGTAAGTTAAATGAAAGGACGAGACGTACAGGTGGAAGTGAGCTGCCGAACTAGAGGAGCGACCATGGCGTGCAGCCAGCTAGAAGCCCACGAATATTCCAGGCGCCTCACGCCACGAGCTATCAGCGCTCGTCATCTTTTTGTCTATCTGGCTGGCCGCCGCTAGCACTACACTACACGTGTGCACATGGGCAATTTTAACGAGGAAGAGTTAAGGAATACCCGACATCGGTAGCGTCAATCCAACGAAGGCATGGAATAAATGTCAGTGTTAAGAAAAACCTGACATAGGCAGCGTTGACCCTCGGATGGATGGAATAGATAAGAATCAGGGTCCCAGCAGGAATCGAACCCAAGCATTCTGCGTGGGAGTGTCGGAACTGATCTTCAAATAGACGCTAGTCTTCGCAAAAAGTTAATAGTGGTTGCAGTGCTGCCTACCCAATTTTATAAACATTACATATGTACTCCTTGGATACAGCCATCACGTCGGGTTAACTTGAATTGTAATTAGATGCCGTGTGCTGAAGTTGATTTTTGTAGCAGTTGGCAGAGCCACCATGTTCGCGAGCATCAGCGCTTTGTATCCGCTTCTGGTGTTGCTAATATGCATGTTCCATAGAACATTGCTGCGAACTGTGCGTGCTACATTTGTACATGTGTTTAGTGTCATTTCATGACGTGTCGCTCAATTAAAAATTGCAACGTGGTCACCTTCCCTCCACATCCTTCACATAACGTCAATTCGCAGGTATGTGGGATCTGCCGAATTTTTTTATGTCAACCGTAACGCAATTTGAAGTCCACAAAAAAACCGGTGTTTTTTGATGGCGAAAATTATCCCGCTTCTAAGCAATATCTGCTTCGAAAGACATCTGCAACAAACAAATCACAGCATATCGAGGGAGTGAATGATAATGAGTGGGAAAAAGCGTCCATGAGTCCGTTTGTTCTTCCGTTCGTCCATGCGTCCGTCCATCTGTCTGTGCGTTCATCCGTGCACCCATTTTTCGCACGTCCCTGCGCTCGTCTACGCGTCTGTCTGTGCGTCCGGGTGTGCGTTCATCCATCCATCCGCGCGTTCATCGATCCGTCCGTCTGCTTGTCTGTCTGTCCATGCATGCGTTCATCCATCCGTTCATTTATTGAAAACACTACGTACCGCCAGCTCGCATCTTTTCATCGGGATCGTAGTCACGCGATCGGCTCTCTCCTTCTCCCGTGGCACACATCCGTGTATCCCCTGTGGCACATACCCACTCTCGAGAGTATGTGTCATCGGCGGTTATGCACAACGACGACGGGGGATGCACAAGCCACGTCGTAAGGAGCTTCAACCCTGAAAGACGGGGCATTACTGCTTCAACTTGTCCTTCGCCTCAGTGATTTTTTCGTGCGCGAACAACAGATTTTCATCGCGCCCGCACAGTTCATCAAGACGTACGCATCAAATTGCGTATGTGGGCGTTATAACAATCACGCTTCATTCAAATGTCGGACTAATGTTCGCTGTTCTTTCGTGTCACACCTTGCCATCTAGCGCTTGCTGGCTACTTCTATATGCTTCCCCCAGCTGTCTTTCTTCAATTTCAATTGAAATGATATATATATATATATATATATATATATATATATATATATATATATATATATATATATATATATATAGGTCAGCGTTATTCCTAAATAAAACTTTCGTTTCTTAGTTGCGTCTTGTCTTGTGTTCTTCGTCTTTAGCGCTTCACTATCATATATGTATGCCAGCAAGCCCAACTGGCAGTTATTCTAATTTGTAACCGACAATTTATTGTTGATTTATCGTGTGCTTCAGGGGGCATTGGTAGAATGGAAAATGTAATTTTGCGTGTGCTTTGCTAAGTATTGAAAAGTGTGGCTCAGTGACGGGTTCAGGCTTTCGCGTGGATCATGTACATATATAGAGCGGGGGTGATTTTTGGTGGAGAGGCTTAAAATGAAACACGAACACAGCAAAGGAGCATGAGTTGCGAGTTTCTGACTTGAATAAGAAGCTTCACTACAGAACGAAGTACTGTTCTCTAAGGCTGTCACGCTATGCCATGCAGACCACTATTTGCGAAGTAATAACCACCCTTTCTTCAATTTCCATTCGAACTATAAAAGTGGGGATGAAGAATACGATTTTTGAGTTGTCTCTGCTTTCTGATAGATCTAGTCATTATTGCCACGCCTTCCACCGTCCTATGCCTCCGTTTCTTTGAATAATGGGTTCCGAACCCCACAACGTGTTATTACGGAGGCCTTCACAAAGACGGGCATTTAAAAAATAATTTAAGCGAACGTATGAAGTGGTTCTTCAAAACTCGGTTTGAAGTTCTTATTTTATAACTAAATAATTAGATATAAGTAGTATGCATATCGGTTGTCAGCGCTCTATAATCAGCATGACATATGTTGCAATTCGTGATAATCAAGTGGTTACAAAAAATAAATAACAAATCTTGTTATTTGAATTTGGTTTTTGAGACGGCCGGGCGTGAAAACACAGATAAAATTAAAAGGTTGACACTCGGCAGCCGCTGACTCGCAACCTTCATCGTTGTGTGTTTGTTGTGCCCTGATTTTTTTTTGACCGTGTTCGCACGTATGGTCTTTATACAATCCATAGTTAGCAACTAGCTCATCTGTTTCTTATTCGTCAGTTTGCCTGTAATGACTAGAGTGGGGCATCGTATCTATCTGCTTTGAAGAGAATAGATTTTTGTGAAAGATCGATTAGTAAATGGTTTCCTTTTCTGCGGGAATATTACAAATACTGGTATTACAAGCACTTCGAGCAAGATTTATTATGGGGCAAATAATACGTGTAAGTATTACCGTCCCTTCGATAGGCACCTCAGGTCTATCTCTAAAACACGTTCATTGTAACGTATAGGGGCGAAAAAATTCTAGTTTTCAGAGACAGGCGAAACAAAATCATTTTGCACTAGTGAATTTGACACATAATTGATGATGTCTAAATTATTATCGTCTGTGAGAACAGTTTTTGCGCCATCGGTTGACTTAATAATCACCAGTCTTCCTACACGGTTATACGTATATGTACGTTACAATCTTACTCGTCATCCTATCGATATGTAATAACGAATTCACGTACATCGTTGAAGTTGCAACATATAAATTCACATATGGCTCAAAAACTTCACCTTCAATGAACAGATATGAAACTCATTCTTATTGAATGGTAATTTTGCGTGATTAAGACAAGCTTTTCCCTATTCGTTTCGGATATGCACAAAAATAATAACTGAAAATTTTGACTGAAACTGATTATGAAGAAGAACTAGCAGTTGGGGCACGAAACATCTCGTTTTTCTCTTGACCTGTCACCACCTTCCACTGCATTTGTTGTTCGGTAAACTAGAAAGCATTTATCATTTGTAGTACATCGAGTTGATCAGCTGACGCGTCGATCTTAAGCAGTCATTGAGCAAAATACGATGCAACGCTGCGAATAACTAAACCAAGTTCTGTTCGAGAAAATTGTTGCCAAGTAAAACAATGTATGGCCATTTGAATAATCACTCGTCCGCTGAAAAGTGATTGAGTGATTTTTTGGAACAGTATTCTTATGAGATGGCCCATAGGAGAGATTCCGCGTGGAAGAAAAAACACAGCGAACAAAACACGCGTTGATTATCACTTTTTCTGCACTTTTCTGCTTTCTTTCGATCTTGTTGCATTCTGCAACACGCGTGACGCACTCTGAATAAGATACCTTACAGAGGCTAAAATGATGTGGACCAACGCATTCCATATTACACTGGTCCATAAAAAGAAACACAAAAAGTCGGATATCTTGAATACACTGAAATAAAAAGGGGATACTCAATGTACTTTTGTCATTAGTCGATAGCGCTGGTTTCAGTATGCCTACATATAAAACTGCTGCGTACTGTACGCAAAACGAAGAGGCTCTACTAGAGTTCATCTTGCTGCATTCGTCACCAAATATCGTAAGATGGCCAATGGCTGGCTTTCCGGAAATAATTTCTGTGACGTCATTCATCTTCGAAACTATCAACTACGTCTGCAGTTGGTTGGCAAAGACGTTTCCTACAGCGGGTTTGCCAACCATCTCTACTACCTCTCTGCGCTATCTCTATGAACTTCTAGACAATTATTGAAGTTTGCTTTCAGACATTTGTGCCATTGAGGCATAAATACGACATTAAAAAAATCTCTACTAACTTTAAGGAAAAAGAATTCATTTGTAGGAGACTCTGAAGAGAAGCATATGAAGTGCATAAGTAAACAGCACTTAACTAACTAATAATTTATTCCGACAACACTTACAACTTTCTCTTTGCTATTTCACATACACCTGAACTTCTGTCCGCGGTGATGGAACTTCTAAAGCTGTTGACGTTACCTGCATGGATGCCAAACTTTAATAAAACTATTACTCCTTTTGAAGCTCTCCCGTCCTCTTCACGTTACTTCTGACTGCGGAGACAACGCACGAAAGTAATAAATGCGTGACATTAGTGGTTCATTATTTCAGAGAGCTAAGCGAGAACAGGCTTACAAAAAGTTATATAAAAACTTTTGCAATCACACCAGATCACTGAAAAGGCCGCAATATACATCGCTTTCATATCGCTGACCTGACTTAGACGTATCTGGTTTGATTGGTTTCAATAGTACTTGTCTGTATAACAATTCTCAGATGGAGATAACACTAACCCGGTGCAGAAAAATTCACGAATTGTGAGCATTACCCTATATTCTTGAGCTTGCACACGCAGACGGCATCCCTGGGATTGTCTCACTCAGATCAGTGCAGGACACGTATGTGGCCAAAATTTCAATAATATTTCAGTTTATTGTAAGGACTGCTGCGATTCTTAACGCAGCTGAATAATTCAGAACCAACAGACCTAATGCATTTCCAATTAGAAAAAGTAGCCTATAAGGTAAACAACTGCAGCCATTGACACGCTTAAGATATTTAGGAGACTTTTAAATTTTGTCTTATATTTTTATTACACAAGAGTCTTTAGGCTAGAGTTTCGTTGCATAGAAAAACAAATTATCATTACAAGAAACCGGCCTGCGCTTTTTTTGGGCTCCAGAAAGCGTACTCCACTTTTTCGACCGTGAGATGCAATAATGTAGACGTGCAAGAAAACAGGTTGGAAGAGAGAAAAAGAGAAAGACAGGGAAGATAGATATAATAAATTACACTATCTCCTGTTAAAGGAAACCATGTGTAGATGCGAACAGCCGGCGTTAACGCTGTAGCGTTGACGCTTGCATTCACGGCGGCGTTGCGTAAGAGAGAAACCTGAAGAGGCGCAAAGCATGCAGTGATGGACCGGTGTTTCCTACTGAAACATTCTATTCGCTGCTAATTGGCCATGAGAGACAGACGACTTCGTTTGAACACACCGACCCGCAGCCCGCTTTTAGTAACCGCGCATGCTTCGAATTTTCATTTTTCAACAACTCACAGAAAAAATCTCACACCGGCTCTACCTTGCAGGTCAAGATCCAGTGCCTGTATTTATGAGGTGGCCAGTGAACAGTTTTGCAGCGCCAGCAGCCGGTTCCTTTCAATCAAGGTTTCCTTGCTTTACTTGGGAAGACTTTTTGCTTTCCTATAGTAGAGTACCAAGTATTCTAAACAGTTAAAAAGTTTTTCTAAGCACAAACAAACTCATTAGCAGACGCTGCTTGCGTCATTGTTGCGAGGCGAGAGATGGGGAGCGTAGGAGAGGAGAGCGGTGAGAGAAACACACATGCGCAGTGGAGCATGGATGCCACCAGCTTAATCTCTCTGGTAAGACGCTTTGCATCTCAAGGTGAGAGCCAGATAGAAATAGGTCTTTCCAGGGAGGAAATTACAGTGTTGTGCCGTCTGCGTCAGGGCGTAGCCTTCACCAATGCCTACTCATTTGAAATTTGGATGGCCGACAGCGCGGAGTACAGCGACTGCGCCGTCAATGAGACTATTGAACACATTTCATGCTACTGCCTGGCATGCACAAGCCAGAGGCTTCACCTGCGCACAGTCCTAAACCAACTGGACAGAAGTCATTTTTCAGGGTCGAGAAAGTATTGGAACCATGGCACAGCCCATCCAAACTCCGAAAGGCAACGAAAGCACTGTTGCGTTTTCTCAAAGACACCGGCCTGTTTCATCGTTTGTGAAGTGAAACTGTTACACGTCAGCCCAGTCAGTGACTTTTTTCTCCTTCTTCATTTTTTCTTCGTTATTTGGCTTCTTCTGACTGTAATATTTATGGTTTGCCCAAATGTACGACACGTGCCCCACTCTAAACGGCACCTCTCTCACCCTTCTCTCGTTTGCTAGCTCCAGCCAATGAGACAAGAGCTGTTTGACACAGCATAAGTCACCACCGTAAAACATCACTAATTTTTCGCTCTCTCCCGTTTCTTTCTTTCACCACCATGTCGATACGGCATGTGTGCAAAGCGTCACACTAATTCACACACCCTGACGAAGACCGGTCCACCGGTCGAGACCGTTGGAAAAAAACTAAGACAACCACCAAATTTGTGTCTCTTCTCAGGTACGTTTGGCCCATTATAAACACTTCTTCGGTATATATATATATATATATTTATATATATATATATATATATATATATATATATATATATATATATATATATATATGAAAAAGAAGTGTATACTTAAGGCCTTGTTTTTCCGTGTGTTGACACAATATAATGAGATCTAACAGACAATATTGCCATGGAAAATATATGGAAAGTTATTAGAACTATTGTATTTTAAATATGAAGAAAGAAAAGTGGGGGAAAAGATAACTTGCCGTGGGCAGTAACTGAACCTGCGAACTTAGAATAACGCGCTCAATGCTATGCTCTGCCACACAGAGCTACCATGGCGGCTATCCTCCCAGCCACTTTTTTGGGTATATGTGTGAATTTAAACGTGGGAGTGTCAGTCAGCGCCACCAGTAGCGGCGCTGACTGACACTTTCAATAGTACTTGTCTGTATAACAATTCTCAGATGGAGATAACACTAACCTGGTGCAGAAAAATTCACGAATTGTGAGCATTACCCTATATTCTTGAGCTTGCACACGCAGACGGCATCCCTGGGGTTGTCTCACTCAGATCAGAAAAGCACACAATTTATGAGCCTTCTTGGTGTCACGTATTGATTGACATGTGGGGTTTAACGTCCGAAAACCACCATAGGATTATGAGAGACGCCGTAGTGGAGGGATCCGGAAATTTCGACCACCTGGGATTCTTTACGTGCACCCAAACCTGAGCACACGGGCCTACAGCATTTCCGCCTCCATCTGAAATGCAGCCGCCGCAGCCGGGATTTGAACCCGCGCCCTGCGGGTCAGCAGCCGAGTACCTTAGCCACTAGACCACCCCGGTGGGGCTTTGGCGTCACGTACCACGTGAACTTATTACGAGCTGGCAGCTGACCAATTATTCGTTTTATACAACCTAAGGGCACTAAGTCTGCCAGTAAGAGAGCCTCGTTAATGATTAAGGGAAAGAAGTGTTTACCTAAGGGTTCGTTTTTCCATGTGTTGACGCAATATAATAAGATCTAACAAACAGTAATCCCAAGGAAAGTGTAGAGAAAGCTATCATACTGAATGGTAATGTAAATGTGAAGATAAAAAAGTGAGTGAAAAGATAAATTACTGTAAGCAAAAACCGATGTATATATATTTATGTTTATGTTATAACAGAGGTGGTGTAAGGCGAGAAAGATTCAGACGCAGCTTGGCAAAAGGTGCTTTAGAGGCGGATATGGCTACCGGCCAGCCGCGTGCGCGAGCTACTACTAATGTCACCGATCATCATTGTCTTCTTCACTAGCAACAGAACATTCGTTATTCAGATTCATTACAATTACTCCCCGTGAAATTAGTAGCCATCCTGGCGACTTATGGACAAGTAAACACAGGAGGGTCGTAGCAGGGCATAAGTCTCGACACGTGGACAATTTCCTGGCCACGACACCGTTGATCAGAAGATGGTTCCATTGGCTGAACGAGGTAATTCACCGGTGGCGTTTTCTGTAGTACGTGATATGGGCCGTGATACTCGGGGACCAACTTGGTAGAGAGGTCAGGTGTAGCAGAAGAGACATGCAGCCAGACGAGTGCACCTGTATTGTAGGAAGTAGTGTTAACTGATGCGTCATGGTGGTGCTTTTGGCATCCTCGATCTTGGGTTGTAAATTATCTTGCCAGTTGGCGGCACTCTTCGGCGTATGTAGGGGCTTGAAACAGAGTTGCGGACTCTGAGGAGTCACGTCTGTATAAAAGAATTGGGTCCACAGCGCAAGAAGGTTCGCGTTCGTAAAGTAGAAAAAAATGAGACAACCCATGTAGGTTCGGGTTCACTCCCAGAGTTTGATACGCACACGACATCTGAGATAGCGATCTTAAACCACGAAAATGCGATGATGAAAGAAACAATACGCAAAATCACAGTCGCAATTGCCGAACTAAAAACTGACAGAAACGCACGCGCTGCTACGCCCACAACCGACAACGACGACAATGCAGTCACTCCGTTGCAGCCGCAACCCGTAGGCGCCGGTAACGACGACGGCGAGAGCGCACCCAAGAAACGCGCGGTTGCCCACGACCAGCCAGCTTTAAAGGGAGAGTTAGACGACATTAAGAGCACGCTATTGGCGATTAAGGAAAGCCTTCGCTTTTTTGGCGAAAGCATGGCTCTCGTGCAGTCTACTCTCGCTGTACACGGTAATCGTTTGGGACAAGTGGAGCAATATCTTGATCACGTCGTCGCCCCTGCCGTTGCCACGGGTAAGCCGTTCTCGCAACGTACAGCCGTGTCCAGTCCACCGCATCACGCGGCCCTTATGCATCTGCCGGGTGCTCAGGCCGACTCCTAAATGCTTCATGACGGCCAGGCCAATTGACGAGTTGCGAATCTGGCAATATAACTGCAGAAGCTTCACCCACAAATAGACTTTCTTGCAGCAATACCTCCGTAGCCACGAAACCAAACTTCATATCATGCTATTATAAGAGACTGTAGTACCAACCGACACGTTTCCCGGATACCAGTGGTTGCCCGGCCCCTCGGGAGGACGCGGTATCGCCACCCTGGTCGCTAACAAGATTACGTGCACAGCGCACAGTCTTAATGTGCCCAAAATTGAACACGTTATGGTCGAAATTCTCCCTGGCAACATATCACAACAAAGCATGTACATGCTCAATGTATACAGCAGTCCCAGCTACCACAGACAAAGATTCACTCGCTTGTTCAAGAAAGCTGTCCGTCTCGCGGGGCCTAACCCGCTAGTGATTGCAGGCGATTTTGACGACGCGCATTGCGCCTGGGGCTACACGTACGACACACCCAAAGGTAACGAGCTTTGGAAAAATGCGAATGACATGGGCCTTTTTCTCATTACGGAAAAGGCCTTCCCCACTCGCACCTTCCAACCGAAAAGATGGACAGTCGTCTCGCCCACCTACTTGAGGCCAAACAGTCTCTATTGGCCCGGTTGAATGGCCAGCGCCTTAATCGAAGGTTAGGCAAACGCATATCTCAGCTGAAGAAGACCTTGATGGATCACTGCCGCACCCTTTGAAGACAGCAGTGGGATGAAATTCGCAACTCGATTGATGGTCAGGTTCGAAATGGCAAAACGTGGAACTTACTCAAACACCTCCTCAATGATACCAACCCCGGCAAAAATCAGCGTCATTCGATCGTGAAGATACTTCATCAGGCTAAACTAACACCGTCACCGGAAGATGTTGTCAAGAATCTCGTGGAAAAATATCTCCCCCTTCCCACGGGCCCTGTGACCCCTCACGTTGATTACTCTGGCAGCGACAACACTAACTTAGACGCCGACATTTCTGTTGAAGATGTGCGCCGCGCTCTCCATGACTCAATTGGCGCTCAGCCACTGGCCCCGATGGCATCACCAACAATCTCCTACGCAACCTGGACGATTCCTCCGTCACTTACCTCACCAACATTATCAACGAAATATGGAAAAAGGGTGAGATACCCGATGCCTGGAAACTAGCTCACACGGTTCTCATACCCAAACCGGGAAAAACGCCGAGCCTAGATAACCTACGCCCTATATCCCTCACGTCGTGCGTGGGCAAAGTGACTCAGCATGTCGTCCTCAACAGGGTTGTTCGATACGTCGAAGATAACGACTGCATCCCGCACCACATGATTGGCTTCCGACCAGGGTTATCCACTCAAGATGCCATATTACTCCTGGAGCGTCAAATTCTAGATGGCGGAAACACTCGGGACACCCGTGCAATACTCGGTCTCGATTTAGAAAAGGCCTTCGATACAATAACGCACTCGTCAATCTTCAAAGCGATCGCAGCCCTTGGCCTAGGTCATCGATTTTACTACTTTATCCGCTCTTTTCTCACTCGACGCAGAGCCGTCCCCCGCGTAAGAGACCTAGTGTCGGAAGAAGTAGAGCTCAGACAGCAGGGCACTCCTCAGGTTTCCGTCCTCTCGCCCACGCTCTTAACCTCGTGATGATCGAGCTTTCCGAACGACTTTCGAAAATTGACGGGCTCAATCACATATCTGTGCGGATGATGTAACCATATGGTGCTCCACAGGGTCGGATGGCTTCATTGAGTTCACACTGCAAGAGGCTATCGACACCGCCGAGTCCTACCTCGACCACACCGGTCTCAGGTGCTCACCTGCGATGTCGGAGCTGTTGATATATTTGCCCAAACGCTGGGGTGCCAAGCCGAAAGGGTGTAAACCTTCGGCTGAACGCAATATCACGCACCACACAAGAGATGGTCGTGCATTACTCAGGGTAGACACCATGAAGGTCCTCTGCGTGATCATCGAATCACACCGAACCAACACCCAAACAGTACACAAGCTCAGAACTAAGACTGAGAACGCCTTAGGACCCGTATGTAGACTAGCGATTCGGCACCATAGCCTCAAAGATGACAGTCTGCTGCGTCTTGTACACGCGATTGTTTTGTGTTATTTTACTTGCGTTACCGCTATACACAAATGGCTACGTGCTTAGCGCGATCAGCTCAATGCGCTTATTTGCAAGGTGTTCAAACGAGCCCTTCGCCTCCCTATCACTACTCCAACGCACAAACTCCTCGAGCTTGGCGTACATAACACGCTAGAAGAGATTGCCGAAGCTCAGGAACACGTGCAATTGACCCAACTCACCACCACCAAGGCGGGCCGCCATATTCTGCGCGAGCTCGGCTTCTTCTCCTCGAGGGCCAGGGACCCCCCGTGTTGACTCTGATTCCCCGTGAAATCCGCGACCTTATCACTATCGCTCCCATTCCACGAATTGTACACCCCGAATACAACAGAGGCAGGCGCCTTGCGCGGGCGACCACCATTCTCAAGTGCATAGACATGGAAGCGGACAACGTCTCGTAAGTGGACGTCGCTGCCTATCGCAACAACCCAGCCTTCGCCACGGCCGCGGTATCATCCGCGCAGCAGACTCTTAACTCTGCCACAATCCTCTATAGTAGCTATAGCTATAGCTATGCTCAACAGCAAACAGCAATTCATCTACAGCGACTCCAGGCCGGCCATCAAAGCCTTCGAACGCGGAGACATCTCCGACCAGGCGTTCCTGCGCAAAGCGGACATGAGTACCCTGAAGCACCACACTGTCATCTGGTTACCCGCCCATCTCGGCCAGGTGCCGGGTGCCCTATCCAACCTCATCGAGATCACCCATCATGCAGCGCGCGCACTTACCGACCACAATGCCCCAGGGCAACCCCATCTTGCTGGGATAAATACCAATCGAGATGCACCAATTATGTACAACGAAATTACAAAGCACTTTTACCTGGAACGCCGCATTTTTCTACCCCCACATCCAAAACTTAACCGACCGCAGGCATTAACCCTACACCTATTACAGACACACACGTAGCTAAACCTTTCCACGCTTCACGTTTGTTATCCCGATGCATACTTCAGCGCCACATGCCCATCATGTGAACACACAGCGACACTCGCACACATGCTCTGGGAGTGTAGAACAACTCCTCCGAGCTCTACCTCAAGCAAGTGGGAGAGGTCCCTCAGGAGCTCACTTCTCGCCGACTAGCAATGAGCCGTCCAACAGGCCCCCGAAGCGGCCGCCAGGTACTCCCTGTCGGTCCCTACGTGGGAGACGCCCGCTACGCGCTAAGTGCGTTCTGCAGGACTGAAATAAAGTTTTTTCATTCCATTCCAACCCTTTAGTGCTTTCAACGGCGGTATTATAAGCGAACGTGATAAACGGGAGCACTCGGTCCCAATTGGAGTGGTCTGACGGGATGTACATACACAGCGTGTCACCAAGGGTGCGGTTGAAGCGCTCTGTCATTCCATTGGTCTGGGGCTGATAGACGCTTGTAGTGCGGTGAACGACGTGGCACTCACGCAGCAACGCTGTCATGACGTCTGAAAAGAGTACGCGACCACGATCACTCAGTAACTCTCGAGGTGCTCCATGACGTAATACGATGTTGTGAAGAACGAAAGTCGCTACGCCTTTTGCTGTAGACGAGGGAAGGGATGGAGTTTCGGCATACCACGTGAGGTGGTCGACGGCAACTCTCATCCAGAGGTTACCGTCTGCAGTGTTAGAAAGGGGACCATAGATATCGATGCCGACAGGGTCGAATGGTCGGCATGGCCATGGTAGGAGTAATAAGGTACCACTGGCGTGATGAGGGGAGTCTTTCGTCTCTAACACGTCGAGCAAGCCCAAACGTACTGTCGTATAAAACGGTACATGCCACTCCAGTAATATCGGAGCCGTATGCGAGAATAAGTCTTCAGGAAACCTGAGTGGTCACATTGGGGGTCGTCATGAAACGTGGAAGAAATTTCGGATCGCAGATGACGTAGAATCACGAGTAGCCACTGATGTCCACTGGGTGCGTAGTTGCGTCTGTGCAGCACGTCGTCGCGAGTGATGAAGTGCTCGACTTACCGACGCAACGTGCGAGTTGAGGGAGAAGCAGTCCTCCCCAGTAAATAAGTCTAGAATCGAAGCAACCCAAGAGTCCTAGCGTTGCTCAGATGGCATGTCGGCGATGGTGACAGCAGTGGCATCACAGATGAGACTTTCGCAGCAGACCGGTTAAGGGGTAGGGGCGAAAGGGAGAGGACGTCTGTGTCCGAATGTTTCCGGCCAGAGCGATAGACCACGCGAATATTATGTTCTTGAAGGCGTAACGCCCATCGTGCGAGGCGGCCACTTGGATCCTTCAGTGAAGACAACCAGCAGAGGGCATGGTGGTCAGTTATGACGTCAAAAGGGCGCCCATACACGTAAGGTCGAAAATTCTCTATCGCCCTAATAATGGCGAGGCATTCCTTTTCAGTGACGGAATAGTTGATTTCGGCTTTGCTAAGACTTCGGCTTGCGTAGTCAACCACGTACTCTTGTAAGCCGTCTTTCTGCTGCGCAAGAATAGCACCTAGCCCGACACCACCAGCGTCGGTGTGGATCTCTGTGGGTGCTGATGGGTCGTAGTGTCGCAGAATAGGCGGTGCCATGAGGAGGTGGCATAGTTCATTGAAAGAATTGTCACAGGTGGCAGACCAAGCCGAAAGGTCTCTAAAGCCGGCAAGGAGCTTGGTCAAAGGAGCGATGATCGTAGCGAAATTGCGGACGAAGCGCCAGAAGTAGGAGCAAAGGCCTATGAAGCTTCGGAGCTGTCTCGTGGTGGTCAGTTTGGGAAACGCTGAAACGGCTAGAAGTTTGGCAGGGTCAGGAATAATGCCGTCTTTCGAAACCACGTGGCCAAGGATCGTTAGCTTTCGAGCAGCGAAATGGCACTTCAGATTCAGTTGCAGCCCTGCGGCGATGATACAAGCGAGGACTTTCTCGAGGCGGGTTAAATGGGTTGCGAAATCAGTTGAAAAGACGACAGTGTCATCAAAATAACAAAGGCAAATGTTCCATTTGAGACCTCGATGGATAGAATCCATCATTCGCTTGAAAGTACCTGGCGTGTTGCAGATGCCGAAGGGCATGACTGTGAATTCGTAAAGCCCATCGGGGGTGATGAAAGCTGTTATTTCGCGGTCGGCCTCTGCCATGGGTACCTGCCAGTATCTAGAGCGCAGATCTAAAGAGGAGAAAAATTCCGCTCCCTATAGGCAGTCCAAGGCATCGTCAATGCGTGGTAGCGGATAAACATCCTTGCGCGTGATTCGGTTGAGACGTCGGTAG
This sequence comes from Rhipicephalus microplus, assembly GCF_043290135.1. Lineage (NCBI taxonomy): Eukaryota > Metazoa > Arthropoda > Arachnida > Ixodida > Ixodidae > Rhipicephalus > Rhipicephalus microplus. The sequence continues at coordinate 133,581,089 of NC_134700.1, forward strand.
TCCACGCGGAACCTGATGGAACCGTCCTTCTTCTTCACCAGCACCACTGGAGAGGCCCAGCGTCTGCTTGACGGTTTGATTATGCCACGTTTTAGCATATCGTCGACCTGTTGATTGATGACATGGCGTTCGACAGTTGACACACGATATGGACGCTGTCCTAATGGTCTCTTTTGACCGGTATTTAGACGGTGAGCAGCAGACGACGCTCGACCTAAGGAAGGCTGATTGTGGTCAAACGAGGCTCGAAAACACTGGAGGAGCTTGATCAGCTGTTCCCGCTTCCCAGGCGTGAGGTGGCAATCAATGGACTTGCGGAATACATCCACAGGGCCATCGGCGTCAGTTGCGTGTGTAATGGCACAAGTCGGTAGAAATGACTTGTCTGGATATGTTGGGTCTTCGAAAATGCAATCAAAGGTCTCGAGGCTCCCCAGACACTCACCGCGTGTGTATGTATAGACAAGCAGAGACGTTGCACGCATAAAGTACCGCCGAACCAATGGAAAAGTTGATGGCGGCAAACGGGAGGACAATGATTCGGTGGTGCGCACTAGCTGTAGTTGGTTGGAACAGGAGCGCCGAGTTAGTGGCCGCAGGGAAAAACACAGGCACTAGGACGGCGGAGAGAGGCGCGATGGGGACAGCAGCTGCAGCAAACACTTTCGAGGGACTGTGGTGGTCGATATCAAGGCACGGAGTCAACATGAGTACAGCACAAGCGCGCTGGACGAGGGCCTGATGGGTAGAAAGCAAATCCCATCCTAGTATGACGTCGTAAGATGAACCTTCAAGAACAACAATGTTCATGGCGTACCAAACATCTTGAAGAATAACACGTACTGTGCACTGAGCCGTCGGCGCGATGAAACGGGAGGTGGCTGTACACAGAGCAAGATTCGTAATCGGCGTTGTAACTTTTCTCGAATCGCGACACAGTTTTTCACTAATTACAGAAACGACGGCACCTGTGTCGACAAGTGCACGTACAGCAACACCTTTTACTAGCACATCAGTTACGTTGGGCAGACAAAGAAGAGGTCTTGGAGAGTTCGACGACGACGCAGTTCTTGCCTCCAGAACTGCGGCTGTCAGCTTCCTCTCGAGCAGGGCTTATGCGCCGAAGCATCGGGGAGACAGATCGGCGACGGGGAGGTGATGACCGGCGAGAGTCGACAGCACGTCGTGGGGACAATGAGTCAGCGATAGGGGAAGATGGTCGCTGGGGATTATGGGCAGTCTGGTAATTTGCAGAATTTCCACGCTCCGGAGGCTGGAAGTTGCGATGGCAACAGTAGCGTGCTATATGTCCCACAAAACCGCATGTAAACAGATGGGTCGATTATCGAAGGCGTGCCATGGGTTAACGACAGAAGGTGCGGGGGCGTAGTAGGATGGGGTGCCGTGTATGTAGGCAGCGTCGTAGGGTAGGAGGACCCGGTGCCCCGGTATGCGCCAGAGACAGGTGGGGCTGTGGGTGTAGCAATGGCGCCAGCGTATGTCAGTGGCGTAGAGACAGATGGCAATGAAGACAGCGCCTTCGTGACCTGTGTCTCAATGACCTTGCGTAGACAAGGGCCTAACGAGGTCACTGGCTCGGATGCTTCGGCCACAAGAGAAAGTTGACGCGCAACTTCTTCTCAAATGAATTGTTTGATGTGGGGCAGTAAGACGGTGTGACCAGCAGAAACTCGACTACGCAGACGCTGTTCCGCGCGAAGCCGACGCACGGCGGGACGACCAAAGACCGCGGCGATGGTGGTCTTGAAGGCGAACCAGTAGGTGATTTCGCCATCGTGGTTTTTGAACCAGAGGCTGGCCACATCAGCGAGGCAAAAGCACACGTTCGTGAGCTGGTTGCAGGCGTTCGATTTGTTGGAAGCGCTTACAATTTCGTACTCGAAGAGCCAGTCCTCGACGACTTGCTCATCGTTGCCACAAAAAATTGGTAGGTCGCGTTGCCGAGGCACGCCAGTACAGCAGACTGTCGGTAGTGGGGAAGCTTGAGAAGGGCCAGGAGCAGTCATGGTGAACAGTGAGGGTAGCGTCTAATTGCGAAGTTTCAGGTGTATGGAAACACCGGCTCCTCCACCACTTAAAATAGAAAAATAAACGTAAGTCGAGCAAGCTTCAGACACAGCATGGCGAAAGGTGATTTAAGAGGCAGGTAGGGGTACCGGCGAGCCGCGCGCGCGAGCTACTACTAATGCCACCGATCATCACCATCTTCTTTAGTAGCAGCAGAGTGTCCGCTATTCAGATTCATACATATATATATATATATATATATATATATAATTATAAATATTTGAAGGTCGCAGGTTCGGATCCTGCCCACGGCAAGTTACTTTTTCACCCAATTTTCTTCATATTTACAATACAATTTGGTCTAATATCTTCCCCTATACTTTTCTTGGCATTGTTGTCTGTTGATCTCATTAATATTGAGTAAAAACACGGAAAAACGGGCCCTTAGGTATACACTTCTTTCCTTAATTCATCGAGAGACGACGACGAAGTGATTCTCTCACAGAACGCTTGTGCCCGTGTCTCAGAGTTTTCAATTTGTTTTCCTGGAAATCCTGGGAGCTGCCGCTCCCTCCTTTGCGGTGATGCTTCAGGACACACCTTAGAATGTTCCAGGCGTGCAACCGTCGCGCCGGACTTCGTCGTCCAGGAAGCGTAGCAACGCGTCGAGCGACACCGACAGTGAGGCAACCGATTTGTATTCGGACGGCTTTGAGTCATCGGATGATGACTTCACGGTCGTCATGAATCGATCTACAAAACGAAGACTGCTGCGGACGTCATCGTCGGCAAGTGTTTCCACCGTTAAGACTGCACCACAGCGGTGGCCGCACACCATGCTGTTTATGCCTGAAGACCCTGCATCTAACTTGCGACTCCTCAACAGGCAAGTTCTTTCTGTGCTTCTCGAGGAAACCGCGCCGAATGAGATCAAAGACGTGAGGATCAATGCACGAAAGAATGTCCTTGCTGTAGACGTTATGCACCGTAGTGCACTGCAAATCCTTCGGCACATAACAGAAATCGGCAACGTGAAAGTTCGGCCAATGGTCGCTACTGGTTGTAATGGCACTGTTGGCGTCATTTATGATGTGGATCTTTCCATCTCAGCTAATGACCTGCCAATACTAATAAAGCCAGCGACTGAAGGCACCCGCATTACGCACATTACCAGACTCGGCAACTCACGCTGCTTGAGGCTTGTGTTCGAGGGAGACAACCTTCCCTCGTATGTCAAAGTTGGCCATGTTCGCCACTCAGTGCGTCCTTACATACCGCAGCCACTGCAATGCTACAAGTGCTTCAAGATGGGACACGTAAAAGGTGTCTGTGAGAACAAAGTTTTGTGTCCGCGGTGCGCTGAGTCCCACTCAAAAGACGCCTGCAGTGCCACCATACTACGATGTCCAAACTGCCACGGCGCTCATGAGGCCTCATTCAAAGATTGCCCGCGGGTGCGAAACGAGCACGCGGTACTCAGGCGTATGGTGCGGGACAATTCAACGCACAGGGAAGCTGCCGCTACACTACGCCGTCGACGGCGTCGTGGGCGAAGACCATCACGGAAAAACGCCTCTACCGATAGAGAGATGTCATCCTCTATCAAAGAGGCTGACCCACAAACACCGAGCTCACTGAAGACGGATACTGCCAAACAGAAGAAAGGGACAGCAGTCGCGTCTTCCGAACAGTGGCCCTCTCTTCCACGATGTCAACCTACTTCGGAGCTGCATCAAATCCCGCCGCCCTCGACGACCCCTCAAACCAGTGATGCGATGAATGAAGATCAAGTGATAAGTTTGCTGCAATCGCTGATGAGTACCATGCGTGTCCTACTGAGTAATATGAAGACTTCTGCTGCGCAGACCGCACTGCACGTGCTGGACACCCTGAGTCCGGTGCTTGCAGCTCTAAGGTAAAACCATGGCCAGCGAGGCACCATCGTTTCGAGCGGAAGTCAAGAATGCATCTGTCTTTCAGTGGAACGCCAGAGGACTGAAGTCGCGCATGTCTGACTTTAGACAATTTGTATTTGTGAACCGCTTCCCCTTTATTGTGATTTGTAAACCCAACCTGTGTGCTTCAATCAAGCTGTCAGGATATGAGTGCTTTATGTCCTCCACTCACAGAGACTGCAGCAAAGTTATTGTATTCATGCGCCATGACCTCACTTACGTTCGCCACAGAGTCTCGCCTGATGAAGGGAATCAGTATGTTTGCCTTACTGTAAAGAAGGATAAGGTTGCTTTCACGATTATCGGAGCTTACTTATCTCCATCAAGCCGCCTTGACTGCGAGCGCTTACGCGGTATTCTGACATCTACTCCAAGGCCATGGGTTATCACTGGCGACTTCAATGCCTGCCATCTCCTATGGGGAAGCTCCAGGGACAACTCTAGAGGAAGTAAATTGCTGTCCTTAGCCTCGGAGTACGAACTCTGCGTTTGTAACGATGGAAGCCCTACATATTTACGCGGATCAGCCTATAGCAGCTGCCTTGACCTTACATTGGTTTCTCGCTCACTTACCAGGCAAGTGCACTGGTTTTCGGATCTGGAAACGCGGGGCAGCGACCATATACCAACTTACCTGTGTATAGAAGGTTTCACCAGCTCCAAGTCCTCAAGAGGCCTCAAGTACACCGATTGGCCAAAATTTAAAATGTTAATGGAAGACTGCTGTACCGACGGCTCATCATATAACCTAGAGGACTCGATAAAGGATGTCCTGCAGAATACCACGCATACACATTTGACTAGTCACAAGCGCACCGATTTCGACATCGAGCTTGAGAAACTTTGCGCAATACGCCGTCGTGCAGAACGAAGGTACCGACGGACAAAGTGCATGGATGATTTGAGGCTGGCTAGACGCATTCAAAAGAAAATGCAGCGGCACATGGATAAACTGTCTAGGTGACGTTGGACATCCTTTTCCGAGTCGTTGGATCCACGAAAGCCTCTATCACTGATATGGCGAACTGTCCGGGGTCTTTGCACAACCTTGGGTCAGCGACACCCGTTTACATCTCTGGCACTTCACCTTCGATGCAGAGAGATTGACGTCGCAGAATCTTTCTGTAGAAGAATTACCGGTGATTTCAATTTCACAGTATCAAGAACGGGAACTTTTGACAACCCACCGCCCTCACGTGATCCCCGTATGGAATGCCAGTTTTTTATGGATGAGCTAGAGGCGGCACTGGCTCTGTGCAGACGTTCTTCAGCACCCGGTCCTGACGACATTACCTATCGTGCCCTTTGTAATCTTGGAGACGAAGCTCGGAAGGCACTCTTACGCCTATAAAACGACTCCTGGCAGACTGGTACTGTTCCCCAGGCATGGAAGTCAAGTCGCCTCGTTCCACTTCTAAAGGCTGGTAAATCTCTTTTGGTTGTTGCCTCATACCGTCCTATCGCACTTGCCAGTTGTGGGGGAAAAACGATGGAACGAATGATTCTAACACGAATGGAGAGGTATTTAGAGCACTATGAAATCTATCCAGTATTCATGACCGGATTCAGGCGCGGTCATTCTTCAATCGACAACGTTGTTGATCTGGTGACATATGTTCAACACCAGAAAGCCTATAAGAGACTGTGCGCGGCCCTGTTTCTAGACGTTAAGGGGGCATACGACAATGTCACCCATGAAGCCATCCTTAGTGCTTTGAAAACAGTAGGTCTTGGTGGCAAGATATATATGTGGGTGTACAGCTACTTACAGCTGAGATCATTTTACGTGATGACAGCGAATGGCCCAACACCTGATTATTACAGCAGCCGAGGAGTTCCTCAGGGAGGAGTGCTAAGCCCTACCCTTTTCAACCTAACTCTCATTGGTCTAGTCGAGCAGCTACCTAGCACTGTAGAACTTTCTGTCTATGCTGATGACATCTGCATTCGGACATCAGGTGTGACAAGGCCTCAGCCTCGCGCCCGCCTTCAGAAGGCTGTACAACGACGTCATGCTATCTTCGTAAACAAGGCCTCGAGGTGTCCTGCGGAAAATGTGCAGTGGTAGCGTTCACGCGGAAACCAATGTCTGCTTACAGTATATCGATTAATGAAGAATACATATCGTTCAGCAGAAGCCACATGTTCTTGGGAGTCATAATAGATAGAAACCTGTCGTGGACTCCACACGTGAACTATGTGAAGAAGCGGCTGATTGCAACATGCCACATGCTCAAATTCCTTGCAGGAAAAAATTGGGGAGTGCCCATACCATCCATGCTACAACTGTACAGAGTGCTGTTTATCGGATTCTTACGGTACAGCTTACCTGCAATATCTACCACCGGCAAGAACAACCTGCGCGCAATTCAGAGCATTCAAGCCCAAGCACTTAAGATATGCCTTGGAATACCCCGCAGTGCTTCAACGGCTGAAACCATTGCCATCGCTCAAGATCACTCGATAAATACGCATATTATTATCGAGACAATACGCATGCACCTCAGACATTATGCCAGGACCTCTTCTCACCACCTGGCGAGCCTAGCTGCTGAAAGGCCTCGCACGACATACGGCACTATAGTCTCCAAGCATCGTTCATCGTTTGCTGAGACATATGCACCTGCATCAAAGCCACTGCTTCCTCCTTGGAGCTTGAGCCGGCCGCGAGTTCACTTAATGATTCCAAGAATGAGGAGAAAATCGGACTTACCGACACATGCCCTGAAACAACTGAGTCTATTCCTACTGCAAGAAAACTACAGTAACCACGTGCACGTTTACACGGATGGCTCTACTACGCCGTCTAGTTCAGGTGGGGCAGTGGTTATACCATCACAAGGGATAACTCGGTGTTTTAAGACTTCACATGTGACAAGTTCAACGATGGCAGAACTCGAGGCTCTACGCAATTCACTGGAACACATCAATTCAGAAGAAAGACCAGGTAAATGGGCTGTGTTTTCTGACTCAAAACCAGCGTTACAGTGCCTGATATCAGTTCTCCGACGCAGATGCCACGACCAGTTGACCTACCAAACCGTGAAACTTCACCACCTGTTAATACAAAAAGGCCATGACATCGTCTTTCAGTGGTTACCTGGGCATAGTGGTATAGGCGGCAATGATTCTGCAGATCATGCTGCTCGCACTTCACATGAAGAAGCGAACAGTGTTCCGATACCGCTTTCAAGAGCGGATGCGGCGAGGCAGATTCGTCAACTGGCCCGCAGTCTCACACTGACTGAGTGGAACACACCAAGCATACGACGTACACGACTGCACGAGCTCGACCCTTCACTACAACTACGGCCTCCACCCGGCCTACATCGACGTAAAGCTTCGCTTCTCTATCGCCTTTGGCTGGGAGTTGCTTTCACGAAAGCTTATACCACGTTAATCAGAATTACTGACAGTGCGGCGTGCGATGTTTGTGGCACCGACGAAAATATCGAACACCTGTTGTGTCCTTGTCCTCGATTTGCCTCAGAGAGACAAGTACTTGCCAACGCAATGCGGCGACTGGATGATCGGCCTCTTTCTGTGCAGGTGCTATTACAGCAACGTACACATGCCTCGACAGCCCACAAGGCAGTGAAAGCCCTGCTGCGTTTCCTGAGAAAGACAGGCTTGTGTGAACGCCTCTGACATGCGGTAGAGTTCTACAGGCTGCAGTGAAATTACTGTCAGTCTCTCCCCCACCCCCTTTTTTTCCTTCTCTTCCCTCTTTCTCGTCTTTCTTGCCCCCTTCCTTTATCCCCCAGTGTAGGATAGCCAACCGGATGTCTTTCTGGTTAACCTCCCTGCCTTCTCCCTTTTTGTTGCTTCCTCCTCCTCCTCCTTAATTCATCAACGAGGGTCTCGTACTGGCAGACTTTGTGCCTTTAGGTGGTATACGAGGGATTATTAGTCACCTGCCCACTCGTAACAAGTTCACGTGCTACGTGACGCCCAACAGGCTTAAAAGAGTGTGCCACCCTCGCCGTCATGGCTTCTGGTGGCGCTGACTGACACTCCCAAGCCTAATTCACATATAAACCCTCTAAAGTGGCTGGGGGGATAGCTGTCGTGGTAGCTCAGTGGTAGAGCATCGAACGCGTTACTCAAAGGTGGCGGGTTCGGATCCTGCCCACGGCAAATTATCTTCTCAGCCACTTTTCTTCATATTTACATTACAGTTTGGTCTAATATATTCCCCTATACTTTCCTTGGCGTTATTGTCTGTTATATCTCATAAATATTGTGTAAAAACAAGGAAAAACGAGCCCTTAGGTATACACTTCTTTCCTTAATTCTTTAACGAGGGTCTCGTACTGGCAGACTTTGTGCCTTTAGGTTGTATACGAAGAACTATTAGTCAGCTGCGCGCTCGTAACAAGTTCACGTGCTACGTGACGCCAAACAGGCTCAAAAGAGTGTGCCACACTCGCCGCCATGGCTACTGGAGGCGCTGACTGACACTCCCAATTTTAATTCACATATAAACCCTATATATTGGCTGGGAGGATAGCTGTCGTGGTAGCTCAGTGGTAGAGCATCAAACGCGTCATTCGAAGGTCGCAGGTTCTGATCCTGCCCGCGGCAAGTTATCTTTTCGTCCACTTTTCTTCATATTTACATTACAATTTGGTCTAATATCTTCCCCTATACTTTCCTTGGCTTTATTGTCTGTTAGATCTCATTAATATTGTGTAAAAACACAGAAAAACAAGCCCTTAAGTATACACTTCTTTCCTAAGTATATATATATATATATATATATATATATATATATATATATATATATATATATATATATATGTATGTGTGTGTGCGTGTGTGTGTGTGTGTGTGTGTGTGTGTGTGGCTGTGCGTGTGTGTGTGTGTGTGTGTGTGTGTGTGTGTGTGTGTGTGTGTGTGTGTGTGTGTGTGTGTGTGTGTGTGTGCAAGATTCTTTAACCAGTGAACCTAGGGACGAGCCTTTATTGCGGAAAACACAATACAGAAATACGTGGTGTGTGTGGACGTATGTGTGTGCAGCTTTTATAAACGATGCGGTATTTCCCTTTCATGAGAAGATGATGACAGTATTCTAGCATTTCATTATCGGCAGTTTTCACCGCAATAACCATGTCATTCAGCTAAGAGCATATAAAACATAGTGTTCATATGTCCCCTAAGAGGTATAAATATCTATATGAAAACTGAATGCGAAGCACGGACAATTTTATGCGTGATTGTAGACATGCAACTCAAAGCACAGCTGACAATTTGATTAGATTATCTTTTGTCCTTTTTCTTGGTACGGCAGGCTTTCGTCTTATAAGATGTCTTCTTGCATGAAGGCAAGATTGTGCTTATATCACATGCCAAGCACAATGAATGTGCAATTTTTCACTTTCTATACCAAAGCAATAAAATACTACACTACTGTATAACTCCAACATAAGACGACTTGGGACACTCCTGCAATAACTCCAATATACGACGATTGAGACGGGAAGCCAAGTCGTCATAGGCTACCGTCGACTGCTCTTGTATGCTCTAAACACTGACAAGTCCATGCATTGCATAGCCATCTGCAGCGTATTGAGCCCATGCTTGTAACAAGTATTCTGCGCCTTGTTTTTCAAGTGCCTCTATGATAATAGCAAGTGCGGAGCACATATATTGTCCGAGCTATCGTGTGCTATCGCCGCCAGCAATAAATGCAATGTTAACGAATTGAAAAAACAAATGTGGGAATCAAACCTGAAATGAAAAGAGAGAATAGGTGAAAAATATGCGAGGCAAAAGAGAATTAAAAATCAAGAAAAAAAGACGATAAACTAGAAAACAGAAATAAAGAAAGAGAGCCGAAAAAAAAGTGAAGGAAAACAAGGAAGGCTGCGCCACTCTGCACTTCCTTCAGACTAGGCATTACTGTAGAGAGAAGCTGCCTTAAAAATGAATATTTTTAATGTGAAGCAGGGAAATTCAGCAGTTGTGTTTGTGTAAAGAATGAAGTGACCTTTTCAAAGCGTTGCAAGTGTTAAGTTTTCGATGGTTATTCGGAATGTAGCGTTTCTCTTACTGCAGTACACTTTAGCATTCCCTGTTGCACGCTAATGATATATCCTACTTGTGGTGCGCTGTGAAGGATTACGAGACTACTGAAGCCTAAACGATTTATCACTAATGGTGAATTGATGTAGAAGCATTACATAATGTAAAGGGAACTTGAAGAAACACATCAACAATATGGTGAAAAGCTAACGCAGTCCCTCATTCCTGACCCCGATGTGCTGATACTAAATTACTGGGCTACACGTGATCCACATTTACACACGCAGATAATGTCATTGAAACCATTATGGAGGTAACATCGTCGTATAACTCGGCAAGATGAAGTTTCTTTGTCGTACTGCACTGACGTGCTTGTATACTTGGCGACAGCTTTTCTTGGCACTGAAGGGAAAGCTACAGCGCTGGAGTTCTGCACATGTAGCACTATAGTTCATTTTGGCTGCAATATGAGCGTTTTATGTAGACGCAGACACCGCTTAGCATTTGAGGTGCCCGTGAAAAGGCGGGACTTACTCGTGCGTCCATAAACACAAAGTCACAACGAATAGATTAAAATAAATACGACTATATCAATGGTGGAAGCTGTGTCCTGTCTTAAATAGCTCCAAGTAAAAAACAAAAGGGGAACTTCTATATTTCACGGGGCAAATATGAATGCTGTTGTGGAACTACATTCACTGGCGCTGGGTTGCCAGCGATTCGGCTCTGTAGCCTTCGCTTTAGTGCAAAGAAAAAGTTGTCGCTGAGTATAACGTTCCCGCACTGGAGTTGACGACGCCGTTGCACGGGCGCACCCACCCCTTCATACGTGCAGCAGATCCTTCAACAGGGTTAATGCATTAGAGCTCATGAAGCACAGTCAGTGGTGGCTTTCTGGAATGGGCCTCTAACGCACGACATTCACAAATTGGTTCATTGTGCTGAGGTGCCCTTTCATCATTCATATCGCGTGTTATTACACACTAACGACTTGACATAGCTTTACCTCAATCTCGAGAGAGTTGACGTCCCATAGTAGCCGACGCACATTTTACAGGGGTATTATTTTATTTTATGTGCGTAAATTTTCTCCTTTTATCATATCATACCTTCCGCTGATGTGAAGTGACAAACTACTTTTGAGGCAACTTGTATACTGTTATTCAAATAGTGTCAAATAAGCGAATCGCGCACAATACATACGCAGCATTCGACACGGACTCTGGCTCTTGGAAAAGCAGCAATGCGCCAGGAGCAGAATTCTTGTTCTGATTTGGTCGAGCGAGGCGTCTTTTTTGTGGCACGTGTTTTACTATTTGTAGTGATTGGTGTTAGTGCGAATTTCCATTTTCGCTTCGAAATAATACTATATATTATAAGCCGAGGGCAGTAAACATGCTTCGAGAGGTTTCCCAGACAAAACTATAGAACAAATTCTGCAATTTTGTTTCGGTTGTACTGGATCCTGCACGACACCTTTTCCAATTCATAAGTGCAAATAAATGCTTTCATTTTACCTCGCGTAGACGCATCATTTTAGATATAGCCGTATAAGGAAGGCATATATTGAAGCATTTCTGCACCAGCAAGCGGTGTCTTTCCGTTGTTATAGCTGTGGGAAAATAAAGTAACGATTAGAACATTTGCTTGATATTGTTATGTGGGGTTTTACGTCCCAAATCCATCACACGATTATGGGAGATGCCGCAGTGAAGGGCTCTGGAAATTTCGACCACCTGGGGTTCTTTAACGTGCACCCAAATCTGCGCACGCGGGCCTGAGCATTTTCGTCTCCATTGAAAATACAGCCACCGCAGCCGGGATTCGATCCCGCGATTTGCGGGTCAGCAGCCGAGTTCTTAGACCACAGCGGCGGGCCACAGCGGCGGGCCAACGATCAGAGCAAGCCTGGAGAAAAAAAAAGAGAGCATAAAAACAGTTCTGAAGTGTCTTAACAGGTTACAACGCATGAAATAGGTGGGTTTAAACCATTTCTTTAGGAGGCGGCCCCAGGGGCCGTATTCAGGAATCTTTCTCTTGGCTAGGCATTTTCTTAGCCAAGAATTCTCTTATGCGCGGGTACGAATTTCTCTTATGCGCGGGTACGAAAATAGCGCGGGTACGAATTTAACTTATTCGGCACTTAAGAGGGCGAGAAGAACACACAATAGTTGATAAAGAAGTTAGGAAAAAGAAGTGTGTGCCAATAATAGCAAGGGAGCACGCAAAGCATCTAGCATTGAGAATATAAGATGATAGCCATTGATATGCTGCACCTCTGTTTGAGTGCCGCGGGCGTCTGCTACAGCGCCTACGTGAGGCAGCGTTGTAATAGACGTCTGGGTGTGCTGTGCAAAGCCAAGCGCTTGCCTTTCATCATCGAACGTAGCTGAAAAATAAATTGCTCGATGGCCTTAAGTAATAATTCATGCAGTATCTTGCCAAGTACAAGTGAACAGCTCTCCAGGTGAAGCACATCGATGAAACCACACAAAAATCGATGCATGCAATGTTTGAAAATGTACCCCAAATATCTTCTCCTGTTTAACGGGACCACCTGGGGCTGAACCATGGGCTGGGTTACCTTACATTTTAGTGAACCTGTGCTGCTACTCAACTCATCAAGTGTAATCGAGCACGGCATAATGGTGAACGTAAGGGTGTTTTGTAGCTAGACGTATTGATTGATATGTAGGATTTAACGTCCCAAAGCCACCATATGATTATGAGAGACGCCGTAGTGGAGGGCTCCGGAAATTTTGACTACCTGGGGTTCTTTAACGTGCACCTAAATCTGAGTACATGGGCCTACAACATTTCCGCCTCCATCGGAAATGCAGCCGCCACAGCCGGGAATCGAACCCGCGATTGTAGCTAGACGTAAAAGGTTGCCTTTCGTACAATAATCTTATTACAAGATACAGGAGCGGCTTTTGTGCCTGCGGACGAATTCCGGAGAAATACAGAACAGCAGTATTCAAATGAAATTGTGAGCAAAATTTCACAAGTTTCATGCATCACAGCATTTTGGTAAAACCGGAATGCGAGAACGTGCATACGCTTACGCTTAGATATGTGTTAACGTAAAACAAGGGAGGCTCGTTGGGAAGTATTTCAGTGCTAATCTTTTGCACAACACACGGTGTTGTTATTTTTCGCAGCGGTGTTTGAGTGAGCAAACAAACCAAGGAACGTGTATACGAGTCTTGAAGTTCAGAGACGTCATCACACGTGCGAAAAGGACGAAAAGAGAGAGAGACTCTCGTTTCGCCTCTGCGGGAGCCTGAAATCGAAAGCATAGATATTAAACACAATTTTCTGGCCCAGCAGACGTAAGGGAAGGTTTCCGCGAAGCAGCGTCGGACACTTGGGGAGCATAAAAGAGTGGAGCAAGCGGCTTATCGGAGTGACTGTCACACAGAAAGCGAGATTAAGCGTGACTATCTTTATATGTAAGAATCAATGCTAATTAGGATAGTTGTGAGTTAATGAACGACATCTCCCTTAAATACCGGTAACAAAACAAACTGTGTATTCGTTTAGGGAAGGTGACATTAGTGACAGTGAATTCAAAATCGTTGATCAGCGTTGTCATACGCCAATTAATTTTTACTTTTTTGTTTACACGTGGCAAAAAATGGGCAGGTAGCCTTTGTTAAACCCGGATATCCCAACATCACGCCAGTAATGTACAAGCTAAATAGTGCGCGGTTATGCAGCTATACTCGGTAGTCTCTACCTTCTAGTAACTTTGAACGAACGCATTCCAGTTGTTTTGCTATTGTTGAACAAGTTTCACCAGACGTTTTGCATTTGGCGTCATGCGAAAAATTGATGATATTTTAGAAATGGGGTGAATGCTTCAGTGGCAAGCTCTTATCTCAAAGAGTGCAGCAGTGGACGAGAGGGTTGAAGCGTTCAACTACAATTTAGGAGGGGCTGGGTTCAATTTTCAGTGTCACCGAGCACTTTTTTGAAGAGGTTATTCGGCCTAAGATAATGCGTGGTGGCGGACACTCATTTCTTGAGAAGGCGGCTTTCGCGCTTTCTTCTTTCACTCCCCTTTTGACCCAAAAGCGCTGTGCCGTGCTCTTTTATGATTTACATATTTCAGGGTTCATAATTTCCCCCTCTATTCTCTGTTATCACAAGAGTGCCCAGTGCCGAAATACCAATATTATATATTTAACCAGCGGTCAGTAACCACGACATTGTGAAGAAATTGTACACATGGAGCGAGCCCCGACAAAGGCAGTCAACTTGGCTTGCGGCCAAGTTGACTGCCTTTGTCGGGGCACGTTTGTGTGGTAATTTGATGAGGAACATTACATGCAGCAAGGCAAAAGAGCATGGACAAATAGAAAACACATGCTGCTCTCAATGGTTGAAAAGAACTATAGCAGCTAATCGTGTTCTGCTGAGAGGATTCCCGATTGTATATAGCGGAACAGAACAATGGCAAATATATTTGCGTCGTAGAGAGATACTCTGAGCTTGGTTGCTACAAGAAATTTTCAAACCGAAGTTTATTTCTTATTAACATCAGTTCCAGTACAGAATAATGGTGCATGGACAAAATCCGCGTATTCTGCTTCACTAGGTTTGTGCTCTTAATAGTAATTGACAACATGTCTTACGATATGCATAAACATAACACATATATACACTATGGTTGATAGCTTGGTTAGTCTGATGAAAATGTTGAAATTGACATATTCGACCAACGCAATGTGTACAAAAATGTCATGTAGAGTAGCTATGCGACAAACTAGTATTTACTGGTTGGTTTCATTCTACCCAATTTTTAGCTCATTCCTATACGTTGGCAAATTAAATAATTTCTTTTAATACACATAATTGGGGAGGTTACGTTTATTTTTACGCAGTAAAAAACAAATTTAAAAGTTTAATGGCTCAGAAGAAAAACAACTAGAAAGAAATTCAGCCACATAATTGCCAAACTTACTCATCAATAATGAACGTATTCTCATTTAAAAAATACATACATACATACATACATACATACATACATACATACATACATACATACATACATACATACATACATACATACATACATACATACATACATACATACATACATACATACATACATACATACATACTTACATAAACTGAGGTGCAAATACTAGGATGAATGGCTGTAAAAGAAGAATCCTAATACACTGATTTTGAAAATACAGAAAGTAACGTACGAGAGAAATCTCCCAGCAGTGTTATGTCTGAACTCGGTGTTTCTCAAACCATCTTGGAAAAGCTGGATAAATAGTTTCTGCCGCTGCCCAGTGACAAGCAGTGTATCTAAGAAACACAAAAATAAATCCCCTGACAATGTCATGCTAAAGAAAAGGGTTGTGCATCATGATTTGGTACGTGTCTGCAATATCAGTCTATTTATTTACGTAGCTCGGTTCATTCACACTAGTGTAACAAAGCATTTTTTTCTTAACGCTGGGATCGCCTTTCAGAGCACTGACTCATTCAAAAATACTTAAAGTATCACATAATTGGCGACGCTATAAGATGGACCATAAAGTTGATTGTTTTACTCGGCAATACTGCCAAGCGTTCTTAGGTTAAAGTGTTCAGTGTAGAAGACGAGCTTGCAATAAAGCTTCATTGCTTTGCGCGAAAGCTGTTTTAAAACATTCTTTTTAGCAGCGTATTAAGCGCTACGTTAACGCAGTTTCACTGAACTTGCTGACAAAACTCGTGTCACTGTTGTGGCTGGAGCACTGTAGGTACACGCAGTTTCACTGAACTTGCCGACTAAACTGGGGTCACTTTTGTGACAGGAACAGTAAGTTTTTGTTTCATTGCTTCATTGATTATGACAATTACTCATCGTGTACCCATATTTGAATATTAAGCCCACACTTCTTCGTCAAATGTGAGCCCTACGGGACGGCTTCACGCTCTCCATTAGTTGAGTACCAAATGTTCTAAATTTTAAACAACTCTTAAATGCGAAGCACGAACTTCGGCGACTTTGAACATATCTATCTATCTATCTATCTATCTATCTATCTATCTATCTATTATGCCGCTTTCGTTTGGGTGCACTTGAGGTCATCCCCCTAACTTGGGGTGAACCAAAATTAGCATGGGAAAGTAAGTTGAATTGAGAAATATGGCGCACTGGTCAAGACATGAATAATGTCACAATCCCGTCGCATACGTTGTCACACATTCTTCGCCAGACAGTGGCAGGTACTGACCCATGTGCCACTGGTATGCGGGTATGTGCCACAGATGATTGACACTTAGTATCTTCCAGTGTTGCACAATGGCCGCCTCCATTCCATTCCAATTCCATTCCGGGAAATGCGAACTTGCCGCAATTCCATTCCATTCAATTCCTCGGAATGAAAAAAAATTGCCCATTCCCACTCCCGGATTGGCTGGGCTGTTCAATTCCATTCCTGTAATTCGTCAACGTCAGAAAGGTATCTTGACAGTTTAATTCAAACTGACGTCAATCGATTAAACAAAAACTGCAAAAAAATTCACGGCAGATCCGCGAGTGGTACCTCGCGGATCTGCCGTGAATCTGCCAATAAAATATGTGTGTGTGTGTGTGTGTGTGTGTATGTGCCGCTAGTTTCCTCTATGAGTAATGGAGTTTGTATGCACCATAGTGCACAACAGGGGTGTCTAAACGAGCGCTGTATGTATAAAATGATGTAAAGAGTTTTTTGAGTTTGAAGTTAATAAACTTCTCTTTGTATCAGTCCAAGACAGCTGCTGTAGTCCAACTTTCCGTTTACTTGGCACAGGTTCGCCCAAATAAACAATTTATTATTCGACTCGCAGTGTGCTCCATTATTCCACGTCACGACACCTTGACATCTGGTGGAGGTGCTGTTTCTTCCATATACCGAACGTCTCCGTGAAGCCGTGAACCCAGCCCACGCCATGAAGACACTGATGCCGGCAACGAGCAGCGAGTTAGCCGCTGGCACCAAAGTCTGCCCCTGGAGTACGGGCTTTTACTGGACAAGGCTCAGAAAACCAAGACGTTGACGTTGACCACGGTGACCATGCAGTGACTGTTCCACCTGCACCACTCCTCCTCCGGAAACCCGAAGAGCCGCCAACTTTCCGCGGTTCGCCACTGGAACACCCGGAAAGCTAGATCGAAAGGTTCGACCGCTTCGCCGCCTTCAATGACTGGAAAGACGATAACAAGCTCCGGCATGTGTATTTCGTCTAAGAAGATGCTGCTCGGACCTGGTTCGAGAATCAAGAGCGAAGCCTTACAACGTCTTTCGCGCCAGGTGCCTCACCACTTTCGCAAGTGTGTTGCGCAAGGAGAAAGCCGCAGCTCTCCTCGAAACCCGCATGCAGATGCCAAATGAAAACATGGCGCTATTCAAGGAAGATATGATTAAACTCTTCCGCCACGCTGAGTCTGACATGTCGGAGGAGAAGAAGGTCCGTCTGCTCATGCGAGGACTAAAGCAGGAACTCTTTACCTGGCTGATAAGAAACCCGCCAAAGACGGTCGCGAATACATTTTAGAAGCAACTACGATAGAGAAAACACTCGAGATGCGCACGCGGCAATATACCCGTAGCGTCTCATCGACAAGCTACGCCGGCTTTCAAGCGCTAGGAACCACTGGCTTGCGTGAGACGATCCGAGTGATCGTGCAAGAAGAGCTGCGGAAATTACTTCCTTCAGCGCAGCCTCACATCGAATCCATTGCAGACGTCGTACGCCAGGAGATCCAGCAATCGCTGGGCGCTCTTCAGCCTCAAGAGCCGCAGCTGCAAGTCACGAGCTATGCTGCGGCAGCCCGCTGTAAAGCCCCTCCTCCACGCACACGCCAAAACGCCGCCCCATCGCACTTCCGTCCCCAGACGCCACCGCCAACACCACCCCCACCAACGTCCTACCGTTCACCGGCGGGCCAGCACAGTGTGCCGAGGAAAACGGACGTTTGGCGTGCACCTGACAACCGCCCGCTCTGCTATCACAGCAGCGAGGTCCAACACACAAACCGCCGTTGCCAGTACCAACAGATGGGACTGCGTGGCTTCGCCGTCAATGCACCACGTCCGCAGCCAGGGGAACGGCCGACTACCCAGGTGACATCGCCGACTACCTGACAGGAACTCAATTGACGCCACGAAGTTCTTCCCGTTTGCCGTCGCCCAGCTGCCG
The DNA here is from genome assembly GCF_043290135.1 of Rhipicephalus microplus. Taxonomy (NCBI): domain Eukaryota; kingdom Metazoa; phylum Arthropoda; class Arachnida; order Ixodida; family Ixodidae; genus Rhipicephalus; species Rhipicephalus microplus. Next base: position 133,599,283 of record NC_134700.1, read on the forward strand.
CATGTCACCGCATCTCCGGCAGTACTCTGGCCCAACGCGGGGCCGTTCTCCTAGCCCTTATCCGGGAAACTAAGGGCAGCAATTGATGTAGGTGCGGTTGCTGAGCGACGAACTACCGAAGATCCTTTGACGACGACTACACCGCGACGGAGCTTTCCGAACACAACGCCAACCAGGCAGAGCCCTGACGGCGAAACCTCTTTACCGAAGGTGACCTGACGACGCAAGAAGGAAGCAGCCGAACAAGCCGACGCAGCCGTTACCCGACGCCACGCCCTAACTATAACGCGAGACGGCGAACTAGCGACCTCGACGTTCTTATCGACGGCCACAGTGTGACCGCTCTCGTCGATACTGGCACCGACTATTCCGTCATCAGCGGGTCATTCGCCGCGAAGTTCAAGAAAGTTAGGAGAGCTTGGAAAGGCCCTGAAGTCCGCAGAGCCGGCGGTCATCTCGTAACGCCTGCAGGGATATGCACAGCGAGAGTCATCATTAACGGCCGCATTTATCCCACAGACTTCGTAGTCCCACAGCGTTGCTCTAGAGATGTCATCCTTGGCATGGACTTCCTATGCCTCCATGGTTCTGTCATCAACCTAAGAAGAAAATCGATAACGTTATCCACAGAAGAAGCACCACTGCCGCGCACACCGTCAGGAAACCATGCCTGGAATATGCTGGAAGAACAAGTCACCCTTCCGCCTCACTGCAACGTAATTATTTCATTCGGCGCTCCTGAATCACCTGACTTAGAAGGTGTCGTTGAAGGCACTCAGTATCTGTTGGTCGCCCGAAATATTTGCGTCGCAAGAGGAATTTCACAGCTGCGGGAAGGCAAAGCAACGGCTATGCTCACGAATTTCAGCACTGAGTACATGTGAACAAAGGAACAACGGTCACATACGTCGAAGAAATTGTGGAAGCCACCACTGCTTTCACCCAAGCCGATTCTGCCAAATCTGCTCAGAGGAACCAAGCCCCTTCCAATTTTCGAGACGATCCCAGACTTCCGAACCATAAGCAAGAAGTGTTCAAAGCCCTGCTCCTGCCATACGAAGATTGCTTTTCGTCATCATCCAAAATTCGGCGGACCCCAATCACCAAACATCGCATCAAAACCGAAGAAAATGCCAGACCACTTCGTTAGAGTCCGTACAGGGTTTCGACGTGAGAACGCGAGGCTATGAAGAGACAAGTTGATGAAACGCTGCGACATGACATCGTCCAGCCGTCCAAAAGTCCATGGGCGTCCCCCGTTGTGTTAGTGAAGAAAAAAGATGGGACCCTACAATTCTGCGTCGATTATCGCCGCCTGAATAAAATCACAAGAAAGGACGTGTATCCTCTCCCACGAATGGACGACGCACTTGATCGGCTCCATAACGCCAAGTACTTTTCGTCAATGGACCTCAAGACTGGCTATTGGCAAACTGAAGTCGACGAAAAAGACCGAGAGAAGATGCTGTTTATAATGCCGGACGGCCTCTTCGAGTTTAAGGTGATGCCCTTCAGTCTTTGCTCAGCGCTGCAACGTTTCAACGCGTTATGGATACAGTACTGGCAGGATTGAAGTGGCAGACTTGCCTTGTGTACTTGGACGACATCGTGGTGTTTTCCTCGAGTTTCGACGAGCATATTCGGCACCTTGAAGCAGTACTTCAAGCCATAAAGACGTCCGACACACTGAAGCCAGAAAAGTGCAGATTTGCGTACGGGGAGCTCTTGTTTCTCCGACAGTTGATTAGCAAGTCTGGAGTTTGTCCCGATCCACGGAAAACAGCTGCCACAGCCGCCACCGCCGACTTCCCGCCGCCCACTGACAAGAATGTGGTGTGCCGATTTCTGGGCCTGTGCGCCTATATTAGGCGGTTCGTGAAAAACTTCGCCTGCATCGGCGATCCACTCACTAACCTTACCAAGGCCGACGTGGTGTTCAAGTGGAAAACGCCGCAGGAACACGCTTTCCAGGAGCTTCAACATCACCTCCAGACGCCTCCGTAACTTGCTGATTTTGACGAAATTGCCGAGACAGAAATACACACTGACGAAAGCAGCGTAGGTCTTGGTGCCGTTCTTGTGCAGAGGGCTGATGGAATTGAAAGGGTTATTAGTTACGCCAGCCTATCGCTATCCAAAGCAGAAGCAAATTATTTCACAACAGAAAAGGAGTGGCTCGCCATCATTAGGGCTACATCAAAATTTTGCCCCTACCTCTACGGCAGGCCTTTCAAAGTTGTAAGCGACCACCACGCATTGTGTTGGCTAGCCACCTTGAAGGACCCTTCAGGTGGCATCGCACGATGGAGCCTCAGACTTCAAGAATATGACATTACCGTCGTTTTCAAGTCCGGCAAGGAACACTCGGACGCCGGCTGTCTCTCTCGTGCGTCTGTAGACCTACCACCACCCGATGACCCGGTTGACGACTACTTCTTGGGAACGATAACTACCGACGACTTCGCTGAACGACAGCGGGCCAAGCCTAAACTTAAGGCCCTAATAGAATACCTCGAAGGCAGGACCGCCGAAGTCCCGAAGGTATTCAAGCGTGCACTTGCATCGTTCTTCCTGCGAAATGGTCTTCTCTAAAAGAAACACCTTTCACCGCTTCGAGCCAAGTAGCTCCTTGTGGTGCCTTCAGCTCTGCGACCAGAACTCGTGCAGGCCCTGCACGACGATTCGATGGCAGGGCACCTCGATATTTCCCGCACGCTCGCGAGGATACAAGAAATTTACTACTGGCCACGTCTTACCACCGACGTCACTCGTTATGTGAGGACATGCCGAGACTCTCAGCGACGCAAGACATCGTCGACAAGGCCAGCGGAGACTTCTGCAGCCAATTGAACCAACTTGCCGACCTTTCCAGTAGATTGGTATGGACCACTCGAGCCGTTCCCGACGTCGGCTTTCAGAAACAAGTGGATCGTGGTAGCTACCGACTACCTCACCTGCTACGCCGAGACAAAAGCCCTTCCCAAAAGCAGTGCATCCGAGGTAGCTAAGTTCATTGTCGAAAATATCTTTCTACGTCACGGCGCCCCGGAGGTCCTTATTACCGACAGAGGAACGGCATTAACTGCTGACCTAACTCAAGCGATCTTGGCATACAGCCATAAAAACCACCACCGGACGACAGTGTACCACCCACAGACCAACGGCCTCACCGAGCGGCTAAACAAGACGATCGCCAACATGCTGGAAATGTACGTCGATGTCGAACAGAAGACGTGGGACGCCATTCTTCCGTACGTGACCTTCGCATACAACACGGCGGTGCAGGAGACGACGCAGATATCTCCATACAAATTGGTCTACGGAAGGAGCCCGGTAACTACGCTCAATGCCATGTTACCCAACGTCACCGGCGACGAAAACCTCGATGTGAGTGAGTACTTTCAACGCACCGAAAAAGCCCGACAACTCGCGCGTCTTTGTATCGAGAATCAACAGATGACCGACAGCCACCGTTACAATCTTCGACGACGCTTCGTGGAATACCAGCCCGGTGAACGTGTTTGGCTATGGACGCCGATACGCCGACGTGGGCTAAGTGAAAAGCTTCTGCGACGGTACTTCGGACCGTACAGGGTGGTTCAACGTCTCGGCCCCTTTCCAACCCCGGCTGCGGCGGCTGCATTTCCGATGGAGGCGGAAATGTCGAGGCCCGTGTGCTCAGATTTGGGTGCACGCTAAAGAACCCCAGGTGGTCAAAATTTCCGGAGCCCTCCACTACGGCGTCTCTCATAATCATATGGTGGTTTTGGGACGTTAAACCCCACAAATCAATCAATCAACGTCTCGGCCCACTTGATTACGAGGTTGTCCCTGACGGCATCACGAGCTCTCAACGACGCCGATCGTGACCTGAAGTCGTCCATGTCGCGCGGCTCAAGCCGTTTCATGCGCCTTAACAAACTGAAACAGTGTTTTTTGTATTATTAGTGTATCGTAATTTATTTATTGTACTTTCTTGCATTATCGTTGTACCTTCATCTTAAGTTAAAGCATCAGGACGACGCCCTTTTTAGAGGGGGGCAATGCCATGTTCCATTTCTCAAGTTTGTTATCGCACTCATACGCTACAGAATTTTCAGCGCAAACCGCGCCTGCAGTTTTCGAGAAGCTTCTGGAACTGTAGTAGATCATTTCGATAAGATCACGCCCACTCTGTGACCTGTACAGATTATTCCGTAATCTACGTCACCACCAGCGATAACACTAGAACATTCGATGGCAAGGGTATAAATGCCGACGCACTTCGCCGCTTGTCAGCAATTGATCAATGGCCGACGCTCCGTTCGCTGCTATCAGTCCGAGACTGCTACTGTACTCCGACTTTCCCTTTACTGGGCACAGGTTCGCCCAAATAAACACTTTATTATTCAACTCGCATTGTGCTTCATTAGTCCACGTCACGACCACGTGACAATATACTTGAAATTCATAGAAAAAAGAAATTCACCAGGCTTGCGTGGAACGCGCAGCACAGTCACGGCGAAAGCTGATAGAGTGACCTTTAAGAGCCTTTTCTAAACAACCTTTGGGTAAATGCGGCCACTTGCTGGGCACCCTCTACGCCATAAATATTCGTAATATTAGGGAAGAAGCTCCTTATAGAGGCACTCGTTCGTACCTCGAAGTCATAGTAGTAGTCGTAGTGTATAACCAGTCTTACATTTTGACATCCAAGGTGGTGCCGGTGAGATATTTTTTCTGTGCGTTGTTGAAAAATGAAAAAATGCAGCGTGCGCGTTGAATAAAAGCCGAATTCTCCTGTCTTTCATTCCCCTTAGCAGCCATTGGCATGTACATTGAGCACTATCTGAGAGAAAAAGGTTGGTACGGTATACTCGCTGGGCGTAACTTCCTTGGTTTTAGAAAGGTTTAGCGAGCGTTGGGCCGCAGTGCCATGAATACAGTGAACTAGTTTATACCATGAACTCAGGATGGTTGAAGGTGGGAAGTAGACCCGAAGCGCAAGCCGTAAGAAAGTGTGCGTGTGCCACCTCGCGTTTTGTCCTTGGAATGTCCGCTGGATGGCGGTAGTTCTATATAAGGAATATATGATGAAAAGATGCGAGATGGTGGTACTTGGAGTGTTGAATAGATGGACGAACGGACACACAGACAGATACATGGACGGGCTCATGGATGGCTGCACCGACGGATGGACGCATAGACAGACGCAGGGTTGGATGCATGGACGAACGCAGGGACGAACGCACAGATGGACGTGTGGACGCACGAACAGACGCACGCACGGATGGGCGAATGGACGCACGGACAGTCACACAGACGGACGCGTGGACGGATGGAAGCAAGAACGAATGAACGAACGAATGCTTCGCGCCAATCTCCATCATTAACTCCGTGGATATGCTGCCATCTATTTTTTTGTGTAGTAGACCAGCATTCATTATGCTATTCTCAGTCATTCTTCGGCGAAGCCAGATAACGGCTACACTCTTGGTATGCTATCCTCCACCAATCTTCGGGGAAGCGTGGTATCGGCTACACACTTGCTAAGAATTATGTGCAATGTTTCAATTGCGAAGCATTTATTAGTTAAATTCGACGAATTTGAGCATATCTATCTATCTATCTATCAATATCTCTCTATCTATCTATCTGTCAATTTATCTAGCCGCCTATGGCTTTTAGCTCTCTTCGCCGTTTCGATAATGATATCGATACCAAACTTGGTATGGCTTAACGTGACTGAATGAACTGCATATAGTACTAGTCATTACATGAAAATTCTTATATGTATGTCAAAGACGTCACGATATACATTTCATGGTCCTGCAGCTCTTGGGTTGGTTTCGTTCACATGGCATGTTGCAAAACAGGTATGGTATGGCATGATTGCATGGCGAACGCAAGCGACAAACCCTTACACGAAAATCATCACATGTGCGTCATGTAACAGCATGACTACATGCCACGCTCATAATGCGCTCGTGGCCGCTTCGCTAGGGTCACATATACCAATTATGGTATCACAGTACGTGAAATAATGACGATTGTATGTGACTAGTGCAAATATGATAATCACTAGATTCGTGTCAAGACTACATGCCACGCTCATGATACGCTGGCGGCCATTTCGCTAGCTTCACTTATACCGAACCAGGTATTACGGGACGTGAACCGAACATGGAGGTATTATACTGGTGCAAACATGATAAACATGAGATTTGTGTGATGAAACATGACAACATACTATGCTCATGAAGCGCTCGCGGCTGTTTCGCTTTCACATGTACAAAACTCGGTATTACACGACGCGAACAGACGACATAGGTAAATTACACATTAAAACATGATAACAAATTGCATGCATGTCATATAACAACATGATTACGTGCCACACTGATGGTGCGCTCGCAGCCGTGTCGCTAGCTTCACATATGCCAATCTTGGTATTACGCGACGCCAATGGATGTCGAAGGCACGTGACTGGTGCTAACATGATAATCAGGAGATCGGTGTCATGCGAGAACATGACTGTTATGAACATGTCATGTGAGAACAAGGCGCGAATACATTTCGTCGCTTCACGCTGGTGTTGCCACACCAGGTGCCGGTCTTGCCATACACTCGCCGGCGCGCGCCACGCTGCCTTGCTTCGACGCATGCACGTATAAGTGCGTCCGGCATCCCTCCATTACGAAAAGAGGGAGACGCAATGTTGTCTGGGTAGCACATCGGCACGAACTGCAGAATGTCGCATTTCGCGCCGGTCGCCGTCGGGCCGTGCCGGCGGACGCTGGTCGCGCCTGGCGTCAGAGTAAAGAGTGCTCTCATTTAGGTAACGTTGCGTCGCTGTGCCCAGCGTGCGGGCACGTCAACGCTACATTTGAGTATATTGCGCCCTTCATGATGCGCTCATGGCCGTTTTGCTAGCTTCACATAATTTGGTTTTGGTGACGTCGATGTATGACGAAATATATGACTGGTGCAAAAATGATAATCCTGATACAAGGGTCACTTCATAACAAGACAACATACCACACCCATTGCGTGCTCGCGGCCGTTTCGCTAGTTTCACATATACTAAATTTGGTATCACGTGACGTGAATTGATGAGGAAGGTAAACGACACATCGAAACATAATAATCAAGACACGGAAGCCATGTTTGGCATCATTTACCTCCACCTCGTAACGTTGTGCTGATTTCAAAGTGACATATCAACATTTCTCAATCGTGCTTCGCATATCATCAATTCCCACTGTGCATGGGATCAGCCATTTTTTTTTCTGAACACACGTCCTACTCTAAATCGCGCAACATTTATATTCGAGGCAGCTGGTAGCGCTAGTCAAACAGGTGTGCTTGCGACGTGACCATTCTCACTGTACATGCGCCATATATCCTCGTTATGGACGAAGCTCCTTAGGCCGTGGGTCGTTCTCTTCTTAATGTGTAAAATGTAGCCACCGCTAGAATATGACTAGCTCACTAGATGGCGTTGTGTGTATATCCTTCGCAGTAACCTAACATGATGACGTTTCTGGCTTTAACTGCATATCCACGGAACGAATGATGTGTTGGGCGAATCGTCTGTCCATTCATGTGCCCAACCGTCCATGCGTCCGTCCGTTTGCCCGTTCATTTATCTGTCTATGCTTCCATCCGTCCGTCCGTGCCTACGTGCTTCTGTGCGTCCATGCATGGGTTCACTCGTCAGCCTCTCCATGCGTCCAGCTGTCCATCCGTGTGTGCTTCTGTCCATCCGTCTGTCCGTCCCTGAGTCCATCTGTGTACCTGCCCATCCATGCTGTCGTCCAACCGTCTATCTGGCTGTGGTTCCGTCTGTACTTTTGTGCGTCCGTCAGTCTATCCATCCATACTTTCATCAATTATTCTATCCATCTGTTCATTATTCTGTGAGTCCATCCGTGCGTCTGTGCATCCGTGAATTTGTCCATCTAACCGTGCTCCCGTTCTTTCGCCCTTGCGTCCTTTCATGCGTTCACCAGTTCATCTGGGCTTTTCAATTGTTCATTCGTACATTCGTTCATTTGTCCGTCCGGAAAAATGAATGAATGCACATACGGAAAGAAGATTGCGCGCTCCGCGCAACTCATCATCATTTACTTCGCGGAAATGCTGTGATATTTTTTGTCCACACCAGGAGGTGAGGGAAACCCCATGACCTCGCGTGGGCAATGTGAGGAGGTCAGGTGGAGGGGATGGCTTGTGCGCTGCCTCCACTCCACACATCATACTGCAACGTGGGCTGGAGATGCGAAAACGCAACGCCAGCACTGTCATGCCAATCCCGCCGTACGCAATGCCGACGCCGAAGCCAAGCGTCAGCATTAAGCGAACGTGTTGGCTACGGACAGATGACGCCAGTTCGGCGCCAGTGCAGAATGCGTTGTTAGACAACTTCAACGTCCGGGCATCAATGGTGCAAACTACAATAAGTTTACACCATCTGCCGCAAGGTGAAAAAGCACGGGGGTGCATACCGTGTTTGCATTTGTTTGACTAGGCTTCTACGTTCACAACAACAACATAAGAACATAAACCATTCGCTTCAGCGGGAGATGGTGCAATTTTATTGGAGTTTGCACCGTTGAAGTCCGGGCGTATAAGTTATCTAGCGAGCCATTCTGCGTAGGTGTTGCACTGGCGCCGTCTGCCTGTAGTCGACGCGTTCGCTTGACGCTCACGCTTAGCTTCGACGCCACCGTAGCGTGCGGTTGGGTTCGCTTGTCGACGTTGCCGTTGCGTTTCGGCATGTCCAGTCCGTGTTGCATTCGCAGAAGTATCCTGTTGACTCTGCCGTGTGATGTGTGGAGCGGAGGCAGCGCACACACCATCTCCTTCCTCTCACCTCCTCGTATCGCTAACGCGAGATGAGGGTCTTCTCACACCTTCGCGTTCACGTGAAAAAGCGGACGTTTGACGCATGCGCAGTTATAGTGGTCACGCCACATACGCAGTGATTTTAACTACGCTATAAGCTACTTCGCATTTAAACGTTCCGTGATTTAGAGTACGACGTGTTCCACTGTGGGGTACACAATTACGAATGGGAGCACCAAACACCGGTGACCGACTCACGCTACTGTCAAAGGAGCCATTGAAACAAAAACTTTCCATAAACCTACAGTGCGCGAAGTAGTGTGCCGACAGCTGCAGACTCGTACTTTCCTCTCTCCCTACATTCTTTACCTCATGTGCCCTTCTCTTTACCCGTATTCCTCCTATATTTATTCCTGCGCACGGAAAGCAGATATTAATCATAATATGTGGGGTGACCTAAGCATCTCCCTCCACCGTCCCTGCGAAAAGCAGTTAGTAATGAGGAGCAGTGGGAGGCTGCCCTACGCAGCTTGAAACCCGACTTCCAGGACGCAATCTTGGGTTGGGCAGAGAAGGTTGTGGAGTAATACCGAGCGTAGCCAGCTCTCATCATCTCTGTCCTCTTGCCCCTTTCCTTTGCAAAGGAAAAAGAAAGTTTTTACTTATCCACCTACCTACACTGCCCCAGCCATATCAGCGACACATGTTGTGTGCATCCCCCGTGCTGCTTCGTATCCTCTCATGGTCCCCTTTAGCGGGAGTTGTTGCAATTTGTTCTACACAGTGCGTAACGTTCTCTAACTATATATGCTCTTGCACGTTCTCTTTTGCATCCTAATTAGACGACTCGAAGCCGAGAGTCATTGCGGAATGAATACACTGCGCGAAAACTTGGGCAGACGAAAAAAAGAGAGCTGACACCACGAAAGCCTTCTTGGAAATGATTCAAGACAGCGCTCATGTTGTCGTCTTTTCTTTCTGACGCTGTACATATTGCTTATTCTTATACAAAGTATCCCTAGCTTTCCTGCTCAAAAGTCATCTGCTCTGAAGCAAGGCGATGATTTGAGTCCTATATAGCAGCTCTGAAAGATTTCTCTTCATCTTCTGCTTTTCCACTCTCTCCGCAATGCCTACCTTTGACCAAGAAACGATCCCACGTGATGATTTTTTCATGCGTTTGGCATCATTTTGGTGATCTCTGATGTCATTTGTTGACGGCAACACGTCACGAGGGTCTTTTTTGATCACTTGTGTTGGAGCCGACACTGACTGTCTATTTTAGCGTTTGATGTGGCATGCATGGCTTCTATAAAAAAGTGTTACATGTAGTTTCCTTTCAGATTTGCCTGATTGATGCGTAGAGTATCTTTACGTATTTGTTGGCGTTTTACCTCTCGACTCTGCGATATCATTATGAGACATGCTGGGGGGGGGGGGGGGGCTCCTGATATTCCGACCACATGAAGTTATATAACAAACCCATGAATATTAAGTAGGTGGGGCTCAAGCGTACTCACGTCCATTGAAAGCGCGCCTTCTGGAACCAGTGTTTCATCTCGCAACGTTTCATTTCCTTATAGGTAACCGACATCCGTGTTACGCCGTTTTCAAACAGCAATAAGCAGTTATAGTATACGCAACTTACCGGGATACCGGGCGTACTGTAATAGCGTGATCGAAATGCACATGGTAGATCCGTACTGTACCCCTACCAATTACAGTACGCGGCTATTTTTCAGTTTTGACGTCACCGTGTGAGCTTAGGTGTACGTTGTGTACGTAAAACATGTCGGCACTCTCGGACACCTGCTTTGAAGTGATTTTGGCGTAGTTGTTGAAATATTCACTTTATTCGGAACTCCGATGGAGGCGGAAGTGTTTTGGGCCCATGTACTCATATTCGGGTGCAGGTTAAAGAACCCCAGGTGATCATAATTTCCAGAGCCCACCTCCATGGCGTTTCTCATAATCATACGGTGGTTTTGGCACGTTAAACCCCACATATCTATCTTTGTTCGCTCCTAGCGACTGTTTAGGGTGGCTTCGCTTGGCTTCAGTTAGCTTCGACGAACAAGTATTACGGAGCGACACCCGTTCGTCCCTCGTCGTAGTACGTAGCATGTCTTACGCTTTTACCTGCAAGGTGGTGCTGGTGGGAGATTTCTTCTGTGCTTTGTTGACCAATAAAGAATTTGCAGTGTGCGCGTTGACTAAAAGCCGAACTATCCTGTCTCTCATTTCCCATTAGCATCCATTGGCATGTACATTAAGCCCTATTTGACAAGAAAGGATGGCTACGTTATACTCGCTGGGTGTAACCTCCTTGGTTTTAGCAATGTTTAGCGAGCGTTGGGCCGCAGTGCTATGAACACAGTGAACTAGTATATACCATGAACTCGAGGTAGTGAAAGGTGGGAAGTAGACACGAAGCACAAGCCGTAAGAAAAAGTGCGTGTGCCACCTCTCGTTAAGTCCTTCGAATGTTCACTGGATGGCAGTGCTTCTGTATGCGAAATATATGATGAAAAGATGCGAGATGGTGGTACTTGGAGTGTTGACTAGATGGACGGACGGACACGCAGACAGATGCATGGACTGACGCACGGATGGCGTTACAAACGAATGGACGCATGAACGGACGCAGGGGCGGATGCATGGACGAACGCACGGATGGACGTGCGGACGCACGAACAGATGCATGCAAGTACGGTTGGATGGACGGATGGATAGACGGAAGCAAGAACGAATGAACGGATGGATGCTTCGCCCCACTCTTCATCATTCACCCCGTGGATATGCTGCCATTTTTTATAGCTTCCCATTTCGAATGTGTCTATGTCTAACTACAAGGTCAATGAAAACAAATCTTGAACAAAATTTTTTTTTTGCATTTGGTACTTCATTCATATTTATTTACTTTTATTATTACTAAAATAAACTTGCAACAATGTTTCGCACGGTGACACAGGCAGATATTCCCGTATTATTTTTCTTTTCACTGTTCTTACTTCTTAACCCTCCATTAGGTAGCGCCACCACCCTAGCTAGCGCACGTAGACCACGTAGACGCTATCTCGCTAAACTATAGGGCGCTGTCTGCCACGAACATTTGCTGCATGGTAACGCCATTCTCTCAATCTCCGCCATCACGCCAACGGTAAACTATAACACTCTAATACCAAAGCGTTTTTAGTGGCATAAATCACATTCTTTGAGTCGTCCGCGTCACGAATGCCGTCCCAATTAAGGCGCACGGATACCGCGAACGTGGGCTTGGCATCAAAATTTTAGTTTAATTTTATCAGATATGTGAAGTCATATCTGCCGCTGTTACCTATGATGCTGCAGAGGTCTCCTACTTCACTTCCACGAGGATAAACGAAGCCTTCAATTGGGCTTTATATTGATATATTTCATTTCCTCCCTGTGTACACTGAATTCATGAAGGTAGCACAAGATAATGTTCTCCAAGCACGGAAGCGTGATGTAGTGAAGCTTATCTGTGGTCCGCGGAGCCGCTGTTCGACCACTGACCTTGGGCTGTACGTTTGCGGCGCACAGTGTCCTGGTCAAGCATGTTTCGTGTCTCTGGTTGCTGACTTTTACGGTAAACTTCTCACGGCAGTGTCCTTTCTACATAGTTCGGACACAACCGAAAAATTCGGCGGAGGTCACTCCCTGACGGCCGAAACGCGACAGCTGAATGCTTGCGCGACTAAAGAAATATTGCCACTTACACACTGAGCCATGTACTGCGAATGCGGAGTCACCAGCCATACGGCTCATGAGGTCAGCCTCTTCTTCTCACCCACTTGCAGAATATATACTCAGCGACCACTTTTCGTTGTATTGGAACGAAGGCTACAGAGCCAAGTCCCAATATGCTAGAGCCTCTGAAAGTAGTTCCACAATAGCGCCCGTATGTTCAGCGCTAAAAAAAAAGTCCATAATTTTTTTTTCGTGGAGCTATTTGAAACAGGAAGCCACTCACACCAGTCGGCTATTCTTATTTCTTTTAATTTACTGCTTGTGAATAAACGTTTCTGAGCGCGCGATAACGTCCCGCCTTTTTTTACGTGTGCCTCAAACGCTAAGTGGCGTCTGCGTCTACATGAAACGATGTTATGCGCCCCCGACACTTTCCACGGCGTTGCAAGACGCGCGCCATATCGGACTACTTCGCGTCGTGCTACATGTACAAAGGCTCCACCCCTGTAGCTTTCCCTTCCGTGCCGAGAAAAGTTGTCGCCAAGTTCAGGGCGCATCCGCCTTTGAGAAGGCAATCCTGAACACTTATAGAGTTGCGTACTACTACAGATATGACGCCGGTGAGGGAAGAGCAGCCTGCTGTATCTCTGGCCATGGTGATTCACCAGCGCATGCGCATTTTAGGGGCGAATCTCCTTATGGCGTGGCTTGGGCGTCCCTCGTAGAACGTAACCACCAGTGGCACATACCCGAAATAGGTATAACATTTGACCTCCAAGGTGGTGCCGGTGAGAAATTTCTTCTGTGCGTTGTTTAACAATAAAAAATAGGGCTCAATGTACATGCCAATGGCTGCTAATGGGGAATGAGAAACAGGAGCATTCGGCTTTTAGTCAGGGCGCACGCTGCGATCCACATTAGCAGCCATTGGCATGTACATTGAGCACTATTGGACAAGAAGGACAAGAAAGGGTTGCTACATTATACTCGCTGGGTGTAACCTCCTTAGTTTTATAAAGGTTTAGCGAGCGTTGAGCCGCAGGGCTATGAATACAATGAACTACTATATACCATGAATAAATTCGAGGTGGTTAAAGGGGGGAAGCAGATACGAAGCGCAAGCCGTAAGAAATTAAAAGCTGAATCTTCCTGTCTCTCATTTCACATTAGCAGCCACTGGCATGTACATTGAGCACGATTGAGCACTATCTGGCAGGAAAAGGTTGCTACGTTATATTCGCTGCGCGTAACCTCCTTGGTTTTAAAAAGGTTTAGCGAGCATTGGGCCGCAGTGCCATGAACACAGTGAACTAGTATATACCATGAACTCAAGGTGGTTGAAGGTGGGAAGTAGACCCGAAGCGCAAGCCGTAAGAAAGTGTGCGTGTGCCACCTCCCGTTTAGTCCTTGGAATGTCCACTGAATGGCGGTGCTTCTATATAGGGAATATATGATAAAAAGATGCGAGATGATGGAACTTGGAGTGTTGAATGATGGACGAACGGACACACAAATAGATGCGTGGATGGACGCATGAATGGACGCAGGGGCGGATGCATGAATGAACGCAGGGACATGCGCACAGACGGACGCATGGACGGACGAATGCTTCGCCTCACTCTCCACCATTCACTCCGTGGATATGCTGCCATTTTTTTAATCATTCTAGGGTCTGCACAAGTATTCATCATTGGCTCAGTCTGTGAGCAGGCGGTTCATATTCTTATAGACATCCGAAACTGCACATATATTCATGGTAGAATCATCTGGCTTCCTTACCACTAGGGCAACGATGCTCACCCGGTTATCCAGAATCCCTAAGAGCTTGCCCATGTCCGCGTATGCGAACTCTTCCACTGTGAGTAACGACTGGCTTTTAATTTGCGATAAAGTGTCGGGCAGCCAGATCCATCCTTAGCCTTACAAGAAATCTGTAAACATAACATCACCTGGTACAGCCTCCTATTTCCACGCTCTGAACTCTAGAGATTGATTGATTGATTTGTGGGGTTTAACGTCCCAAAACCACCATATGATAATGAGAGATTGGTGGTATTGGTGGGCTCCGGAAATTTCGACCACTAGGGGTTCTTTGACGTGCACCCATAACTGAGTACACGGGCCTACAAAATTTCTACCTCTATGGGAAGTGCGGCCGCCACCACCGGGATTTGATCCCGCGACCTGCTGGTCAGCAGCCGAGTACCTTAGCCATTAGACCACCGTGGCGGGGCTGAACTCTAGAGAGACCGATAAATAAGCTGAACATGGTTGTGAACGGCTATTTATCCATCAATTATAAGACACAACAAACTGGTTGATATATCCGCACTACGGTGACTGTAACGAGATACGATACTTGTCACCTTGCGTACTCTGTCAATGCCCGGTGTTGTGCGATTGCGAGCCTGTCAGCACAGAGGTCACCTGAAGGACGACATCACCAGCTCGGACAGGGAGATCCAAATGCGGGCTCTCCAGAGAGCTTGCAATATGGTGAAGGGGTTCGCCTTTCCTGTCTCCACGTGAGCGCGGCCCGCAGCCAACCCTCCCCCTTGAAGATTGGTTCCTTCAGATAATTTTTAATAAAGATCATCGACCGACTGATGGACCCTAACATCGCAGAGAATACATATTTACATATTTACTATCTTTACTTATTTACTTATAGCTGTGATTGTCTCCTGCTACAGGCCGACAGACAGGCAGTTTCTTTTTGGAGTAGGATTAGAACTGCTCATGCATTTTAAAGGCGCGTCTTATTCCATCGTGCACAGAACTGAGGGTTGGTGGAGAAGGAAAATTTCACCATCTTTGCTCTTTCCTCACTCTGCTCTTTTTTCACTAAAGTAGTACAAAGCTGTCTCAATATCTTTTTTTAAGCCACCCATGTTATGGTGTTGTCCTGCGGTGAACATCCCCGAAATGCTACCTAGCTAATGTAAAATTTTCTGGACATGATCGCTGCAAAAAGGCTTTCTATTAGAGCAAAACAAAAACTTCGAGAAGCTGCGTATTTATCCGGCATGATCGGAGAAACTCAGGTAGAGAATTCAGAACTTAGAGAAGTGACTACATGCCTTCATCATTTGCGCTGATATCAAGGTACACCTGTCGTACGTTCAGGTGCTATATTACAATTTAAAGCTGGTAAATTGGAGATTAGAAAATTATCAGAACATGGCATTTCCTAGGACTGAGCAACTTCTGCCTATAATATATGATGAACGTGGAGAAGTAGAGCGTTGTTCAATTGTATAATGATAATCCACAACCCTGAGTACCGACTTTCA
Source organism: Rhipicephalus microplus (assembly GCF_043290135.1). Classification (NCBI taxonomy): domain Eukaryota; kingdom Metazoa; phylum Arthropoda; class Arachnida; order Ixodida; family Ixodidae; genus Rhipicephalus; species Rhipicephalus microplus. Next base: position 133,615,113 of record NC_134700.1, read on the forward strand.
ACGTTTTCACCATGATGAACACTGCTGCACAACAGCATGCCAAATGAAACTCGAGAGACGTAAATTTCCTTTTAAAGAAGTGATGGATATAGGTGTCCTGCAAGCAGCACTTTAACTAAACATCTGTCTATGTTTGCTCTGATTTCTTAGTGACTGATTGAAAGCACCTTAAAGAGAGAGAGAGAAAATTTTAATGCGGAAAGGCAGGGAGGTTAACCAGAAAACATATCCGGTTTGCTACCCTGCACTGGGGAAAGGGTAAGGGGAAAGGGAGGAATAGAAGCACAAACACACATACACACACTCGCACACAGTAGTGTCACAATCGTTCTACGAGGCGGGTCGCTCGCAGAAACTTCATCAGCGCCTTCGTTGCTTTCTGGCGTGAAGCTCGATCTTTCCGACATTCCAAGATTGACTGCTCAGAAAATGGCTGGTCGTCGAGGCGAGCAAACACTGCTGAGAGGGACTGTCGCTGAGAGCTGTACTGGGGGCACTGACATAAAATATGTTCAATTGTTTCGTCATTGTCGCAATGGTCGCATGTAGCGCTGTCTCTCATTCCGATGCGGCAGGCAAAAGCGTTCGTGAAAGACACCCCAAGCCACATACGGCAGAGAAGGGTCGTCTCGGATCGGGGTAGGCCAGATGGAATAGTAAGTCGTAGGCATGGGTCCAGGCGGTGAAGACGGGTGTGGAGAAAACCGGGCGTATTCCGCATAGACCTTGCGACATCCTGCGCAAGCGTATTAATCTTTGCTGCTGCGTCGCTTCTTGATAGTGGAATAGGTTCCATCACTCCATTTTCGTGAGCATTCTTAGCTGCATTGTCGGCATGCTCGTTACCGATGATGCCGCAATGGCCTGGTAACCACCGAAAAGATATGTCATGTCCTTCGTCTATTAGGTGATGGTACAGTTGTCGTATTTCGAGCGCCAATTGATCTTGAGGTCCACGACGTAGAGTATTGTGTAGACATTGGAGAGCTGGTTTCGAATCAGTAAAAATGCTCCATTTTTGTGGTGTCTCTTGGTCAATCCTGCGGAGTGCGCTGCGGAGTGCCGCGAGCTCCACGGCTGTCGATGTCGTCTTGTGTGACGTTCTGAACTGGATGGTTTCGGCTCTTGCTGGGAAGATCACAGCTCCTGCAGATCCTCCAACAGTTGTCGAGCCATCCGTGTAAAGTTTGACATGATCTTTGTATTCTTCGTGTAGCATGAGTAGAATCACCTGCTTTAAAGCTGGCGCCGAGAGCTCCGCCTTCTTGCGAATCCCCGGCACTGTCAAGCGCAGTTTTGGTCGGTCCAAGCACCAAGGAGGTGTTAGTATCCGTTCCGGAGGTGTGTAGACTGTTGGAAGGCACTCACGGAAAGTCAATACTCTCTTACAGAAGGAGGCACTCGGTCGATCTTCTGGAAGCGAAGCTAGGTGGTGGGCAGGGGCGCGAGCAAGGTGTCTAATATGAGCTCTAAGCACCTCCAAAGTAATGTGCACTGTGGCCGGATGATCTTTGGCGATTGCGATGGTTTCCGCTGTTGATGTACAGCGTGGTAATCCAAGACAAACTCTGAGTGCCTGGCCCTGGGCGTTTTCTATTGTGCGTATACTGCTTTTGCAAGCGTTCGTCAGAACCGGCAAGCTATACCGCAGGTACCCCAGAAACAGCGTTTTGTACAAATGCAACATCGCGTGCACTGATGTGCCCCACGTTTTGCCTCCGAGGAACTTGAAAAGTTGTGCGATGGCCGTTAGGCGCTTCTTTAGAGTGGCCACATGGGGACTCCAGCAGAGATTTCGATCGATCGTGACCCCCAAAAACCTGTGGGTCCTGGCGTAGCAGACACTGTGTCCATTGATGGCGATGGGATATGACGTCATTGCCTTCCGCGTGAACGCGACCAGCGCCGATTTCTCAGGAGAAATCTCGAGGCCTTGTTCTCTAAGGTACGCCGATATTGAATTCGCTGCTTTCTGGAGTCTCGCACGTACCTGAGGACGTGTTACACCTGATGTCCAGGCACAAATATCATCTGCATAGAGAGATATCTGCACGGAATCTGGTATGCGTTCAACGAGACCGATCAGAACCAGGTTGAACAGTGTGGGGCTCAATACACCACCTTGAGGAACACCACGGTGTGTATAATGTTCAGAAGTCGGCCCATCATCAGTTTGCATAAACAATGATCTCATATGTAGGTAGCATTGGATCCAGCGGTACACTCGCCCACCCAAACCAACTGACTCGAGGGCGTCAAGTATGGCTTCGTGAGAAACATTGTCATATGCTCCTTTGACATCTAAAAATAGTGCGACAGATAACCGTCTGCTCATTTTCTGGTGTTGTACGTAGGTCACCAGGTCAATGACATTGTCAATGGAGCTCCGAAGACGACGAAAACCGGCCATGGCGTCTGGATATATTCTATGGCGTTCTAGGAACCACTCGAGTCTGGCAAGGATCATTCGCTCCATCAGCTTCCCTACGCAACTAGCCAGCGCTATTGGGCGGTATGATGTCAGCTCTAGAGGCGATTTTCCAGGTTTGAGAAGTGCAACCAACCGGCTTGTTTTCCAGTCTCTGGGGACCGTTCCATCTCTCCAAGACTCATTGAATACTTCCAGCAAAGCACTTCGTGCTCGATCACCGAGATTGCATAATAGGCGGTATGATATGCCATCCGGCCCAGGCGATGACAATCGATTGCATGAAGCAAGAGCCACATTCAGTTCTTCCATTGAAAAAGGCAGGTCCAGGTGCGGGTCAAGTGAATGTGGCGTGTAATGAGCAGTAAGGGCTTCTGTGCAATTTGGTGGGCCCGCAATCTTCCTACAAAAATCTTCCGCTACCTCGATATCCCTTCTATTTTGGAAAAGGGCCAAGGCTTTAAACGGAAAACGTTGTTGGGGAAATGTGCGTAGGCCTCGCACGGTTCGCCATATTTGAGAAAGCGGTTTGCGAGGGTCTAGACTCGCGCAAAATTTCGCCCACCGTTGAAACTCCAGTTTGTCTATACGACGCTGGATCTTCTTTTGCATGCGCCTGGCCATCCGTAGATCTTGAATGGATTTTGTGCGTCGATATGTACGCTCCGCACGCCGACGAGTCGCACGGAGTCGCTCTAACTCCATGTCCGTTTCTGAGGGCCTTGAAGAATATGCCAGCGTGCGCATCGCACTCTGCGCTGCTTGTTTGATCGCTTGCTCAATGTCAGAGGTTAAGCCTTTTTCACAAGCGTGTTCAATGTTGGTTTTGAATGCTGAAAGATCGATCTTCCGTACGGTTTTCGGCGGGTGGTCGCTAGCAAAGCCTTCGATGGTGAGATAACTGGGGATGTGATCGCTACCATGTGTCTCGATGTCTAAAAACCACTTAACGCTTGTGGCGAAGCGACGTGACACGAACGTCAAGTCCAAACAGCTGCTGTACGTTGATCCTCGCAGAAATGTAGGGCTCCCATCATTAAGTAGAGACAGTTCATGAGTCGATACAAATGAAGCCAGCCTCCGGCCCGTGGTATTGACTTTTGAACTTCCCCAGATTGGGTGGTGGGCGTTGAAATCTCCTATAATTATCCACGGATCCGGGACGCTCGAAAGAATGTCATCCAGTCTTTGGCAATCAAAACGGGCTGAGGGAGATAAGTAGACACCTATTAATGTGAAGGTGAGGGTTTTCTGCTTCACAGTCAGGCAAACATATTGGTTCTCATCATGAGGCGACACAGGTTGAATGATGTAGGTAAGCTCCCGACGAATATACACAATGACCTTGCTGCTTTCGTTTCGGGTTTTGGACGGGATTGATTCGTAGCCAGATAGCCTGATCGGGTTTGATAATTTCGGTTCATATATTACGATGATTGGGAAAAGGTTAGAAAACACGTACTGACGAAAATCGGAAATCCGTGATCTAAGTCCTCTTGCGTTCCACTGGATGACTGATGCTTCTCTGACGTCTTTGCGGAACGATTGTTGATCTCCTTCCATGACTCTACGCGAGGGAGGCGAGGACTGGGCTCAGCGCGTCCAACACCTGTAAACCGCTTCGAGCGGTTGGAGTTCCCAGGCTTCTTAGTATGTCTGCCATGACAGCGACGAGGGATCGTAACATCGGGATGATCTGTCGATCGACCCTTGACACATCCTCAACGGAAGTAGACTCGGTGGAAGGTGTAGGGCGGCGAGGCCTCGCAGGAGGCTCCTTTGCAGGCTGTGTACGCGGAAGCGTAGGCCACTCATCCGCAGCTGTGAGCTTCTCCACTTCTTTTCGCTTCGTGCTTACTACTTCACTCGTGCTCGGAGGAAATGGGTTATGCGCAACACTCTGTCCTCCACGCCTCCGTCGGCGACTACGTCGCCGCCGTACCCTTTCAGCAGCCTCTCTGTGGGTTGAATTGTCCCTAACCATTTGTTTGATAATGGCGATTTCCTTCTTAATCCGAGGGCATTCCTTGGATGCAGCATCATGCGGACCATCACAGTTTCTGCACTTCAGACTTGTTGCCCGACATGCGTCTGCAGTGTGCGGCTCAGCGCATCGGGGGCATACTGTGGTGTTTGTACATACACTCTTGATGTGACCAATTTTCATGCAGTTATGGCACCGAAGTGGTTTAGGGACAAATGGTCGAACAGGATGTCGGAAGTTTCCCACTTTGACATGCGACGGAATGGAATCTCCTTTGAACATTATCTTTACACATCGGGTGTTTCCGAGGCGAAGTACATTCGCGATGAGAACTCCTTCGTTCGCTGGTTTTATGAGAGTTGGGAGGTCCGAGTTTGCTATGGCCAAATCAATGTCGTAGATTACTCCCGCCGTGCAGGCACCGTCCATTGGAATAACCGGTCGTACTTTGATGCCTCCCAAATCTGATACTCTGCGAAGCTTGTCTATGGCGCTGGCAGTCATTGTGTCCACAGCTAGAATATTCTTCCGCGTGTTCACCCGGATATCCTTAATGTCGTTTGGTGCTACCCCCTCAAAGTACATAGAGAGAGCTTGCCTGTTTACTGCTCGAAGGCTGATGGTGGAGTCCTCGGGCATGAAGAGGATGGTGTGCGGCCAGCATTCTCCTTTTGACTGAGACGTTAATGTCCCTGCTGGTGAAGACGACTTGATACTTCTTCTTTTGGCCTTCCTGCTTCTCACGGTCTCGAAGTCGTCATCCGACGAGTCGTCGCCAGTGGCCGAGTACAGTTCCGTGTCCTCGCTGGTGCTCGAACAGGTGCTTCGTTTCCGCGACGAGCTTGCCAAAGGTGGTCTATGGTCGGACATAGCCGCAGAAGGCTCCACGTCCTCAGCCATGATGCAGTGACTATCACCGTTGGCCTCACTGGTTCTGGGCCAGGCGCGCTGATTTACCGAGGAGCTCGCCATAGCAGACCTCTGGCTGGGCGGACCAGTGGATGACTCCGCGTCCGTCGCCTTGGGGCAGGGAGCAGCGTCTCCCGTAGAAAGCGAAAAACTTGATAACAATGCTCGGAGCCGAAAGCAGAAGCGTTCTATGAAGAGACACTTCGTCGTCGTCTCGAAAGCACCTTAATGATTGTAAATGATACGTTCCGCCTCAATAGCTGTGTATATTCCGCCTCAGTTGTGTATATTCCGCCTCAATAGTTCCGCCTCAATAGTTGTGTCAACTAATTCACGAGACTTCACTTTTTACAGCGTACCAGCACCACTATTAAACGTTGCGCGCGTCTCATAGGCTACTCCTGGCATAGATGAATCCTTGGTATTCCTTTTGGGAAAGTATCCTAAATCCTCTCAGTATGCACCATACATTATTAAAGCATGGAAGAGACGATATTGCCGCCTTCCAATCTATCAGGTAAGGCAATCCTTCAAGCTGATCGATTGCATTCAGATTTTTCTACTGGCTTTCGGAGCCGGAGAAAACAAAATATTTGTAAAAACATGTCAATTTTTTATGTTCTGACATATGTACGAACAAAGGAAAGAGTGCTAGCCGTAAACGCTAACCAATGGAGCTGCAGATATATCTCATCAGTAAAATGGAAGGCATACTTGTTCCTGATAAAGGGGAAATTGCTGACGCACTGTCTTTGCAGCCATCGTGATGCGTGATTGCGTTACGTCGCTTGTTTGATATGAATGTCTTCGTAGTTGTCACATACATTGGTGTGGTTTGCTACTCGACGACTTCAAATGCGTGTCCGATGCAAAATTTATCCAGAAGCATGTTACGCAGCGTGATTGACACATCATATTGCGTTAAAAATGACAGCTCATGGCAATTTTGTGCAGGTTACGCATTGACGCATTAAGGAAGCGAATGTATGTATGTATATATATATATATATATATATATATATATATATATATATATATATATATATATATATATATATATATATATATACATATATATATATATATATAAATAGAGAGAGAGAGAGAGAGAGAGAGAGAGAGAGACTGAAAGGTTGTGATAGAGAGGTTATGGCGCTTCCTTGTCGAATACCCGGAAAAGAAATATAAAAGTTGGACAATGTCTCTATAAAGTGCTTGTTTATTAACTGAAAAAAATATGTTAGATTCATGATTCGGTTTCTTTCAGTTATTGGTAAGAGATTAGCTCTCTTCAGTAGTGCACTTACAGATGTATGACCGTAACAGTTGTATAAAACGGGCTGCCTTTTTTTATGTTTTCAATCTTGCTTATGCTTGTCATAGTAAAAGGATTCCATAATATAACTGAATATTCCAGTACTGGCCGACCTGTGGATTCGTAGGCCGGCAAACAAACACAAGGAATGGGTTCCTTAAAAGCTGTCCGAAAGACCGAGAGTCGTCTGTTAGCAGACGCTACAACATAATTGATATGCTTATTCCAGGACAGATTGTTGGTATAGTGAGCCCCCAAATACCTATAGCATTCTACTTCAACAAGGACAAGGTTGTTGCAATGATACTGGAAGAAATGGGGCTATTTTTATGTCAAATGCAGATAAACACTGTTTTTTGTAGTTTTCGGGCATCTGGGGAGAATCGTACCAGGCTATAACTTTTTTAAAGCGGCGTTTAACGTTTTTTGGTCGCTATGTCTTTTTTTTCTTTAGAGTAAATAACTCGGTCATCGGCATATAGTTTAATTTTAACGGGTAAGTTTCTTACAATGTAACTATTAAACTAAAGAAAGTGTTGCTGTCCAAGCACCGATCCCTGGGGTACGCCAGATGCCACAGTAACTTTGAAACTGAAACTGCCCATTGAATGCATTGGCAATTTTTGTGGCGTTAGTCGTTTGAATATTGTTTACAGCAAAAGCACCCACATCTGTTCACAATGGGGGTATGGTTTGTCAAAACTTCTGTCATGAAACCGCGCAAAGTAACTGCAAATATTTGTCCTTGTGAGCTTATATATGATATTTAAGTTCACGTGAAAGATCCGAAAGTTTTTGTTTCAAGATAATGCAGTCACCTAAAGAACGTCGCTTTTTTAAGCGCTTTAATTTTATCTGAAGTTGTAAAGTTGAACGACTTATCCAAGTATTTACACGCTTGTTTTTATTATGTATCAAACGTGCAAATTGATTATTTCATTCTTAAACAAGCTTTGTAATAGAAGCCTAAAGATCACGAACATTGGCATCAGCACAAAAGAAACTATCTAGATAAAATGAAAGCACATCCAATTTAACTTCGTGATCAGCCCTACAGAATTGTCGAAAAAGTGAAAACTGGTTACCTCTATTGAAAATAACATTTCTGAGACCAAGAAAGAATGCTTGATGATCGGGAATGCCTGGAATATTTCGAGATCATGCATTATCAAAAATGCTACCGCTTACGTAGAAAAGATTGAGTAGTGACCTACTGCTACCCTGAAATCTTGTGGACCCTTCAATAGTTTGACGAACGTCGAATGGGAAAGCAATATCTTGTAGTACCTTTTCCACTATGTCATTATGACTTTGGGTAGACATTGACAGCCAGTCGATATTGGGCAATTTAAAATCTCCTGAAAGAATTACCTGATCGGCAGGTTATACATGGTCGCATAAGTACGTCTTCAACACATCCATAGTAAAAACGTCACAGTTTGGGGTTCTGTAATGGCACCTACAATATAACTAAGGCTGCCACTGTAGGATTCTCAGAATATGCACTCAATATTTGGAACATTAGGCATCAGGAATACCTTATGCACCCTTTTCATTATGCATCAGGAATACCTTATGCACCCTTTTATATATTATACAAACTTCACCACCCCTGCTACCACAGTTCTTCCTGTAAAGGCTATATCCTAATGGAACGAATTCGCTATCGTAGACTTCATCACTCAGCCAAGTCTCAGTTAATATGACAGCGTCAGCATCGTTTGCAATAATTAGCCCCTCAAGCTCACTGTATTTTTAAACTCGCTTTTACAATTGATGTTAAGAAGGTTCAGATATCTATTATCATTTTCCCTGTGTTAATCCCGTCTACCACTTTTCAGCTATAAACGGCAATTCTCTTCACTGTCCCAGCCATACATAACGCCATTTACACTTATAATAGACAAGCTGAACTTTAGCCATCTTATTCTTTTCGTCTATCGCACTTTTCCAAAGCAACCTACGATGCTCTTAAAGATGTTTCGAAAAATCCTCCGCCACAAAAAATGAAGTGCTTTTAAGATGTTGCAATAGAAAACCTTTCTCTATATTCCAAACGCTTTATTATAACTGAACGCGGTTTAATCTCCATATTGCGGCCTACCCTATGAATTCGCCCAAGGCTCACCGCTTTCAATCCCCCTTTATGTCCACAATATCTTTATTGGATTTCTTTTCAATTTCGTCCTGTGTCTCGCTCTTTGGTTCATGGATACCATAAAAGAGTAATTTATTTCGGCAGCTCATATTTTTTAGGACGTCTACTTTGTGATTAAGCGTAGCAAAACTTCTGTCTAAGTGCGAAATTTTACCCTCTATGTCTTTAATTTTGTGGCAAGATTACGCAGTTGTCTCTGTATAGCTTCTAGTCTATCGCTTACTTCAGAAAGTTTTTTTTTCATTTTATCGTGTGAAGTCTGCATAGCTGTCATGATGCTCATTTTTTTTTTTTGTCCAGCAAGTAGTTCCCGCAACCTATCAGTTCAGGAAATGCAAGGGTTTGTTTTTATGTCTCCACTGAGCAGCAAACGTTTTGCTAGAAACGCAAAACAACAACCAGGCGTCACACAATGGGAATAGCGTAATGAGTGGGTCGTCCAATGCTTCAACCCATTACAAAAAGTTGCTCTTGATCATCTATTACCTGGGGCGCATACCCTCTTCAGGTATAATTCCTCATCGTCGTCAACCACTGCATGAACAATCGGCACAAAATTCCTTGCAAGTGTTCAGTGGATACTACGTTTTTCAGAATGACGAATGATAGTATAGGTAATGCTGTACTACTACCCAGAATTAATTATTAATAATGCATTAGTGGTTACCTAGCAAGAGCGCTTGCAGCACTTACCCAATGAGTGTTTAGAAAAGGCTCTGACATGCCGCTCTTCTAGCTTTCGCTGTAACTGTGGTGCGCCTTCCACGCCGGCCTAGCGTATGTATTTTTCTTTGGGACCTTCAACGCAAAAATTTTGACCTGTCTGTCTGTACATTTGTCTGTTGTTCACTCTTAATGGTACCCTAGACAGCACCAAAGTGACCAAACGATACTTCAAATGGCCTACCACATTCACAGCGCCCACCAATATTCCTCAAGGTTCAGAGTTCATACTTGTGTGATTATCAATTAAAAAGAAATTGTAGCGCATATCTGAGGCACCATACCAACACGCCAATAATATGTATGTGTATTTTTATCTTTCTTGGGGACCTTCGACGCAAAATTTTCGGTCAGGCTGTCTGTCTGTCTGTATGTACGTCTGTGCGTTTGTCTGTTTGTCTGCTCTTAGCGGCATCGGGTACTTCAAACAGCCAACCCCACCCGCAGCGCTCACCTATGTTGCTCATGGTTGAGCGCTCTTGCTTGTGCAATTGTCAAATAAAAAGCAATTATTGTGCATGTCTGGGGCACCATAACAACACGTATATATTCTGCATGTGCGTATTTTACTAGAAAAGACATATATAAGTACTTTTAAGGACCGTAGCGCTTTTCATGCTGCGCTGACCATGCAACGCTTGCACGAAAAGGCGAGTGTTTTCAACACTTTGCTAAGACGAGACGGTGGTGGCTCCTACCCGTCACCTTGCGTTCTACACCTTATCACCTCGGAGATGGGCGCACACACCCGTCTCAGAGCCACGCGATTTGTTTTCTAAGACAACTGCCAGATGGCGCTTACGTCTCACGTGTACGTGACTTGACGCGCTCGTTCGCCTCCACTGCACGCGCGAGGCACTCTAACGCAGCGCCTCCAGAATACCATTCCCCGATTTTCCTGCGCAGAACATCAAGCAAATGTCTTGCTCACTCTCTCCACACACAAGACTATCGTCTTTCGACGACATTTGCAGATTACATGTAGATACGGGACAATTTTTTTATTATGTTGTTTTCGCACACTATGCTCCTCACTCGTCCCTCCTTTGAGAATGAGTTAAGAAGTACATTCACTTCGTAAAGTGGTCAAGCAGTAAACTTTTATTTTGAGACCTAGATAGGTGTAAGCTATAACATTCACAATTTGAAGATATTCAGAAAGTGGTACGCAGTTTATTACTACACGAATTTTGTACAACTTAGCGCAATTTTCATTGAACCATGGAGCTAATTTGTTCGGTAAACTAACTTCACCTGTTCATTGTGCTATTAAAAAAGATCTCTCATATAGTCACCTCAAGGTGGCAGTTTCCTGCCGTAAACAACATGCGGGTTGTCAAGCCACGTCGACTGCGAGCTGACTTCACTCATCATATTTAAATCAAAATATGGCGTTTGCATTCTAGTTTTGGTAAGAATTTGAGGTGCCAATACTTGAGTAGAGAACGACCACGTAATAATCAAATAATTATTATTTCCCTTTGCGACAAAACTGACCAAGTTAAACAGGCTTTGTGTAATTTATGTAGAAAGCTTTCGTCAATATAGACACAGCGTAAAAGCCATCATACCTGTCAGGTAAATGCCTAATAAGGACAAGTAAGATTTCGTACCTCTAGCGTAAATTTCAGGCATTTCACTGATCAAGATAAGGTTCTAAAGCTTCGATTGTTCACGCTGCAACTGCTTGATTCTACTTGACACACTTTATACATAGGACTACTGAAGTTCAAGTAACGATTTTCAATAAGCGACAACCTTTTTATCAATACTAACACACTAGCCGTTGCTACAGATTATTGTGCAAATTGTGCGCACATAAGATGTCCACATTGTCATGGATGTCGACTGTGCTTCTTTACACTTGCAGCAATTTTCGCCAAACTTCCACTCATACGCGTATAAACACTTCCTCCATCCAGGACACGTTCGTCTCTCCACGTCTCACATTTATCAAAATCATTTTGCAAAAGCGTAGGAGCCATAGTTCTTGTAAAGATGTAGTGTCGAGGTCATCAGTAACATTGTGTAAATGTGCTGTGTGGGCGCGTGTTTCTACCATGCATGATAAGCGTTGAAATTATCTCAAACAGGTAGATTTTGACACTATCACATTTAATAATAATAGCACCTATAAGACGAGACCAAATGCAGAAACTACACTGCACGCTTAGGTACGCAACAGTGCTCACAGTAGTCGGTAATTGTTCCGTTATCAGCATTAACTGATTTAATCCGTAAAATTTCCCACACTGATGTCGCTTTAGAAGCGTTTAATAAGCCACGTGCTTTGGCCCGTGCTCGCATGAAGTTCAACCATAACAAATGCCAAATCTGCTTCCTTATTCCCTCTATTCAGAAAGCAGCAACGAAGTACTTAGCCTGTGATAACAAAAGTTGTGTAAACGAATAACCTTACCTCGAGCACGCTTGTAGGTAACGAAAATCAAGACACGCACAAAGCCATATACAATTAGCAATGTATATTTTTGCCTTTCTCCGTGGCTCCCAAGTCACTGCGGGATTATCGACAATGAACGGGCCGGTAAAACTGCCTGTTCAGTTCACACAGAAAACAATGAGATATTAGTACCGCTCTTGTGGGCTGAAGGTACATGGAAGCACCACGTGTTTGCTCGGCAGTGCACCCCGTTGCAGTGCAGCGAGCGCCCCCTCAAGCACACAGGGATGTACTCCATGGATACAGCCGTCACACTTCAACTTCCTCGACGACTTCTCCGGTGTGACGCTACGCTTTTGCGTAGGCTATGGCTGGTTGTCACATTTATGCACGCGTACGCGTTTTGTGAAGAAATGGCCGACACCACAAGTGACCACAGTGGCAGTACTTAAACGATTAAACATATTCTGTGTAAGTGCCCACAGTACTGTTTACCGAGGCAGGTGCTTTGAAATACGTTTGATCAACTGGATGACCAAACTCTTACGAAAGAACGAACCCTGCTTCATCGACCGCAGCTAACGTCTCAAAAGAAGGCTGTGCAAGCGATACTGCACTTCCTGTATTCAATAGAGAACGACTTTATTCTGACCGTGCTACGTGTGTGTAAATATATGTCTTTTTTTATCGCTCATAATTTTCTCTCTCTCTGTCTTGTGTACAAGCGATGTTTCTCCACTTCTACGCAGGGTACCAAACTGGTTACCTTTACCAGGTTAACCTTGCAGCGTTTTTATTTCATCTCTCTCTCTCTCTCTCTCTGCTGCCTTTGTGCTGTGCTTGTTCCGGCGTCATTGCGACCACTAATGGCCACATGTTTCCAAGGACAGGACTTGCTTGAAGCACCGAGAACTACAGGCGTGGGGGAATAATGGTTGTTCTTCCTCTCGTGACACTGGAAAAAAAGCTTGTTTTTTTTCAAATTTTGTGGTCTTGAATCTCGTTATTCATGATAGTCTAATTCAGTAGATGATAATCATCCCAGTGTCCTTGCCGGGGTTTCAAAGTTTGAGAGACAACTGCTTCAAGTCACGTTCATTTCACCTAATTAATACCCGATTTCATTAAACTGCTCCTAATAGTACATATACCCTACAATTGTTTAAAAAAATTCAAGTAGAAACCGACGCAGGTATGTGTTTTGCACGAGAAACATATTATTTACTCCTTATTCGCACAATAACAATATGCAAAGGGAAACAGAAATTCAATAATAGGCCTAAGAAGCACACATTGTAACCACTATACATGTGTACACACAATGCTGAGATAGAACACGCCAACATGAGACACGCAAAGCGCACATCAGAGTTTCAGGGGCTGCATTCAAATGACATCTTGACGACTTTGTTCTTATGGCAAATGGCACGAGGTACCTAAAGGTCCATGTGGAAACTAAAAAAAAAAAACAACGCGCTTATATAGGTAGCTCGACCTTTTTTACATAATGTATTTGGATGCTGAGAACAAAATAAAGCAATTGATGAGAATCCTATCTTTACAAGATTTGTTTGGTGAAAAAATATCAGAAAGATGTTTAGAATAACAGAGTTCTCTTACCACATAAAATTCAGTCCTATTCCGCAATTAGTTACAAAAGAAAGATAAGCTGTAACCATAGCACGAAACCACTTTCTGTTCTAGTTATATTTTTTTACTGTATTTTATTTACGCAGCCACCATCTCCCCATTAGCACTGGCATGTCCACATGTTTGTCTGAAAAAGTTGTAAACAGAGATTGTGTGATGGAGCCAAAGTTTTGACAAGTAAACTTGTTTTTTTCAAGGCTACTTGAAGTCTTGAAACGTCCGCTTCAGAATGCCCTCTTTGTGTAAAAGTTTCACATTTCAAGCTTCTATCATTTCCTCCCTGCTGTTTTTTTACACATGCATGCCTACCAATATAATGTCTACCTTCTGTCAATAGCTATTAGCAAACAAATACTGCTCTTTCTTATATAAGGTCCTCACAGCGTGGTATCAGATCATCCACTGATCAGAATTTCCACAAGGTGAAGTATTGCTGTCTTAGGTTGAAGTAATTGTCCTAGCGTTTGAGTTAAATGACTTTTTTCAGTACGCCAGTAGTTGAAGAGATGAGGATAGTTTTGGAAAATATTTTCTGTTTTTGAAATCTTTTAGGTCCTATCCTAATGCGAATTGCAAAGTAATCGTTTTGACAATCACTCGCAGCTTGTACTTGCTGAATACAATTACTTCAGTGTGTTATGATGTGTAACAGCTTTGAACTTGAAGTTTGTTAACCTATCCAGAAATTTTTGTTCCTCCGAACTTTATAAATTACGTAATTTGACTACAAGCTAACTGTTAGTTTAGACCAGACTGTCTGAAATAAAGGTGTGCTCGTAATATCGGTTTTGACAACAACTACCTCCATATTTTAAAGCTTTTCTGATGAGCACACCAAATTATTTTGTTGCTCACAAACAGTCCTGCTCTACCAGAACTTTGTTGAACGCTCTTGCGGACGACATTAAAATGCACTCACGGTAATTCGTAATGTTGAAAGTGAGTCACACAAAAAGGTGCATTATAGTAGCTTTTACTGATGAATAGCATAATTTTGACTTTAACGTTTGTGTCTGGTCAAATAATTGACGCAGCACAAAGTCAGATGCATAATCTGACTGACTTTTTCGGGACATTCTTTGTAAACAAGGAGAAATGTTATCATCGATGGAGCACCTCGAAAGGCACATCTAATCACGGCTGTCCTATTGATACACTTTGATACTGAGTAATGTCTTATCGTCATGCCTTCAAGAGTGAAAACTACACATTCATGGCGATTGACTTGGGTAGCGTGCAACATGTCACCAAATTTCACGACTGTGGTGCCATTATAGTTGTAGAAATGTACTGCTTAGGAGCATCAATTCTAATACAAATATTGGTTCTCTATGAATAGCTACCCAGAGCGAAAAAAATCAAGATGGGAGATGTTCCATTCCTTCACTATTCGATTAAAGCTATAACATACTCAGACTTTATTGCTTACCAGAACTTGGATATGATTGTTAGAGTCGTCATGCACTGAGATGGTTTGGGTTCGTCTTCTTGCCTTCGGAATTTCCAGTAAGCATGTTATATTCTCACGGCAGTTGTTGAATATATCCTCTCAGTCTTGTTCCTTTTTTCTTCTCCGGATCTTTCATGCAATTATGATAACCCTCAACTTTATCACTGACCACTGACCGGCGTGATATGTAATAAAGCAAGCAGGTGCAACGTCCACGTATAAGGATAGCTAGGAAGAAAATAACACAGCTAAGTAGCATACAAAAAGTGAAGCCTCCAGCTAGAAAAGGTTTTTTTATACTCGGCGCAGTTCGTCAGATTGAAGAACTACTTTAAATGCAGATTTATCTTATTTCCCTTGCCAAAGCCGCTTTTTATCTCGACGTCTGTACTACTACTTGAAATGAATAGCCTTAATATGAAAGTTCCATGTAACGTATTTACGCCGTGTCTAAAATGGTGCCCAATGTGTTCAATATACGATATTGTACATGCGTGTGTGACTACTTTAGTTTATTTCTCAATACATCGCGCCAGTGCTCTCAAGCGAAAATGTCAGATATAGAGCTTGGTATTTAGTTATTCTCTCCGTGGAAATGCAGACATGAGACTTGCGTGTAGAGAAATGTATATTGGCAAGTATACTGCTCTTCACCGGTGTCTTCAAAAATACCCAGATCCTATTCACGCTTAGTTTATCCACGATGACTGGCAGGTAAGGCTAATATGGGCGTGGCCTTGCCAAATTGTTCATGGTTCTAGTCATGTATAGAACAGGCATGAAAACACAACGGTGGGCTCGGGAGGCTGAGGCTGTGGCCGGATCTATGCCGGCGTCAAGATTAAGTGCGTCGTTGAGTTGTATAACTAATCTTTGCAGTTATTTATGTTGTCGGCACCCAATTTCAGTTCGGCAGCAGTGCATCTTAAGCACACAACTAACGCTATCTGCTTTTGCAGCTGACGATCACTTCATCGCTAGATTTGTCACGCACGTGGAACAGGACACGGTGATAGCTGCAGGACTGCGGAACCACTTCGTTTCGGCCTTGCAGTGCTCTCGTCGAACACTCACGTGGTTCCTGTGCGCCTTCTCTACCACAAGAGGGCAGGAGGACAACACTGCTGGCTTTAAAAGGCGACGGATCGACGACCGGACTTGCAGTTCGGCAACAGTGCATCTTAAGCACACAACTAACGCTATCTGCTTTTGCAGGTACAAACTACACGTTCGCTTTCCTACACTCTATACAATGCTGCCGGACTGCATCAAACTGCATTTGTACCTTCTCTGTTTTTTACGCTAGTGGAATATCGCTATGTCAAAAAAGCCTGTGGAGGAACTGCGTGCTGAGATAATTGATGAATTGAAGGAGATAAAAGAGAGTCTAGTAGAACTGAAAGAGCTCAAACAAGAAATTGAAGACCTTGAAGCTTTAAGAGAAGTGATCCACGCCGTTTTAACTGAAAACAAGGAACTTAAAGTGCAAAAGGCTAAGTTGGCACGAAAACTTGAGGAGCTAGAAACGTACCAACGCTCCAATAACTTAGCAATCAAGGGTTTTCCTGTTGATGAAGAGCCGGTAGCTATCATTAAAAATATTGGCGAACTAGTTGCAGAAGAAGTACAAGAGTCTGACATTGATATGTGCCACAAAGTGCCAACAGCTAAGCATAATGAACATAACATAATTGTTCGATTTGTGCGCCGCACCAAGAGGAACGGTTTCCTTGCTAAAGCACGAAAGAAAAAAATTCATACCAGAATGCTTGGTTTTGATGAAAATCGTCCAGTGTTCATCATTGAACACTTGACAAGGCAAGGCAAACAGTTACTGAGTGCCGCGAAACAAAAGAGAAATGAGGTTGGTTGGAAATTTGTGTGGACCACTGGAGGGAAAGTAATGGCCAGACGTAATGAAACATCCCCTGTTCTGCATATTTTTAGCATTGATGACATCGGAAAGATGGTTGCCTAATCTTATTCACTCAAAGCATGTTTTTACTTTCTCAGTACAGTCATGGCTTCAATCGATAAATGCCTTTATCATGATTACATTTCCTTTAGAAATGTATCTGCCGCGCTTGAAAAATATATTTTAGTCCTTCATTTAAACGCCCAAAGTTTAAAAAGTAAGCAAGATAAAGTTGAAGAGTTGCTTCAACAGACCGAAACCAATCTCGATGTGCTTCTTTTATACGAAACGTGGCTTTCTGATAAGGATTATGCCTTCCGGCTCGATAACTACAGATATCACGGACTAAACCGCACCTACTCTCGGGTTGGTGGCTTTGCTGTCTATGTACGAAATTATCTGAATTCGGAGATAATTTCGGATTTCTCGCTGAATAATCAAAAGATTGAATGCCTCACTATTGGTCTTAAAACAGTAACACTTTCAGTACTCTACAGGCCACCTTGCGGAAACAAAAAAGATTTCTTTTCCTATATGGATAAACTTCTATCTTACCTCAGCGAAACAGGCAAAATGTTCGCCGTACTAGGTGATACGATATGATGGCCGAAAATGCAACAACTAGAGAATATAAGCAGTTGATGTACTCTTACGCATGCTCGAGTATGATAACCCTACCAACACGAGTGACCGCTTCTAGTGCCACCCTGTTGAATGTCTGTATCGCCAATGTACATGCTCCTACTGTGACTGCTGGTTTCATGTCCGTCGACATAAGTGATAATCTTCCAATTTTTTGTTTTCTGCCCTGCTCCAAGAAATCAAGCGTAGCACCTTTTCCTATCGTCTCATTGATGAAACGACGATAGCCCTATTTCGCTCACTTATTAGCGAAATAAGCTGGGAATCAGAACTGCTTGAATGTGACCCAAGTAAGGCATACAATTCATTTCTCGATAATATGATTCCTGGTTACGATAAAGCCTTTCCGCAACATAGCGTTACAAAACGACCTAAAAAATTAGGAAACCATGGGTTAATGCTGCGCCTTTCACAAAAGTTAAAAGAAAAAATCAAATGTACCAAACATTCATTAAAACTCGGAATATTAATCAATTACCCGAATTTAAGACTTATCGTAACCAAGTCAATTCAGAGCTAACAAAAGCGAAGGAAAAATATTACGAAAGGGTTTTCTCGCGTATATATACGTATCCAAGAAACATTCGGCAAGAAATTAAGAAGTTGTCTGGAGCGAATGCTACTTGTGAAAACGTACGAATATCATCGGTAACTGGTGCTCTTACAGACGGTAAAGCTGCCAGTGCCCTAAATACTCACTCTGTTGAATGCTGTAACAGCAATTCTTTTGAAAATTTCGAGTATGTAAGACTCGCTGTAACGAAACAATGTGCGCCAAATTCTTTTGTATTATTTCGTACGACTGCAGGTGAACTTGAAAAGGTAATCAGTAGTTTTAAATGCAATGCAGCTGCAGGATTGGCGGTATACTGGCATCTCCAATAAAATATGTATCGGATATCATATCTACAGTTCTAGCCCATATTATCAATAGAATGTTTGAATGCGGAATTTTTCCAAGCAAACTTAAAATAACCCATGTCTATCCAATTCACAAAGGGGGTGCAGACAATTCTGTAAACAATTTTCGACCTATTTCAATACTACCACTCTTCTCAAAACTTTTGGAGGCTGTTATTATTTCACGACTGGAAGGTTTTTTAAATAAGTATGCTATAATTAGTACATCTCAGTGTGGATTTTGGAAAAATAAATCATGTGAGGATGCACTCCTCAAAATAAAACATTAAATACTACAAAACATTGAAAATCGTTTATACACGGTCGGTTTATTCCTTGACCTCCGTAAAGCATTCGACAGTGTGAATCAAGAAATACTGTTATCTAATTTTCATAGCTATGGGATACGCGGTACAACGTTAGATCTCATGCGAAGCTGCCTAACGGATCGTTTTCAGTATGTTTCACTTCATCAGGTGACCTATCCATATCTTGAGTACAGACTGGCGTACCGCAGGGATCCATACTTTGCCCGGTATTATTTACCATATACATCAATGACCTCCCAAGCATTTCACCTACACCGAACATAGTCGTGTATGCGTATGACACTAATCTTTTCTTTTCAAATTCATCCCTACAACAGATTGAAAAAGAAATTAATGATTATTCAGATTTATTATCTGACTGGCTGAAGTTAAACAAAATTCAATTAAATGTCAGCAAAACTAAGTATATAATATTTGAACCGATAAATAAGCCAATACTTCCCAAGATTAGTGTTTTATTTGAAGGAGAGCGGATAGAACAGGTAACAACGCAAAAGTTTTTGGGGGTATGGTTTCAAGAAAACCTCTCTTGGGACAATCATATCAGTAAACTCAGCAGCGACCTCAGTAAAGTAGTAGGCTCTATGTATAAATTTAGTAGTCTTACACCACTAACACTAAAGAAGGCAATGTATTATGCCCTCTTTCACTCAAAACTTAGCTATTGTGCATTATTATGGGGAACAACAACTGCAAAAAATTACAACAAAAAATAATAAAACTGCAAAAAGGGCAATGTGAATTTTCCAAAACTATCACGGTAGACCGCGAGATTTACCCACACACAATCTTTTTGAGAAACACTCGTTAATCAGAGCAAATCAAATCTACTATTATAGATTACTTTTGCATATAAAAAAGCACAGGCTCAATGTTAGTAGCCTGCCCGTTTCTCCCTCTCGATATAAATTACGCCACCAAACGAGAATGCCACCACTTATGCGAACTAACTACGGGCGTCAGGATCTTGAGTATCAAGTACCCCGGCTATTGAACATTGTTGAACATCATATAGATTTTCATGCACCCCGATTTAAAAAAATTTATAAAGAACTTTCTGTTACATTCCACGATAACTTATCAATAAAAAATACCTGTCTAATTTTTTACGTGTACCGCATATACAGTTTGTGCTACAATTTGAAAGTTCACAATTTAATGCGTATAGGTATATATTCTTGGAGTGTCTGTATGATATGTTTGTTTTCATGAAGAGTTTTCATGTATGATGTCTACCTGTAATGCTTTATTTGCAGTGACAATTATGTGCATGCATGTTTTGATTTTTCTGGTTGCTCTATTGTTTGTATACTCGCATCGCATGCAAACATGTACACGCATGCCGAATGCGCATAAGAGTAGGAGCCTCTGTCAGGCAATACGGCCTTTAGCTTTTACTCCTCTTTCTGTATCAGAAAAAAATAAAATAAACTTCAAACTTCAAACTTCAATTTAGCAAAACAAGCATGCAAAAAATTCACAAAAGGATAATTTATAACCACATGTATCATTTATTTTCAAGTGCCATTATCTCGGAATTGTTACAAAGTATACAGAGTAAAAAATATGGGAGAATACAATTGGAGCACAGCTGTCGGTTACAGTATGCGGAACCACATACAGACGTATCGCTTCCTCAAAATTCTTCATGACAACCGTTATGCAGCACGAATACCTATGGACGTCATTTTTTGAAGAGGATGCCATAGTTTCCAGCATGGGTGCTGCCTTCAGAAAATGAAAATTTGGCCGAGTTGGTGTTCATTCAGGCAGAACGCAAAACGGCTTCACACATAGGCAGAGTATACAGGTTTTCCATATTGGGGCGAAATAGCCAAGTTGCATTAGTCCTCCCTAATCAGAGTTTTCAGATAGCACTGCTATGACAGGGGGAAACATTTCGTCGCTAGTTTTTATATTTCTTATATGACCCATGCCGTTCACGTTGTGTGAGTTTAAATGTATGTTTTTCCTAAATTAAAGTTTCACTTGGTAGCATCACGCGAATATTTCCTTTTTTGTGAACGTTGTTTATCGAACCCCTCAAAACCAAACGTTCTGCAACCTGAACTGGTCATCTCTACGACTTAATTGAGGAAGACCATGCAATCAGATGGTTCTTAACCTAATGAAAGTTAACTAATATAGTTCTGCTCTTCGGCCTTCGGCACATTTTGTGTTTCCTCAACCGAACCATGTAGTGCCAAGGCAAATGAGGGGAAAGTAACGTCGGCTGCTGGGACTGAGAGAATAAACTAAAAGTGAGAATTTCATGGTCTACTCCCTGCAAAAGTGTTCGTTTTAGAGAGAGAGAGAGAGAGGTTAATGAAAGACGAAGAGATAAAAGGAACGCTGTTTTCTGCCTCCAGTCGTAGGGGCAGGACTCAGCGCCTTTAGAGAAGGTGGAGGGGAATCTAAATGTGATAAAAAGAAGAGAGAAGAGAAGGCAAAAGTGAAAGGCCTGGCGACAGAACGTCTTGTCAGTACAGTCAGTAGAACGAAGTGAAAGCGTTCGTCTATAAGGCAGCAAGGTCCACACACGCAGAGAATTCCAGAAAGTTTCGGAGGGCTTGCGTATTCCAGCACGCGGGAAAAAGTATGCCTTCCACCGACGTCGTAGTTAGGCCAAGAAGACAATAGCAGCTTACCAGTACGCAACGCTCTGTGGCTAGGTCAGGGCAGAAAAAAATAATATGCTGGAGCGCTTCGGCACACTGGCTCTGAAGAGCGACCCGCGAAATACATGCGTGTCGCAGGCCAGGCGCTGCCGGTACGCAGGCGTTGCAAGAGCTGTCACTCGCACATGTCCAGCACGGTCTCCGGAAGGGATGGTGAAGGTTTGCCGCTTGCCACCCGTGTGCCCGGGTGGGCCGTTGGTAGGAGGGGGAGAGAATACAAGGAGAAAGGCCGGGAGGTTCACCAGGGTTCAGCCCCGGTAGGCTACCCTGCACTGGAAAAAGGGAGAGGGGAAAGAAAGTTATAGAGGAGGAGATAAAAGGTCACTGACTGGGCTGACGCGTAGCAGTTTCACCATCACGAACGATGAAACGGGCCGGTGTCTTTGAGAAAATGCAACAGTGCTTTCGTTGCCTTTCGGAAAGTGGATGGGCAGTGCCATGGTCCCAGTACTTTCTTGACAGTGAAATCACTTCCGTCCAGTTGATTTAAAACACTGCGCAGGTGGAGCCTCTCGTTTGTTTATGCCAGGCAGTACCATAAGATGTGTTCAATAGTCTTATCAACGGCACAGTCGTTGCACTCTGCGCTATCGGCCGCCCCTATCTTAAATGAGTAGGCATTAGTGAAGGCTACGCCCGGACGCAGACGGCACAACACTGCACCTTCCTCGCTAGAAAGACAAGACGGTAACCGCAGTCATAGAAATGGATCGAGAGAATATAGTCGGTGATGTGCGAACTATGATGACTGCCACTTTTGGAGTGTCATGTCCTGCGCCAGCTTACTCAGGTATCTAGCCAAGTCAATCCTAGATAAAAGTACGGACACAGTGTTTGCTTGTACGAGTGTATTTCTGGCTGCTTCATCGGCGAGGTCATTGCCGGATATACCGCAATGTCTTGGTATTCACTGAAACACAACGTTGTGTCCTTGTTCCGTCGCTTAGTGCAGCATTTCTTTGATCTCCCAACCAGGTCTCCCATACCCACGACGAAGTGCCGACGAAAGACATTGTGAAGCCGCCTTGGAGTCACAGAATGCGGCCCATCGGTTAGCCGGTTGTTGCTTGGTATAATCGATGGCACCTCGCAGGGCAACAATTTCCGAACCAGTCAATGTGCTCAAGTGACAATGTTTGTAAGTGATGTTGATGTGTCACGATGGAATGACGGTGGCGCCGGTGGAGCTAGTCTGGGTGGTAGATCCATCCGTGTATACGTGGATTTTGTCAGCGTAGAAAATGTGTAAACAGTACAGAATCGATTGCTTCAAGGCCAAGGCAGAAAGGACTTTTCTATTTCTTATTCCTTGGACGGAAAGGCGCACGTCGGGTTGTCGTAGACTCCACAATGCGGACGGTGAACGCGCCAAGGGTATAAAACCGGATGCTAGCAAAGCGCGGTGGGAGCTGACGACCTTAGAGAACGACGCCTTGGTCGTTGTTCTGGCAGAAATGTCAAGTGGCTTGATACCTTCCGTCAAATATGCCGAATATGTGTTTTCAGCATGTCGGCTGGGACGTAAGTCGTAACCGGATGATCACGAGCCAATATAACTGTTTCAGTGGTGGAGGTAGTTTGTAGTATGCCGAGACAAACACGTAGTGCCTGTGCTAGCCCGCTCTGAAGTGTTTGAATGTTCGTCTTGCAAGTTTTAGAAAGCAGAGGAGAACTGTAGCGCTGTACACCAAAAAACGTGCTTGGTAAAGCTGTAGCATGGAACTCAATGACGGACCCCATCTTTTTCCAGCGATGACATTCAGTACGTAGACAATAGATACCAGTTTCGCTTTCAAGCTGGTCACGTGAGGGCTCCGGGAGAGGTCACGGTCAACAATGACACGAAGAAAACGATGGTTACGCTTGTAAGAGATGGGCTGGACATTAAAGCTTATCGGGTAACTTGTCATCACCTTGCGCGTGAAGGCCACCAGTGCACATTTTTCTGTTGAGCTTGTTAGGCCTTGCGTGCGAAGATAGCCGGATGCTTGCGACGGTGCCCTCTGTATCCTTGCTGGAACTTGTAGGCGTGTCAATGCAGATGCCCAGGCAGAGATGTCATCAGCGTATATTGAAACACTGACTGTTTCAGGAAGAGCTTCCGCCAGGCCAAGCAAGGCAAGATGGAAAAGAACACCACCATGCGGGACGCCACGGCACCTGTAGTGGTCTGAGGTCGGGCCATCTTCAGTATATACAAAAAAGGATCTACGTGTCAGATAGCTTCAGATACATCAAAACATTCGCCCTCCCAGTTCAATTAACAGCAGTGTGTCTAGTATAGACTGATGAGAAACGTTGTATTATGCACCTTTAACATCAAGAAAGAGCGCACTTGCTAGTCGTTTCCTAAATTTCTGCTGTTCTACTGATGACACCAAATCGATGACGTTGTCAATCGATGAACGGCCTCGTCGAAATCCCGCTATGGAGTCGGGGTAATTGTTGTGCCGTTCAAGGAACCATTCCAGGCGCGTGAGAATCATGCGCTCCATGAGTTTCCCAACGCAGCTGGCGAGAGCTAGAGCTCGGTATGATGCCAGCACCAAGGGGGATTTCCCTGCTTTTAGAAGTGGCACAAGACAGCTCCATTTCCATTCTTGAGGTACGATGCCATCTTCCCATAACCGATTAAATAAATTTAGCAGTTGTCGTCTAGCTGCTTGGCCTAAGTGACGCAGAGCCGTATACGTTATACCATCGGGCCCTGGTGAAGAAGAACGCCTCCACAGTGTCAGTGCAGTTTCTAGCTCTTCCGTAGAAAATGGAGTATCTATACTTATATCTCGTGATCCGGGGATATCGCATAAAAGCACATCAAAAAATAGGACGGTCCCGCCGATGATATTCGCGCGAAAATCCTCTGCAACGTCAATTTCGCGGCGGTTGAGACAAAGTGCAAGAGCCTTGAAGGGATGACGTTGCAAAGCGCCTGAACGAAGACCCTGTAGAGTTCTCGATACATGATACCATGGCTTTCGCGGGTCTAATGACTCACAAAAGCTTTTCCATCGTTGATTTTGCAGCTACTCTTTTCGGTGCTGTATTTTTTTTTCTGCATACACCTTGCTGCTCTGAGATCAAGAATCGTCTTGGTACGCCTGTATCTTCTCTCAGCGCGTCTTTGTAACGCCCGAAGCCTTTCTAATTTGATGTCAACCTCCATGCGCTTCTGTGAGCGTGTGAAGCAGCGCATACAATTTTTCATTGCATCTGCAATTACTTCTTATAAGCCACACGAGGAATCATTTCTGCGCCTGTTCTCCACTTGATCTTTATAAAGTGTCCAGTCTATATACCGATTGACCAGCGACGACGCAGTCTCTTGGCCATCAATTCTGACATAAGTCGTAATGTGGTCGCTACTGTGGGTTTTGATGTCTGTAAACCACCATACTTTTGAACTTAGGCAACACGACACCAGTGTCAGGTCGAGGCAGCTGCGGCACGTCGTTCCTCGCAGGTATGTCGGGCTACCATCACTCAGAAGGCGCAGGTTGTGGTCTGACACAAACTATATCCTTGAGCGCCCCTTCGAGTTTGTCCTCAAGCTTCCCCATATTGGATGATGTGCATTGAAATCACCTCCTACAATGCAAGGACCTGGAATAGCTGCCATAATGTGTGTTAATCTCATACAATAGAATGGACTTGCGGGGGATATATATACGCCAATAAGTGTAAAAGACAACCGCTTCTTCTTCAGAGTAGCGCACACGTACTGGTTGTCAACATGTGGCGGTAGAGCACAGGCGAAATAAGTAAGGTCCTCGCGAATTTAAACAATAACTTTGCTGCTACTTCCATTCGTGGTTGAGGCAAAAGTCTCGTATCCTGATATTCTTATAGTTGATGAATTCGGCTCACAGATTACCATTATCGGGAAGCGGGCTTTAAACACGAACTGCCGGAAATCCGATATCCGGGACCTCAGGCCTCTCACATTCCATTGAAATATGAAGGCGTTTCGAATATCATCTGCGAACGATGGCTGTTTCTGTTGATAAGCCAAGGTTCTGTTGTTAATATTCTTAAACAATCGACCTTCTGAAGGTTTGCGAGAACTAGGCTGATGATATCAAGCAGCTGCAATGCGCTTCGTGCTATCAGTGTTTGCACCCTCTCCACGAACACACGAAGAGTACTCACGAGGGAGCTGACCATGGCGACTATTTGTTTATCCTCCTCTGTTGGTTTCGAGAATTCGGACGAGGAGTGCTTCATTGCTGAAGTCTAATGCCCCTCTCGAGTGGAGTGTAGTCGAGGGAGTTCAGGCCAGGCGTCAGCGGTGTCGCTGATGGTGGCTTCTGTATCCTTCGACCCGACTGCGCTTGTTCTGGGAGACAGAAGTGGAGGCGACATTGAGCGCGGTTCACGAGACAACGGTGTCTTGGACGTCTTGGAGCGCCGTCGATGACGCGATTGTCATAGTCTAATAGATGTGGCTGCTTCCTGCTGAGACGAGTGATCCCGATCGATTTTGTTCAGAACTGCCATTTACCTACGAATAATCGAACAAATATTCGAATATGCATCGTGAGGCCCGTCACAATTCGAACATTTCCGAGTAGTGGATTGACATGCGCTTGTGGTGTGAGGTTCAGTGCATCTGGCACAAACGGTGGTTTTCTTGCACACGCTGCTCACGTGACCCAACTTCGTACATTTTCTGAACTGAAGTGGCGATCGGTACGAAGGGACGAACAGCGTGCCGAAAGTGTCGCACGTTCACGTGTGACGGATGGGTTTCACCGTTGAATATGATCTTCACGCTACGTGACGTGCCGAGATGAAAAACACTTGTTACGATTGTGCCTTCTGTAGCGGGCTTGATCAGTATTGGCACCTCTGTGTTGACAATGGTCTCGTCAACACCATAAATCACTCCAGCGATGACTTCTTTGCTGAGCGGTATCTGAGTGTGGACTGCCATGCCATTGAGCTCCATGACCTTGAGCAATATGTCCAGCGCAGCCGCATGGTTAAGGTCAATGGCTAGAACATTCTTGCGCGTGTTTACTCTGACGTCTTTGATTTCGTTTGGCACCAGTGCCTCCAGTTGTGCAGACACAGCTTGCCTGTTGAGGAGCCTCATATTGTCCGTGGTGACAACTGGTATGAACAGGACGGTGAATGCCTCGATACTACTCGGTGGTCATATGGTGGACACACTCAAATCGGATGGCGTGCTCAGAAACCATCTCTTCGCCTTTTGGCTCCTCACCAGCTCGAAGGTGTCGTCACCGGACTCTTCACTGCTGACATAATAGTTCATGGTATCGTCACTGTCAGTGTCGCTCTCGGCGTCATTGCGCTTGCTGGAGGCGGCTTCCGCGGGATTCATGGGGTCTGGCGTACGCCTGTGCGACTTCATCTCCATCGCAAGCCGGCAGGAACCCACACTTGACTGGTGAAAACAATGATATCCACAAAAAATATAAAAACTGAGGGACTTGCCGTTTTGTCAGAGAGACACTTCGTCTTCCTTTTTTCGCATCCGCAGTGGCTTACGGGAGCAATCCGACTGGCGTGTCGCAGTTGTGTGCTGCCTTAGCGGTGGCGTCAGCCTCCCCGTTGCCAGCTATGCCAACCTGTGAGGGAAGCCAGTGGAGGGACAGGCGGACAGGCGAAGGCATCTTTGATGGCGGTCGGGAGTACATAACAACCGCAAAAGTGGCAGTGGCCACGAGTGAGCTTTTTGCGAGTAGTTTATCTTTTTCTGACGTTAGTGTGGGGCAGTAAGATTATTTTATCCTTTACTACTCCAAAAGGCTCCACTAAATACGAACATGAGTAACAGTTCCGTTCACTAAAATAAAAAGTTGAGCAAATAGACGTACGTGGATATGGCGGGCAAACAACAGTAATGCCCAGGCGGAACGGTTTTACACGGACGGAAATTAGATAGGCCTTCCATTTTCGTTGGTGTCGCAGATTCTGTTAGTCCCGGGCAATTAACTCAGTCAAGACTCGCAAGTGAAACAAAGCATTTACCAACAGAAAAGAAAACCCGGCACTCGCAAAATTCAGATTTATAAAAACATAACGCCGTCTCCCGCTAAAGGGAACCATGTATAGATGCGAAAACGTAAGCGCTAAGCTTACACTGGCGGTGGCGTTGACGCTGGCACTCATACCGGCGTTGCGCATGAGATACGCCTGGGGAGACGCGAAGCACCCAATTATGAATCGGTCTGTTTTCTACCGAAACATGCCAATTTATTCGCTGATAATGGGCAATGAGAGGCAGAAGACTACTGTTGGTTGCAGGGGCCCGCAGTCCGTTTTTAGTCGCTATTTTTAGTCCTGGTGGTAGTGGTTTGAAGACGACAAAGGCACCTAATTTCTGCAGCCCAGTCGGGAGCACGGCAGAGTGCCTCTATTTTAGAGGCGAAGCTCCTTAAAGTGGCACCCGTTCTTTCCTCGTAGTAGTCGTAGTCGTAGTCGTAGTGTGTACCCAGTGTTACGTTCTGAGCTGCAAGGTGGTGCCGGTGGAAGATTTCTCCTTTGTGTTGTTGAAAAATAAAAAATTAGCAGCGTGCGCGTTGACTAAAAGCCGAATTCTCCTGTCTCTCAATCCCCATAGCAGCCATTGGCATGTATATTGAGCACTGACTCACAAGACAGGGCTGCTACGTTATACTCGCTGGGTGTAACCTCCTTGGTATTAAAAAGGTTTAGCGAACGTTGAACCACACTGCCATGAATACAGTGAACTAATATATACCATGAACACGAGGTGGTTAACGCTGGGAAGTAGATACGAAGCGCAAGTCGTAAGAAAGTAAAAGCCGCATTCTCCTCTCTCTCATTCCCCATTAGCAGCCATTGGCATGTACATTGAGCACTATCTGACAAGAAAGGGTTGCTACGTTATACTCGCTGGACGTAACCTCCTTGGTTTTAGAAAGGTTTAGCGAGCGTTGGACCGCAGTGTCATGAATACAGTGAACTAGTATATACCATGAACTCGAGGTAATTAAAGGTGGAAAGTAGACACGAAGCGCAAGCCGTCACAAAGTGTGCGTGTGCCACCTCTTGTTTAGTCCTTGGAATGTCCGCTGAATGGCGGTGCTTCTATATGGAGAATATATGATGAAGGAGGGTAAGGGGTGAGATGGTGGTACTTGGAGTGTTGAATATATGGACGAACGGATACACAGACAGATGCATGGATGGACGCACGTATGGCTGCATGGACGGATGAATGCATGGACGGACGCAGGGGCGGATGCATGGACGAACGCAGGGACGGAAGCGCAGATGAACGTGCGGACGCAGGAACACACGCACGCACGGACGGGTGCATGGACACACGGACGGCCACACATACGGGTGCATGGACGGACGGAAGCAAGAAGGAATTGGCGGACGGATGCTTCGCCCCACTCTACATCATTCACTCCGTGGATATTCTGCCACTTTTTTAGTAGCAGCCCATTTCGACGCTCCTTGCGTCAGCAATACGAGACGAGAAAGGGCGAGCGTTGAAGGAGAGTAAGGGGTGACCATGTGCTCTTTCTCTGTATCTCTCTCTGCGCGCATATGAACGCTGTGAGGGAGACGCCTGGTGGAAACAGTGGGGGAGCGAGCATTGTAAAGGACATGCTGTCTGCATCGCCATTGGAGGCGAGAGAGGGAGGGTAGTAGGGGAGAGAGCGCGCACGCCCTAGGAGAGTGTACGCCGTAGTAAGAGATGCGAAGCGTAGGACAAAGAGTTTTCTTTTATACACCACAGGGAATTCTGGCGCTAGTATCTAAGGGAGCTGCTACGCGCGGCGGCTCAGCGAGCATTGGAATGATGGTTAGTACACACTTTTGTTCAACCTTTGTACTTCTGACCTGCTTTTGGCTCCATGTGTGTTCAGGTGGCTTGGAGCTTTTTTCTCACGAAACACAAATCAGCAAATGTTCAGCGGTTGCACTTCGCCACCCTGTTATTTTAGACTTGCCATTTCAAATCGGGGCACGAAGTTCAAAATAGTTCATATTTTCTTTGAAAATGAAACCAAAACCAGCAGCAATAAATGATGCCACAAGTGCGATTAGCCACTCGCAGGCACGAAGACTAGGCAAATCTGTGTACCACTCCTCATTCGCATGATCGCTGAACAATCGCAGCACCCAGAGGCCCCTCTAGTTAATCGTAGGAAACTCTATGGCATAGGAGAGAAGAGAGGAAAGAAGGGGACGCGCATGCGAAGTAAGAAAGGTCATGCCGCACACCGGCTTGAGTTTTTTGATTTTTTGAAACACCATATGATTATGAGACGCCGTTGTGGAGGGCTTTGAACATTTCGACCACCTGGCGTTGTTTAACGTGCACATAAATCGATGCGATGATAAGATACTTCGCATCTAATAATATTGTCATTGCGAACTGACTAACACAGTAAGTAAAATACA
This sequence comes from Rhipicephalus microplus, assembly GCF_043290135.1. NCBI lineage: Eukaryota > Metazoa > Arthropoda > Arachnida > Ixodida > Ixodidae > Rhipicephalus > Rhipicephalus microplus. Next base: position 133,645,001 of record NC_134700.1, read on the forward strand.
CGATCTTAATATTTAGCTTGTCTTATTTATCGGGTAGTTCAGCAAGTGCTGATGCATGGGACCGATCCTAGTTTGCAGTGTCGAATTGGTGCAATGCCGAAGTCTCCTCTGCTGCTTAACTCGTTTCCTCGTCAATCGTATCTCCCGACGCCTTTCACTAACGCCTCTGCACAAGCAGAAGGCCTGCTCTCTTGGCTAGGCTATTAAGCCTAACGTAGTGATCGGCTCGTGAACGCAGCGTGGTGTCCCACCGATGATGTTGCACTTCGAGGATTGCCTTTCGGTGGTTGCCGCTTAGGGGGCGGGGGGGGGGGTTGCTGCGGGAACATCTGTACATTCCGGGTTCGGTAGCTGCATCCCGGAGAAGCCCTGCTCGACTGTCACCGGGTACGTCAGTAACACCTCGTTACACCGCGTCACCGGTAGTACAGTGAAACGCCCGTCACTCCCGTCACCAGTGTATCTCCTCATAATCCAACCTTCGGCTTCTCAGTCCACGCAGACAATGCCTGTTTTTTGTTGACCTCTTTCTTGACGGCTCGGTTCGCGTGCCACAAGCTCTCTGGAATTTCTTGGGGGGTGCACTTGCGCGGATTGCCTGACGTGCTTCATAGTCATTTTATTTCACATGGATCTTGCTCGAAACAGGTGGGAAGGGCCAGGCTGAGTTAGTCATTATTCTATTCATATGCAGGATGTTCAGATATACCTTTAATACACTGGCACGGGATATAGGCTTGCTGAGCGCTAGCATTTTTTGAGGGTTGATAAATCCATTCTTGTGGTTTATCTGGTTCAAGAAAAGAGTAATGCATGGTTTTACTCAATAAAAGGATCGAATAGGTAGTGCGCACCACCTTGTGTCCTTTTTTCCTTGTGTGCCTTGTCGGTCGTGCGCCCCTTATACATCATGACCGCTGCGATAGGAAGTCGTCCTTTCTTGGACTGTTTCTGACGCCCACGTAATCAGTTGTCGTGAACGTTAGCTTAGAGGGGTGCATAGAGTCCCCAAATTCACCCTTCGACCCTTTTCATCTTTCTTCAACCTATAACCATACAGTGCTAATGACCGCGAGGAGAAAAAGAGCACGTCTGGATGCTGTGCTCAAGAGGAAAAAAAAAAGAGGGAGGGGAAGCATGGCATCCTCTTCCCAGCAAAGATGTCCATGGTATCTTGGTTATGCATAACAAGCTTAACTGTGCAAAGCGGCCTCCATGGAATCTTTTGCGAAGAGTTGTTTAAAGGTCCTTTTACTCACGTTAGCACAGCGCAGTGAATTTAATTTCGTAATTTATTTCTTAGCTGCGCTGGCGCTTTGTTCCCACTTAGAACATCGCAATGAATGTGTCGCTGATTGGAACTTGCTCAGCAGGGAATACGTTAATGCAGATGGCATGTGTAGCACTTTTAAGGTGGGAAGTCTAGAAATAATAAAAAATATAAATAAAAATATTGCGTATAATCAGGCTCCTTTTCTTCACACACACAAAAAAAGAAATATTTACAAGTGCTGTCTGCTTGTTCGTCCATTTTTATATCGTCTTGAGTGCACCTTTCGCGGCACATGAAGAAAACGAGCTCTTTCGGGGATCGTCGACACACCACACCATTCAGACATCTCCCTTTCCGTGTTCGCACCGACTGCTTATTCTCAAGAGAGACTCGACGAGAAGCATGCCTGCATAAACTCTTAGTTTGATAACCAGCCCGTTAGCATCTTTTTTTAAGCCAAGTTATTTAAGACACACGCTGGATTCAGGCACGGTGTGACTAGACAAGAAGGTTCCAAAAGGTGTCTTTATTTTTTTAAAGTACCGGTTTAATTGAGATGAACTGATAATGTACGCTGAGTTTCTGCATCTGTGTCAACACATGAAACATTTGCCAGTGGTTTCAAAACTTTACACTTTCACCGGATTACAAGAAGCATGTTTTATTCACGTGGAAAGCAATCCCAATTGGAAAAATGTGAACGTTAGGAAACGGCAGTGATAGAGAGATCGTGTTTTATACACGTATGAACATTCTTGCGACAGTTTTGTTTTGATATACGAAATAAATTTCTGATATGAAACAGCCGGGTAGAAAGTCTTTAATTTGTGTTTCTCAACAATTGTTAGATATATGAAAAAACAAGCGAGAATTACGAATGCAAGAGTGAAAATCAAATGCAACTTAAAACAAAAAAAGCCCGCTCTGCAACGCAGTCACTTTTTATTAGGAGAAGTATGACGCAAAAGCACACGAGCACATGTAATATTGATTGTGCGCGACACACGCGGTCCTGACTAGTTCATCCAAGGTAGAGTTTTTGATGTTGTGCAGCTTATATACATGTGGAGCAGTTCCGAAGAATAAAATTGTAACTTTTAAGCATACCATCTGCCAGAAGATCACCAAACATATCCATCTAAATTCTGTCGACCATCATATAGTCATGGGTAATAAAAAAAATGACATCAATGCATGATGTCAGCGTACTCGAACGAAGAACCATAGCATTCTGTTTGTGTGCGTCTTGTGTGTTCTTGTCATGATGCGGTATAGTCATCAGAGCAGATCCAGCAGCCGCGCGGGCACGCTCGCTAACGCTGTCGTGTTTTTGCTGCAGGCAAAGCTCCGGAAGCTGTCTTCAACTGTATGCAAGCTAACGTGGTCTTCGGCAGCTGTGTACTACTGCGGCTGCGCAAGTCTACGACTGACGTCACCACTTCGACGCATGGCAGGATTACCGTCCTACCAGGGCTCGCAAGGGGGGCGTTTCCGGAGGCCTTATAAAAAAACAGCACCACTGGACTGGCATAAAAGCAGATCCAGCAGCCGCGCAGGCACGCTCGCTAACGCTGTCCTGTTTTTGCTGCAGGCAAAGCTCCGGAAGCTGTCTTCAACTGTATGCAAGCTAACGTGGTCTTCGGCAGCTGTGTACTACTGCGGCTGCGCAAGTCTACGACTGACGTCACCACTTCGACGCATGGCAGGATCACCGTCCTACCAGTGCTCGCCAGGGGGGCGTTTCCGGAGGCCTTATAAAAAAACAGCACCGCTGGACTGGCATAAGAGCAGATCCGGCAGCCGCGCGGGCACGCTTGCTAAGGCAGTCCTGTTTTTGCTGCAGGCAAAGCTCCGGAAGCTGTCTTCAACTGTATGCAAGCTAACGTGGTCTTCGGCAGCTGTGTACTACTGCGGCTGCGCAAGTCTACGACTGACGTCACCACTTCGACGCATGGCAGGATCACCGTCCTACCAGTGCTCGCCAAGGGGGCGTTTCCGGAGGCCTTATAAAAAAAACAGCACCGCTGAACTGGCATAAGAGCAGATCCAGCAGCCGCGCGGGCACGCTCTCTAACGCTGTCCTGTTTTTGCTGCAGGCAAAGCTCCGGAAGCTGTCTTCAACTGTATGCAAGCTAACGTGGTCTTCGGCAGCTGTGTACTACTGCGGCTGCGCAAGTCTACGACTGACGTCACCACTTCGACGCATGGCAGGATCACCGTCCTACCAGTGCTCGCCAGGGGGGCGTTTCCGGAGGCCTTATAAAAAAACAGCACCGCTGGACTGGCATAAGAGCAGATCCGGCAGCCGCGCGGGCACGCTTGCTAAGGCAGTCCTGTTTTTGCTGCAGGCAAAGCTCCGGAAGCTGTCTTCAACTGTATGCAAGCTATCGTGGTCTTCGGCAGCTGTGTACTACTGCGACTGCGCAAGTCTACGACTGACGTCACCACTTCGACGCATGGCAGGATCACCGTCCTACCAGGGCTTGCCAGGGGGGCGTTTCCGGGGGCCTTATAAAAGAAAACAGCACTGTTGGACTGGCATAAGAGCAGATCCGGCAGCCGCGTGGGCACGCTCGCTAACGCTGTCCTGTTTTTGCTGCAGGTAGGCATCCTGTATCATTACCAATGTATGAACTAAAGCCTTTGACTACAATGGCTGTTGGTCTGCTCTGGTGCCATACGCTGTTGCAGTGCTTTATTGATGTTGCCATTTTAACGTTGTGCTGTGCATTTACCATGGCTGGAAAGAGCGACGTCGAGGACACCGACACTGATGCGTTAGTGACCTTCACGAAGGCTTTGGGTGATAAAGCCCCTAACAGCATAAAAGAGGTGGTGAAAGTGGTGAAAGCATAAAGGAGGTGGGAAATGACCACTAAATTTGCCGATGCAATGAACGATCTCGGGTTAGAAATGAAGAAACATGATTCCTCGAACAATAGCATGAAAGCTGAGCTGTCATCAGTAATGATGTCAATGAACTTGGTTAATACGTGTTTTGAAGAATTTGAAGAGGAACTCAAGTAGCTTCGACAAGAACTTGCAGAAGTGAAGAAAGAAAATGATGAAACTCTGAAAACAAATAAGAAATTGGGCAGTGAAATACAGGTAATCAGGAAAGAGCTAACAGAACTAAAGCTGTACGGAAGAAGAAACAATGTTCAAGTGAAGGGTGTTCCGCTTGCAGAAAACGAAAACATATTCGATACGATTGAGAAGGTTGCCGATTGCTTGCGCATTGAACATTAGAGCAAAGAAATTGATGCTGCGCATCGCGTTCTCACAAAAAGTGGCATGCTCCAAAATATTGTCGTCCGATTTGTGTCACGGACTTCGAGAGACAACTTTCTGTGAGCAGCTAAAAAGCACCGCCTTAACACTTCAATGCTTGGTTTTGAAAATAACACACCGGTGTATATCAACGAACATTTGTGTTCAGAAAACTAAGTCTTGCTGGGTAAAGCCATACGGTAAAACGAGAGAAGGACTGGAAGTTGACATGCGTATCCGATGGAAAGATACTAATGCGTAAAAGTGAGAACTCCGGAGTACCACATGTGCCATGTATTGCTGACCTTCATAAAATAAATTAACCTCTTTTTATGGCAGAGTCTCACAAATCCAATCCAAAAGGAAATATAACTCTTTTCCACTGTAATACACGCAGTATAAGAAAAAAATCTTAATCTTCTTCTCTCGTCTATCTCGTGGCATGGCAAACATTATGACGTAAGAGCAGCTACAGACACATGGCTGAGAAAGGAGGAAACAGTAACCACACCAGGCTATAAATTGATATCTCAGCCTCGTGCATCTAACTCTCGCGGTGGAGGCGTTGCTTTTTCGTAAAGTATGGACTCCGCTTATCTTTGCTATCTGAATTCACATGCAGCCTCCCATATATAGAAGCACGTTTTGTAAAGATAGAATGCTCTGTTGTTGTTGGTGTGGTGTATAGGCCGCCAAACGCCAATACTAGATGTTTGTTTTTTTTTTTGATAAACTTGAGGGCATTCTGTCTACCCTGGCAAAGAATCGTCGTACTCAGGTTATTATTCTTGGGGATATAAACATTCATGCCTTTAGTTTTAGTTATAAGGATGACGCTTACCTTATACACTCATATAATTTCTGCAATCTGATCACTGCGCCTGCTCGAGTAACAAGTACAACAAAAACTATGTTGGACCAAGTCCTCGCAAATATTCCTAACAATATAACAGCAGGTGTTCTTAATGAGCTTGTCACTGATCACATGCCAACTTTTGTCACTCTGGATGGAGGGCCTATAAATAATCATAAGAGGAAGGTTACTTCTTATAGAATTGATTACTCAAAGGTTCGTTATTTCTTACGCTCTTTTAGATGGCATAAGGTTTATCATGATGAGGTAGACCAGGAGTTTGCTAATCTAATTAATGTTGTTACGGAAGCCGTACATACCTTGAAAAAAGTCATCCGTAGACGCTCATATGAAACACCAATCTGTCCTTGGATGACCCAAGGTTTATTAGGAGAGCTTAAGGCTAAAGAGTACTGGCATCATAAGTAGAAACGTGACAAGCACAATGCTCATCTACTACATGAGTATAAAACTGCTCGTAACAAATCGGTAGCCATGTCGCGTAAATGTAAAAAAGACTATTATTCGAAGCTTATTGAGAAAGCTTCCGGTAACTCGCACAAAACTTGGCAAATAATAAACGGAACAAGCGGGCATACTCGTGCTGAAAAAACGCTACCCGAAAACGTGAGTGAGGACACTGTCAACGACTTTACTACTTACTTTACAAATGTTGGTCCTTCGTTAGCCAAAATGCTGCCTCTTCCTAACAAAGCACTGTATGAACAAACATCCTTACCAAATAGCTTCGTTATATACATAGAGATTAAAGAAATTCTGCTTATTGTGAGTAAACTAGTAATTAGCAAAGCGCCGGGCCATGACGAGATTCCAGCGCACGTTATAAAAGAGAACATTGATTTAATTGGAGAAGTATTATGTAACTTATTCAACCACTCATTATATGCCGGTCAATACCCATCAATACTGAAGATAGCCAAAGTGACTACTGTTTAGAAAGAGGAAGATAGGTCCGATTCTTTTTGCTACCGCCCGATCTCTGTACTGAGTGTACTTAACAATATCTTCGGAAATATAATTTCGAAACGTATGCTTTCCTTTGTGAGCAAATATCGTGTGTTATGTACGCACGAACATGGCTTCCGGCCAACGCGCTCTACAAGTACAACATTGCTCACACTAAGCCAAGTTTTAAATACTGCCCTCCAAGATAACAAATTTGCCGCAGTGGTTTTTCTGGACCTCAGAAAAGCATTCGACACAGTTGACCATGACATCTTATTTTACAAATTACGTAGATATGGTTTTCGCAATACTATGTCAAATTTTTTTTCAGTTACCTTCAAGGTCAACAACAGATAGTAATTATCAGTAACATTACCTCTTCTCTCCAGTCCATTCAAACAGGTGTGCCACAAGGTTCCGTATCAGGTCCGTTACTTTACTTGCTATACATAAATGACTTGCCTCTAGTACTAACAACTGCCGAGATGCTTATGTATGCCGATGACAATGGCCTAATTATTACCAGCAAAAATCTGTCAGACATAGAACAGATGAATACTGAACTAGCTAAGCTTGCCGATTGGTTTACAGCTAACAGGCTTACCAACAATGCCAAAAAAACAAGAGAGAGAGAGAGAGATAAAGATACAAGGAAAGACAGGGAGGTTAACCAGACGCACAGCCGGTTTGCTACCCTGCACTGGGGAAGGGATAAAGGGGAGAAAAGAGGTTGCAGAAAGATGAGAAAGTACACACAATCACGAGCACACTCGGGGAGCACACACAGTTTACAGGCGGTCGCTCAGGTTTGTTGACTTAAGGTAAAGTAGCAGTGCTTTAGTTGCTTTCTGCGCAACTGAGGCAGATGCCCAAGGTCCTAGTATCTTCTGCACACAAAATGGTCCGGGGTCAAGTCGATTCAAAACCATCCGTAGCTGGCATCGCTGTGTGTCGTAGCAAGCGCAGCTGCACAGGACGTGTTCGATGGTCTCTTCATCTCCGCAGTAGTCGCATGTAGGAGTGTCTGCCATACCAATGCGAAAGGAGTACACCTTTGTGAATGCAACACCCAACCAAAGGTGGCATAACAGTGTCGCATCGGAGCGGGAAAGTTGTGATGGTAGCTTTAGCTTGAGCGAAGGATCCAGTTCATAAAATTGACACCTTTGGAAGCTGGTAGACGACCAGAACGTGCGTGTGAGACCTCGAGCCAGCAGGTAAAGTTGTCTTGCTGCATCAATCCTTGATAGAGAAATCGGGACTACACGGGTTTCTTCATGGGCTAAGCGGGCTGCATCATCGGCTAATTGATTTCCGGTAATACCGATATGGCCAGGCAGCCATTGATATATAATATCATGCCCTTGTGCTAGAGCTTCATAATGGCAATGTCTTATTTCTTGTACCAGTTGGTCATGGCTCCTCCTACGCATGGCAGACTGCAAACTCTGAAGCGCTGCCTTCGAATCACAGAATATGACCCATTTTCCTGGATGTTCGTGAACGAGATATTGTAAAGCAGCCCTTATAGCAGCAAGCTCTGATGCCGTAGATGTAGTCATATGCGAGAACTTAAACTTGATTGTCATTTCTGCAGCCGGAATTACAGCGGCACCTGATGAGCTGCTGGATAAGACGGACCCGTCCGTGTATATCTGCGTTCGGTCTAAGTACAACTCATGTAATAATAGCAGTGTTGCTTGCTTCAATGCTACTCTGGAGTGACTGCTTTTCTTTTTGATTCCCGGAATTTCTAGACCTACTTGCGGCTGGCCGAGGCACCACAAAGGGCATGCCGTTCTCGCAGCTGGCGTATATCCTGATAGGATGCTGTTTAGGTGCTTGGCTATGACGTCTGAAAACGTACCACGTGGTCTTCCGGAAGGTAGAAGGGCCAAATGGTGGTCGGGGACACGGCCAGCATGTCGAATGTGCGCTCTGAGGCAATCCACAACAATATATGTCCTGACCGCATGGTCTTTGGCAAGCATGATTGTGGCATAAGTAGAAGCGCATCGGGGCAGTCCTAGGCAGATACGCAGTGCCTGACCCTGCAAACTCTCCACTGAATGAGTATTCGATTTGCAAGTGTTAGTCAGTACCGGCAAGCTGTAGCGCAATAGACCCAGAAATAGGGCCCTGTACAGCTGTAGCATGGAAGCCACAGAAGTTCCCCATGCTTTACCGCACAAGAATTTCATGATATGCACAATGGATAGCAGTCTCTTCTTCAAGTACGCACAATGTGGGCTCCACGAAAGACTTCTGTCGATTTTTATGCCCAGGAAACGATGCGTCCGTGTATATTTGACACTCTGCCCATTGATGTAAACAGGGTATGGCGTCATTGGTTTGCGTGTAAACGCCATCAACGCGCACTTCACAGTTGATATATTTAGGCCTTGTTTCTGAAGGTAGGCTGTTGTGAGGGTTGCTGCCCGCTGTATTCGTGCACGCACCTGAGGGCGAGTAACTGCAGCACTCCAGAGGCAAATATCATCGGCGTATATGGATAAGCACACCGACTTTGGCAGAACCAAACTGCAGCACTCCAGAGGCAAATATCATCGGCGTATATGGATAAGCACACCGACTTTGGCAGAACCTTCACCAGACCAATGAGGGCCACATTGAACAATGTGGGGCTTAAAACACCTCCCTGGGGTACTCCGCAGTAGGTGTAATGTTGGGCAGTTGTACCCTCATATGTTTGTACAAAGAAACCCCTGCCAGTTATATAATCTTTTATCCATTGAAACATTCGTCCACCAATGCCCATTGCTGCGATAGAAGTGAGGATGGCATCGTGAGCTACATTATCATATGCACCCTTCACGTCAAGAAAGAGTGCCACTGATATGCGCTTGCGACTTTTTTCTTGTTGAACAAATGTCAATAAATCAAGGACACAGTCAATGGAGGTGCGGCCCCGACGAAAGCCTGCCATGCAAGAAGGGTATTTGGTGTATCGTTCCAAGTACCACTCGAGACGAAATAGAACCATTCTTTCCATCACTTTTCCGAGGCAGCTTGCGAGGGCAATAGGGCGATACGCGGTCAAGTCCAATGGTGATTTTCCCCATTTCAAAAGTGTTATAATCGACTAATTTTCCATTCTCGGGGAACACTGCCGCTGAGCCAGGAGTTGTTGAAGCATGTTAAGAGTTCTTTTCTAGCTTTTTGTCCAAGGTGTCCCAACGCACTATAAGTAATACCATAAGGACCTGGCGATGACATGCGCTTAGAAGCGACTAACGCACCTTCCAGTTCTGCCATGGTGAACGGAAAGTCCATTTCTGGTAATTGCGTCTCAGGAACGATCACGGCGTCGATGCTCTCGTTCATAATATTCCTGGCAACTCTCGTGCAAAATTCTTCAGCCACCTCGAATTCTGTTTTTTCATGATGGAGTGCCAAAGCTTTAAAAGGGTGCCATTGTTGTGGAGAGGAGCGAAGACCACGAACTGTTCTCCAGATATACGACAGCGGTTTATGAGGGTCTAGAGATTCGCAGAATGCTTTCCAGCGTTCGCTCTCCAGTTTGTAAATGCGTCGTTGAATCTTTTTCTGGGGCCGCCTTGCTTCCCTCAGATCGTAATTGATCTTGTGCGTCTGTATCGTCGTTCAGCACGCCTTCGTATAGCTCGTAATTTTTCCAGTTCGATGTCAAACTGTGTTACTTTAGACGAAAATGATAATTTACATTTGGACGCTTGCATAGCTTCCACTATGGTATTTTCCAGGCTGCAGGCGAGGCCTTCTTGGCAAGCGTTCTAAACACGCGATGTAAACATCGACCAGTCAGTGCCAATTGCAACACCGGAAGAGAAATTTTTTATGATACCATCGATCGTCACGTAGGTGGGTATGTGATCACTCCCATGAGTCTCAATATCGCAAAACCACTTAACTTTGTGAGAGAAGCACCGTGACACCAATGTCAGGTCAAGGCAACTGCCATACGTGAGACCCCGCAGATATGGGGGGGTACCATCGTTCATGATGGAAAGGTCGTAATCGCAAGCGAATGTAACAATGTTCCGGCCCCTGGCATTTATCCTAGTGTTCCCGCAAAGCATGTGATGGGCGTTGAAGTCACCGGTGATGATCCAAGGCCCATCGGTTCTCATTAGGATGTCTTTTATTCTGTCGCAGTCAAATCGCGATGACGGAGATATATATCCACCAATAAGCGTGAACAAAACTGCATTCTTCTTCACACGAAGACACACGTACTGATTGTCGTCATTTGAACTTATTGGGTGCGAAAGATAAGTCAAGTCTGTGCGAATGTAAACAATTTTTTTGCTTCGTTCTTCGCAAGCAGCTGAACAAAAAGCTTCATAACCGGACAATCTATAAGGCGTTGATACGTTTGGTTCACATATGACAAGTATAGGGAATTGATTGGCCCGAACAAATTGGCGAAAGTCCGAGATACGGGACTTCATGCCTCTGGCATTCCACTGAAAAATCGACGCACTTTTAACTTCAGTGCGGAAGGGGAAATTTTGTTGAGCCATTGTGCTTATACGAAGTTAGCAAGAACTGGATTCAGTGCATCCAGTATTTGCAGTGCACTCTTAGCAGACGGAGATTGTATACTGCTCAGTAGCGTGCGAATCGTGGCAAATAATGATTGCACGATTGCAGCCACTTGCCTGTCTTGGTTGGAAAGATCTCGAACCGGGACGCTTGCAGTCACTTGCCTGTCTTGGTTGGAAAGATCTCGAACCGGGAGCGCGGAAAAACAAAATATATGTTATTCCACTCCCGTACAAATCCCACTCCACACGATATACAACTCTACATCAATAATTGCTCCCTGAATGTACTGATTCTTTTACTTACCTAGGTGTTGTTCTAGACGGCTGTTTATTTAAATTGGCAGAGTCAAATAGAAGCGGTCAGCTGGAAACTAGCTTCGAGTTGTTACGTCTTTTGCAAGCACGTGAATAGTCTACACTACAATTTTGCGCAATTTGTATTTTGCTTTAGTTATCTGCTCTACTGCGTGCAGTCCTGGGGTTCAACGTATGACTCTTATCTTGAGCCAATACGACGGCTGCAAAAACGGCCTATACGTACGATTACTTTCTCACCGTACTACGAACATAGCAAGCCACTTTTGTCTAGGTTAAAGACCTTACTAATTGATTTTGTGCGGAAACTAAAATTAGCTACATGTATTAACGGTGTCGTTAGGAACAATGAACCATTCCAAATTTCATTACTGTGTATCCCCGTCGCCAAACGCGGAACCAAATTTTTAACAACTTCAATATACCGCACACAAAAAACGCCTATAGCAAACGTCTACTACAATATACCGGAGTGAAAGCTTGGAATGGCATACCGCGCTATATAAAAAATATCCAGAAGTTTTCGAGATCATTGAAAAAATACTACTTTGAAGCAATTTTCTCTGGTTGAGTTTACTGATACGTTAGGTTGTAATTTTTCATTATGTATATATATTGCCCTTTATGTGTTTAGTGTTTTCTTTGAAAAATGTTTTCTTTGAAAGTTGTTTCAATACCCTTGTTCTCTTTATGAAGCCATATAAGACAACTACTATTGATACTATCAACTACAAGTATCGTGCTTCAGTTCTGTACGCCACTAATCACCAAATATTTGTGTTTACTACGAGTCGAACTTTCCGTTCTTTCTATGTTCAATCAAATTCAAGTGACTGATGTTAGCAGATAAACATTACTTCTTGTATGATGAATTGTTTACTTCTGTTTATTTTTGATTAGAACTATTACAGTTGCAGTTGTGTATACTTTCAATGGGACCCGCACTAGCCTTTCGCTATGGGACCATACAGTTTGTGCTTATTTTGTAAAAGATATGAGGGCAATAAAGGTTATTCATTCATTTATTCATATGCATATAGCCACGCTTGCTTCCTTCTGTCTATCTTTGTATTACCACCTCGTTACACGTACAACTGATGCCTTGCGCACACTGCCTCGTCGTGATATCACATCACATAAAGAACGGTTAGATTCGTTTTTTTAACTTGCTTTTTGTTTCTTTTCCTAAATAGTTCAGAGCGCTTTCGACGGCCAAAGCGGTTCTTGCATCCGAAGTGACAAACAGTGATCAATAATGCAAGGCAGGCACATTACTAGCGCCGCGCATGCTCAGATGTGGCGTATTTGCGACATCAGGCGTCCGCGTGCATGCTGTTCCGCGTGCGATGCTCCGTCGTTATAGGCATGCGAGTTGATTATGATGGTGATATGTGGGGTTTAACGTCCCAAAACCACCATATAATTTTGAGAGACGCCGTAGTGCCATACTCCGGAAATTTCGACCATCTGAAGTTCTTTAACGTACACCCAAATCTGAGGTCACGTGTCTACAACATTTCCGCCTCCATCGGAAATGCAGCCGGTGCAGCTGGGATTTGGTCACGCGACCTGCGGGTCAGCAGCCGAGTGCCTTAGCCACTAGACCCCCGTGGCGGGGCAGACATGCGAGTTGAGCACTGTACATAAATGGTGACGCCTCTTATCGCTGCATTGATTATCGAAGCCGATGCCCCGTTCAGTGATATGAGTATATACCACGCACTGCTTGCCGTAGTTCGAGTTTCCGTTTCGTGGCGACAAGCTCACCCAAGTTTTATTTTAGATATGTCGTGGCTACTGCCTTTGTGAACGTCATGATCCCGTGACAAAACACAACAATTACACGCCTGAAGATAGCAATCAAAGTCACCTTTACACACGAGGAAAAAAATTAAACAGGCAAGGTGTTTTGTGCATGAACCTATGAGGAAACGAAGGTGAAAACCATGCTGCTTTTCTTCTCAGTTTATTCACCTTGCCCTATCACTCTCACAACGTTTTCTGCACGTAACATTGTTTCGCGTTGTGTTTGTGGTCGGCCCTCTTTTGATAAAGCTATACATACTGTGTCACTACGTCGTCATGTAACTTTACGTTACGTGACATAATGATGGCGTCAGAGTGACGTCTCACAATCTGACAATATGTAGCGTCATCGAGTGGTTGGCATGTTTTCACCTCTCTCGTGTCTTACGTGACGCCAGTGGACGTCCACGCCAACGTTCAATTTTCTCAATTCAATTTTTTTGCCTTAATATTCACCGCAATTTCATGCAGATATTTGACATTCAGAAAAACTATCATTACTACATCATAGTTCCAACCACCAGCTTAGTGAAGACCTAAATCTTTTACTAGCATTGACCAAAACATGTTAGATCGAAAATTTTTTGAGAATATTTCAGCCAGTCCATATACATGAGATATCATCAGTGAAGGCATGACTGAATAAGAATCATTGATTGATATGTGGGGTTTTACTCCCAATACCACCATACGATTATAAAAGACGCCGTAGTGGAGGGGTCCGGAAATTTCGACCACCTGGGGTTCTTTAACATGCACCCAAATCTGAGCACATGAGCCTACAGCATTTCCGCCTCCATCAAAAATGAAGCCGCAGCAGCCGGGATTCGATCCCATGACCTGCGGGTCAGCAGCCGAGTACCTTAGCCACTAGACCACCACGGCAGAGCGTGACTGAATAAGAAGCAAATGTGTTTACTTGAGAAGAGGTTTGTGAATTCAGCGCCAGCTTCCTGAAAAAGTTTGAACAAAATGTGGAGATTCGACGTGCCCCCATGTGATTGTTTTGTGTGTGTGTGTGTGTGTGCGTGTGTGCGTGCGCGCGCGCGTGTGTGTGTGTGTGTGTGTGCCTTTTGCTTTGCACAAACACCTTCAGCTTATTGTCCTGGGGAATGTAAGTTTCGCGCATTATATTTTGCCCAGCCGTAAAATTGAACCTTATGAACTCTTCCAGTATCACATCCTTTCCATACAGTCTACAAGTCCTGTGTCCAGACGAGAAAGGCCTTCCACATTGGGTGAGAAGGGCCAAGGTGCATTACTTATTCATATGTTTCCAGAATGTTATGGTTTAGATGCTATGTTGAACAGACGTGAATAAAACAAAATGGAAGGAAATAAATAGTAGAATTAACGGTTACCTATTTCAATACAAACGGTACAACACAAGAAAACGTGGGATGTGTGCTACGCAACTGACATCGTTGTGCAGTTTTATATTTCACACCACTTGCCATGTTCGTCCGGTTCACCGAATGTGTTTTGCACGTGCTTATGCTTTAACACATTGAGCGCGCTTCTTGTTAGATCTTCTCAGTGACCATGAGGCATGACGTCGTTAAGATTGATTACAGCTGGTTTGTGTAAGAAAAAACCAAGGCCAGACTGGTACGAATGCTTTGCTAGTAGCACTGCGATGACAGTTCTTTTACGAAAAATAAATGCAACCAGTTTGACAATCGTCATGCCAGGTGATTCTGAAGTGGTGCACAGAATTTCACAAAATGTGAGAGTTATACCTGTAAGGTGTCCTGAATCAGCGCGTTTTGGCTCCTTCATGCCGCTTTCTAGAGATAGTTGCTCGAACTGGTCAAACGTTAAGTTTTCCTGAAAGTGCGTTGATTCAACCTCGTAGTTCTCCTGTCCGTGCTTACACACAAATAATTGTAACAAAAGACGTGTACCAGACGCGCCTTAACGTGGTCATGGCGTTTCGGCAAAAACCTACATATAAACTCGCTTCGCAGATCCGCGTCGACGTACGTCGATGGCATTGCACGAAAGCGTTCGCGTAAAATGTTTCACAGCTTCACTTCACGGTGTGCACTATTTATGATAGCACAAGGTAGGTTAACGTTTTCTTTTATTTTACTGCAACCCTGAAAAGTTTCTACGTTGCTTTGAACAGGCCCCGCGAAGCCATCTTGGGTGACTTGGCGCCAACTGGAACGCTCCTCCTCTGCAAGTTCAAAAGTCCTGGCTGCGATTTCGTCTTTTGTCAAGACCACAATTCGGCTGGAGCCATATGCGCATGCGTATTCATTTTGAAGATTTTGTATAGTAATAAATACCCTCCCCCCCACCTATATGCAAGATTACTTCAAGGAATGCACAAAGTACAAACGTGGATGACGGATAAAAGAAGGAGAAACCGAAAGTAAGGAGGACGGTGTTAAGTACAATGAGTGAAGCTACCTTGAAATCTCATTTTATCTGGGGACCTTATGCATGCCAGGTTTTTTGCGCCCCCTAACACGAAGACTGATGCGACCAGAAGTGGGCGTATCTTGGACTTGAAGTTTGATGCACACGCTACGAGACTGTGCTAAGATTAGATAACAGTGATGAAATCAGTCTCGAAAGTAACCCTTATGAACTTTTCGTCTTTCCTCAAGCTGACCATGATGTGGTAAGGCCAATGACGGGACAAAAAAGCTTGGTGTGCAGCCGAGAGAAGAAACTAAAAGAGGAAGCAATGATGGCCTAATCACTTCGAAAGTGTAATCGGTGCCGAAAGAATACATAGGAAGCGTAAATGTGCGAAGCGGTCTCAAAAGAGTGTTTTTCAAAATAGTTTAACTTCTTTTATTCTCCTTAGATTGGAAGAGCGAGAATAGCTCTGCCCCTTTTTTCCTAAATTGCGCTGGCTCTTGCCACATTGAACATTACGATGAATGCATCGCTGATGAGGATTTTCTCATCAGGGAAAACGTTAATTCACACCGCATGCGCAGCACTTTCGAAGAGTGAAATTATGAAACAAAAGCAACATTACTAATAATGATGCTTTTTCTTTAAAAAAATGAAAACTAGCTAAGTGCTGTCTCGTCGTACTTTCCTTTTTATTTTTCTTATTTGCGTCCGTTGCTACACGTCGAGAAAACAACCCGTTGTGGGGATTATGAACGCTCTGCGTCGTCCAGTCATTTCCCTCCTCCTGTTCTCTTGTATTTGTTTATCCCACGCAATATGCGGAGCAGCAAGCCTTAACAAACCCGAAAGTTGGCAACCATGCTGTCGCTATTTTTCTTTCAGCCCACTCTGTTAAGGTGAAACTTGTGCTTTAAATTATTTTTGACGTCACGTAGAAGATTTTATAAAAATGCGTTTTATGTTTTTAAAGTGCACCTTTAATTGTGATGCAGTGATAATGTTCATAGAACGCTTTCCAGATGTTTTGAAATCGTTCAGTTCTCCGGAGAATAAGCGGTTCATACGTTGTATTCTCGTGGGAAGCAACCCTTGTTTTCTAAAATGTGAAAGGTACGGTGATGGCACTGATTGTAAATGCAGATTTGATGGACGTGTCGAAGTACTCGCCACAGTGCAGCTTCGCTGCTTGTATCCGACCCTTGTTTTCATGTTTCTTAACTACTTAAAAAAACAAGTGTGATACGCAAATTCATGAGCGGATAATGCACGTACATAAAATGAAAAACAGCTATTTCATTTACGCTGGGCAGTATGGAGACAAAGCACTCGAGCATTTCCATTATTATTCATGCATGACACACGCATCCCTCATTCCCTCCGTTCCAAATTTATGGTTTTAAAGATGTTCAATCTATTATCGTCTAAAGAAGTTCTGAAGAATGAGAAAGTAACTGTTCAGATGATGTTACCCTCGCATATATGGAAAGAAAAGGAAGGACTGGCAAGCTGTCTTCTGTATTCACTCAAGTTACGGTGACACATTACAAGCTGCGTGGTTTCCCACAGCGTTTAATTAGCGACAATATCTCATGTGTTTCTTAGGGCAGTGTTGAATTGTCCTAAAAAGCCACACGCTTTGCATTGTCGTACTGAAATTTTAGCAAAATCTGCCGGTGAGTCTCTGCTACATATAACTCACGCATAAGCGAACATAGTGCATATAGGCTTGCTGCGCCTATACAAAAAATCTACCGTGGAACATGAGCTTTTTTCAAGAGATACTACTTTTTTCGCATATTACCCACTCAGTTATGGGAAGCCGCCGTTCTTCCCGCCGAGTGGTGGCGCCACCTCCAGATGCCCTCAATTCCAGGTAATGTATGCAGAAGCGTAGTGGTTCTTGAGAAAGAGAAAGGAAGAGAAAAGTGAGCCCCGTTATTGTCTGCTTCAGTGAGCGACACCGCCACAGGGCTTACAAGGGATGGGGGTGAGGAGGGATAAAAAGGGTTGAAGTAAAGGTATAGAAAAGAGGAAGAAGAAGCAACAACAAACTGAGGGGATAGGAGAGACAGGAAAGATGGAAGCACGGTCACTGGAGTCCGAGGACGGGGTACACTTGCGAGAGATGTTGTCGGCGTCTGTAGATGGCATAGAGCAGGTCCAGTAAGTCAGAGTTTCACTGCCGTCGAAGGTCGTCGGCGACAGGAGGTGACGTAGGGTGAGCCCAGTCGGCCAGAGCTTTGGTGACGCCGAAGGTGGCGAGCGCGCGGAGCGCGCGGGCGCACAACCGGTCGGCACGAAATCCAGCGAGCCGTCTTCATTCTGTTCTCAGTAGATGTATTCATCCGTCTGAGAGCTTTTTGCACGTAACCTGGTATTGCACTGCCGCTGCGATCAGGTGGCCTTCGATCATGCCACGATCTTATGTGACGATGTCATCTAACATTACGCTACGTGACGTCGTGACGCCGTCAAAACAGCGTCTCGATTTTCACTAATCTGTGACGTAATAACGTGATGACAGTGTTTACGCCTCAATCTTGCTGACCCCGTTGCTGCTCGACGTCGACATCAACAGTCAATTTTCTTGCTTCATTGTGTGCATAGGGCTTTCGCCTTAAAACTCGAGCGAAATCATTCAGCTAGAGAGTTGATATTAAGAAAAAGTCACGCTCTATGCATCTCAATTCCATCCTCCAGCCTTGTGCATTCCTAAATCTAGCGCTACTACCATACAATTATCATACAGAAAACATTTTTTGAAGATAATATTTCAATAAATCATGATACGGAAGATGTTATAAGTGAAGCCAGCTGACTAATGAAGAAAAGCACTTACTTAAGAGAAAGTCTGTGAATTCGGCTGTTGCATCTTCCTAGATGAAGTGGCCATATTCGCGAACCTTTTCACTTTAAAAGTTTCCTGACTTTTGCAAAATCATGGTGACATTGAACGAGTTCTATATGAGCCTTTCTTGTGTATTTATTCTCTGTCTTTGCAACAACCCTTGAGCTGTTAGTTCATGGCCTTGTCTTGAAGGCTTTATCGTCTTTTGCATCCTTCTATCGTGCAGCCATGAAAATGAATTTTGATTAACTCTTCCAATCTCGCATAGTGTGGCTAGAAGCTTAACGTTCTCACTTTAGTCTCCCTTTCTTCTTTGTAACTGCCATTGTCAGAAAGGAAGGGGAGTTGGCATTCGAAAGCGCCGTGTCCCAGAGCATGTAACACTTAGCGACCCCTCATCATCCAGTTACGTTCACCCCAGGTTGGAGGACGGTTTCTTTTTGTTTTTGATGAACAGCTCAACCCAGCCAAGATGTCGCATCTACTCGGCGCGAAGCGCCAAACAGACGCGAGAAAAATCTCGCGGCCCCACGCCAACGAGATGGAGAGTGCCTTACCCAGGCAAGGGTGTCACTCTTTAGCACAGCTAACGAGGTCAGTGTGCGCGGAGATGGGACCTTTCCATATCAACTAACGCACATCCGTCATTACAGCGACGGTATCATCATGGATAAGTGGACATAGAGCATAGGTCAAATAAAAAAGGCACCCCGTTCCAGGCTTTCTTTCTGGGTACGATGGCTAACCCTATACAGACTGCTCATTTATCGCCTCCCTTAGAATAAGACAGGAGAGCACTGTGTAGACGCTGAAGCACAAGGCCTAGATCTTTTTACCCAAGATTTTTTTTATCACAGCCCGTAAGTAGAGGTAATTGTGTAGTGTCCGTTACAACACATGCGCTACAAATTCCTTGTCACATTTCTCAGAGAGAATACACTGCTTATTCACGAAGACTAGAGATGTGGAATTTTAGAGCCAACGTCAGTAGCAATGGGTTAGCATTACGTTGCTGGCGTGTGACAGCGAATTAATGCACAGACTAAAATGGCAGCGAAATTATTTCTCACACACCGCCAAGCGGTAAACGAAATTTCAAGACCTAGTTCAGTGGATCTCTCCGGGTTTCAAGTTGTTTGCGGGAACTAGCATGAACTTAGATGTAGGAGACATGCGATGCGTGTCAAGATGCATCCGACCACCCTTGTTTTCCGCCACTTTAGGAAAACGGCAGCCGACAGTGTCCTCAAATAGGCGCATCAGTGATCCGAGAAAACCAACACACACGCTATGCTTCATTCTCGGATATAGAGTACCTTAATTTCTCTTAACCACACGTTCATGAAGAGACTTGTTAAGCAAATGTGATTGGTATCTAGGTATATTTATCGGCCAAGAGGTCATTGACTTGCGTACAGCAGAAAAAAAGGCAGGCCTGCGTGGAAGGCACAGCACAGTCACAGCAAAAACTAGAACAGCGGCCTTTCAAAGCCTTTAGAACACCCATTTGGTAACTACTGCAGGCACACTTGCTTGGTACCCACTAGGCCATTGATAATAAAATTTTTGCGTAGTAAACCGGCATTCGCTATGCTTTTTTCGTCATTCTTTTGAGAAGCGTCGTATCCAATAAACACTTGCAAGGAATTTTGCGTCAATTGTTTTTAGTGACTGACAACGTTGAGGAATTATGGCTGAAGTGGGTATGCACCACAGTTAACAGGCAAACAAGAGCAAGCTTTTGTAATGGGCTGAAGCATTGCATGACCCACTCGTTACGCTATTCGCTTGGTGCGACGACTGGTTGTTCTTTCACTGTTTTAAAACGCTTTATAAGTCGTAATATAGCTATAGCTTTCTCGAAATCAAGCCTGCCTAAGGCAAATTTGCCAGCAAGTACTAAGCACCGGTGTGGCTCTGTAGTAGAATACCAGGCTGGCAGCCAGCGCACCCAGGCTCGAGCCCACCGTGTCATTGGTTCTAGTTTATTTTTTTCTAATTTCGCGCGATGTGGTTTCGAACACCGGTGGCGGCTGCGGACAATGGTGCGTGACTCGAGTTGTGATCTCACAATAGCTTTCACTGTAAAAACAAAATGTTCTGAGCAAATACGCGACCACATGTATGTTTCGTAGGGCTTCCTGTTTGAAACTGTTTGTTTTAAATCGGTGCGGCTGCGTTGTTTTGCATCCTGGTAGTTGCCATGGCTGAAAATGCCCTTCAAATTTTTCGGCACCCTCTCTTCGTTTTTGCAAGTTCATTTGCCCCGTAATTGAAACCAGTGCGATGGTCACCTCTTTGACCTTGAGACACGTGAAACCGCTGCAAACACACGCTATACGCACTAGACATATTGCGAATCACACATACATGACTGCCGTGCAAGGCTTTCGGCCACGCGTGCATGTCCACCCACGCATATAGTTTCCTAAATTTAAGAAGAGGGCACTCTGGCGCTGCGACCGTTCAGCAAAAATGGGAGCGATGGGTATATATAGTATACAGATTTGCTTAGTGCTTGTACTTGTGGACAACAAATCGCACATTTGGCTTCGCTTAATGCAGGTTTCAATTTTGTTTCGAAGAAGAGAACGAACGCTTCTGAACATTGTGACCCGATTTGAAATGGTAAGCCTAAAAGATTAGGTAGAGAAAGCGCAACTCCTGAACATTTGACAATTGTTGCTTCGTGAGCAAGCAGTTTCGAGCTACGTGAAGCCAAAGAAAAAGAAACATATAGTAGAAGGACAAGACAAATCTGTGTACTACCCATACTTCTCATGCTCGCTGAATTGCCATGCATTGCAGCTCCCATAGACTGAGTACCAGAGCTCCCTCTAGTGTGTATAGTGGAAACTATATGCATACACCCACAATTGTGTGGGCAAGAAACGTTTAACGCCCAGCAACACGCTGCTTTTTAAACAAAGCTGAGCCAGAAAACCTGACACATACAGAGGAAGAACGATCACTCAGGGTTATGCTAGGCGTATACCCATGGTGACACCCAGTGTCGTGTTCAAGCTTAGTTCAGTAGCATAAGTTGAGCAACATTGTTATGTGGACATATTTACGGGCATAAGTTTAGTGACCTGGATCCGTCATCTTGAATAACATAAATGAGAGGAATACAATGTGGTGCGTCCGTTCGAAGCAACGTACTCTATTAGTCCCTCAAAAATTGTCGAAAAAATTAACAATGACCCATACAATTAGTGTCTTACTTGCGCGAGAGGTCGGCGCAGATGGCACCGTTATCCAGGTGCAAATGACGTAGATAATATAACGGGTACATCAGCTGCATTGTAATTATTGCAACCTGAGGTGCGTAGTAGACGTCACAGCGTCTTACCGGAGCAATGTCTCTGCCAACTGAGCTGTGTGCAACGAGCAGATCGACAGAAACGTTATGCTGCCTTGGATATCACGTGTCTATTCCTATTGGGCTTCGAAACTTGAGCCTTCCGAGAACTAATCGAAATATCGTTTTGCGCGAGCCCATGCGTCACGCAGTATGTAATATGCCGGTGCTATAGCGTTACGTAAGAATACCGATGCCTCACCTCAGCCTAACGGGAGAGTTACTTAAAAAAAGAGCAATAAAGAAACACACAGTATTCTTTATCAGAATTTTATGCAATATAAAATATCGCAGATATCTATCTATCTATCTATCTATCTATCTATCTATCTATCTATCTAGAACTTAGGTCTTTGTCCTTTTTTGGTTGTTTTGTTACCTTGAAATGTACTAAATTAAGCCAGGCCTTGCACAAAAATACGGCAAACACAACAATTAGGGTACTAAATCACGATGGAAGGGGGCTGAACGTGTCACGGTCATTTATTTAGCATGATATTTACCGGAATAGATCAGATGACAACGCATGAGGATATAGAGGGTGTTCGAAAAATATTTTCAAAACTTTCATCAACTAGGAAAATGCGAAAATTCTTCGTTCTCTTCAAAATTACTTTTCCGGTGGCTTCACGTATCCTGAAAGGGCAAATCACATTTATTGCTACAGTAAGTAGAAAAGTGAAATGAACTAACACTTTGTTTGGAGGATTTTCACGGTTATGACAAACCGGATCATAGCAGTCCTTCATGCAAAGCACGAATTCCATCCATGAGATTACATTAAAATTGGTCATCCATAACCTAAAGTGCAATAGTAAAGGGGAAGATAATGAAATACTACCGCATAGTGGAACGAAACTGAAACCGCGAAAATATGAAGGGCTAGAACGCAACTGCCCAAGTCTTCTGTAAGTCAAGGTGGAATGAGTATCATTTATCAACCATCAATGCATTTCAGTGCATGGGTGTACAAGGTACGCTTACATTTTTAGAGCGCATGGCCCACACAGGACAACGAAGGCGGAAGAACTACAGCTCTAGAATCACTGACTTCTACAGTTACGTCATTCAGATCGTTGCTTCATGAGCTGATATATGCTTCTGTTTCAGTTCCGCCGCTAAATATGGCAAGAAGTTACTGATATGTACGTGTACCACAATACTTATGGTGAAATTCAAATATTGGGAGCACATTCTACGCTACCATGGTAGAGCTGGTAGCGTTAATAAGTCACCAAAATTTTTAGAGGCTGTATTTTCTTTATCAGATAACGTTAATAGTTTATTCTCATGGAGATCTTTACTTATTTCCTGCGAGTAAACTGCTCATGTTCTCTCAATAAAAAGTTCGTATTTTTGACTTTATTACTTAGAGTCTAAAATGATGCCTTGGATTTTTAAAGGTGCCCACTGCGACAGAAAATTCAGTTGTAAATGCAGCAAACATAAATCCACTTTTTCTATTTTGGAGAGTTTTTGAATGATAGTTGACCACTACAGCTCAGAATAACAGTTCAAAAGAACGGCATCTAACCGGTACTTATTTATGCCACAGTAACCTGTGGGCTCGAGGAAAGAGTTGAGCCTATATTAAGAACGACGTAGCATGTCATGAAGACATAAACTGACAGGGTTAAACATAATTGATATGTAGACTGGGACAGGGTACAAACACATTTTGAGAAGATTTTAGTCTAAATCAAGAAAAAAATGGGAACGCTCGGTGCATATAGCGCAAAGGAAAGACAACTATTGGTCCTTAGAAGTAACCACTTACATTTAAAGACCGGACGTTGACTGAGCAGATGCGATTATGAAATCTGTGATGGTAGCATGGCCACCTAAGTTAGAGGACCGGGAGGAATGGCGAAACATTTGAGACGTCTTCACTCCGCAGTGGACCATGTCAGGCTAATGATTATTGCAATAGCTAAATGGGATAATTTTTCTAACATTATTGGCAAAACGTGACAAAACATGATATGGATATGATACCCGACATGACCTTGCGACATAGTTGAAAAGATATCGCCAGACGAACATATTTGACTGGCATATCTCGATGCGTGTCGCATAAGAAAATGTTTGAGTACTTGGGACACGTTTCTTCAAACGCCAGGTATGTGCTCTATTATGCGAATGCTCTGGACTGTCAAGAAAATCCCTGGAATTAATACATAGAGCCAAAGAAACTGGTGAGGCTAACGTAACAAAGGACATGCTGAAAGATGGCGGAGAAATTGCGTTTCAAATACCAGCCCCACTATACACGAAGTGTCTCTTGACTGGAAGGGTAGCCAGAATCTTGTAACAACGCTAAAATCAATTTGATCCTTAAAAAAGGAGACATCAATGACTTGAGAAAGATAATGTTCCTTCAGCTTACTGTCTGTTCGCTACAAATTATTTAGGAAAATAATTGCTAATAGCATTTGGCGACATTGGAGTTCAATCAACCAAAAGACCAAGCAGGATTTCGTACAGGCAACTTCACAATGAACCATAATCATACTATCAATCAGGTAATACAGAAATGCGCGGAATACAACCAACACCTAATGCATAGTTTCGTTGATTACAAGAAGGCATTTCATTCAAATGCACATCAACAGTAATGCAGGCACTACTGGACCAAGATATCGACAAACCCTACAAGAAGATACTGGAAGAAATCTACAGTGTATTACCAGGAACCGTATATCTTCATAAAAAAGTGTCGGAAGCCCAATAATGAAGGGTGTGAAGCAGAGCGACACAATCTCTCTAATTCCATTTACCGCGTGTTTACAGGAAGTTTTAAGGGCCTTAGATTGGGAAGAGTCAGCGATAAGAGCTATTGAAGAGTATATTAGAAACCTGAGATACGCTGATCATCTTAAGTGGAGGAGTAACTCAGGGGACAAATTACAGCTCATGATTACTGAACTGGGCACAGAAAGCCAAAAATTATTATGCAAAAAACTAAAGTAATGTGCAACAGTCTCAGCAGAAAGCAGAACTTCTGAGTTGGGGGAGAGATGCTGGAAGTTGTAAATGAATATGTCTGCTTCGACAGGTAGTAACCGCAGAGCCGAATCAATAGAGTCAAATATAGGGGTGGATTACAATCGGCAATCAATCTGAAATCATGAATGGTAATCTGCCAATAACCCCGAAGAAAAAGGTATGTAACAGCTGCATCTTGCCGGTACTCAACTATGACTCAGAAACCTGGAAGCTTACAAGGATGGTTCAGCTTAAATGATGATGGTGCAGCCAGCGTTAGAAAGTAAAAAGATAGATGTAACCGCTAGAGACAAGAAGGGAGCAGAGTGGGTCAGAGAAGAAACGGAGTGAATGATATCATAGTAGAAATCAAGAAGAAATGAACATGCGCCGGGTACGTAGCACGTGGGCAGAATAAACGCTGGTCATTAGAAGAGGAGACCGAATTTTCAGAGAAGGCAAACGCACGAAAGGGGGGCAGAACGTTAGGTGGGCTGACGAGATTAAAAAGTTTGCAGGTATAACGTGGGGCAGAAAGCACAATATAGGTTGATTAGCGGATCAGGGCAGAAGCCCTGCAGTGGGCGTAGTCAGGTATGATGATGGTGATGATGATGAATCCTGAAAAATGCTGTGAGTACCATAAAGGAACACCACTTTTGCAATGTTTTCCTTTGTCAACCCTACTGCTATCTATCTATCTATCTATTTATCTATCTATCTATCTATCTATCTATCTATCTATCTATCTATGACTTTCTGCAGAGCGCATGACTTTATCCATAGCCGAACACCTCACTTCGTCGTAGTTGAGTGATAGAGCTGGCCATATTTATTTGGCGCATAAATGCAACTATTTCTGGGCGACAACGCTGACCCGCGGATCACAACCCATGTTTAACCGCCGCCTTGCACAGCTCCGCTGTTATGGCTTGAAAAGGTAGAAATCCGTCATGTTACCCGAAGAACGGTAAAATATTCGTTGTGTTTAGAAAAAGCGATAGCCAATTTGCAATACCACCTACTCTACTGTGTGAGAGCAGTGTAATAAATAACGCTTGTGATTCTTTAGTGGCCTACAGTAGAAAACTGTCAAGCCGCATTTACAATCTTAATAAGTGTGGTTTATCTGACACCATCTAAGAACGCTCAAGAAGCGGGCAGTTGCTGCCAAAGTCGACACATGAATGGTGTGGAGGACTGCCTTTTCACGCTATAGTTGATGTTCCTGAGACAATCCGCAAATCAATCCAGAACTGCCCAATGGCACTGAATATGAGGCAGCCGTGGGACATAAGTACTATATGCTATTCAGGAAAGAGTTTGTTCTCAACGTAAGCATACCGAAGGTTCTTGTGCATTGCTCCTTCCGTGTCAGTAGTTTTTTGTGTGTATTTATATTTGCATGCACCGAGGTCATTGCGTCACATGCGGACTTTGAAAGATGACACAAAGATAATTAGGTTGCTCGAACTGCCTCCGAAACCCAGTTGCGCACATTCACTGACCGAGAAATTTTCTCTGCTGAAAAGATGCGCTGTGTGTTTTTCTGGCAATAACAAAACTTTGTTATTGCCAGAAGTTGTTTGTTATCTGGAATTCAGTGGCGGATTCCGCAGATATGAAGTAGCCGCTGGGGATGACACGGCTAAGGTTACTGGTCAAAGCGACAGGGTCAGTGCGAAGACATGGCAAGTTTTAAGCTGGGGCAAGTACAGCGATTTGATAGCTCGTCAAGCGATTCGATTAGCTACGAGGAGCCTGTGCACGCTTATCTTGGATCGAATGATGTCCCTGATGAATGGAAGGTAGACGTTTTCATCAACATAGTAGGTCCGCACATTTACTCGCTTCTCAAGCAACCGACCACCGCAACAATGCCGTCCTCACATTCACTGGAAATCTTGTGCAAGCTTCTCTGTCACAACTTTGTCTCTGAACGGTCAAACATAGATGAGCGAGCGAAGTTTCATCGTGGAATGCAGGAAGAACACGAAACCATACCGCAGTGCGGGGCAGAGTTACCGGCACTGGCCTAAACTTGCGAGCTCGGAGCATGTCTCAACGAGCTGCTCCCGCAGATTTGTTTGTTGTTTGCTGCCAGTGGATGTTCAAAAGCACTTGCTTTCGGAGTACAAGCCACTGATGTTTCAAAGAGCTGTAGATCATGCTACCACCTTGGAAGCTCCGCTTGTTAACGCTATAGCTACGCATTCGAAGCCCCGTAGCGAGTTCAACTTTCTGCAGTTGCTGAGCACGTAAAAAACGAAGCTATCCCGCTTTAATTCATACAACAAGACCAGTGCATGCGCGCACAATAGCGCAACCTCTTTTTTCTGTAACAAGAAAGGGCATATTCATCAAGCGTGTTGGCGTCGGAAGCACCAGCATAAGGCGAAGCGAACAGCCTCGCGCATTCAAGCTTTGCAGCCGTTGGAACCACCCGTTCAAAATGTGGTGGATAAGGGGGTAGAAACAAGAGAGCATATTATGCTTAGAGTAATTGTAGAAGGGAGCCTTTTGCGAATGGAACTCGACCCAGAAGCTGCCATATCAGTCTTATCCCTAAATCGATTCCGTTCATTTTCCCGTGAATGCCGCTAATGAGGAGTAGCGCGAAGCTCACAACCTATACTAAGAACCATTGAAGCCATCCGGTGTTGCTTCTCTGCAAGTTTATCACAACGTTAAGTGCCCATGGTTACCGCTATACGTGCTTTCTCAAAGTGGTTCAGCGTAGTTTGACCGCAGCTTGCTTCAGCATATTCGCGTCGACTGGAAGCAAGGACGTAGGTGAAAACAGATGTCGTGTGAACCATCCACGCGAGTACCAGAGCTTGCATGACAAATATAAGGGTGTTTTCACAAACGAGCTAGAAACCGTACGAAGCAAGAAAACAGCTCAAATTTTCAAAGGCAGAAACCCCGAACGCTTTAAAACTCGCTGGGTGCCCGCTGTGGTACTGTCGTCGATTAGCCTCAGAGAGACGACTACTTGCCAACGCGTTGCGACGACTGGATGATCGGCCTTTTTGCGCAGATGCTGATACAGCACCGTCCACATTCTTGGACAGCGCAGAAGCCAGTGAAAGCCCTTTCGTGTTTTTTGAGGACAACGGGTTCGAGTGAACGCCTCTGACTTGCGGTGGTGTTCTACACGCTGCAGTGAACTTACTGTTTGTCTCTCCCTTTTTCTTTCTTTTTCTTCCCTCTTTCTCAGATTTCTTGTCGCCTTCCCTTATCCCCCAATGTAGGGTAGCAAACCGGATATATTTTCGGTTCATCTCCCTACCTTCCCCCTTTTGTTGCTTCCTTTCTTCTTTCCATCCGCTGTGTGCCATTTTATCTAAAAGCACCAGTGGAGCACGAGCTGTCAAGACTGGTACAGATGGGTGTGTTGGTGTTAGTAAGAAATAGTGAGTACGCCACTCCGGTATTTCCAGTAATGAAGCGCGGCGGGTCGACAAGTGTGTGTGGAGATCACAAGCTGACGCTCAACCCCGTACTCGACGTAGAACGTTACTCGTTGCCTAAGCCCGCTGAGTTGTTTGCAGCCCTGCTAGGAAACAGCAATTGTTAACAATTGACCTGAGCAGGGCTTACCAACAGATAGAAATGAACCCGCTTTAAAAAGAGTACACCATGCTAAGCACCTGCAAGGGGCTTTACACCATGAACTATCTGCCTTTCGGAATTGCTTTTGCACCCGCAATTTAGCAGAGGATCATGGACAGGGTGTTCAGTTGTCTGAACATTGTGTTATGCTATATCGACGACATCTTCATTTTGGACCAGTCAAGAGAAGAGCATCCGCACAACCTTAATGCCGTTTTGAAAAGGCTGTCGTAGCGGTGCATTCGAGTAAAAACAACAAAGTGCGATTTTTTTCGCAATGAGCCAGTGTACTTGGCCCATGTAATCAACAGGCACGTCTTCCATCGAACACGCGAGAAACTTAGCGTTAGTGCCAAGGCACCGGCGCTAGCCGATAAGGATCAGCTTCAGTCACTGCTTGGTTTTACTCTACTACGGGAAATTCATTCCAAACTTATCGGCTGTTCTCTCTCTCCTAAACTTATTCCGGCAAAAAGACAGCCTTGCTATGGTGATCTATTTGTTAAGGTACTCGGCTGCTTGCCCGCAGGTAACGGGAAGGAATCCCGTCTGCACCGGCTGCTTTTTCGATGGAGGCGAAAATGCTGTAGGCCCATGTGCTCAGATTTGGGTGCACGTAAATAAACCCAAGTGGTCGAATCTTCTGGATCCGTCCACTACGGCCCCTCTCATAATCTTATGGTGGTTTGGGGACGTTAAATCAATCACCCATCTTTTTTTGTGCTCAATACCGTACTAAATTGTACGTCCCAGCTTGTCCAGCTCGCATTTCTGTATGTAACTTTTTACAGCTATGACGCCTATGCAATGGCACAGCACACCTCAATTCATATAACTGGTGAACCAAGGTTATGATATTTAATAACGATAATTTATAAAGAGAAATTAAACTCCAAACATCTCATCTGTGACAGCACGAGTAGGGAAAAATATGTGCAACAAATAGGTTCATTTAACTTTAAATGTGTTAGCGTTAAAACATAGCTAAAATAGGCAGAGCGATGTTCGTATGCGCACAAGAACGGCTGCGCACGCACAACTCAAGCTGTCTATTCAGCGCATGACACTATGGTTACACTTTAGAGCACCTTTTATCCAACGGCTGGCCCCGCCGCGGTGGTCTAGTGGCTAAGGTACTCGGCTGCTGACCCGCAGGTCGCGGGTTCAAATCCCGGCTGCGGCGGCTGCATTTCCGATGGAGGCGGAAATGTCGAGGCCCGTGTGCTCAGATTTGGGTGCACGTTAAAGAACCCCAGGTGGTCAAAATTTCCGGAGCCCTCCACTACGGCATCTCTCATAATCATATGGTGGTTTTGGGACGTTAAACCCCACAAATCAATCAATTATCCAACGGCTG
Organism: Rhipicephalus microplus; assembly: GCF_043290135.1. Taxonomy (NCBI): domain Eukaryota; kingdom Metazoa; phylum Arthropoda; class Arachnida; order Ixodida; family Ixodidae; genus Rhipicephalus; species Rhipicephalus microplus. The sequence continues at coordinate 133,674,570 of NC_134700.1, forward strand.
CTTATAATTTCCCGAATATTTAGCATATGCATTCGAAACAACAAACGTAGTACGAAATTCGGGGTCATGGTTCCAACGAACAGTTGTATTAGATGACACCACTATCGGGACGTAAGTTTATTAAGAATAAGGGTAAAAAATTGTAAGGATAAATATTAGAAATAGTTATCTACGTTCATTCAAAGAACAAACTTTGTTTGCAGCAGTTATGTTTGTAGTGGCGGCTGGTGTAGCAGAGCTAAATCATAGCATCTTATCGAAGTGGCTACTGAGAACTTCCTCACCTGTGCGCTGAAACACAAAGTCAACCCCAAGGAGTAAGCCATAGAACATTTGAAAATGATGTTATATGTGCGTGCGTTGGCAGGCGCGCAAATCAGCGGCTGCCAGACTGCACAGTTCATTGTATGGTTCATTGTATGGTATGAACAGTAGAGTAGATACTCGATTGTTCCCTCGAATATCACCTGTTCGATCCCGACCGTGGCGGTTGTGTTTTGATGTAGGCTAAATGCTTGAAGTCTGAGTACTGTGTGACACCAATGCACGCTAAAAACCACCAAATGGTGAAAATCGAAAAATATTGTCACGGGCTAAGTAGATGCTTGATGATGACGACGAAGAAGTGCTGAACGGGAACGTGCTCGGACTGCAGCAGCGTCGTACGCATTAGCTCGCCAGTATATTCGCCAGTACACATTTGTTCACCAGTGTATACTTTATTCCCCGTAACATCATTGGTGGAGGTGCGGGGTACCACTCGCTATACAACCCAACGAGCTGGATCTTCGCAGCGGACGGCGCATTGCAGCTACCACGATGACTGACCAGGCTACTCAATGTCAACAAGATCCGTCAGCCCCGCAGCCGATCGTTGTGGTGCAACCTCGTGACCCAGGTCCATTCAACGGCACAAGTGGCATAGACGTCGATGGCTGGCTGGTTCAATATGAGCGCGTCAGCAGCAGCAACCATTGGGGTCCGACGCTTATGTTGGCGAACATCATCTTCTACTTGCATGGCACGGCAAAACTCTGGTACGAGACACATCAAGAAGAGTTGACTAGCTGGGACGTCTGTAAGCAGAAATTGCGCTATCTATTTGGGAAACCCATCGGACGTCAAGTGGCCGCAAAGAAAGAGCTTGCGACTCGTGCCCAGACATCCACAGAGCCGTACATCGCGTACATCCAGGACGTGTTGGCTTTGTGCCGCAAGGTTGACAAGGACATGCTCGACGAGGACAAAGTCGGACACATCCTGAAAGGAATTGCGGATGACGCCTTCAATTTTCTCCTGTGCAAGGACTGCTCGACGGTGGAGTCGGTCATCGAAGCATGTCGTCGCTTCGAACAGGCAAAAAGTAGGCGCATAGTTCACCGATTTGACCGCCTTCCCAACACGGCGGCTACGTCCTCTTGCGAAGATTTGCCGACACTACACCAACCACCAGCGCCAGAAAACGTCACCAGAATAGTCCGTCGGGAACTCGAGGCTATGGCTCCCGCTATGTCTGGTGTCAGCGCGCCAGGACACAACCTCGGTGCTGTTTCAATGATACAGGCCGTGGTTCGCCAAGAGATCGCGAATATGGGCATTTCGCCACCTCATCAAAATGCCCCTACTACTTCTAGCTCGGCTCCAGTCGTTGCGGCTGCCACTCCGAACCGCACGTTCGCGCCACGACGAAACCCAGCTGAATGGCGCACTCATGATGATCGGCCCATATGTTTCACGTGCCATCGGATAGGACACATCGCTCGCCATTGCCGCAGCCGGTGGACCTCATCACCTCGACCGAGCTTCTATGATTGGCGGCCTCGCTCTGAACGTGCACCTTATGCCCCGTCCTACCGTGCTGAGACAGGTGCAGAGCATAATCCAGAACGTCGGACCAGCCGCTCGCCATCGCCCGTGCGTCGTCAGTCCCGCTCGCCCCAACCCCGCCGTTCTCGGTCTCCCTACAACCGTCGCTCGGAAAAC